>NW_026294595.1:114475826-115075826 GCF_007827085.1 Peromyscus californicus insignis
CTCTTTATCAGGCCAATCAGGTGTTTTAGACAGACAAAGTAACACAGCTTTACAGAGTTAAGCAAATGCAACATAAAAGAATGCAACATATTTTTGCAGCATTAAACAAATATTCCACAGCATAAACAAATGTAGCACATCTTAAACTAATATTCCACAACATCAGTTGAAGGACATTTAGGTTGTTTCCATTTCCTAGTGTTTTAGTTAAGGTTTCCATTTCTTAGAGTGTTAATTAAGGTTTCTATTGCTGTGAAGAGACACCACGACCACAGCAACTCTTATAAAGGAAACATTTAATTGGGGCTATCTTAAAGTTTCAGAAGATTAATCCATTATCATCATAGCAGGACATGCATGGTGGCATGCAGGCAGACATGGTACGAAAGAAGGAGCTGAGAGTTCTACACCTTGATCTGTAGGCAGTAGAAGGAGCCTGTGACACTGGGTGCAGCTTGAGCACAAAAGATCTCAAAGTCCACCTCCACCATGGCACAATTCCTCCAACAAGGCCACACCTCCTAATAGTGCCACTGCCTATGAGAGGGGCATAGTAGAGCAGCAATGAACGTGGCTGAGCAAGTGTCTATAGAGTAGGGTGTCCAGCCCTTTGAGCATATGCCAAGGAATGGTATAGTTGGGTCATAAGTTAGATTCAAAAAGCTTTATGAGAATTCTCCACACTTATATCCATATTGGTTGGACCAGTTTGCAATCTACTGACAATGAATAGGGGTTGGTTCTTCTTTCCCTGAGTCCCACATAGCATTGGTTGTAGGTTGTTTTGTTGATCTTTGCCATTTTGACTGCGGTAAGATGAAATCTCCAAGTTGTTTTGATTTGAATTTCCTTAATTGCTATGGATGATGAATATTTTTTGAGATATTTCTTAGCCATGTTTTTCTTCTTTAGAGAACTTTCTAATCAAATCCTAGGCCCATTTTTTTTGTAGGCTACCATTTTGTCCTATTGACAGTATCCTTTGCCTTACATAAGCTTTTCAGTTTCATGAGGTCCCATTTATTCATTGTCGATCTTAGTGTCTCTGCTACTGAAAAGTCCAAGTGGATCAATGACCTCAACATAAATCTAGTTACACTAAACCTAATAGAAGGTAGAAAGCAGCCCCAAATGCATTGGCACAAGATACAACTTCCTGAATGGGAAAAGATCTTCCCAGACTCACATACAGCAGAGGGCTGACCTCTAAGATATACAAAGAACTCAAGAAACTAGACATCAAAGAAACAAATAGTCCAATTTAAAAAAAAATGGGGGGTACTTACCTAAATGGAGAATTCTCAACAGAAGAATCTCAAATGGCAGAGAAACACTTAAAGAAATGTTCATCATCTTTAGCTATCAGGAAACGCAAATCAAACGTACTCTGAGATTCTATCTTACACTTGTCAGAATGGATAAGATCAAAAACACAAGAGTCAGCTCATGCTGGAAAGGATGTAGAGCAAGAGGAACACTCCTCCATTGCTGGCGTGACTGCAAACTTCTACAGCCACTTTGAAAAGCAATATGGTGGTTTCTCAGAAAATTGGGAATCATTCTACATCAAGACCTAGCTATACCACTCCTGGGCATATATTCAAAGAATTCTCAATCATACCACAAGGACACTTGCTCAACTATGTTCATAGCAGCTTTATTTATAATAGCCAGAACCTGGAAACAACCTAGATGTCCATCAATTGAAGAACAGATAAAGAAAATGTGGTACATTTACACAATAGAGTATTTACTCGGCTGTTAAAAACAATGACATCAGGAAATTTGAAGGCAAATGGATGGAACTAGGAAAAAAAATTATCCTGAGTGAGGTAACCCAGACCCAGAAAGACAAACATGGTATGTACTCACTCATAAGTGAATACATACTGTAAAGTAAGAGATAACCATGCTACAACCCACAGCCCCAGAAAGGCTAGGTAATGAGGAGAGCCCAAGGCATGACTCTCCCAGGGAGGGGGAAATAGAGGAGATATCCTGGTTGGAATGGGGGCAGGTGGGTAAGGGAACTTGAGGGGTCAGGTTGGGGGGTGAAAGGGGGAAGCACTGAGAAAGATAAATGGAAAGGGGGGCTTTTCAGGGTCAGGTAGAAGCCTGATTCAAGGGAAACTCCCAGGAGTCTACAAAGATGGCCCCAGCTAAGACTTCTGATAGCAGTGGATGCACAGCCTGGACTGGCCATCCCCTGTGATCAGATTGGTGACTACCCTGGTTGTCAGCTGAGAGCCTACATCCAGTGACTATTGGAGGCAGATTCAGAGACCCACAGCCAAACGTTGGGCCTAGCTCAGGGAGTCCTGCTAAGGAGAGGGAGGACAGACTGTAGGAGCCAGGAGGGTCAGGGACATTGCAGGAAAGCTCACAGAAACAGCTAGCCTGGGTCATGGGAACTCACAGTCTGAACCAGCAACCAGGGAGGCTCCATGGGACCAACCTATGCCCTTTGCATATATATGACAGTTGTGTAGCTTGGTCTATTTGTGCTACTCCTGGCAATGGAATCAGGGCTGTCCCTGGTGCTTTGGCTGGCTCTTGGGAACCTACTCCTCATACTGGATTGCCTCGCCCAGCCTGAATACAGGGGGAGGTGCTTGGTCTTATGGCAGCTGGATATGCCATGCTTTGCTAATGTCCATGGGAGGCCTGCGCCTTTCTGAGCAAATAAAGATGAGGGGTGGATTGAGGGGGCACAGAGGGTAGGTGGAAGTAAAGAATGGGAGAGAAGAGGGAAAGGAAGCTGTGGTTGGGATGTAAAATTAATTAATTAATAAATTTTTCAGAAAAAAAGAAAGCTGTGCTACAAGAAAAATGTATGCCTCTAACTGCCTATCTTTAAAAAATCATCAAGAGGACAAATAAGTGATGTAATGATGCAACTCAAATATTTGGAAAAACAAGAATAAGCCAAATCCAAATCCAGTCAACAGAAAGAAATAATAAAAATCAGAGCAGAAATCAATGTGATAGAAACAAAGAAAACAACACAAATAATCAATAAATCTAAGAGCCAGTCTGTTGAGAAGATAAATAAAATTGACACATCTTTGTCCCAAACAACCAAAAGAAAGAAAAAAAGGACCCAAATTAAAAGAATCAGAAATGAACAGGGAAACATCACAACAGACAACAAAAAAAATTAGAATGTTATAAGGGAATATTTTTAGAAACCTGTAGTTCTTTAGGTTGGAAAACCTAAGAGAATTGGATGGATTTCTAAATTCCACCAAACCACCAAAATTAAACCAAGAAGAAGCCAACAACCTAAACAAACCTGTAACAAATGAGGAGATTGAAATAGTAATAAAAAGCTTTCCAACTAAAAAATTTCAGTGGGATTGCTTCAAGATTTTCTCCTCTGGATGATGTTGGCTGTGGGCCAAATAGGGTCACAGCAGAACTCTACTTAACTTTCCAAGAATATCTACAGCCAGTTCTTGTTAAACTCTTCAAAAGAATACAAACAGAAGGAGGACTCTCACATTCTTACCATGAAGCCAGGATCACTCCAGTACCAAAACCAGGTAAAGATACACACACACACACACACACACACACACACAAAGAAAATCTTCAGGATGACATCCTTGATGAACATAGATTTTAAAATGCAGGGATGGTTCAACATAAACAAACCAATAAATGTAATAAACCACATAAATGGACTTAAAGACCAAAAAATCACATGATCATCTCAGTAGATGCAGAATAAGTCTTTCACTAAATCCATCCTGCCTTCCTGATAAAAGTCCTAGAGCATGTAGGGCTAGAGGGAACATACCTCAACATAATAAAAGTTATACATGAGAAGCCCACAGCCAACATCATCCAAAGGAGAAAATCTTGAAGCAATCCCACTGAAATCAGGAATGAGTCTGGCTATCCACTATCCCCACTCCTTTTCAATATTGTACTGGAAGCACTAGCTGGAGCAATAAGGCAAGAGAAAGAAATTAAAGGAGTGGGGTTTTTAATATAAAGAAAAAAGTCAAGGAAAGAGCAAGTGCTGTATTGGCAATATGAAAAGGGAAAGAAATTCATGTTTTCTAAAGTTTCAGGCATGTAATGATCAGAGAGAGACAGAGACAGAGACAGAGAGACAGAGAGAGAGATGATGATGATGATGATGAAGATGAGTCCTGGAGTCATAGCCAAAATGTATTCATTAAGAATTTGTCATGGAATTGACAATAACTGAGAACAGTACATTTTTTCCCTCGAGCTAGTTGCCTTTTAATACCAAATCTTGCTGACCTCATTATTATGAGCAGAAGAGGTTGCGTAGGCTCTTAGAATATTGAGACTGTTATCTTCTATATATCACTAAGATTGTCCCACACCTCTGGCAAGTCACCCAACTATTTACTAAACAATAATCTGTTGCTCACGGTCAAATTGAGCTAATTTTTGGGCCCAAGGCCCAGAGGAGCAATGAGCAATCCTCCAGTTCATCTGATAGAAACAATGAACCTCACCCAGTTCAGCTCAAGGCCCTAAGTTGCTCAAGTACAACCATAGGCAATTGCTGTCCTGGGCAACAGAAGAAGATGGAACAGCCTCATCTGCAATCTGTAAACCTTACCCATTGAGAGCATCTCTCTGAATGCATGGATTCTCTGATGCTCCCTGGAAAGAGCCCTCTTTGTGGTCATCCACCAGGCCTCTTGAGGCCCACAAAGGATGGATGGTGCCAGTAGAGGCAGGCATACCTAGGGCTTTCTTGTGGCTCCATCTGGAAAGGGAGAGGGTGTGAAAGTTCATTGCTTTCTCTTCTGCTCCAGGTTCTAGCATCTGCCATGATTACATTCTCAAAAGTGGCTCTAGCTTTATATTTCTGTAGCTAAGAGGATGGGAGTTCCCAGTCCTCAGACCAGTGATAAAAGAGTAGAGACTGCACCAATTTGCTAGTAGCATTGTGGGCACTATTACCTGGAGTTTTCAGAGAAGAAAACAAGTTCCCTGAGGTTAGCAGCTGTGGTAAGATCTCTCTGCTTGGAAAACGGCACTTGGGTGGAGGCAGTCCTGGATTCACTGAGTCCATATCCTTTAACTATTCTTTCTCTGCTCAACTTCTAACTCCTGCTAAGATCTCTCCTGTGACTTTCTCTGCCTTTGTTCAAGTAGCTCACCAAGGATCTGACCTCATCCATGTTTTCTGTTCAGTTCTCACAGATTCCTGAGAGGAACGTTCTGATTCTATAGCTGAGCCTTTGCTCTTGTTAAGTAACAGAGCTCAGCATTTCTATATCCAAAGTAAGAAGAGGGATGGTCCCATTTCTCAGTACCAGCTTCAGTCTTAGTTTCTCCCCCTGTGACTGTGATTAAAAAAAAAAAAAAAACAGTCAGACAAAAGCAACATAAGGAAGGATTTGTTTTAGCAGCCATAGTCCATGGTGGTGGGAAGTCGTGGCGGCAGCGCTTGAAGCAGCTGGTCACATCACTGTCACAATTTGGAAGGCTGAGCGGGATGCAAGCATGCTGCTGCTTATCTCCCTTTCTCTCCTTATGTTCTTCTGGATCCTAGGCAGGGAGCAATGCCACCAGGAGTGGGTAGATCCTCCCATCTTGATTAAAGCAATCAAGACAGTCCCCCACAGGCAAATCCAGAGGCCCATCTCCCAGGTAACTGACTCTATATCCTGCTGTGGAATAATTCTCTGGTACACTGTGAAAATGTGTTGCTCTCATTGTCAATAAAAAGCTGATAGCTCAAGCTTATTACTAGCTAACTCTTACACTTCAAATGAACCCATATTTCTTATCTACCCTCTGCCACATGGTAGTACCTTCTTCCAACAGGGCACATTCATCTTGCTTCTCTCTGAGTCTACTCAAGACTCCTCAGACTCCACCCTTCTTCTTCCGAGCATTCTCTCTGCCCCTAAAATCCTGCCCAGCTATTGACCAATCAGCTTTTCATTAACAATGAAAGCAACAGGGGGCTGGAGAGATGGCTCAGAGGTTAAGAGCACTGGCTGCTCTTCCAGAGGTCCTGAGTTCAATTCCCAACAACCACATGGTAGCTCACAACCATCTGTAATGAGATCTGGTGCCCTCTTCTGGCCTGCAGTCATACATGCTGTATACATAATTAATAAATAAATCTTAAAAAAAAAACAATGAGAGCAATACATTTTACAGTGTACATAAGGATTATTCCACAGCATTTCTGTTTTTTGTCTAAATAAAAAAGGACAGTTTTAACTTTAACAGAGTAAAATTACATACAATAAAAGCAGTTACCGAGGGCAACCGCAAAGCAGGTTTTCCAGAAGCCAGGCGTCAGCTGGGCACTGGAGGCTGACCCCTGAGATGCGCTCCCGTGGAGGTGGGAGTGTCGGGAACGCCTGAAGGCTGTGTCTGTGACATTCGGTGGCCATGTCTCCTCTGGTACAACACAGAAGAGAAAAAATGGCCATTGTACATTCAGAAGGGAAGTTTGAGTTTGGTGCATCTTAGTAAATGATCCCTGTGCAATTGAAAAGACTGTGTTCTGCTGGTGTTGAGTAGAATAAATGTCATCTGGATCAGGTGATCCTGGTAAGCCACTTAGGGGAAAGCTGTCCTCACCATCCCAGATTTAGTCCACATGGAATGCTGTGCAGTCTTCAAAGGGAGTTGAAGCCTCCGCACAATCATGTCTCACGCACATCCGCATTTCTAGCCCAGGCACCACTCTTAGGGGGGCTCTTTATTAGACATTTCTGCCAAGATGTCCTTACTAAAGGGTAAAAGCTTGAAGATATTTTATCCCTCCTCTAAAGCAGTTCTCTTGCCTTCTCCTAGCCGTTTCCTCCACCTTCCTCTCCTTTGTGTTCAGTTCATAAAATGGCAGGAAACTTTCATTCAGTGTTCTCTTGGCATTGAGATGATTTCCCCCAGCAGTATTGATTTACTCTCCCAGTCCTGTTCCATGGAGGAAATTGAACAGTGGGGGAGGTGGCTCTTTATCTGAATTAGCTCTTTGCTAATACTGAATGGTTAATAAATGGTTAAAAGTTTAACTGTGACTACTATGTTGGCTTATCGCCTTAAACCTGGTAGCTATGACCCCTCAGGTCCACCCAGCTCTTGCCAATTGGGTGTAGATATTCTGTGTGTGTATCTGTTATATCAAATACTTGACGTAATATTATATAAATCCTCTTTGTTGGTACTAAAAAAAAAAAAAAAAAAAAAAGCAGTTACCAAGTAAGAACTACAGTTACAATATCTAGTCCATTTTTGACAAATTTGGAGAAAATACTTTATTATTTATCTTACCTTTGTGAGTCTAAAGTTTTATACCTAATTTACCTTTTTATCATCTTTAAGGAAAACTTTAAGTCTAATTATTTAGTCTTTAACTCAAACAAAGACCCTAGAAGGGTATATTGTTACCTAATGACAGGGACATCTAGCTACCTGGACAGTCACCCAAAGCTCTTCTGTAATATTGGGACATCCAACCTTGGCCTACATACCTAGTATATCTGACAGACATTTCTTAGAAGCAGGGAATTTTGAAGGACTGTCCTATCTTGTCTTGTCAAAGTTTGGCAGTCCAGACAAAAAACTCCACCTACAATATCCTATCAGGATAACAACATTAATCATCACAAAGTATGACAAGCAGAGAGAATATATGTATGGCTTTTTATAAGTCAGGCTTCAAAACACTTGACATCACATCTACACTCCACAGCTTTGTCCATTCCACACCATTCTCCAATGATGTTTAGGAAACAAGTCAGTTAGGGGCCTAGGAGAAAGAAATAGTCTATGGCAGTGGGTTCTCAACCTTCCTAATGTGTGACCCCTTAGTACAATTCTTAATGTTGAGGTGACCCCCAACCATAAAATTATTTTCATAGCTACTTCATAACTCTAATGTTGCTACTGTTATGAAGTAGTGTAAATCATAATGTAAATATTTGATATGAAGGATATATGATATGTGACCCCTGTGAAAGAGTTGTTTAACCTCTAGAGGAGTCATGACCCACAGGTTGAGAACCATTCATCTATGGAACCTCCCAGGAAGTCTTTGCATGGGAGAAAATGTGGCAGAAGGGTCTCTGCGTGGACATAAAGTTGGCAAAGGGGCAAGATTCTTTTCCCCTCTCCAGTGTCTCCAATATTGTACTACCATGCTCACCTTGACCTCAGTTCCCTGATCCATAAATAAAGAAGGACCTGCCTACATGCTGGAAAGTATGTATGATGTCCTAAATATCCCCCTTGGCACTCTCCATGTCTGTTTAGGGCAGCAACTTCTTGCTGGAAGGTCCTGCAAGCCTTTACCTGGTGTTTCTCTCCAGTCACTGCTCTCTGAGCATGCTGGCAGCTCAGCTCCAGGGAGTGTACATAACTCATGAGCACTGAACAGCAGACTGGCAGACACATGGTAAAGGAGTACCCAGGCTCACCTCTCAAGTTGTACAACTGCAAAGCATATTTGATTTCATTCCTGGAGCCCCCGTGGGACTGATTCCTAGTCACCCACGGTGTTAACCTGCTTGGTTACATATAGATAGCTTGTTGGCTTTCTTCCTTGCTTCTCTTCCCCACTCCCTACTGGTACTTGCTGGGATAATCTTTCAAATTTGCTACTTTCTCAGACCCTTCTCTCATTGCAGTTTTGTGGGATCCTAAACCAAGACCTCCTCTTATTCTTTAACATTTGTTGAGGCTATGTAAATGTAAATTTATTATTGTCATCATACATTGCAAAACTTGAGATTTTTGTCCTTGGTGACAGAGCTACCAAAAAGTCAAATAAATCTCACCCTGCCTACCTGCAGTGTTTATTATTAGATTCAACAGCTAAAAACTTTCTCTGCCAAATATTTCTACATGTTTTTAAATCTTTTCCCTTTCCAAATTAATTTCCTTACTGACTATGCATAGACCAGTACAATACCAAGGACCACACTTGGGCAGAGTTCACATCAACCAACCAACCAAGCAAACAAACAAACAAATAAAAAAAAACAGTGATCAAAACACCCATGAACATTCTGTCGTGAGTTACAGAACTTCCCAGGAAGTAGTGGAGGGTTCGGGTGGAACTCCCTCTTTGTCATCCATTTACAATTTTCAACGGAAAAATGTGTGGGTTGTCACCATGATGCCTGTACAATTTCAGATAAATTAAAGGCTTGCCTCAGTAATTACTGGGTGGGTATATACACAAACATGTACCCGTATGTACAGGCCCCACATACAGTAGTATAAATTAAGACAGAAAGTTTAAAGCCAGACGCTTCTCTGAGATGTAGAAATGGTTTACTGTATAGGATTAGAAGAACAGGAACATTTTCTAGGATCAGAAGTTAAGTTTTTCTGGAACAAATTCATAGGACTCAAAACTCTTTTATTGAACCCCACCAGAAAAACAAAACTTAGACACAGATAATTTTGTTAGATCTCTGTGTAGAGATCTGGAAAGACAACATACAAAGACCCATACCCTTGCATGTAATGGCAAAAATAACATCATCCTTAACCATTTTAGAGGCAGGGAACTGGCGAGGGCCTGGATTTAGACACAGCTGCAATAGCAGAGCTGAGTACAAATTTTATGACTTTGTTAATTTTCTATCTGTTCTGGGAGTAATAAATGTACCCTCATAGATATTCATGATTTCCCTCAAAAATAAAAAGTTGAAAAAAAAAAACCCTTTAAATGGCACAGAAAAGCCTTTCATTCTTGAGGCATGTAATTCATGGATGATTTTCAAAATGTCATGTTTGAATTGGGAAAGTAACATTTCTTGAATTAATCAGCCAATTGCTTCAAGAATATGACTCAAAGGATATAAAAATTTCAAGCCTGACTTTTTAAAGGCATTTTTTTCCTATGCAGTGAGTTTATTTTTCACAAAGGTCATGGCTAAATCCTGAGTTTATTTGCCATGGACGAGAACCATCTAGATGAAGTCCGCCTTTCATACTTTAGCAAGAGGGAATCAGCAACTCTTAGTAGGCACCCTTTCAATTTTTATACCACCAGACAGGCACCTTCACACTCTGTAGGCCTATTCTCCTCTAGAGCCCTCCTGTACCTGGATTTTCTAGTTCTAAGGTTTTTGTTTAATTTTATATTTCTTTTTTAATCTTTATTTATTTATTAACATTTTATTTGAGAATTTCATACAATGTATAATGTATTTTCATTATATTTAACACTCCCCCTTTCTCAAGATCCTCCCCTACCTCCCTACCCCTCACCAATTTTGTGTCCTCTTTTTTTTTTTTTTATGACCAGTCAACTCCAATTCACAATGCCCATGAACAACTGGATGTGGTGCCATCCACTGGAGCAGGGTCAACTTACTAGGAACCACACTCTCAAAGAAAATTGATTTTTCCTCGCCCAGAAGCCATCAGTGGTCTAGAGCTCCTTAGCTGGAAAGCGGAGCTTGTGAATCCCTTTTCACTCCATGCTAGAATGTGGAGTGGTCCGATCTTGTTCAGATCTCATGCAGATGATCACAGCTGCTGTGTGTGGTGATATTTTATTTGTGCGTTAATAAATAAAGTTTGCCTGGAGATCAGAGGAAATAGCAAGCTATTTTAAGTAAACAAATGAGTCAGGCAGTGGTAGCACACACCCTTAATCCAATCACTTAGCAGGCAGGGTCTCTGTGTGTTCAAGGCCACACTAGGGAACAGAGTCAAGCGTGGTGACACACGCCTTTAATCCCAGTACCAACCATAGAGACCTGGAGATCTGTACAGACAGGCAGTGACAAGGAAGTGAGGTAGCTGGGCTAAGAGCCAATGAGAGGGCAGAATAGCAAGGCAATAAAAGCATGGGTAGACAGGAAGTAGCACACTTTGGAAGTTGCAGCGTGGTGAGGTAAGGTTAGCTGGTGGCTTTTCCTATTTCCCTGATCTCTAAGGCTTTCACCTCCTATATTTGGCTCCATGGTTTTTATTTAATAAGATCACTTAGAAATTCATCTACAGCTGTGAGTTGGTGATTCCTGTCAGTGTGCAGAAGATACTTTTCTCTGGTCCTCCCTGACTTCTAGATCTTACAATCTGTTTCCACATACATATTTCTTCCACAATGGCTCCTGAGCTTTGGGGATTAAGTTTGATATAGCTGTGTCCTTTGTGGATTGAGCATTCTGTCAACACTTATTCTCTGTTCTTTCACAAATTGTGAGTTTCTGCATGGACCACAGTCCATAGCACAAAGAAACTTCTCTGATAAGGTCTCAGAGCTGCACTAATCTTTGGACTGAGAGATATGAATTTAGATGGTAGTTTGATGCTATGCCCATTTAGCCGAATAACAGTAGAAGGTTCACCCCTGGGGCCTGTGAGTGTTGGCGAACCTTGCTATCAAGGTTGCAGTCCACCATGTCCGGATAGCTCTCTGAGCTCAGCGCAAAATAGAGGACGCCCTTTCTCAGTGGGGCTTGCTCTTCCCTGTCTAACCTTAAGTGAAGAGTGCCGCTAAGCTCAGATGCCTGACCTTATTTGGAGAATAACCCTGCACAGAGCACCCTGAAAATGCTGTATGACTTAGCATATAATTCTCATTCTTTCCTCTGGTCCATATGATAATTAGGTGCTGTGTTATGACCAATCAGCCCCTCCTCCCTGTAACCCTAAGAATCCTTATACACCTTACCCTTGGAACAATAAAATGATCTGTCTCTCTGAAGCTGACTCCCGGAAGCTTTCTGTCATGGCTGTCTGAATACTGCTCACAGCTTCTGCTCCCTTTGCCCTTGTGGGCTGCTGGTGGCCAACGACCCCCAAGGAAATGAAGATCCACATGTGAGAACGCTAATCATGTTTTTTTGTTTTTGTTTTTTTTTTTCCTTTTGGCCACATTTACTGTACCAAGCATATATTTCCTCCTGTGGAACTGACTTTAAATCCAGTCAGGAAGCAATTGGTTACCCCCATCACACTTGTGCCACTATTATACCCATGGACACATCTTTCCCCAATGGTCAATATTGAAGTTCATACATTCACAGCTAGGTGAGATTGCTGATAGCTCACTTCCCTCCCCTGTCATCAGACTACATAGCCCTTTTCACTACTAT
Source organism: Peromyscus californicus insignis (assembly GCF_007827085.1). Lineage (NCBI taxonomy): Eukaryota > Metazoa > Chordata > Mammalia > Rodentia > Cricetidae > Peromyscus > Peromyscus californicus. The sequence goes on from NW_026294595.1 coordinate 114,487,895, forward strand.
GAAGAGCTAGCCAACATGGAGGTATTTAGTCACAATGATGAGAAAATTAACACAGCACTTTTTCAAATAGTTCTACTGTGAACACCCCAGTGCCTGTCTTTGGATTCCCATTTATATAAGTTTCTATTCTTAGTGGAATTAATAGGTTATTGGCTGTGGTGATTTGAATGAGAATGGCCTCCACAGGTTGATATGTCTGAATACTTGGTCCCCAGCTGGTGGAACTGTTTGGGAAAGATTAGGAGTTGTGCTCTTGTTAGACGAGGTAAGTCACTGGGAGTAGACTTTGAGATTCAAAAGACTTGCACCATCCCCAGTGTGTCTCTGTGGTGGTTTGAATAGGAATGGCCTCCATAGACTCATGTGTTTGAATGCTTGGCCCATAGGGAGTGGCAATATTAGGAGGTGTGGCCTTGTTGGAGGAAGTATGTCACTGTGGGGGCAGGCTTTGAGGTCTCATACACTCAAGCTATGTCCAGTGTAACACACAGTTTCCTTCCTGCTGCCTGCTGATCCAGTTGTAGAACTCTCAGTTCCTTCTCCAGCACCACATCTCCCTGCATGCTGCCATGTTTCCTGCCATGACAGTGATGGACTAAACCTCTGAACTGTAAGTCAGCCCCAATTAAAGGTTTTCCTTTATAAGACTTGCTGTGGTCATGGTGTCTCTTCACAGAAATAGAAATCCTAAGACAGTCTCTCTCTGCCTCTTACTTGTGGTTTAAGATGTGAGTTCTCTGTTGTTCTTGCTGCCATGTTTTTGCTCCACAATCATAGACCCCTCTGAAACTGTAAGCCCAATTAAATGTTTTATTTTCTAAGTTTTCTTGGTCACCAAGACAATAATTTTCTATGGCTATGATAAAACACCATGACTAAGGCAACTTATAGAATAAGGCATTTATTTTAAGCTCATGGTTCCAGAGGGTAAGTGTTTACAACCATCATGGCGGGGAGAATGGAAGCAGGCAGGCAAGCGGGTCACTGGAGAAGCTGAGAATTTACATCTCTATCCACACACAGGAAGCAGAAAGAAATAACTTGAAATGACACAAGCATTTTGAAAGTTCAAAGTCTAGCCCCAGTGACGTTGCTCCTCCAACAAGGTCATACCTCTTAATCATCCCCCAACAGCCACAGACTAGGGACTAAATATTCAAATGTCCTAGACTTACGGGTGACATCTCATTCAAACCACCACAGATGAATTCTTTTGGACAAGATTTGACACAACTCACAATGAAGAAACAGAACTGAACAGATTTATATCTAAAATAAAACAATAATTAATCACCATTCCAGAGCAGAACATATAAGTCTCAGGTGAGTTCATTGATGAATTTCCAAACACTCAAAGAAATTATCATATCTCTCTACAAAATCTTTCAGAATGCAGAAGAAAAACAAAACCATTTGCTAACTTCCTAATTTGGGGTACACATAAGCAAAGTAAGGAGCCTGTGTCTAAACGCAATCCAGTGTGTAAGGAATTACACTTCTAATGATGATCTCCTTTTCCTGGTTGTCCAGAAGAATAACCCTTCCTTATATAAAAAACCAAGGCTCATCTTTGCTCGAGCACTCCTTTATTAATCCAGTCTTCTCATTTCCCTTGACTAAACCTATGGGTAATTAAGAGGATGGCTAAAGCCTCAGTTTCTAGGAAGGGCTTTATAGTTTCTTTATCTATTCTAATTTCCAAGTGCTTCTAAACTCTGTGTCCTCTGATGGCCTTTGCAGGGGGGTGACTGCAACCTGGATCAGGAGTTGGGAGGCTCCTGTAAATTATAGAATCAGAGAAGCATGTTTAATGATTAAGCCTTTGAATGTCAGAACTCTCCTCTCTTCACAGATGGCTGCATGTGAATGTAGACCATGGAAGGTTTATTTACAGTCTGTATATATCAAGTCTTTTGTCCTTTTCCATAGTTAGAGCTACAAGTTCTACCTTTAGGGCAAGGGTGTCTGAGGTAAGAGTAAATTTTCTATGGCTTGAGATGTAGTTGGTATAGCATATCCTGATTTCCTTATTCCATTTAGGATAAAACAATTGCCAACTATAAACCTCATGTGTTTGAGATGTGGGGGAGAATAGTCTGTTAAGGCTAGGCAGAGTGCCCAAGAGCATTCTAAAGCATCTGATAAAAGGTATATGATAGGCTTGGGAGTTCATGCTCAGGGATATTGGATTTGTGAATAGAGATGTTTGACTTTCCTAGAAGGAGAATTTGGTACTGAGTAAGGCAGAAGTTTGTGAGGTGCTGATAAACATTACTATTTAGTGCACATATGACTTGGTAGGGTGAGATGACATCTATTTGTTGTCCACAGGTAAGCTTACTTGCCTCTTGAGTCAGTAGGTCAGTAACCACTACATCCTTAGGTATGGGTTCCAGCCTCCAGCAGTCATATCCAATTGTTTGGAGAGGAAAGACACTGTCTTCAGATCTAGAGCTCCTAATACTATTTCTTCCCTCTCTGTTACAAATAGAGAAAATTATTTTGTAGATAGGAACAGTTAAGGTTAACACCTCAAGGATGATCTGATTAAGGGTTTGAAAAGTAGTAAAAGAAATGGAGAGCTAATCAAGAAGCTCTCTGTAGGGTCTTATGTCCATAATTTTGGATCCAGACTTGATATTCATATGTAATTATTAATTCCTTGAAAATTATCATATAGTATATTTTGATCATATTCACTCTCCCCCAACTCTTCCCATAGTCTACAGCTTCACCCTCACTTCTCTATCCATCTTACATTGAGTTCTCTTCCCCTGCCATCAAGTCTGGTTTATGCTGCCCAACTATTCTTAGGAGTGGGCCCTGTCCTGGAGTGTGATCAACCTACCAGAAGTCACATCATTAAAGAGAGCTGACTCTCTCTCTTCAAATGCCAGATAGTGGTGGGATTTTGTGCCTACTTCTTCCCTTGACTGGGCAGGTTATAGACCCTGAAGGGAGAACCTAGTTCTTTTTTAATGATTTATTTTTATTTTATGTGCATTGATGTTTTGCTTGTGTATGTGTGTGTGTGTGTGTGTGTGTGTGTGTGTGTGTGTGTGTGTGTGTGTGTGTCTATGTGAGGGTGTCAAACCCCCTGAAACTGGAGCTACAAGACAGTTGTGAGCTGCCATATAGGTGCCGGGAATTGAAGCCAGGTCCTCTGGAAGAGCAGTCAGTACTCTTTTTTTATTTTATTTATTTTATATGCATTGGTGTTTCGCCTGCATAAATGTCTGTGTGAGGCTGTCAGATTCCCTGGAACTGGAGTTACAGAAAGTTGTGAGCTGCCATGTGGGTGCTGGGAATTGAACCTGGGTCCTTTGGAAGAACAGTCAGTGCTCTCAGCCACTGAGCCATCTCTCCAGCCCCCAGCCAGTACTCTTAACCACTGAGGCATCTCTCCAGCCCTGAGAGAGCCTACTTCTTGAGTCTTGCTAAATATACATGCTGTCAAACAATCTCCCAAATATTTATGTTTATACCCATAGATTGGTGCTGCTCTCAGCCTTTGTCAGAGAAGCTTCTGCATTGATCAGTGGTTAAAGTCACAACTGGTCAAAGTACTGAGAAAAAGTGACTACTGAGTGCTCATCTCTACATGGGATGTCTATACCAACTTCCTAAAGAATCGGGGAACATCACAGATGATGAAAAAAAAAGGAATAAGAGCCCAAAGATGGGGAGGACTGCTATGAAATGCTGTCTACTAGATATGGCATGGCCATTGAACTCATAAACTCATAGCAGTTATGGGTACCTACACAAGGCCTACACAAGATCAAGCTAGTCAGTAGTTCCAGCATGGGTGGAGGAGTAGCTCATGAGGCTCCTCCCCAGCGGGGGAGCTATTGGCAATTAGCGGCAAAACAGTAGTAGTAACAAGAGGAAGCAGAAAGAGTCCAAGACTAGAAGATAGGGAGATACGTTGTGAAATGCCATCTTCTGGGCAAAACATCGTCATTGTCAGCATTATCTCATAGAAGCTGTGGTTGCTTGCACTGGGCCTGCCTAAGACTGGGCCTGTCAACAGCCAATCATAGGTCAGAGAAGTAGCTATAAAACCACATATGTTCAACTATTGGCAACTGGTGGATTGTGGGGAAAGGACATTTATTGTCTTCATTTGTGTACTGAATAGTGAGTCAATAGGCTTCTCTGGTCAAATCCCCTGGTCACACAGGTGGCCCTGATTAAACTCAGTGGGTCACAAAACAAAGCAGAAATATGTGAATTACATGAAACAGGGACCAGTAGGGAGGAGGGAAGATGTCAGGGATGAGAGGGAAGTAACAGGAGAGGGAGGTGGTAAGAATAAACAGAATGCACTATATACATACACAAATGGTCAATGAAACAATTTAATAAGTAAATGAACTAATAAACTGAGCAGACAGTTCTCAAAAGAAGAAATATAAATGACCAATAAATACTTGAGCACTGGGCATGGTGGCACACATCTTTAATCTTAGCACTCAGGAGGCAGAGGCAAGCAGATCTGTCATAGCAAGTTCCCAGAATAGTCAGGGCTGTTACACAGAAAAACTCTGTCTTGAAAAACAAAACAAAACAAACAAACAAAAAAAAAAATCAAGCAAACAAAACTGAAAAAACTATTCAACAACTTTAGCTATCACAGAAACAGAAATTAAAACTCTGAGATTCCATCCCATCCCAATCGGAATGGTTAAGACTGAAAAAAAGAATCAAATGACAACAAATGCAGGTGAAAACTGGGGGGAAAGGAACCCCGATCCACCGGTGGGGATTTCAACTGCTGTAGCCACTTGGAAGTCCCTCAAAAAATTAATAAAACTAGAACTACCACACGGCCCAGTTTTACCATGCCTGAGTATATACCTGAAAGCCTAAGTCAGCGTTCCCCAAAAATACTTGTATTCCTATGCTTATGACTACACTATTCCCAATAGCCAGGAAATGGAAACTAGATGTTCACCCACAGATGAATGGGTAAAGAAAAGTGATACAGTGACTTTTATGCAGCCTCAAGAAAAAAAAAAATGAAATCATGACATTTGCATAAAACTGGAAATCAGTTAACCTAAGTAGCCAAAGCTGTAACCTCAGAAAGGCAAATATCAGTTGAAAAGTGTGTGTGTGTGTGTGTGTGTGTGTGTGTGTGTGTGTGTGTATCTTGTATCTATGAGTGTGTGTCTGTAGATCATGAAACCACAAAGGGGACACCTTTCCACAAGATCACCACCTACAGGAATGTAGTCACATGGTCCAACTACTTTCAAGACTCGGATAATGGGGACAGGGAAGTAGAGGAGGAAGTAGCTTGATTTGTAGTGGCCATGTTCCCAAGGTTAGAAAAAAATAAGGACTCTGACAAATAGAGATGATGCTGGAGCAAAAACTGTTTCCTGAGGATTAACCCCTGTGTAAACTTTAACTGTAATCAGACTTGTATGCCATGTGTGGCCAGACCAGACCCCATGCTGCTTCCCTCCATCAGGGCCTCCCCTCCAGGAAGTGGTAGTTATTGCTCAGATCCAAGGGGAGAAAAGCTCTAGAGAGTTCCAGGGCCTTGGCCCTGCAGTTCAGGACTGGTAAGAACGGTGCTTGCCTCTCAGCTGGAGCACAGGCACTTGGAGTGTTTTCTCCACCACTCGATGCCCAGCACCCACCCTGGCCTGGCACACACTGCCAGCTCTCAAAGAAACCTTTGTGAAACCGATGAATGAGCCACTACATTCCACTGCCTTCCACATAGCTACGTGACTATTTTCATGTGTTCCTAAATGTTTTCTGAAAATATTGAATTCCTGCCTGCTCGTTCTGTGTGTTTTCTTGCTGACTGAGTGTGTGTGTATGTGTGTGTGTGGAGGGTGTTCAGGCAGTAGAAGAGGCAGATTCTTCGGCTAGCCTGTCTGAATGGGCTCTACAGTTAGCCACACATTCGTTGTGTGACACGTTTGCTGTGTGACTCTGAGAAAGGCGCTTCTTGGCCTCTGTCTCCCGGGATGAGGCAGGGTTGGTAAACATGCTCTTGCCCATATGGTCATCCTACGTGGTGCAAACTGTGAACGTGCAGCACTTAAAACAGTGATGGGTACAGAGCATGGAATTAAACATCAGAAGTCAATACCTTTTTGCAGTGCCATTCTTCATTAACCCAAAGCACTGTTCTTCCTGAACTGAGCAGGAAGCTACAACCTAGTCCAGTTTTAAACTGGGCAGCCCTTTGTATTGAAGCAATTAATGTAATTACCCAGAGCAAGTCAGCCCATTGTCATTGAAGACATCTTGTAGCCCATCTATCTCTTGGGTGTCTGAATGTAGCTAAAAGAGTTTCAGGTTACCCTAGGAGAAAAGATACCCCACCCGTTTTCTTGGTTGGCGTTTTCTTGGATGACCCAGCGCTGGCGCTGTTCTCTCTCCAAATGATCCACCTGCCAACTCGCCTGCTCCACAGCATCCCTACAGCTGACCATGTTGCAAACAGAAATCAGTTCCCTTTGATGCCCCAGGCCAGACGAGGTCCAGATGAGTCTCAGAGCAGTTTTGCTCTATCTCTAAACAACTTGAGATGAATTCAAGGGGGAAGTGGTGTCCCATTTTCACCAGACTCCCCTCTCCTGCTGAAACAGAAAGAAAAACCCAGGATCCTCAAAAGGCACCCAATGAGACAGTGTCAATCGTTAAGGAGATGGGAACACTGGACAGGGAGGACTGCAAAGCTTAGATTGCTTCCTAAAGGGTAGGGGCAGGGAGACACGATCTTTATCTAATCAGACCGTCTGACCAGGAAATCCCTGAGATCAAAGCATGAGGCTTTTTATTTAGCACTGTGTCAACTTAAAAACAGCCCTGGCAAAGCCATAGATCTGGACAGACTCACACCTCTCCCTGCCCCATCCCTACCCCGCCTCCTTGACCCATTCCTCTGCATCTGAACCTTCTTAACATTCCATTTGGAATAAAACCCTGGGATGAAAGAGTCCTGATATTCTTGTAGGAAGCGACAACACTAGACAGGACAAGGCAGAAAATGCCACACTTCTCCCTGGTTTCCAGACCCCAAAGCAATGAGGTGGGCACTCTGGAGGAGGTAGCATCCTCTGCATGTCTCTAGGCAGGTCCTCTGGAGAGCAAAGGGAGTGTGTGTGTGTGTGTGTGTGTGTGTGTGTGTGTGTGTGTGTGTGTTACTAAGCCACTTGCTGCAAGTATTTCCAACTTCCCAGGCATTGTTTCAGGACAACTGGCAGGAAAAGCAGACCCCCAGGGGAAGCATTCAGATCTCCCTGCAGATCAGGGCTACAATCCCTTGAGAAACTCCTTGTTAAAAAGGATGCTATGGTTACCAGGGTCAGCACAGCGTGTTCATGTCAAGCAGGAGACACACACTGAAGAAACGTGTCAAAGAAAAGATAGGGACTGAGGACCTATCCAAACGGAAGGGGTTACTTCTAAGAACTGACAGGCCTACAGGGAACAGGCAGGGAAAGTACTCTGTTACTCATGGGAAGGAAAAGCAGGGCCTAGAGGAACGGGACCATGGGACTTCAACACAGTTCCTGTCTCTCATAGACACTGTTACCAAGACATCAGCTGCTGTGTTCTGGCATATCCAAAGAGGCTATGAGCTGAGCTGAGTTCTGGTGCCACGTTCTTGAACTTCAAGAATGGTAAACCTAGTAAACCCACCTTTCTTCATTACCTAGTTTCAGCTGATTGTGATATAGCAACAGAAAATGAACTAATTCTCCAAGACTAGTGTCAAGTCAGGTGGCAGAAATGGCATCACCACCACCACCACCACCACCACAGAAAACCTGATTAAATATATTATTAGATATTTAAAAGTTTAAAGCCAGAAGCACACCTTGCAACAACCGAGTTCAAGGCTTTTATCTTTCAGACGAGGATATCAAAGCACAATGAGGCATTCACAGAGGCCCCTGATACAGCTGAAAAAAATTTTTACAAGGATTCCTAGCTTGAATGATCACATTTTCACACCACTCTGTCAGAAAATGCTGTTTATCTTCTGCCCTTTCTCTTAGTCATCAGCTATTTCTTTGTAGACACTCCAAAGAAATGTACCAGAACATTTCTGTTTATTTTATACACAATGCTCCTGCAGGCCACAGAGCTCCTGGACACAAGGAGCAGAGAGACACTCAACATAAATGACCACCAGGGGGTGCTCAGAGGACAAGCTGACACATGGGGGTGGCCCTGGCCAGTGGCCCCTCTCATGGGAAACACATGTGATAGCAAGAACCAAGACTGTTATCTTTTGTTCTTAAGCAAGGGGTTAGAGGTCTCAGGTCCCTTCTGCAAAGCATGGTTGCACATCTGTCCTGAGCAGGAAAAGCAGCGTCCACATGTGCTGACCTTGTGCTAACGATACACTTTCCCGGGGCTCTCATCTGCTTGCTGCTCTGTGTCCCCATAAACAACGTGGAGGACCATACCACTGTGATGCCCAAACAAGGCAGAGAAGAGAGTTATGGCTTGGTGTCATAAGACACTGGGAATTTCTGTTACAGGAAAGAGGATAAAGGGGATTATGGTAGCCACCATGTGCCCAGCCTCATCCCTAAAGTTACCTGGTTGCCCTCAGAAATTTGACGACAGGCTTATACAAATCCCACACTTCAGCAGAAAGCAAGTCTTAAGGTAAGGTTAGTTCTTCCATCAGTCCACCTGTCTCAAAATTCTGAAATAAGGGCCATGCCTGTCTGTTCACATCAAATCCCCATTTGATGAATGAGGTTCACAATTTGGGCTTGATTTTTCTTATACCTCCCATCAACTACCCTAAGAGCAGCTTATTGGAAGAAACTCCCATAAGGAAAGCATTTAACATCCAGCTTGACAGAAAACCATGGTGGTTAAATACAACAGTTAAAACTGGAGACTTCTTTGGGGTAGAGAGATGGCCCAAGCTTGGGGACCTAAGTTCAGATACCCAGCACGCACATGGTACCCACATTTCTATAACCCCAATGTTTGTACAGGATAAACAGGCAGATCCCAGAGGTCATTGGCCAGGCAGCTTAGCTGAAATGGAAAGCTCTGGGTTCAGTTAGAGATGGTGTATAAATAAATAAATAAATAAATAAATAAGTAAGATGGAGCATCATAAAGGAAGATGCCTAAACACACTGTCTTAATTAGGGTTTCTATTGCTGTAATGAAACACCTGACCAGAAAGCAAGTTGGGGAGAAAAGGGTTTATTTGACTTACACCTCCACATTGCTGTTCATTATCAAAGGAAGTCATGACAGGAATTCAAACAGAGAAGGATCCTAGAGACAGGAACTGATGCAGAGGACATGCAGGGGTGCTGCTTACTGACATGCTTCATGTGGCCATGTGGCTTACTCAGCCTGCCTTCTTATAGAACCCAGGACCACCAACCCAGGGATGGCACCACCCACAATGGGCTGGGCCCTCCCCCATTGAAAACTAATTGAGAAAATGCTTCATAGTTGGATCTCATGGAGGCATTTCCTCAACTGAGGCTCCTTCCTCTTTGATGACTCTAGCTTGTGTCAAGTTGACACACAAAACTAGCTAGTACACACACACACACACACACACACACACACACACACACACACGATAATACATCACACACACACACACACACACACACACACACATTGGAGGCTTCCCTCTGGAGACAGAACTATTTTATCAAATCCTCCCTAAAAAAAGATACCTACAAAGAGATGGCCCTGATTTATTACATTATAGTCATGTATTCCACCTACTTAATTTTTGGAAACCATTGATCTATTCTTGTCACCACAATTTTAATTTTTGGACTGTAATCTAACTAGAGTTATAGACTTATTTATTGATATGTGGTACTCCATTATATTGATATACTGGAGGAGTTTTTAATCCATTAACTCACTAAATGACATTGAAATTGTGAATTATGGGCAACTGTGCTCTAAACATTTATATACAAACTTGTTTGCATGTAGGATTTTATTTCTCTAATTATCTAGGAGTAGGATAGCTGGGCTTTTGATAGGCTAGGCAAGTTCTCTACCACTGAGCCGCATTCCTGGCTTTGTGCTTAACATCTTTAAAAATGGCTGAATGGGTTTTCAGGATGCTGTTTTGTTTTTTAAGAAATGGTTTCATTCCATCTCAGTTATAGAGTTTATATGCACTCAACTGTTCATCTATCATTTTTAAATGCTAGTCTGTATAGTTTATTCCTAAAGTTGGCAAATTTTGTCTTCTCCCTTTTATGAAGTTCCATGTAATTAGGTATTATTGTATGTGTGTGTGTGGGTGTGCAGGTGGAGGTCAGAGGACAACTGTGTGGGGTTGGTTCTCTTTTGAAAAGCAAGCACGGAGACCCACTGAGCCATCTCTCCAGCTCTTTAAACTTTTTTTTTAAAATCTCCTGTGCATGTGTATATGGTATGCATGCACATGTGTATGTGTGTTTGTATGTGGAAGAACATATGTGTGCAGATTCATACTCACGTTTGTGCAGGTAAGTGTAGAGGCCGAAGAGTGAGGTTGAGAATCTTCCTCCCATCTTATTCACTGAGGCAGGCTCCCTTGACCAAACCCAGAGCTCTCCAATCTGCCTAGTCTGGTTAGCTAGGATGCCCCAGAGATCTGTCTATGTCATCAGAGGACAGAAGTACAGGCACATAGCTTCACCCCTTGAGCATTTATGTTAATTTTAGGGATTCGAACTCAGGTCCTTTTGCAAGCATTTTAACTGATGAGCTATCTTCCCAGACCACTTCTCTTTTTTTGTCAGTTCTACTAGACTTATAATTTGCATTGTTCTTTCTAAAGAACTAACTCTGATCAGCTGGATTTGCTCCACTGTTTTCCTCTTTCTAATTTCATTAGTTTCTGCCTGTATTTTGATTATGACTTCCTTACTTCGGTGTTTTTAAAAGTGTGTGTGTGTGTGTGTGTGTGTGTGTGTGTGTGTGTGTGTGTGTGTGTGTGTTGTTTGTGGTGTGGGGGAGTATGTGTACATGAGAACAAGTGTCTGTAGAGGCTAGGAGAGGGCAGTGGATCTCCAAGAGTTAGAGTTACAGGTACTGTGAGCCACCCACATACATGCTAAAAACTGAGCTCTGGTCCTCTGGGAGAGCAACACACTTTCTTAACTGCTGAGCCATCTCTCCTGTTTGTTTGAGTTTTGCCATCCTTTTCCTTTCTAATTAATTTAAGGCTGAACCTTAAACTAAGTGGAGAACTCCCTTAGTATAGGCAATGTGTTGGTTAACTCCTTGAGTGTGAAACTGGAAAGGGTTTCAGTATTCTGGTAATGTTCGACAAATGATCATATATGGTTTGATCCTTAGAGAATCATCAACATGATTCTTTCCCTGGTCCATGGCCATACTAAGGTATGAATAATCCCTGTCCTTAGAGACTACTAGAACACTTATCCATGTACAGACAAGTCTGATATTGATGTGTAACACTACAGTGAAGACTACTTATTTTAAACTGTACTAACGTGTAATGTTTTTCGGCTGGGTGAAATGCTATGAAAGTTATTAAAAGAGAAAGTCTTTTGTCTCTTTTCCATGTTCTTTCAAACTTGTCAGGATGAATTTTTAATTTGATATTAATATTATTTCAGGTTTATAAAAATGAAATTACAAGTTTAACTTGTTAGCTTGGATTTTGACATTGACTTTATATTGTACAATTCCAGTTTTAAATGAAATCTTAAGAGAATTTCATTTGTGACAGCATTACTATAATTACATATTATCACATTTTATTCATATGGATGTATTTCATTCTTGCTAAGACTATGGAAATACTACACAAAACTAACTGAACTATTTTACTTCTTCACACATTCACATTCTACTGACACGAAAACATAATTTTTAGCTTATTGATGAATAATGAAGTCTGAAAGGGAAGAGAAGTATGGATTGACCAATCTTCCCTTCTGTGTCATTTTCAGCCTGTATGCTGGTTGGCTTGTATAGAACATGACAAGCTTTCTTGATCATTCACTTTTCATTCGATATCATTTTCTTCTTATATTCACAGAAGAATCTGATTTGAATATAGAAGTGAATGCTTTGAAAGGTTCTAGTGTTCTGGCTGCTTTGTATGCTGTAGACATAATGTGAGTTGAGTCTTGGTGAATTCCCATGCATTGGAAATCCACCAGAACTTTATGATGAGGTTCAATGTGAACATTACAAATGTGTCTCAAAAAACTGCAGACACACACACACACACACACACACACACACACACACACACACACACATACAGTTGTTTGTGTTCATGCTCTATTGACCCATCAGACTCTACTTACATAACAGAAATTAAAAGATAAAATGATTAAGAATGCCAAGAGCGTGGAGAAGAGAATTCGACCAAACATAGTGACCTCCTGAGCTAATCCTATGCTACTGCTTGCACATGGCTCCCATGCCCATGAAGTCAGAGTGGTGTGTGTGCATAGAAACCAAGCAGGTGATTCTCTGTTTTCCATTTGCTTTGTCATTCTATCCACACTGGACTCCCTGGGAAATCTGAAGAATCCCTTGTGACATTTTGAGATCATTAACTACTTGACAGGGGGAGTAGAGAGAGATTTAAAGCAAATGTGTCAGAAGTCACACCTGATTAAAGATCAATCTGGAGCACAGATAAAAGCACCTTGGAAATTGCAACATGAGTCCATAGCAAGATGGGATTTGAGCCCAGGTATTTGGGGAGTGGGTCAGTTATGTCAGGGAACACAGACTCCCAAACACACATCAGTAAAGATACATTTTTCACCTCCCACAATCTGTCACCGCTGTTTCTTTTTAGGAGATGCAGCTGATAGCTAACACTTAAGCTGTGATGCTCAAACTTAAAACAATTTGGTGGCACACCAAGGTCTGTGAGAAAAACATCTCATCATTCTGTCAACACGTATATTTAAGGTAAATTGCATACAATAAAAATTTATTTCACTTTTAAAAACACATAGCTCACATAACCTTTAACCTAATGTAGAGCTTCCTACGTAATTTTTCCTGGGGACTAAGGCTTGTCAGGTTGCCAATCAGTTACACTTCCAGTCAGATTCCACCAGCAGCATTTATTCAGGAGCAGTCACAAGCAAGGAATAATGACATTTACTCCTTGATGTGCGTGATCCAACTGCCAGTCTATAAGTTCAAAATCCCTGGTGAAATGTGGCAAGTTCTATTCCATGAGTCTAAAGTTGGAAGCACAGAGGAAGGAGGACACGATGGGGGTTCAAATGTGTTTTCAAGCATTAAAAAACGTTTGGGATGATAAATTCACAGGTCTACAGGAGAAATTCATGGGTGTGAAATAGCTTGGGACACTCCATTGGAACCACAGGTCCCATGTCTGCTAACAAAGGACCAGGGAGAGGATTTGGAGTTTCAGTGTTCAGCAATGGGAAGACACAGAGGCTTTACAAGAGGGTGTGGCAGCTCGGTTGACACCCATGGAGCGGGGCATTTAGAATGTGGAAGACTATGTCCCTTAGAAACTCATGTGCTGTCCTGTGTTCTGCAGCAGCTTCTCATTTGGTCTGCTGCTGATCTCTTGATGTTCTCAGGAATCAAGCCATATCCACATCCAACTGTCTACTAAAATTCTGCTCTTTGTCTCCTCAAACCTTGGAAATTAAATAACCAGGATTATTAGAATTGTATTTGGACCAGAACTTGGCAACAAGAAACAGAGTAAAAGATGGTATTTCTCTAGAACTTTCCTGCTTTACTGACTACAAAGCAAGGCTTCACCTAACAGTGAACAGGTCTGCATTCCACCAGAGATTAGGATCTCTACAGGACTTCAGGTTGCAAATATAACTGGCCATGACTATCATTTCTTCCCACTCCAACCCCATTTAAAGTGACTGTCACGTAATCTTTTAAAAGAAATTAATAAACACTGTCCAAGAGAATGAGAGCCCATTTGCCATAAATATATTCAACACATTTTTGGAAAGTGAGAAATGAGAGAAAGAATGCTAATTATCTTGGCAGAATGCACAAAAGGGAATGCCAACTGCTTTCAGACAAGTAGAAACACAGACACTTCTCCCCGAGGAAGCGCCAAGTTGCTTAGTTGTGTGTAAGTGATGAATATTTCAGAAGGAAGGCAGATAAGGGTTGCTGTGGAAAGGGTTTTTGTTAAAAGTCCACCCTTCGTGGTTAAGGCCGGGAGGATTCTTCTCTCAAGTTGAGCATCATGGAGTTAGTGTGTTTATGGAACAGGACCAGAGAAAAGTAAAAATAAAACAAAGGGGAATCAAATCTACCACAGTAGAAAGCGACAGCGTTCCCAAGGCCCAGCTGCAGCTTCCTCCCAGAGCTCACATGCATACATGCACATGCACAGACACAGACACGGACACAGTCTAGCAAGAGATTGCACTTCTCGTCTACATAGTCCAGTAAAGACTTATAGATATGAGAGGTAAGGGATCTTCAGTGAATCATTGATGTGTTGTTCTCTGAGTAGTGAAGCTCATGAAAGTGTCTATCCATGATCTTAGAGCACTCAATCATGGCAAGTACCAGATACTGCAAAGAATTCCAACCTGAATGAATGAAATCAAAGAGAAAAAAAACAGTGTTAAGACAGTTTAAAATAAAAACATTGGGGCTGGTGACATGGATTAGTGGTCGTGTTGGCCTGCACTCAGTTCAAGCCCCAGTACCACCAAAAACTTGAAATGTTAGTAGTTTTAAGCAGGCAAAGATTTGTATCCATATAAGAACAGGTTGTCATAAAAAGGACAAAGAAAAACAGAACTGTTAAGAATCAAACATACAATTCTCAATTTTTTTTTTTATTCAGTAGAACATTAACAAAGTTGAAGAAAATTCTCAAAGGGCAGAGGAAAAAAATCACACTAAACAATAGAAGGAAACTGCTATTTGTTTTCTAGGCTGGCCTATACAGGAATGGTTCAATCCTTTAAGCCATGAGACCTATGGGAAGTCTTCAGGGAGGAGACTGTTGGTTCCCTCTTCGAGTCTTTGTTGCCTGACTCTAACATGAGCAGACCACACACGTCCTGTCACAGGCTGTCCTGTCACAGGCTCCCTTCCCCACTGCCTCACCAGAGTCCCAAAAGCAACGAGGCCAACTTCATGGGCTGGACTCGTCAAAACGGACCGAAAATAAATCTCTTCTGTTTGCAAGCTGATTGTCTTCAGTACTTTGTTATAGTAATGGAAAGTTGACCAACACAAAAAGCAAATTAGAGGATTCACTCAACATCTGGTAGGAAGTGGTAAAAGAAAACAAAGGAAGAAAAAAAAAAAAGAGAACTCATCAAAGAAATCACGCAAGACAATTTCCCAAAACGGAGAGAATGAGTTTACAGGTTTAAAGGTTTGTTTTTTGTTTTTCCCCCTCGAGGGCCCAAGATTATGAATAATAAAAAAATTCATGCCAAGGTACACAACTGGGAACTCTCAGGAGTAAAGGGAAGATCCTCAGTACATCCAGGAATTAAATCCAGACTATATAGGACAGTACAGGAATCCAAAAGCCACCAAGAAATTCCTGATAGCCATTGAGCTATATATGATGATAATGATGACAGAGAATTGTTTTTGAAGATTCTATTTTTATACATTTTATTTTTAATATATATGAGTATTTGCCTGCGTGTATTTAAGTGTACCGCATATGCACAGTGCCTGTGGATGCTATGAGAGCATATAGGATCTCTTGGAATCCGAGATACGGGTGGTTGGATGGATGTGAGTTGCTGTGTGTGTGCCAGGAACTGAACCTGATTTTTCTGCAAGAGCAGCAAGCACTCTTAACTGCTGAGCTACATCACCAGTCCAGAAAGAATTCATTTTAACTCTCACAGTCAGAAGACTTCACACGGGGTTTAATGCTATGATTACCATTTTGAAATTTTTTTTTACTTAAATTTTTTTTATTCATTTTACATACTAACCACAGATACCCCTCTCATCCCTCCTCCCACCCGCCCAGCCTCCTCTCCCAGGCCTACCCCACAACCCCTCCTCCAAAAGGGTAAGTCCTCCCATGGGGAGTCAGCAAAGCCTGATACATTTAGTTGAGGCAGGACCAAGCCCCTCCCCACTGCATCAAGGTTGAGCAAGGCATCCCACCATACGTAATGGGCTCCAAAAAGCCCACTCATGCACCAGGGATAGGTTCTGATCCCACTGCCGGGGGCCCCTTAAACAGATCAAGCTACACAACTGTCTCCCGAAAGCAGAGGGCTTAGTCCGGTCCCATGCAGGTTCCACAGCTGTCAGTCTAAAGTTCCTGAGTTCCTACAAGCTTGGTTCAGTTGTCTCTGTAGATTTCCCCATCATGATCTTAACCCGCCTTGTTCATATGATCCCTCTTCCCTCTCTTCGGGATCACATTTTGAAATTCTTAACCATTTTGTCTTTGACTTTGTATTTTGTAAGTCAATAGAACAATGGTGCATGTACCAAGCAGGGTTGGCTCATGTACAGTCCTAGCCCTGCTACCTCTTGGCCCCTTTGTACGGATTCTAAACTATCTGCACCTCTAAGCTGTGCAGATGGTGCCAGTACACCCCTGCCCACTGTCCCGGTGGAATGACTTGACTGAGAAAGTGCCATCTTCACTTGTAAGTGCCCATAAGGGCTATACTTACCCCTCAAGGGAGGTGACTCAGGAGTAGGGCACTTACCTAGCATGCATGAGGCCTTGAGTTTGAGTCTGGAAGCAGCTAAACCCTATGAAATGGTGAGATATAATAGAAGAAAGGGGAGCTTTATCCACCTGCTTTTTGAAAAAAAAAAAAAAGACTCCACATTTTCATTTGTAGAAATTATATACAAGCCTTGATTTCAATAATTACTGCTTGAGAAGTGAGAATTATTTTCTGAATATCAAATACTCAACTGTGACTAACAAAGAGGTTTTTTTTTTTCTTTAATGCGAGAACTCTACATAAGCTCACATATAAACGACTGCATTCAGAACGCCATCAGGGTGGTTTGGATTGGAGCCTGGGATCGCACAACTACAGATCCAGCTTCCCATGCTTCCTTTCTGAGCCACACCTTGTCTGTTGGATGAGATAGCACTAGATTCAGATCTACCCAAACAGGACAGTTTCTGACTACAGGGAAGGACAATTCCATGTAGATCAAGACCCTCCCCAAAGCAGTCATGGGTGTATTTGGAGGCTTAGTGGAGTTTGGGCCAGGAGAATAGAGGCACCTGTATCTAAGTTGAAGTTAGAGCAACACTTTCTCTAGAAGACATAAGACCCTGAAAGTGGGTTCTGGGAGCAGGCAGGCTTTTCTTCTATGGGGAACATGCACAGGAAACGAGATGCTAGCTGCTCTGGAAGGGTGCAGACCAGCCCAAAGCTAAAAAGGCTGGGGGCAGGGAGCATTCCGTGGGAGGCCCTTCTGATGCATGAGCCTGAGCTTTATTTTAGCAGACACCAAGGTCACTGCCAGCTGTGCAAGTAGACAAGCCTAGACCTTGGTTTCCCAAGTGCTGTTACTTGTTTCATGCAGGTCCACATCCCCCAAGAATTTTTTTTCTTCTTCCATCTTGCTCAGGCTGCTATTCGCAGAACCATAGACCTCACTGGATTTGGTGACCTGACAGCTGCCCTTACATGGGGATTTGTATCATAAATTCCCACTAAGAGGCCCCTGATCCACATCTTCCTTACCAATTTATGCTGTCGTGTCTTTCAGACAGAAACTGGTATGTTCACATGTGGCAGGGCTGGCGGCTCATCAGACAGGTTCTATTAACTTGGTCGCCAGGTGGTAACCATATTACTTCATGCTTCTTGGTAACTTCTGTGCAACACAATTACCTTTGACAGCTCTTGAGTGGGACAGCAATTTTCAGCAAATGTTTTCAGTAACCAAAGGCCAGAAGGAAAGGAAAAGAGAGTGCTTCGGTTAAGCTTTGAGCGTGGCTCTGACAGGTCTTCAGCACCTCTGTTGTGTTATAAATAGGAATTCCGTGGAAATTCAGTACACATGGAATTTGCAGAAGGGAGTTCGGCAAGGCCAATGGTTTCCATTGTGCTTACAAAAGAATGTGTCCTGACACAGGGTAACAAGGCCTACCGTGACGAAGTTCTTTCCAGCCCGCCAAATACCATAGGCTGCGAGAATTTTCTTTCAGTGAGTTTTCATACTGAGGAAGTTTTTTTGTCTGTCTTCACACGAATTCTTCATTGCAAAGAGTGTGACATTCACTTCTGTGATTTTCTTGGATTCACAATGCCCTCAGCATTCCTCAGAGTTATCCCAAGAGGATATATCTCACTATCCACGTGTTGGTTTCCAGTTTCAGACAAAAAAGATGCATAATTATTACAGATAGGCTGTTCAAAATCTAATTTTACAGAATGAGAATCTGAAAGTCACTTGCTCTCCATGCTTCAGCACCATGATGGTATACACATGCTCATGGACACGCATGCACATATACACATTCACAAGCACACACACACATGAAGTCATTTTTTTTAAAGAAAACCTAAAACAAAGGTCTCTAGTCACACACTATGGGGAACAGACAGAGCTATTCAGCCACCATGTCACAGGTACAAGGGGGAATGATCAGACACAGTCTGTAGTTTGCAGTGCCCGTGGGGTTGAATGTAAGGCCACATGTCCATAGCTACACCCATAGAACATACTATGACTCACATGCCCTTGGCCCGATACCCAGCAATGCTTCCCTTTGACACACCCAAGAGGAGCCTGGCCTACGCTCTCATTTCATTAGCAGTGTTTTACAGGCCAGCATGCTTTTGATCTCAGCTGACTAGACACACGATATCATCAGCTCTAAATCAAGCCACATTTTTACTCTTTCTTCCAAACTGGTCTCCTTGGTGAGGACAAGAGCAGCTAATCCCTAACATGTTGCAGATTGTGACATCTAGTACGTCATTTTTACCTTCTTTATTTACTTAACAGCCACTTTGTCAATAACAGCTGTTGGCTTTTCTTTTAGACTCAGAGGATAGAATTTTGACTGTAAACTTGGCCTCAAAGTTTGATTATAGATCATTATCAATTTTGAAGTGATTTTTTTCTTGCTTATCTGTGATTTAAAAAAAAATAGAGACCATCAAACTCAGAGATGATTCAGTGATTCAGAGCATTTGCTGCTATTGTAGAATTCCCAGCACCTACATAATGGCCCATAATGCCAGTTCCATGGGATCCATGGGATCCATGGGATCCAGTACCACCTTCTGGCCTCTACAGGCATCCATATGCACATGGTACACATACAGACAAACAGGCATTCACACAGAGGCATTAAAAAATATTATAAAGATAGAGACCTACAATCCAAAAACTGATCTATACAGGGTATTATGGTGGTTTATCTTGACTGATAACTTGATAGGATTTAGAATCACCTAGGAGACACACCTTTGGACATGTCTACAGGTGTTTCAAAAGAGACTTAACCAAGGAGGGGAGACCCACTCTGAATGTGGATGATATCATCACCATTACCCACAGGGGTCCTAAGCTGAATAAAAAGGAGAAAGTGAGCTAAGTATTCACATCTCTTTCTGCTTCCTGACTCCATATGTAAGTACTGCCCCATAGTACTGACATCACACTTCCTAATGCCACAACTCCCTCTCCTTGACAGGCTTCGAACCATGAGCCAAATTAAACTGTTCTTCCTCCAGTTGCTATTGTCAAGTACTATGTCATAGCAATGAGAAAAATAATGACTACAGGTATAACACAGAAAAAAGTCCATGGAGATAGGGTCCTTGTCCCCCACACCCAGACCCCCCCCCCAAAAAAAGAAAAAACCACCACAGGCTGCAGCCTTTCCTGGATGTTGATCATCAGACATCTGCTTGGTTTTGGAGGTGCAAGAAAAAGCTATAGGCAGCTATCACACACTGTCAGTCAAACAGTCCCCAGACCCTGTTCAACACTGAAGGAAGACTGACGTCTTTTGACTCCTTTAAACATTATAGTCTCTGGTGTTTGCTTTCTTATAAAGAAATAAAGTATGTCTGTGCCAAAAAAAAAAGTCATGGACCATAAACAACCCAAAAGAAAAGAAAAATCTTAAAGATTCAAAGTGTTCCTTTAATAGCTCTATTGGTTAGGCCAACACATCCCCAAATCTTTTCACATTTATCTCTTTGTGCTGTGGAGTCTGTAAAGTACTAATACTCTTATCAGTTAGATGGTCAAGACACATTTCTAACCAACAAAACCTAAATAAAGGAGGAAAAAATATCTGAGGAAATTGGAGGTTCTACCATTTCTCTTTCTTGACTGGAACTGCCTCGGCTATCTTGAGACCATGAGGCACTATGCATGAGGACAAAAACTAATATGTTAAGAGTACGGGGTGGGAAGAGGGGATTACTGCACAATTGGATCCATGCCAGCAGCTTGTTACTTCCAAGTGGAGGACGTAATGCCAGGCTACATCGAGGAGAATTAACTGGGTTTTCCTGTCATGTTCAGTATTGTTAATTGATCGCTCTGATCACCCACAAAAATCTCTAATACCAGTGAACCTTGTTCCGGGAGCTTTGGCTCTTGACCCAAGTCAAATACACGTCTTTGTTTAACGCAAAGCCTCCTCAATTTCAATAATGGTCTTGACCTTGTAATAATAACAAAAACTGATATTCCTGCGGTCTTTCAATTTTCATTATCTCATTAACCTCCATTCTGAAAATAAGGAAAGAGAAGTGATAAGAAGTCAGAAGTTGCCCAGGAAGACATTAGGACTGCAATTCAAACACTGCGATTATAACTGCTTTCCTCATTCAGTCATTATGGAACTGCGACTTCTCCCACAAGAGATACACATCTATGCAAACCTAGAGGTTGGTGAATGCAGAAAGCTCTCTATAATCTCCAAGCCAGATGTGCTATTAACCAAGGCCATTCTGAAGCAGATCAGCCTGAACCTGGTAGGCCCACAACTCCTAACTGCTGCAGATAGGACTTACTCTCCACATTATCTCAATAGCAGAGGGTAAAGCCACTAGCTTTTCTTGGTCTTCTACAAACAGGATGTGTTAATCTTTCTTTTTGTGTTAAAATTCATCCCTTTCAGTGATCAGGCCTCAAAGGTAGTCTTTAAATACATGAATCAAGGTTTTAAATGCCGATAGTTAGAGATGTGGCCTTTAGCCTTCCATAGGGCTAAATTCAATCTAGCTACACTATTATTAGTATGAATCCCGGCCAGATAACTCTTGGATTTCAGCCCTGGTCTCATAGAGGGTGGCATTCTCAAAACACTGAAAATGGGTTTTTAGAATTAAATGAGATAATGGGAGCTTAGGAAGTGAAGTTCCTGTCACATGACTTCACACATGCTCTCAGAGATCTCTGTGGTCTTTTCCAGTTCCACAGCTCCATGGTAGGAATATATAGCAATCTCTGCAGGTTTACAATGTTGCATCATCTTGGATGATCCTCAGAGTAACCCTAAGGAGCTGAGATATGTCCCCTAAACTTAGTGGCTATAAACAATCACTATTCATTTCTCTTCAACATCCCGTGGCTGGGTAAGGTTGGTCTTCTCATCTAACCTGCTCAGCTAGGATAGCATGCCTGTGATCAAATGAGGGGTCCACCTGGTGCCCAGCTGTTCTGGGATGACCATCTGCGGTGGTTGGATGGCTGTCAGCCTCTGCAGCGGGATGATTAGCCACATGTCTGTCACCTCCTAGCTGGCTGTCTTGAGCTTGTTCACTTAGTGGTCACAAAAGAGTAAAAGAAAGTATGTAGTGTTCCTTGAGGCCCAGGCTCAAAACTGGCACATGTCTAACTCATCCACACTCCAGCAGCTAAAGCAAGTCACAGGACAGCCCAGATCCAATGCATGAGGAAACATGCTTATCTCTTGACGAGAGGAACTGCAAAGTCACACTCTGGGCTAAGAAAAATGTGTGGCCACTTTAGCAATAGATGGCAGTATCCAGACAATTTTCCAGAGCCACACACATGGGTTGCCTTCCCAAATACTCTTTGCCCCAAACCCAGACAAAGTTTATTTTTTCTATCAATGCAAATACTGTAGGCATGCATGGGTTGTTTGTTTTGCCTTTTAGCTATTTCCCATGTATGCCTTACTTTCAGAGAGAGAATAAATAGCTCAGAGCTGTCTGCTATGTGTATCAAGACAGATTGAGGAGCAGTGTCTTGACAGATACCTTGGAACCTGCTGGGGACAGTCAGCACAGACTGTGATGGGCATTTGAGGCACTGGAGGCCACCCTTCCTTCTTAGGTGGGAACTCATCAACTGCCATGGTTGTACAAAGCACAGTGGCCCATATTGTCTAGCTGGCTGGGGGTGACAAAGCAATTTCACCTTACCAGATAACAGGAGAGAATCCTGGACTGGGAAAAGTGGAACTCCTGGCCCACAGATGACAATATTTGGCTCACACTTACATGTTTGAAGGTTTGACATAAGTTGTGAAAGACTGTCAAAGGGCTTGGAATGTCTGGTTTTTAGAACCCTGTCGTCCCCTCTGGACAGGAATGAGGAGGAGCCACATGTCCCAACAGGGTGCTTCCTTAGGTTGTGTGTGTTTTGGAGGCAGGGTACAGGAACAGGTTCCTACTCTGTTCTAATCACTTCTGCCCTTTACAAGAAGTCACGTGGGATCAAGACAACGAGAAACCAGGGGATGCATTTGCCAGAGATGCGAGAAGGAATGTCTCAAAGGAACAAAACTGGCCCTCGTGTGCTTTGCTGGCAGATCCTCTGGGAACAGAGCCTTCTTCCCTTGAGGAGATGTTGTAACAGGGCTTAGGTGCAAAGAGGTCAGGGAAGGGTCCTGGCCAGCTGTGGCAAGTGCTCCTTCACTGGCCCTTGCCTCAGACATAGCCCCAGCAGCAGCATTCCTGTGTGAGTGGGCAAAGTCCTTATCCAATAGTCCCCACCTACACATAGGTATTAAATGAAGTCCGGCGGGAGGCCAGTATCTGATTTGCCTGGAGGCCCCCATGGGGATGCCAGAGCCTCTACCAAAACAAGCCATGGCCAGCTCACCCACTCTTCTCCAAGAGAGCAGACTCAGCAAAGCCTCGGGGAAACACAGTCTGGCTCATAGAAAAGGGTCCTACTGGGCCTCGTTCCCCAGATTCTTGTTTTTGGCTCTAGAGACAACGCTGAGTTCAGTTCCTTATAAAGTTTCCAAATTTAAAAGCCAAGGAGACTCCCCAAACCATACCTGGACCGAAAGACAGGCAAAAGAAACGCACATACTTTCCAACTCCTCACTTCTCCCTGCAGGCTCAGTTCTTTGGCCGGGAGCAACGGGGAGGGACCAAGGACTATGGCTCCCACTTCCCTTGCAGGAAAGGTCTCCTCATTTAAAGGTGGCTCACACAGGTCCTGAGATGTGAGGCTCAGCCTCGGGCCTCTGAGAATTGCACTCTACCTCCTTATTGCTGTTGGCAAAGCATCTGCTCTGGGTATCCCAGCAGGTGACTGTGTTCAGCCCTTTACCACCCCAACCAACAGAGTCTGTTCCTGCAGAATCCAGGATCTAGCTGCATTCTCAAGCCTAACCAGCAGCCCCATTTCCAAGCCCTGTGTGCTCCTTACTTTTCTTGTTTCTACGGCGCAATACCTGACTAAAATAATCAAAGGAAAGTCTGTTTGGGCTCATGGGGGTTTTTTTTGTTTTTTTTTGTTTTTTAAAGATTTATTTATTATGTATACAATGTTCTGCCTGCATGCCAGAAGAGGGCACCAGATCCCATTACAGATGGTTGTGAGCCACCATGTGGTTGCTGGGAATTGAACTCAGGATCTCTGGAAGAACAGCCAGTGCTCTTAACCGCTGAGCCATCTCTCCAGCCTGGGCTCATGGTTTGAGAAGATATAGAGCCCACCATGCTGGGAAAGCCTGGCAGCAGGAATGTGAGGAGGATGGGTACATTGTGTCCATACTCAGGAAGCTGAAGGAAGTGAATGCTGATGCTCAGCTCTCTTTCTTCACTGTATTGATCTTAGGATCTAGCCACAGGATGATGTCATCTACATTCAGGGTGGGTCTTCCTTCCTTAAACACACCAGATGTGTATGCACATACACTCCCAGAGGTATGTCTCCTAAGTGATTTTAAAATACTGTCCTGTTGACAATAAGCATTAACCAGTGTACTCTTTCCTTACTTCCCACCTTACTCTGCCACTTCTATGTGAAGACTGCACTAAGGAATGTTCCCACTGTATAGGATAAGACTTCCAAGGTCTTGGTAAAACCGAGTAACTGGATGTAAGGAAATAGATGTAAAGGAACTGTATTATGGGATGAGGAGCTGGGAGAGAAGAAACAGAGGAGTCTCTTTCTTCACAGGGAAGAGACCTAAAATCGTGATTCTTAGACTAGCTGAGAGATGGGCCTGTTAGAAGCAGCCTTACCCAGGGGAGTTTTTCTGGGATGATCTGAATATATTCTCAAAGATCTCCTGACTCTACTGAGTAACATTCAACTTCTTGAAGAGAAAATCTGACATTAGCCAATGGGGCTGCTGCCAAGTAAAAGGGAGAAGAGTCCTGAGGTCAAGTTCTCCAGCATGCTTTGCACCTTCCTGCTCCCCGGGGCCTGTGTTCCCTACAAACCTCTACACTTAGGCCTTTCTCCTAGCCCTTCTCTATCTATGGACCCCATGTTTTCAGTCTGCAATGAGCTCACTCAAGCATGGTGAGTGGCTGTAGCAGACCCTGTAGACTTCAAGTTTTCTTTGTCTTAGGGCAAAATGGAGGCTCTGACCTCTAAGGCTCTTTTAAGCTCAACTCCATGTAAAGAAATCAGCTTCACAAGGTAAACTAGGCACCTACAACCATTAGCTGCCCTATTCCCCAGTTCCACTTCTGAGAACTGAGTTATTTCTTTTCCGTGTGTGTGTGTGTGTGTGTGTGTGTGTGTGTGTGTGTGTGTGTGTGTGTGTGTGTGTGTGTGTCTGTAGGGATCAAACTCAAGGCCTGGCTTTGCTCATGGTAGGCAAGTGCTCTTAAACAGAGCTAGATCCCCAGCCTTTCCTTCATTTCTTTTCTTTTTAATTAGAAAGGTAAACAAGTCACACTATAGAAAATGAGAAAACTGACTTGAAAACTTCATTTCTAGTTTATCTACCCACATCCATTATTTTTAGTGCTCTTTAGTCCTTATTTGTATATGTACTGGCTAGTTTTATGTCAACACAAGCTAAAGTCATTTGAGAGGAAGGACCCACAGTTGAGAAAATGCTTCCATAAGATTGGGCTGTAAGCAAACCTGTAGGGTATTTTCTTAAATAGTGATTGATTGGGTGGGGCTGTCCCTGGGCTGGTGGTCCTGGGTTCTGTAAGAAAGCAGGCTGACTGGCATTATGCCAAGAGAGTCTAAACTGGCAGTCGTCTTCCCCTTGGAGTTCAGGGAATCCTGTGGAAGGAAGACTATAGGAGTCAGAGGGGATGGAGGACACCAGGAGAACATGGCCCACTGAATCAACAAAGCAGGACACAGATGGGCTCGGAGACTGAAGCAGCAAGCATGGTGCCTACAGGGGTCAGCCCCAGGTCCCCTGAGTGTATGCTGTGGCTGTTACCTTGGTGTTTGGTGGGACTCCTAACTGTGGGAGCAGCTGTGTCTTTGACTCTTTTGCCTGCTCATGGGACTCTTACTCCTGTTGAGCAATCTTGTCCAGCCTTGGTGTGAGGTGTATGCCTTGTCTTACTGCGTTTTGGTTTTGTCTTGTTTGGTTTTTGTCTCTTGGAGGCCTGCTCTTTTCTGAGTGTAGATAGAGGAGGAATGGACCAGGGGAGAGGGGAGGTGTAGGGGTGAGGTGTGGGGGGAGTTTTTGGAGGAGTGGAGGGAGGGAAAACCGTGATCAGGATGTATGTATTGTATGAGAGTAGAATCTATTTTCAATTTAAACATTACAGCAATAAAAAATAGACAAATAAGCTCACTGAGATGGGGCACTTGTCTTATAAAGTCAGACACTTTGGTTCAATCTTGGACCCAGGCATACTAACAATAAAATTATAAAAGGAGAAAGAAAGGAAAGGCAGCAAGCTGAGCAAGCTAAGAGAAGCAAGACAGTAAGCAGCACTCTTAACGATCTCTGCATCAGCTCCTAACTCCAGGATGATGAACTATGGTGTGGAAGCAGAAACCAAATAAACCCTTCCCTCCCCAAGTTGCTTCTGTCCTAGTGTTTCATCATAGCAGCAGTGCCCCTAAGACCATACATACTCGTTTCTTTAAGTAGCAGTAATCAGAATGTAGGGGTTTTTTTTGGCTGACATTTTCCCCCATATCAGCCGTTTTCTGACTCACAAGCCTTCAGGCATTGGAGTCCACTCATGGCCAGGTAAGGCTGACTTAGGAGGCACCGTAAGAGTGCTGATACTGCAATTCATGTTATGGAGTCACCAGTGTCTTTGGAAGATGGACCCTGGGTTAAGAGCATGTAGGACACCATGGGTTTGAGAGCTGAGCCTGTCCCACCTAGTCAACCATTTCCTCAAGCCCTGTGTATTTTCGCCAACCCAGCCTTAGATTGAAGGAATAGTTGGAGACGTTGAGAAGGACCCAAGGGACTGAGCCCTAACACACACACACACTAGTATTACAGCTCCTTCACATGTTGGTCATTTCTCTATCCTAAGCCATGAAAAGCAAATAAGCAACAGGATTGTTTAGCCAACACACTGGCTCAGAGATCTTGGAGGCAGCTCAGGGCTACTGCCTCTCTGACAGAAGCCTTGCCCCAAACATAAATATTAGCCTTGAGGGCCTGGCTGTCTCCTTCTTCATGACTTAGACAGTGTTTTGGGGAGTCGTGTTTAAGTTAAAGTAGTGGAAGAAAGAGATGAAGAAGAGCAGGGAAAAAAAAGGTAAAATGTTCCCTGGAGCAAAGTGAGGTTTAATTCTTATGGGTCTTTAACTGGTATGAGCCCTTCAAATCCTTAAAACCTGCTTTCCTATACATGACTCAAATCCCAGCGGTTCCTGGATCCTCATTCTGGAAACACAAAATAAAAATGTCAGTGTCTGGATTTGGGGTAAAGATGGCAAAACACCTGAGTGAACCACTAGCCCCACAGCTCAAGGTTGGAAGCTTTGATCGGCAAGGCTGAAAGACCTTCCTGCACCATGGCCTTCTCCACGGTGAAATCACAGCCAAGAAGCACAGAGAGGATGCCAGGGGTGGTGTACATGCATCACGCCAGGAGTTAGATGCTCTGAGGATGGACGAGCAAAGCCTCCTCAGGGACCTCAGACTTGTCAGGTGCTGCAGGCAGCAAGCTTACAGGAGCAACGGAGCTTTGGAAACTGGGAGCCCCTGACCTCCACAGCCACCTGAGCTTTCGTAAAGCCAGGACAAACACACACACTAGCTGTCATGTCACCCCGCCATGATTTCTGCCACAGTTAACTAAACTTCCTTAAGCTACACAGTTGTGGGGGGAGCATTCCAGGAAGGCTTTTCACATACCATTTAACCTAATATTTCCACTGTTTTTATGGGTTCTGCCTTTTTGAAACAAGGTTTCAATATGTGGACCAGACTGGCCTTGAACTTTCAATGGTTCTGCCTCAGCTTTTCACAGGCTGTGATGACAAACATGTGATGCCATGCCCATTCTAGCATTTACAGGCATCTTCCACCATGCCTGTACTAGGATTATAGGAATGTATCACCAAACCTGGCCAACCATCTCACTTCTCTCTTGCCAGCAGGACTACCTTGTGGTCTGAACCAATTAGAGATCCAAGTGTGTTTACAAAAGTGAGAAATGAAACGGGAATATGTGTGTGTGTGTGTGTGTGTGTGTGTGTGTGTGTGTGTGTGTGTGTATGTGTGTGTGTGTGTGTGTGTATGTGTATGTGTGTGTGTATTACAAACAAGCAAAACGCAGCCATGAGAAGTTATGTCTTAAAGAACTTAATGTGAAAATCTAATAGTAACTGAAAAGAGGGATGCAGTGTGTGTAGTATAATACTGAAGAGGTTAGAAAACACTGAACCGTATGATATAAGCATAGAATGAGGGACTTGTTACTGGGTTCTACATGAAATACCCATGTATATGGAGATACTAGTAGAGAACTTTGTGGGGAAGACCCTTTTTGCCTGTCCCTCACATTTGTGTTTTGATGGACTAGAAGCTTATTCCAACTCCTTGGCTCTCTGCAGGGGTACTGTGGAAGAAGTACCCTTCAGTGATGCTGATACTCCAACCAAGAGGGTCATCTGTCTTATTCTGTCACACTAATAGACAGAAGTCATTCTGTTTAAAATCTAAGACAGAGCCTTACCCTTTCCTGGTCACTCACCCTTACTCTAAGGCAGCAGCCCCTCTTCCTGACAAGCCAGATCCAACTATTTGGATCTCATTTCTGGTTTCAGCTTCTCACATTGCCTTGGGTAAATAAAACCAGCCCAGCTTACCCTGAGCTCCAGTTGCCTCCCCCTGAGGGGTTGAGAAAGCAGACAACTTTTATTCCATTTCCTTCAGTACCTTACAAGTGTCATCTAGTCTCCTGGAGAGGAAAAGAAGAAGTGGGGACTTCAGTCAATAAACCCCTTCTGAACCCAGTCTGACAAAGGCTGTGGTTCTGAGAGCTTGCCCCCATCCCAGGAGATGACTGAAAACATTTTCATAATAATCTCCTGGAGCAGTGAGTGGAGAGGGAGTTGTAACTGGTATTTGATGGGTATGGGCTTGTGAACACACACCAATGCACAGGCATCCCCTCCTTAGCAAAGACTCACCTAGCCCCAAATGTCAGGGCACTGACAATGTTGACAGGCCCTGGTCTTCAGGACGCACACTAATATATTTTCTTGTTTCTGTGTCTCTACCTTTTATACAACATGGGCGTGTTGACTTACTCATAAGAAATAAAATAAGTTACTTTACATTTTAAACCAAAATGACTAGCATATCAAAAGTTCTGCTGTGGCCAAATGTTCCTATTGATTGATGAACAAATTAATAAACCAAGTCCCTACCAACAACTTCTGGCAGTCTTTGGAAGCCTTCCTACACTGGAAATGCAGAAGAGGGATAGGGGATTTGGTAGAATCCATTCATAGACATGCATTACTAGGAGGGGAGGGGAGGAAATGAGAGGACTGAGGAGGGAGGGAGGAAAGGAGGGGAAAGAGAGAGAGAGAGAGAGAGAGAGAGAGAGAGAGAGAGAGAGAGAGAGAGAGACCCTAAAGATGAAGGTTTTGTCTTTTTGGCTCCTGAGACCTGGAGGGAGCTGAGCGCATGCCAAGAGCTTCTAGGTCTGCCCTGTGCATTATGGCTGCTCAGTCCTAATTAAAAGACTCCCTTTGTGTCCTCAGACTCTCCTGACATGGCACCAGGGCTTTATTTTTAGCTCTGAGCATTGTTGCTTCCTGTTTTCTAGCCAGTTTAATGGCATCTAACACATGAGTTAGGATAGCCCAGAGGAATTGTACCCCTCACCTACTTTCTTATTCTCTAGGACAATTCTGGAGCCACAGCAAATTAAGTGTATCATGTGAGAGCCAGCATCCCTGACGTGCAAAACACCCGTGTCCCGCCACCTCCTGCATGTTGGTATTTTTGACAGTCCTCAATTAGAGAAAGAGGGTTAACTTTAGCCTGTCATTTGTGTGGGCTAAGCTGTTTGAAAACTCCATAAGGGAGCAGCCAGTGGTGGGAGGGTGGTTTCCCATAAACAGATGATGGAACCTCAGCGTCTGGAAGACCCCAACTGTGGTCTGGTTCCTGAAGCCTTTGGAGGGGCACAGAATCAGCCACCTTCTTCCTTGGCTCCACAACTGTCTCACACTGCTAAGGTTGATATTCTTCATGCTTCTGTCAGATGCCCCTGCAGGGCCTCTGGTTCTAGGTCTATCTCAACAATGCAAGTGCTTAAGGAGCAATATTTACCCCCAAGTACATGGAGTAAGGGATTCAAGGGCTTGCTGGCTATGACATTATAACTTTTTTAGGGGATCCTGACATATTTCTTTTGATTTTAGGACAGTTAATATTTTACCATTCTGTGATGTGACATTTCATCAGGACATGATTTATGGATAGTGACAGAGGACAGAAAGCATGAAGATAAAAATGAAAAAAGGAAAGAAAGCAGCTGTTGTACCTTTGTTCCACATGACTGAATCACTGATATTTCAGTACACTCTCACCAAAATTCTGATATTGGAAAGAAGCCCCAGCATATACAATATGATAGTCAATGTAGAAATATGCAAGAAGTCTTCAAAATACCTCTAGAAATAATAAATGTTTATCAATTAGGCTACACATCACATGATTCCATTGACATAGCATTTTTGAAAAACTTAAAAGGAATGGCCCTATTGAATTTGAGGAGAGGAGAGGAACTGATGGGGTTGTTTTATACCATGATTGTCATGGCATCTATTTTCATCTATATTTGTGTTATAATTCAATTCTATACACTCAAAAAAGTCAGTATTGGTGTATTTAAATGTTTCAGGATTTTTCAATCCAAAGTAGACTTTGTAACCAAAGTTGGCTTTATGTGCTGTTGTGTTACCAGTGGACCTTTTGGTGATAATATGCCCCATCCTTTTGCCTCTAGCACTGTAACTAGTAGCTGTGTGTGATTCATAAGCACCCAAGATATGGCTGCAAAACTGAATGGCTTGTTTAATTTGAATGAATTTCATCTCAAGTAGTCCCAATACCTAGCACCTATTGCATTAGGCCGTGCAGCTGCAGGGGACCAGCCTGTCCATATTATGTCTCAGGGTTTACCTGAAATGTGCTGACACACAGGCTAGAGTACCTAAAATGAGGGGAAAACCAAAATCTGTTGTGTGTGTGCCCACTGAGAATGCAGTAATTTGAAAGTTATAGTAGATTTATAGGCTCAATGAGGATTTTCTGAGATTTTTTTCCAGGCTGAGGAGACAGTGCCACTGATAAAATTCCTACCACACAAACATGAGGACCTGAGTTTAGACCCCCAACATCCAAATAAAAGCCAAGCATCCAACATGCTTCCGTAACCCCAGCCCTGGGGAGGAGGGTGGTAGAAACAGGTGAATCCATGGAGCTCACTGGTCAGCCAGTCTAGCTCACTAGTGACCTCCCAATACAGTAAAAGATCAAAAATACCTGACAAAACAACTTAAAGAATGACGAATGTATTTTGACTCATGATTTCACTCAGCTCTGTTACATATCAGTCTGTGCATAGTGAGGCAGAGCATCATGTGAAGAACGTATGTTGAAGCAAAATGGCCCTCCTCCCTGTGAACAGGCGACAGAGTGTGGGAGAAAGAATCAAAGGGAAACAAGATTTCTATCATTCCAGGGCACACTACCAGTGACCTACTTACTTTGTTCAATTAGGTTTCACCTCCTACTTTCCTGCCCCAATAGCACCACTTGCTGGAGACCAAATCTTCAGCACATGGACCTGTGAGAGATCATTCACATTCAAACCATCACACCTTAATATGTTTTTACTTAACTCGCCGCATGTGCATAGTTTGTATTCAGTAATACTATCCATGACATCGTAGATTTGATGAGTTAGTTATATTTTGCTAACACACTAAAATAATTACCTATATGCAAACTACCAAAAACCAAAAACAACAAAGAAAGAAAAAGTATATAATGAAATACTATCAAGATATTAGTTTGGATGTAAGAACTTTTGTTCGTTAAAATTTTTTTCGATTTATTCATTTCATTTTATGTGCATGAGTTGCAACCATATGCACACCTTGTGCCCTCAGAGGTCAGAAAATGGTGTCAGATCATCTGGAACTGGAGTTACACATGGTTGTAGCTACTGTATAGGTGCTTGGCACTGAACCCAGGTCCTCTGAAAGAACAAGCACTCTTAACTGCTAAGCCATCATCTCTCCAGCCCCTATACATTTCCATTTTTTTTTATTTTTAAAAAAGTATTTATTTTATAAATGCTTTGCTTGTGTGTATGTATGTGTACCACATGCATGCCTGGTGCTTACAGAGGTCAGAAGGAAGCATTGAATTCCCTGGAACAGGAATTATGGGGGGTTGTGAACTACCATGTGGGTGCTGGGAACTAGACCTAGCTCCTCTGTAAGAGCAACAAGTGCTTTTAACCACTGAGAGATCTCTACCATTCCTCTCTACATTTTTTAAAGGATAGCCAATTTTAAAGCATCAGTAGGAGTTTTGGAAAATAAAATAGATGAAATCTCATAGTTTTTAAAAAAAACAAATAGATAAAAAATATTCTCAAAAGAGAAATTATCATCTTTGACAACAGAGGTAATCAAGATCCAACTGGTAGTTATTCCAGATAGTTACATAAGAGAGAGGGGAAAAATCATCAAAGAAACAATAAAAGAAAATTTCTGTAGTTGACTAGCATGCCAAAATCCAAAGGGTCTACTGAGTAACTAGCATGCTGATGCTTCATGAAATAAAGAGGATATCCTAAAATCATCCAAAAGGAGAGAGAGGTGATGTGATCAGAAAAGAGATTGGTATTAGACTAGTCACAATATAATATGCTGAAAGATGAGCTGCTGAATTTCAGTGAGGAATCTATATATGGCCAAAATATAAATATGGAAACATGCTTATTCCTTAAATTGAAAAGTAATGCTTCCCACGTACTCTTTCTCATGGAAACTATGAGTACATAATCCCACAGCAGGTGAGAATAAAAAGAGAAAATAGAAAACAATATTCCAGAAAAAGGAGGGTCACAGGAGATGGCAGAGGGACAGCCACACAACATTCTTCAAAACTGCTAGAAAACAGGAAGGTGAAGGGCCCTGGCAGGGAGGCCTACGAAGGAGAAAATGGAAAGATCAAATTATCTGATATAGTAGGTGCTTTAGCAGATCTGGTGGGAAAAAAAAAACTAAGGTAAGCACACAAAATTACAACTGATAAACAAAATGAGGTAACTCACAAGGAAAATAATCAGAGTCCTTATGTGATTCTTACGTGTCACAATTCAGATGAGAATTGCGACTGAACTGTGGTACATATCAGAACAGGGAGAAAGGAAAACAGAGAGAGGCCGACCAAGGCATGACATCCTTACATAATGCTGTAGGGGGTTGACATACAGGATTTAATACAGGATATAATGGATACATCCAAGGAGAATGTAAGCAAATGAATGTAAATACCAGAAAAGGTTTGAAGAGATCAAAGTGGACCATGGGCAGTAAGGATTGAGGGGAGAAAGAGGTAAGTCCCCTGTGTTTGGGAGATTTGTTTAATTTAAATATTATGGCCAGAGATTTTATGAACAGAAAAGGAAACGTTTAAAGGGAAGGAGAAACCATGCTTGCTGCGCTGTCCATCATCCAGCAAAGATTTAGTTGGTGAGGGAAGTCATAAATTGTGGTATAACCATCTTTCTAAAGGCTCCGTTCCACACACACTACCCTCAGATGATATGATGATATTATGCAAGGGGAGAGAAGAAAATCCATGCCAAGCTCCACCCTCCCTTTTGGGAAATTCTTGGCTCTGTTCACAATACTGAGTCTTTGTTCCATGGTGTTTGCCGGAGTGTAGCCATTTGGAGGTGATATGTTTATTTTCCATGGTTAAAATGTTTCCTTCGTCCCTACTCACCATACAAGTGCTGTCAGAATTTGCACAAGCCTCAGCATGCTT
The DNA here is from genome assembly GCF_007827085.1 of Peromyscus californicus insignis. Taxonomy (NCBI): domain Eukaryota; kingdom Metazoa; phylum Chordata; class Mammalia; order Rodentia; family Cricetidae; genus Peromyscus; species Peromyscus californicus. The sequence continues at coordinate 114,521,559 of NW_026294595.1, forward strand.
CCTCCAACACTGGTGTGGCAAGTCTTGACTGCCAACCACGCATAACATGCAGGCAGTGAAGGCTTTGGAATGGTTTATGAACTGGCTCTGTGTTCTATTTCAGCCAGGTGAATGTGGGGAAACGAGTTTATTTCATTGCATTTAACTGTCTCTGTGCAACTCTGCTTTCCATTCTCTCAAGTCCCCAGTCCTACTTAACTTGGACTGAGATGTCCCCTGAGCTCAGGAAGTCCTGTGAAGATCTCACCTGTCCTCACACTGGCAACAAAATAGCTATGCTGACCCCTTGTGCAGCCTGGATTGTGATTCAACCACTGCTGCTAATAGAACTCTAAATTAGAGACTTCTGCTGCTATGGTGGCATGCTATTAGTATTTCCTTCCATTTCTGTTCCTAGTCTGTAGTGGGTAGCCATTCCAGCTTTGGTCTGGAAGTTCCAACCCCCATTGAGGCTTCGGCAACTGTCACGCCTACAAGGCAGGGCCAAGGGAGGACCCTAAAGACCCAAGATCCGGATGTGCCGGCCCTCTTGGTTCCTGGACCCTGGACGCTGGAGGTAGACTGAGCAGAGTTCTCCAGAGAACACCGCCGGACTGTGCCATACCTTTCCCAGACCCTGTAAAATATCCCTTCACTTGTAAGATACCCCACAAAATAAACCTCCCTTTTAACTACGTGGAGTGCCCTTAATAATTTCACCAATACTAGTTGATTTTTGGGTGAAGAGCTAAAGTTTTGTCTAGCAGAGGATTTTTAAGAAACTGAAGTCAAAGAAAGAGTCAGAACCCACAATGACACATCTTGCCAGATGAAGTGTCTGCAATCTTTAAGCACTTGGGGGCAGGAGAGCAGGAAAAGAGTAAATCCCAGAAGACTTTGGGCTACATAGTGAGATATTTTCTTAAAAAACAAAAAATTCTGCCGGGCATGGTGGCACATGCCCTTGATCCAGGTCTTGGGAGGCACAGTTTGAGGCTGGACTGGTTTATAGACTCTGGTGATGGAATAGGTATGGCCCCATGGACTCATGCTTGAATGCTTGACCTATAGGAAGTGGCACTATTAGGAGGTGTGGCCTTCTTGGAAGAAGTGTGTCACTGTGGAGGCAGGCTTTGAGTTCTCATATCCTGAAGCTATGTCCAGTGTGGGACACAGTTCACTTCCTGTTGCTCTAGGAGCAAGATGTAAAATGCTCAGCTTCCTCTCCAGCACCATGTCTGCCTGCATGCTTCCTGCCATGATGATAATGGACTACAACTCTGAGCTGTAAGCCAGCCCCAATGTAATGTTTTCCTTTATAAGAGTTAGCATGGTCTGGGACTGGACTAGGCCCTTTGCATAAGTGAGACAGTTGTGTAGCTTAATCTGCTTAAGGAGCCCCCTGGCAGTAGGATCAAGATTCATCCCTGGTGCATGAGCTGGCTTTTTGGAACCTCCTACCTATGGTGGGACACCTTGCACAGCTTTGATGCAGGGGGAAGGGCTTGAACCTGCCTCTACTGAATGGACCAGGCTCTGCTGACTCCCCATGGGAGGCCTTACCTTGTTGGAGGAGGGAATGGGGAGTGGGTTGTGGGGGAAAGCCTGGAGGGGCAGGAGGAGGGAAGAGAGGAAGATCTAGGGTTGGTATGTAAAATGAATAAAAAATTCCTTAATTAAAAAAAAAAGAGTTACCATGGTCACAGTGTCTCTTCACAGCAATAGAAACCCTAAGACATATAATGAGTTCCAGGCCAACCAGAGGTGGGCTGAGATCCTATCTCAAAAAACAAAACAAAACAAAACAAAAAACCCTAACAAATTCTGTATCTTGATTCTTGGATGTGCCGTTGAGATGTTATTATTTTCTTTTATGAGAAAAGTGGAGGTACAGCAGTTGGTAGTGCCATCGTGTCTGCAGCCTTCTTAGATTTAACAATGACTATCAGCAATTCTGTAGTTTCAAGGAGCTGGGCTTTCATATTGATGAATTGTCTTCAGCCTGATAACTAGAGAACTAAGTTTTTATCAATACAGCTTTACAGTTTGTTCCAGAAATTTTTATTCGGTAAATAACTTGTATATTCTCTTCAGGAGCTACTTGGACACCTAGTGGGGTGTTCTTTCCCCCCAAATAATGGACTATTCCACTAGCTCCCTTTCTCAGGTCAGCAGATGGTTCTCTTAGACAGACACTCTACCTTATCAAAGTATGACGTGGTCTAGAGCCCACCACCTTAGTGTGTTTGTCTCATCTAAGCCATAACTCATGGACTTTTGCCATTTGACTCTCCACATTGAAAGGTCTGTCTTGAGCCCCAAATCAGATCTGAATCTCTAGTCCTATCTGCCCTTGGCCCTTTCCTTCTAAGAGCCCAAGAGTCTTCCAAAATGGTGCTTTCTTTACAATAATAAGTTAATGATCACAGCCTTGAGTCTGCCTGCCCTGGTCCTTTGGAGGAGCTGGAAATGACAAACAGATGTAGGTTTTTACTTCACTCATAGAAGCTCAACTGTTGGCTTGGCAATCCTGTTCTCCAGTTATTCATTTGCATATTCATGCAAATGCTTTTGAGTTCTACTGTGAGGCCAGGATAAAAGAGTCTTGGTTCCTGATGTGTAGAAAGGGAGATACTCATCAACTAATCATGGAAATATAAATGGCTATGAACTACTCAGTGCCAAAAAAGGAAAGATGAGTGAGGGCAAAGGAATAATTGTTGGCCCCACTTTAAGAGGTCTACAAAGGATTATAGGCCATTAAGGATGAATCCAAATCTCTGAGTAAAGGAATAAACAGGACTTCTTCAGTGGAAAGAACTCATCCATCAGCTGAGAAAGCCATTAACATATTCTTCTATTCCTCTTGCTTCAGGATCAGATAACTATTTTGTTTCTCCCAGCTATTTGTCTCTCTCAGAAAGGCAAAAGAAAGCTAAATGTGTTTCAAATAAGAAGAGCACCAAAGAGAAAAACAAAGTGATGTCTCCCATTGTTAAGCCCTTTCTTTTTCTCTGAGCTCTTTTAAGCTCATGGTAAGAAACAGTTGTGATGAAATGGAAGAGGATAAAGCACTGAAGGACAGTTGCACAAGTTCTAGAATCTAGAGCTGTAAAACAGCAGTAGGCCCAGAGTTTTCAGTCCTAGGTATTATTCAAGAGAAAGGATGCCCACATTAAGACAGGATATATACCAATATCTACAGCAGTGCTGCCCTCTTAGCTCAAGCAGAAAACAACCTAGGGTTTATCAGTGGTAGAAAAGGTAAATAAGTGTGGTAAATTTAGCCAACTGGAGACTCTACAACTCAGAAAATGAATAGTCTATTGCAGTGGTTCTCAGCCTTCCTAATGCTGCGACCTTTTAATACAGTTCTCCTGTTGTGGTAAGCCCCAACCATGAAATTATTTTCATTGATACTCATAACTAATTTTACTACTGTTATGAATCATAATGTAAATATTTGTGTTTTCTAGTGGTCTTAAGGGACCCCTGTGAAAGGGTCCTTCAACCCCCAAAGGATTCATGACCCCCAGGTTGAGAACCATTGGTGTGTGTGTGTGTGTGTGTGTGTGTGTGTGTACATATATATTCATATATCCTACAAACACAATAATCCAAACACAAATAGATACATATTCTATTATTTCATTCATGTGAGATCCTAGAAAAAGATAAAACTAATCTATCATGAAAACAGAAAGATCAGTGATTGCCTAGAATTTGAGGTAAAAAGGGGCTGACTGCAACAGGTGAAAATAATAAATGTATACGTTAGTCTGTGTCTCTGGTTCCTGTCCCAGAGTTCCTAAAGCCCTTGCAATTTCCTGGAGACTCCAGAGGGATGTCTTTCTTTTTAATAGTTGGATTTTGACCTTGATTTCTAACCTAAAACTTCTAAAACCTTTATCATTTCTTGAGAGATAAGAATGCTCAAATCCCTTAGAAGTTTCTGTTTGGCAGGAACAATTTTTTTTCTAATGAGGTGACTCTAGATGAGGTTGTGGATGGAGTAGCTCACCAGAAATAAGCCACAATCAAAATCCTAGAGTTTACACACACACACACACACACACACACACACACACACACACACACACACACACACAAAACACACACACACAGAGTTTCCAGAGAAAGGAGAAAGACTCTAACTTGAGTTAGTAATCAGTCATGCTATGTGATGAAGTCTCTGTGAAAAAAAAAATCCCTGATCCATGGTTTCTGAATTGGGAAACATGTCCCCTGCCAGGAGAGTGGCTAGCATACCCCAACTCTGTGGGGATAAAAGCTCCTGTGTTCAGAAATCCTTCAGACCCTGCCCTGTAGATCTCTTCATATGGCTGCTCATCTGCATCTCATTGTGTCTCTTATTAACAAGCCATTCTAACAAATTGATCCACCAGGAAGAGGAGGTCATGGAGACCCTGAATCACAGCCAGCCAGCCAGATGCATTGGTAACAACATACTACTTGCAATAGAATCTGAATGAACAAAAGGGGCTGAACCCTCAAGCCACGGGATCTAACACTGTCTCTAGGTAGGCATGTCACAATTAAGTTAAATTACACCCAGGTGGTTTGGTGTGTGTGGAGGGGGCATCCATATACATCTGGTGTCAGAAGAACTGCACTGAATGGCATGTTAGAGTGGGGCAGAAAGTTTGTTTGTTGATCCCACATTGCCATGTCTTCATTACTTTTCTACCGCTGCCATAAAACACCATGACCAAGGCAGCTTATAAAAGAAAGCATTTAATTCAGGCTTCAGAGGGTTAGAGTCTATTATCATCATGGCAGGAAGAATGAGAGCAGGCAGGCATGGGACTGGAGTAGTAGTTGAGGGTTGATATCTTGAAAATAACTGAGAATAGCATGAGTTTTTGAAACTTCAAAGCCCACTCCCAGTGACATACCTTCTCCAACAAGGCCACACCTCTAGTCCTTCCCAAATAATTCCATCAATTGGGGACCAACTATTCAAATACACAAGTCTATGGGGGTCATCCTAATTAAAAGAAGCACACTCCTAAAGAAACTTTGGGTTACTTTCTGGGGTGATAGAAATGCTTTATATTGGATTGTGGTGGCAATTACACAAGAAAACATGTTTTTCAAAGTCTAATGAAGTATACATTTAACATGGATTTATTTTATTCACTTACACAGAATTCACTTTTAAAACTGCAATAGTTCTGCTCCAAAGTAGTTCCACCATCTTGCTAGACAAATGTTACTACCACCATTTCATAGACGAAGAAATGGACTTTCAAACATCCAGCTCAGGGTTTAAGTGGTGTATTTGTTCATTGTGAACTTTGCAGACCTGTAAGGGATTACATAGCTAATTGTGTGGGCATAGGTAGGGGTGGATGGAGAATGGGAATTGCAATTCAAGAGGCCCAAGTGATGGGGAAGGAACTGATGGAGGAGTACTAATGGGAAGTAATGGAGCCATTATAAGGAACATGAGTGCAGGCCTTTAAAAGAACGAATCTCCCAGACACATAGTTTTTCACATTCAACCACATCATATCATCAACCTGAATTTTATATTTGTTAGGTGTTAAGACAGCGTCTTTCTGTATAGCCCAGGCTGGCCTCAATCTTGCAGTCCTCCTGCCTCTACCTCTCAAGAACCTAGCAGTACAGATATTTACCACTACACCTGAATTCTTACTGAATTTTGTTGTTATCGTTATGAGGAAAAAGTAGTCTGTAATGGACTGTAGGCAAAGGTCTCCTCTTAAACTTATTTTTATGTTATTTTATGTGGGTCATGCTTTTACAAAGACATTTTGTGAGGCTGGAGAGATGGTTTATTGTAAGAGCAGTGGCTGTTCTTTGAGAGGACCAAGGTTTGATTCCTAGCACCTACATAGTAGCTTATAACCTTCTATAATTCCAATCCCAAGGAATCTAACACCCTCTTCTGGCCTCCACAAGCACTTGGTATGCATGGTACACAGAGAGACAGACACACTGGCAAAACACTGACCCACATAAAATAACATAAAAATAAGTTTAAGAGGAGACCTTTGCCTACAGTCCATTACAGACTACTTTTTCCTCATAACAATAACAACAAAATTCAGTAAGAATTCAGGTGTAGTGGTAAATATCTGTACTGCTAGGTTCTTGAGAGGTAGAGGCAGGAGGACTGCAAGATTGAGGCCAGCCTGGGCTATACAGAAAGACGCTGTCTTAACACCTAACAAATATAAAATTCAGGTTGATGATATGATGTGGTTGAATGTGAAATGTTCTCCATAGGCTCATGAACACTTGATCCCAGCTAAAGTTGGGCCTTAAGGTGGTATTAGCTGGAAGAAGTTGGGGGCAGGCCTTGATACTAGATAGCAGAGGCCCAGGAGGGATGTGGAAGAGTTTGGAATCGTGCAGTAGAAGCCTTAGAGTGTCATAAGATGAGTTTAGTAGGGTAGTCTTATCATCGTGTAGGAAGGCCAGAATGCCAAGAAATGTGGATAGGGGAAGAAAACTCGTGAGAATTTAGAGGGGAATAAAGACTCTAGCAGGGACAGGGCTGGAAGCCATTTATGTCACATTCTGACAGAGAATCTAGCTGCATTCTGTCCACACCCTGTAAACTTGAGGCTGAATTAAAAAATAACAGATCGGATTGTTGAGCAATGAAATTTCAACACAGGAGAGCACTCAGGCTGTGTCATAGTTACTACTTACTGCTCTCACCCAAGTCCACAGTGAGAGCAATCCACAAGTGTCACAGAAAGAGACATTATTTTGTGGTGAAAGGAGGGAGTTTTAAACTGCAGAGAAGATGGCTAAGAAAGAGCTGCAATTGTTAATGAGGTTAGCATCATTAATGGGGCTGAAAAGATGGTTCATTTAGTAAAGAGCATAAGCACAAGGACCTGAGTTTGTGCCCCCAGTACCCACAAAAATAGTTAAGTGTAGGGGCACACATCTATAAACACAGTGCTGAAGGAGAGAGGCAGATGAGTCCCTGGGGCTCACTGGCTAGGCAGTCTAGCTGAATGAGTAAAAAAACTTGTCTTCAAAAAATAAGCAGGGGAACAGTGACATAGCTCAGCAGATAAAGGTGTTTGCAGCATAAAGCTTGGCGATTCTGAGTTCAATACTCAGAATCTGTGTAAAGGCAGAAGGAGAAAACTAATTTCACAAAGTTATCCTGTCATCCACACTTGTTCTGTGGTATACACTACACTACACTACACTACACACACACACACACACATACCCCATGTAAACACAAACAAAGAAGAAGAAAAAGACAATTACTAGCTTTAAATACTTTACATTGGATTGAATTGTTTTACATTGTATATAAAGTATATATATTAAAATTGATATTGTTAGAAAATGCTATATGTATATTTCTAATTGTACCGTTCATTTAACAATGTAATGCAATTTTCTGATCCTTGAATGTTATTATTACCAACTATTAGGATATAAAGAAATGAAGGTTAGTAGTTAGACATTACAATAGAAGTTGTAGTCATATTAGATATGTTTTAAAAATTGAGCAGATCTATTTTAGACAGGCCATCTTCAAACCCTTCAGAGATCTACAGAATATGGCATTTAAAATGTTTTAATAACTTAGAAAATTTTTCTTTTTTGAAACATGTTGGCTCCTGGCAGTACCAATCTACTTCAGAGAAAATATGGGCATTGAAGAAACTGCATATGGAGTTAACTTTCATTGTGGCAAAAGTTAGCCACTGGACAACAAAGTATCCTCGAATCAACTGCTGACAAAATGGACAGACAGGGCATGAAACAAAGGACTACTGATTCTTGCCAAAACAAGTGTGGTTATGGCTTTATCAAAAGGCATCTTCTGAGGCCAGGACAATATGGCACCATCCCTGAAGTGGCCTTCGCAATTTGGAAAAGGTACAGTGCCCTTTTCTTCGAAGGCAGCTGAACAGGCAGTGGGCCGATGGCTTCTGATGTGCAATGGAACAGCAGCTGAAACAGTTATTCTTGAAGAGTAACTAAGCTCACACCTCTCAATAGTAGACTGGCATTTGATAGAGGGATGTGGAAATGAACGGGATGCTGAGATGAAGCCATATATACACAGCCAAGAAGAATGGACAGCTGAATTAAAAAACCATCAACAATTTCCAGAATTTAAAATCCTGAATCATGACATGACACTAGTGGAATTCAGGTGTTTCTGGTACATGGACTGCTCTCACCCAATGTGAGGTTGAACTGTTGACCTTGTGTACATCCTACTTCACAAATGAGTCTGTCAGATATGCTAAGCCTATAGGCTGAAGATGATGCCCCAACACTGCAGAGAAACCTCAGATGATTGTCCAGGCAGCTGGCTGTTTCTGTCAACTCACAATTTTTTGGAAGTTGATTGCATATACTTCCTGTTTTTATTTTTTTGTTAGCTAATATTATTTCCTTCTTGGGTCTCTGAGGGAGTTGAAGATTAGTTAGTTATAGTTGAAGATTAATTAGGATAGAAAGTGAATTAGATACAATAGAATAGATAATGGAATTATTTTCTCTGAATTTGTCAAATACAAATGAACTAGACATTGTTTAGGTATTTATTACTTGTATATATTGTATATAGTTATTGTACTTTTGTATATAGTTTTTCTTATATTAGTTATAAGCTTTTTCTTTTTTTCCTTTTTATTAAAATAGAAAAGGGGAAATATGGTGATATTTTATTTGTATTAAAATGTTATTTGTATGTTAATAAATAAAGTTGCCCGGGGGTCAGAGCTATTAGCAAGCCATAGGAAAGCAGGGCAGTGGTGGCATACGCTTGTAATCCCAGCACTTGGTAGGCAGAGCTGAGTAAGTCTCTGTGTGTTCAGGGATACAGCCATTATTGGATACACATGCCTTTAATCTCAATACCAAGCATGGAAAACCTGGAGGTCTATACAGACAGGCCGTGACGAGGCGGTTATGTGGTTGGGTTTACAACCAATGAGAAGGCAGAACAGGAACTCTATAAAAAGACTTTAACACAGGGGTATCTCTGGTTCAGAGAGGTAGGACCACTGCAGGAGGAAGGGTAAGGTTTTAGCTCTTAGCTCTGACCTCTTGGCTTTCTTCTTTGCATTGGTTCTGTGTTTCTTATTTAATAAGAAGGTTGGTTACATCTACAAACAATAATAACAATTTTTAAATTAAAAACAGTGATTATGGAAGATGTCTGACATCTATCTACCTGTGTCCTCCACATGTACACACACATGCATGTAAAAAGACACAGCACCATTAAAGAGAAATACTGTGTTCAGCACTTGGCTAACAGGAAAAGTTAGCTGAGGGCACAAACCACCCATCAAAGACTCCATATTATGAAAACATAAATTTATTTGAAAGGAGAGAATAGAAACTGAGAATGTCACAGAAGGAAATCCGTTTGAAAACAGCCATTGAAGCAGTGGTGGTGCACGCCTTTAATCCCAGCACTCACAAGGTAAGAAGACAGGGGGATCTCTGGTCTACAAAGCTTGGTTTACAAAGTGAGTTAAGGGACAGCCAAGCATAGAAACCCCATCTCAAAAAACCAAAGGAAAAGAAGGAAGGAAGGAAGGAAGGAAGGAAGGAAGGAAGGAAGGAAGGAAGGAAGGAAGGAAAGAAAGGAGGAAGGGAAGAAGGAAGGAAGGAGAAGAAAACAACTATTGAGGCAGTCCAAGTGGACCTGGCCACATATTACTCTGGGAGTAGAACTTGGCAGCATTATCCACAAGTGAGGGGTTCTCTGCCAGTGTCAGGGAGGGAAATGGACCACAAAGAGATGAGAATGAAAACTCAGTTGACTTCTTCAACCTGGATCAAACCTTCTAGAGAGTCTGATGCCAGGCATCTATTCCTAGAACATGTAAACACAGTATAATTTGGAGGAAAAAGTTTTCTGGTATAATACAATCAATCGCAGGTGCACAAGAAAGCATAATTACACTGAAGCTCAATTCGGGGTACATGTCATTTCTTCCAATAGATGGGTTCTAGAGGACAGGTTTTATGTTCATTCTTTTGGCAATCCTGTGTGCTTAATATTCCTGGAGATCTGTGGGCACAAGGGCCTTCATATTGTGTTCCTAACATACAAGGTCCTGGTTTTGCAAGCAGAAAAGATGCAAGATCAAGAGGATCATTGAGTCTTGTGCCACAGTTCCAGAGAGCCACTGAGGCTAGGTAACATGTGGCAGTATTGGAGTTCCTAAGAGGTTATCTCTTGATGCTGTAAAGCCAACATTTCAATGGAGACCTGAAGATGTTAGGGATGCAGAGATCATGGGATGTCCTCTAAGGAATACTGCTGGCATGAACTGGAGCTGGCCCCAAAGAGTGGTTATCTCCTCTGAAGGTTACAGAACTGGAGGCTGAAGTACCCATGCCCTTTGGAGCCCAGACTATTCCACCATGAATTCTATATGCATGGAGCTCCAGGACATGGTGCTTTTTCTGCTGAGCTTTGGCCTTGTTTTAGTCCAATCTTTCCTTGCTATGTTCCTATTCCTCCCTCTGAGAATGGAATGTTTACCTTATGCCATTGTGCTGGCTACTTTTTATGTCAACTTGACACAAGCAAGGATCATCTGGAAAGAAGAAATCTTAATTAAGACTGCTTCCACAGGATTGGCCTGTAGGGCATTTTCTCAATTGATGATTAATGTGGGAGCATCCAGCTTCTGATGCCACCTCTGGGCAAGTGATCCTGGATGGTTTAAGAAAGCAGCTTGAGAAAGCCATGAGCACACCAGTAAGCAACACTCCTCCGTGGCTTCTGCTCCAGTTCCTGCCTCCAGGTTCATGCCCTGACTTTCTTTCAGTGGTAGACTGCTACTTAGACATGTAAGATGAAATAAACCCTTTACTCCCCAAGATTCTTTTACTCATGGCATTTATCACAGCAATAGAAAAGCTAATTTAGACAGCCATTATAAATTAGAAGTATGAAACTTGCTTTTTTACTTTACAGTGACTCACAATTAAAAGACGGCCTTAAGTTTCAAAAGAAACTTCATACTTTTAAATAGTGTTGATGCTATTAAATGCTGATGACTATGTCAGAGGAACAGCAGGTGCTAATTGAAGTTCAAGGTATCAGCCTATCAGGAGGCAAATCCCTGATGGGTGAATCTTGGATAGGCAAGGCCCCAAGATCCCAGATCCCAGAATGTCTTTTGCTTCTGCTGTGCCTTTACACATCTGCTGCTGCTATCTTTCTCTGGTATCTGGCATGGTGTGAATGGGTATGGGGAGAGCCCCACTGCCTGTAATGTAGTGTGTTTATCTCATGGAAACATCCCATCCTACTGGGTATTTTTACCTGTGGATTATTATGAAGATGATTTCTTCCTAAGCTGTACTGTTAGTTTAAACAGAGTTTTGATGATTAAAAATAAATACAAGGAAATGTCAACAGCTAGAACACATGAGTGTCTATTGAGGAGCCATATAGACTGTGGCTTAGGTTAATGATTAAGGAAAACAACTGAGTCCCAGTAGCCCAGCTAGCTTAAATTCTTTTAACCTTAATGTTGGGAGATGTGTTCACAGATTTTGGAGTTCATCATAGCTGAAACAAAGCTCTGAAAATAACTTAAAGTTAGACTAAGATGTTTCTGTCAAATAGCTTTGAGGTGAAAAACCCAAGAAGAAAATCTAAAGTTTTAGAAAGGCGCATAGTTGAATAAGGAACTCATTAAGATCGGGGAACAAGAACAAAGCAGCCCAATTATCATTAGCTGATGTACTTTTCTTGTTAGGATTGGTTGATGACCAAAAGTGATGATTAAATCCTTATACCCATTTCTATCCTCAATCTCCTGATACCTAATGATGAGTGGGCTTGCACTCTAAAGGCTTAAAGTAGATTCTTTTTCATATATAAAAGTTTAGGTTTGTGATTCCTTTAAGATTCCTTATAAGATTACCTTTCGAGATAAGTAATAAAGTATTTAGCCCATTCTTTGTAACTGCAAAATGCAGTTGCTTGATATGAATGTACATACGTTCCTGGGATAATTTGTTTTTTACCTGTACTACATGAAATGTTTAATCATGTAAGGGTTATGGAAAACATGCTGTTTTTTACTTGTATTCATTGTAATCATTCACTTGAAAAACAGAATGTAATCACATTGTAATTTTTATGCTGCCTGAAGGATTTTCCTGGGGTATATAAGCTGTAAGGGAAAGAATAAAGATGGTGTTAAAATGAGTTAGAAGGGAACTATTAAGAATGAGAGAATTAGGAGGAGAGCATCAAGAGACTTAGAAGGAGAAGGAAAACCTCTAGAGAGAAGGGACATTTCTGGATAGAGATAAAATATAGAACACAGAATGAAGAATACGTAAGAAATAAGAAGGAACCCATCAAGAGAGTGTGTGTCTTTTTCCCTAAGCCCCTCAGATAAAAAAAGTATGCACCAACTTCATGGCTTCCTTTGAGCCCTGGCACTCCTGGGAGCTGCCCCGCCCCCCAGGCAGCAATAATTAAAGATAGGACTTTTGAAGTTGAACTGAAATCATGTCGTGTTATGAGATGGCCATGAGCCCATTTCTGTTTCCTGTACCTTCTTGACTATATGTAGAATGTCCCATTCTTCTGCCTCTATGCCTTCCCAATAAATCCTTCCGTAAGTTGTTCCCTGTCAGGTATTTGATCTTAGCAGTGAGAAAAACAAAACAAACAATGACAACAAACATGAATACTGGAACACTGCCCCCTGGGCATGCCATGGCTCTTTCCCATATTGAAATCAGAGCAACTGTGATTACCATAGAAGACCCTCACATGATAGAGTCAGTTACATTGGAGGGGATGGAGAGGGTCATTAGAACTACACCTGAGATTCCCAATACTCATTGGCTCATGCTGTATATGATTCTGATCCAGTTGTGTGTAGTCTAGGGTGGTGCTGGATTATATGGGAAGTAGAAGGTTAATTGAGGGGAAAATCCAAATTCACACAGCTTACTGGAAGTTGCTATCTATGACATAATATGTACTTCTGTTGGGTGGGACTTTCAGTGATTCAGCTGTTTGAGGGTCACTCACATTATTATAAGTTATCCCCCTCACCCATACTTCTTTAAGTAGGACCAATAAACTTTTTTTATCAAACTGGAGTAGGATGAAATTATCTCTTTGGCCTATCACTGATGCCTTCTCAGTATTCAAATAGACATTGTTTATGTCTCCCCTGGAAAAGCCATGTAACAGTGATGTAATTAATGGTGTTTTATAATACTGTGATAAGCAGGTCAATAGCAAGAACTCTAGTATAAGCCTATGATAAGATAAACATCTCTGTAAGGCCAGTTATCTGTTCTTAGACAGATATGAGCTAAGTTACATTCACGGGAAAAAAAAAGGTTCAACTTCTTGCCTTTAATTTAATGTTACTAAATAACAACAACCACCAGTCTATGGCTGTTCTCAAGTATAATTAGAGTTTCTTGTCTAGGCAAAGTGAGAAATAAAAATATTAACAAGAGCTGAGGAGATGGATCAGTGGTTAGGGTGCTTTCTGTGCCAGCATGAGAACTGGAGTTCTAATCCCCAGAACATAGAGTAAACTGTTATTCCTCACCCCAAGTTTAGTTACACAAATTTTGTATTAGTGTTCATGATTCTTTGGGTTTACCATTTAGTCCTTTTATTTCATACAGAAATTGACTGGGATAATTTGAAAATTGGAAGGTTCAACATGAACGTGTCCACAGGAATAATAGTTGGTGTTGGTTGCTGGCCAGTAGCCTGACTCCGGCTGTCTTCACATAGCTGCTCATGTTTCTTCACATCAGGCAAGTGGGTCTGGAGAAGGAACATTCCAAGAGGAAAGAAACAAAACCTTCCAATGCTCTTAAGGCCTGGGTTCAGAAGTCCTAGGTATGCAGCATTCTACTGGTCAAAACTGTGAGAGGTGAGCCAACCCTGAGGGTGTGAGAGCAGCAGAGCTGACCACGCCCCTCCTTGTTGGTCTTTGGTTGCCATGTGCGAGAGAAAGCTGCCCTTCCTTGCCTCATCCATTACCACCTGCAGCAGGGTCGCAAGAGTGGGAGAGCTAGCCCTGCCCCTTACTGGCTGGCACACAAGAGAGCAGGCTCTGCACCCCATCTGGGAAACACACTAGAGCTGATCATGGGACACAGGTGACCAGTCTGGAGGCCATGAGAACAACAGAGCTAACCCCGCTCCCCTCATCCGCCATGCTGTGGCATGGGTAAGAGAAAGATGACCTCCCCCTCCCCTCTTGCTACCCTGGGGTGACGAGAGTGAGAGAAGTAGCTCTGCCCCACACCAGCTGCAGCACACAGGAGAGCAGGACCTGCACCCCGCCTGAGAGTACACTAGAGCTGACCCTGTTCTTGGGGGGCGGTCACAGGTGAGCCAGCACTGAGGGCATGAGAGCAGGAGAGCTGAACCGCCCTTCCCTTATATGCCCCCTATAGCAACTGGGAAAGAGGGCCCTGCATCTCTCCTAGGCAAAACAGTAGAGCTGGCCCTGGTGGTGTGAGTGTGGGGGATTGGGAGCTGAGGACCTGGGAGCAGGAGAGCTTATCTGGGTAGTGATGATGAGGGGAAAGCTAGTAGGCTAATCAACCCAGCTACCACCCAGGCCCAGAACAAGGGCTATAAGTTGGCCCACCCCAACATCCACTGAATCTATGAACTATTGGAAATATGTGAAGGGGACAAACCTACAGATGTAAAACAGCAGGATCTCCAGGACACAGGACGACAACAGGATATCCAAGAGGAACCCAGTGTAGATGTAACCAACTTTCTTATTAAATAAGAAACACAGAACCAATGCAAAGAAGAAAGCCAAGAGGTCAGAGCTAAGAGCTAAAACCTTACCCTTCCTCCTGCGGTGGTCCTACCTCTCCGAACCAGAGCTACCCGTGTTAAAGTCTTTATATAGAGTTCCTGTTCTGCCTTCTCATTGGTTGTAAACCCAACCACATGACCGCCTCCTCACAGCCTGTCTGTATAGGCCTCCAGTTTTTCCATGATTGGTATTGATTAAAGGCATGTGTATCCAATAATGGCTGTATCCCTGAACACACAGAGACTTACCCAGCTCTGCCTACCAAGTGCTGGGATTACAAGAGTATGCCACCACTGCCCTGCTTTCCTATGGCTTGCTAATAGCTCTGACCCCCGGGCAACTTTATTTATTAACATAAAAATAACATTTTAATACAAATAAAATATCACCATAACCCAGGGAGAGCCCATTACTGGTGGCTTCGCAGAAACCAGAAGCCTCAAGCCAGACCAATGACTCATGGCAATGAACACTTGCAAGTAAAGATGAATGAACTAAAGAGTAAACTGACTCAGAGCCACACTACAGCTTCCACAACAAGATTCTTATCTCTCTCTTTTTTTGTTTGTTTTGTTTTGTTTTGGCTTGGTTTCTGTTTTGTTTGGTTTCTGTTTTTTCTTTTAAATTTGGTTTTGTTTTGGGGGGTTGCAAGGGCAGAGGGCAATACCAGGGGACAAAGAGATAAGTGGGATTGGATAATGCACGATGTAATCCACAAAGAATCAATAAAAGTTTTTTTTTTAAAAAAGCCTTGAGAAGACAGCTGTGACTTAAAAACAGGGGAAACAGAAGTCATTCGTGCTGACAGTCACAGTGGGGGATGGATTGAGTGTTGCTATCTACAGATTCCTTAGCCTTCATTCTCCTGAAAGATAAAAACAAAACCCTTCCCCAACCCTAACTTTGGGGAGGTTCCCTTTTGGCAAGTTATATCTGATCAACTGAAAAGCATTTGTTAGTGGTATGTTAGTTTAAATTGAATGGACATGCTTGTTGATGAACTATCACCTCTTCTAACTAAGAGGTCAGTCTTGTTCAAATCGAACCTTTATCAATTTTGATGGTATCCATAGCTTTTCTTCTCCTGTGGAAACAGATGCAAAACCTCATACCCAATGTAACACATATCCTGGTTTCCGTTCTGAGATCAGCACATCTTTATAGTACACAGGCTGAGAATTATTATAAGTAGGCACCGTGAAGGCAAATTTTTCTCTGTCTTTTTCTTGTAAGGGTATTGAAAAGAAACAGTCTTTTATATAAGAGGTCATCCTTTAAGTAACAGAGAAGGCAAAGGAATTCCAGATTGTAGAGAGCCCATTGACTGAATTACCTTGTTACCATTCTCCACTTACCAGATTTCTTTTTAAAAACAAATATAGGAGAATTCCAAGGGCTGGTTGATTCTTCAATATGCTGAGCATTTAACTGCTCTTGTACCAGCTGTTCTAAAGCCTGTAGTTTCTCTGTTGTTAAAGGCCACTGCTGAACCCATACAGACTTGCCTGTTAACTGTTTTAACAGCTGTTGTGCCCTGTCCTTGTACAATCTGGATTGTTGGTGACTATTCTTTATAATACCTTCTAATATTTTTCTCAGAAACATATGTTAGTTAATGGTTTGTTTCTGAGATTGGAGGAATATTAATCTGGGTATTCCATTGTTGTAACAAATCATGTCCCCATAAATTCATAGCCACATATGGCTAATTTTCCTCTCTGTCCTTCTGGCCCTATACATTTGACCCATCTCATGCTCTGTTTCACTTGAGGTAATGTTCTATTCCCTAAAAGCTAAACACTTACCTCCTGAAGAGGCCAATTGGATGCCAAGACTCTGGTGCAATTATTTTTACATCTACACCTGTGTCCTTAAAACCTTCAATGAGAACATCATTTATTCATATTTTTAATTTTAGTCTTTATTCCTTTGTAGAAGTTTGCCAAAAAATTCACTTTATGGTTTCTCCTGAACTTTTTGTTCCCTCTTCTATTACTGTTCTATCACCCTGAGTCATGGAAGGCGTGATGTGATGTCCTGTGTAGGGCTGAACACTCATTTCCACACTTTGACCAGTTATGAGTCTCTACATTAATGAGCACTGCAAACAGAAGTTTGTCTAATCAAGGCTCAGAGCAACACGAATCCATGTATATAAGCACGAACATTCTAAAGGCTGTTTGACACCATGTCCATTTAGCAGAGCATGTAAGTTCTCTCTGAGGGCCTATAACCTTGCCAGCTATGGGCTTTTGACCAGGTTTAGAGTGCCAGGCAGTGGTTCCCTCCTGTAGAGAGAGGGTTTCAAATTTACCAAGAAAGCACAGAATGGCTCTTTCTAAGTCACTATGATCCTTATGTCTCTGCCACACAGCATTGTTCTGTGCCTGTGGACAGTAGTCCTGCTTTATCAGTGGGGACATCTCAAAAATCCCAGTCTCAAGCTATATATAACACTGACCCTGATGCAGTTTATTCCTATACATACATGCCCACGATGAAATTTAATTTATAAATTATGCACAATAAAATACTGACATAATAATTATTAAATAGAACAATTATTATAGTACCATATTACTTAAAAGTTATGAGTTATTTATTTCTGTTACCTTCCACTTAATATTCTTGGACTACGGTTGACTGTGGGTAACTTTTAAAGAAAGGAAGTGAAAATACAAATGAAGGGAGAGTGGTGTACTAGATATTTCTTCTCCTTGTTACTCAGGCTACTGTAGGTCTGAATCCCAGGACTACAAGGATAATAGGGATAGATTGGCAAGTGCCTGAAGAACACTCCCACCCCCTGGAGGGAGTATGTGAGCCACAAGGTTTACTGAAACTTCCTAACAAGGAAGCTAATGGGAGAGAGAAACACTAACTAGGCTGAATGTCCAGAGGCCAAGCAGCTAGGTGTGGTTGACAGAGATCTTGCTGGGAGCTGGAGCCATGCCACTTCCACAGCACTGCTGACATCCTGAACCATCAGGTAGGTTAAAACCTCTCCTCTCCTTTGCTGTGCCCTTTAAACTCAGACAACATGATCTGAGCTTGCATCCCAAGGATCGGCTCACAGGGACGGTGGGCAGGAGACAGGTTTTCTTCTAGGTAACATGAGTTTACCCCCAGTTCCCAGTATACATGAGAAAATGTCAGTGGTCCTCCACATAGCCACTGTCTGGATGTTCCTCTGTTGGTCTACTTTTATTGTTCCCTTGAGCTGGGGAGAGCCTTAGTAAGAGGAAGGGGTGTTTCTGTCAGGAATTATGGAGCTACTGTTGCATACATGAAACAGTATTCTCTTCTTTATTGTGTATTTTACTTTGTTTTTTTCCTAAACTAAATTAAAATATTGAGTTTTGAAATCTTATCCAAGTGAGCAAGTAAAAAAGACATATTTTGACTGACACTTTTCTGGCCCATCAGATGAATTTGATTTGATTAAACATAATTTGTGGTAGAAATGCAGCTTGATCAAATAAAAGCTTTACCTCTCACTTTTGTATTATCTTATGCTATAGTCTATCTCTATACACCTATAGTCATTTCAATGCCAGAAGTGATCTCCAGAATTTTTCCAATTATTCTAGTGAGATCTTACACTTTCCATCTTTATTCAATAAATAAATATTTACTTAATCCCTATTCTGTGCCAAACATTATTATAGACAGGACTAGAAAAAAGATAGGGTAGGCTCTAGGTTCATCAAATTTATAATGGAAAGGACAGAAAATTGGCAGGCTAATAAAAACATGTCAAAAAGCTGTAGGTGCTGTGATGAAAGAAAATTAAACAGGGTAATGAAACAGAGAAAGTATAATATATGTGGGATATATTTTAGGTTACTGTGTTTTGAAGGCTGTTCAGAGTGGGGATGGGTGAGCAAAGGTCTGAGTGATTGAAAAGACATGGGAACATCAATCTAAGCAGATGGAATGACTAGTGAAAACAACCCTAAACTAGCAATAAGCTTAGTGTGTGGAGGGAACATAGGAAAGGGCATTGTACTAGGGTAGGCAAAATGAGAAAGAGGGAAAGAGAGATGGCTTTTGAAAGATGTGAGCTACCAAGATATGGAGAACACTGCAAGTCATGGTGAGAACTTCTCATTACTTTGAGGAAAACCATGGGAAAATATTAGGAGAGAGATATGATTGTCGTATTTTTATTAAAAAAAATTTATTCATTTTACACACCAACCACAGATCCCCCTCTCATCCCTCCTCCCGCTCCCCTCTAGTCTCCCACCCCAACATCCCCATCCCCTCCTCCTAAAGGATAAGGCCTCCATATTGCAAAAGATCTTTGTGCTTGTGGGTTAGAGATGAGAAGGACATGGACACTAGGTAGAGGCAAGTCTGGGTAGCATGGGATAGTGCACTATATTAAAATAGCATGGGTGAATATGTTGATAAAGTTGAAGCTTTGTAATGCATGTCCATAAGGTGAAAAAACTCAAAGACAACTGTTAGACAAGAAGCTAAATGAAAACAAATTTAAGTGGGGAATTCTGTGTTAAGAGGAGCATAGGGACAGGAGATGAAGAGAGAACTTGACTATTCTACCTTGGACACAGGGACTTGAGAAGGATGTACTGGGTGTCACGGTGACACATCATGAAGTAACCTAGAGTTTAGGTGCAGTTTCCTGCCCAGGAAGATTTAGGAGGCATAACATTTAACTATGAGGCTCAAGAAGATCATCTCTAGGGATGAGAGGGCTGAGAACCATGTCCAGAGATCACCAAGGTTCAGAAGTAAGGAACAGAAAAAAATATTGTCAAAGGACACTGACCAAGAAGCCAAGGAAGCGTGAGGAAGCAGAAGCAGGAGTCCAAGAATCAAAGGGAATTAAGTCTGTGATCCTATGTCTTATCATTTACTATTAATACTCCTACTTCTTACTTAGAAGCGATCATTTAAACAGTGTTGGCCCTATCTCACTCCAACAATACTTCACTCCAAAACCTAACAAAAAGATATTTACTATGTCCTTGGACTATCTTCCCAGACACCTATGGAGCTGACACCCTCTCCCAACTTGTCCAGGGAGGTCAGCCAAACACAAATAAAGGATTTATTTTTCTGGCGTTTCCACTGTTTCATTCACCTAGCATTGCCTTCCTTCCCTGTACTAAGAGCAGTGTATGTTTAATGACATGTGCTCCCAGAAGAAAGGTGGACTACAGAGAGCAGATATCTAGGTGTGTACTGAACAGCATTCCCTGATTTTCTTGAAAACGTTGCCTTCCTCTTAAAACCAAGAGGGGTTTGCCTCCTTGGCTACACACCCAAATATAATTCAGATCAGCTACTGAAAACACTGAACAACTAAAAAACTGGTTTTAGGAACAGGAGTACTACATGTTCCCACTTCCCAGCTCTTGCTAAGCCTTGAGAGTTGTAGCCGATCAGTTAGTAACACTGAAAGACTCCTTTTATGGAGGCTTCCCCACAATCAATGAACTCATTTTATGTAAATATTTAGCCAGGCAATAAACTGGACAGCCTATATTATTCAACAGCAGCCTCAAAAGGCCCTCCCGATTTATATACACAGCATTTGGGTAGAGCAATACATTTTACATGCATGACATGGTCAGCGATAAATATACCAGGGTAGGTCAAACCCTATTTCGTTCTTTGCTTTTAACCGTCTTGGGCTTTGTGTGTTTCTTTAATCAGTTGGATGATTTAGATAAACAACATGTATTAGTTTTTGGAAGTATAACATGCCTTGAACTGTCTCCAGATATTCATTCCCATTCATCATCATAATAGTTGTTCTCCCTTGGCCATCATTAAGATTAGAAATGTCCCTGAACCATTTAATGATATTCCAGAAGACTAGACAGACTTTTCATGCCTTGATAAATTGCGATCATTGAGCTTAGGCCAATGAAATTGGATATCCTTTAATGTGCCTGATGGCTGTAAGGAGTTTGGGGAAAACACTGCAGTCTCAAAATGGCTTCACAGAACAACTATCCACTGGGGGAAGATGTGTGACTTATGCAAAAATTGATGAATGAGTAAGTATCTAATCTGATAGCTAACTGCAATGGATATTATTTCTTTGTTCATACCACTAAATAAGGTTTTGCCTACTAATTAACTCATCAGAATTCTTATGAAATGATTTTTTAACCCAACTTAGATGTCAAAGAATGAGATTCCCCCCAAATGACTTTCAAATGCTCACAACAGCTGATGAAGAGGAAAACATTTAAAAAGTCACCATTCACTTGCATTCCAGCCACCTCAGAGTAGGAAAAAACATGTTGCATCTCCCTATATGTCCAAGTGGCTACCAAGGGAACAAAGACTCTCTCATGTATGCACTACAAGCAAACACATGTGGCATTTGGTCTCACATATATCTTGAGTCCACAGAATCTGAAATCATTGTCATTGCTCTACTTTAGAACTAACTGCTGATATTAGCAGCATACTTAAATAATCTTTAAGGCAAGCATATAGCTCAGTAGTAGAGTATTTACATAGAATGGATGTAGTATTGGGTTCAATTACCAGTACCATCAAAATAAAAACAAAATAAAATATAAACAAAATCTTTTAAAATATATTTAAAATCAGTGCCTTTGTGTGTACATACATACAAATGCAGGTGCCTATAAAGACCAGAAAAGGACATTGGCTCTCTTGGAGTTGGAGTTACAGGTGGTTTGTGAGCTGCCAGACCTGGTTGCTGGGACCTAAACCTAGGTCTTCTGGAAAAGTAGTAAGTGTTCTTAAGTCCAGCCCCTATAAATGTAATTTTTAAGTACATCTACATATATTATCAAGACCATGGGGTCAGAAACAGAAATTTGGGGAAGGAAAGAGAAGGGGGACGGAGGGAGGGAGGGGCGAAGGGAGGAAGAGGGAGGGAGGGAGGGAGGGAGGGAGGGAGGGAGGGAGAGAGAGGGAGAGAGAGAGAGAGAGAGAGAGAGAGAGAGAGAGAGAGAGAGAGAGAGAGAGAGAGAGAGGAGCACTGTTTGAAGCCCAAGGACAACTTTAAATTTCTGGCTATACCACTAGAAGTTTTATCAAGTTACTTACAGGATATCCATTTCTCCCCTTTATTTGTCAAATATTTATTCAGCATGTATAATAAGCCAGGTGCGAGCCAAGTGATATTCTTGGGATAAATGAGGAGGGAAAAAAAAACCCAGATACAAGGATTTATTCCATTGCAGGTCTTGTTTAATATGACTTTCCTCCTCCAGAACAGCTATATGGGTCAACTGAGATACAACTTCTGGGAGCCATGGATTGAGGGTCTCATGGAATGAGACCTGGTCTGCTAGAGGCAGAGCAGTCCCCTGAAGATGACTTGGGTAGACTCCTCAGGCAGAGATACTGATAAGCATCCTTGGAAATAGACTACAGCGTTCTGGAAGTATTGGGGATCAAGGGTCCTGGAGGACTGCCAGTGAGTGATACAGAGCAAAAGAAAAGCCCGCAGCTATCATCACTACTACACCAGCCTCTCCAAGGCCATGTGGCCCAGTGTTTACCAGCAGTACATCAGTAACTCTTCTCATTAAACGACTTGGATCTAACCCCGAATTTTCCAAACTCCAGTGTGTATACTCCTGTGTGTTTGTAGGTATAGCTTCCACATCTCATGAATCAGATGAAAATTATACATTTGAAAAATAATGAGTTCACAGTTCAAGCAGAACAAGTCCCTGAGCATGAGGGAATTCTTCAGTGGGCTGCCTTCACACTCAACTCTCCAGAGTCTCAAGGTCTTGACTAATAAAACTGTAACTACTGCTACAGTTACATATGTTGTTTAATTTGTTTTTATATGTCCATTTTGTTCCTCTATCCTTCCTTTACTGCTTTATTTCTTCACTTCCAACCTACAGTTTGTTGAGCTTGAGTAGCATGCTTTTGTTGCAGCAAATTTGAGCAAGTTTCAGTTGTTATTTATTTTTTTCAGCTCCCCTGGTCTTATAATAACTTCCATCCTGCACATGACAATACATAGATGTCCCAGGTTTCCATGAGGCTTTCTTTCTCATTTTGTTGCCCCCACTTCCTTAGCAGGCATAAATATTAGCATATCAGTCTGCCCAGTTTGCATGCTTTCCTTGATGCTCTTGGCAGAAATTTCACCTTTTCATCCTGGAATCTGAGAGACAATAACCAGCAGCCTGTCTTTACTGGTGAGACACAATAGGAGTGATATGGTATTTCTTAGACATTTGTTTCTTCTTTTGAGAACTATCTGTTCAGATTCATAGCCCATTTTTTAAAATGGTTCATTTGAGGTTTTTTTTTTTACTTTTTTTTTTTACTCTTTATATATTCTGGATATTAATCCCATCAGACATAGAGCTGGCAAAGATTCTCTCCTATTCTGTGGACTTCCACTTCACCTGGTTGTTTCTTTAGCTATGCAGAAACTTTTTAGTTTTATGAAGTCCCAATTATTGGCCTTAATTCTTGGACAAATAGAGTCCTATTCAAAAAGTTCTTTCCTACACCTGCATCATTTATGGTACTGCCTGTGTCTTCCAGCAGTTTCCATGTTTCAAGTTTTGTATTTACTTAGTTCTTGATCTACTTTGAGTTAGGTTTTGTGCAAGGTGATAGATGTAGGTCTAATTTCATTCTTCTGCATGTGGACATCCAGTTTTCCCAGCATCAACTGTTAAAAATGCTTTCTTTTCTCCAGAGTATGTTCTTGGCATCTTCATCAAACATTAAATGGCTGAAGTTATGTGTACATATGTGTGGGTGTTTGATTTTGTTCCATGTCTATTTCTGTGCCAGTACCATACTGTTTTTATTTCTATGGCTCTGTAATATATCTTACGATCTAAAATGGTAATTCCTCCAGCATTGTTCTCTTTGCTCAAGATTGTTTTGTCTTTCTGGGATCTTTTGTGGTTCCATATGAATTTTAGGACAGTTTTTTTTTTCCTTTTGTTTCTGTGAAGAACGGGATGGGGATTGTGATTGGGCTTGCAATGGCTCTATAAATAGCTTTTGGTAGAAAGGTCATTTCTACCATCTCTACCACTGTGAAGAGTGGCAGACTTGAGCAGTTTTCAAAGAAAACAGCTGGCTCACAGCACTGGCCGTCTGGATCTTACAGACATTCGCCACCAAACAAATTTAAGGTCAGAATGTTGCCCTTTAGATATTCATTCCTTTTTATCCTGGTTTTCCAGATTGACGATGTTAAAATCAGCACAAGGGAAAATGTAATTTTTACAGTATTATTTCTACCAATACATAAGTGTGTGGGAGATAATTCAATTTTCTGGTATCTTTCCTCTATCTCTTTCTTCAGAGCTTTAAAGTTTTCATTCTTCATCTCCTTGGCTAGGTTTACCCCTAGATTTTTATTTTCTTTGAGGCTATTATGAATGGGAATGTGCATTTCTCTCTGTGCATGCTTGTTGTTGGTATACAGAACAGCTATTAATTTGTACAAGTTGATTCTGTATCCTTCCACACTGCTGTATTTTTTATCATTTCTGTAATTTTTCTAGTAGATTTTTGGGGATTTCTAGTGTATATCATATCATCTGCAAATAGGAATAGTTTGATTTTTTTTTCTATTTGTATCCCTTTACTTTTCTTCTCCTACCTTATTGTTCTAGCCAGTGCTTCGAGCATGATATTGAAAAAGAGTGGGGACAACTTTGTCTCCTAACTGACTTCAATGGAATTGCTTCATTGTCCCTAGAAATTACAGAAGTGCAAATCAAAACAACTCTGAGATTTCATGTTACCCTATCCTAATGACAAAGACAACAAATGCTGGAGGGGATGTGGGGAAAAAAGGCCCTCACTCACTGTTGGTGGGACTGAAAACTGCTACAATCACTATGGAAAGTAGTGTGGAGATTTCTCAAAATGCTAAAAATAAGTCTACCATATGACCCAGCTATATCATTCCTTGGCATAAGCCCAAATGATCTGACATCCTACTCTACAGATAGTTTATCAGCTGCTCTAATCACAGTAGCTAGGAAATGGAAACAACCTAAATGCCCTTCAACTGATGAATGGATAATGAAACTGTGGTACATATATACTATAGAATACTATTCAGCTGTAAAGAAAAGCAAAACCATGACCTTTGTAGATAAATGGATGGAACTAGGAAGGATCATATTGAGTAAGGTTACCCAGACCCAGAAAGACAAATGTCACATGCTCTCTCTCATTAGAGGTTTCTAGTTCCAAATCTTCAGATGTGAGTATATGTCCTGGAGTAACTGCAGAAACTAGGGCAGCAAAAAGGAATCACTGTCAGGGTAGGGGTTGGAAAGCAATAGAAGGTGATTAGCAGAGTAAAAGTGATCTGATGGGGGAAGTTAGGGAGAGGAAGAGAGATAAATACAGGAGTAAGGAGGGTAAGATAATGCTAAGGATGCCTGAAAGAGTCCTAAGGAACCATACTATTAAAAACTTACCTGAAATTACATATACTGAGGGCAAGTCAGTGTATAATATATGTACTTTAAAGAAAACTTTCCCATCTAGGCTGACAATGCTCCCTCCAAGAGCCAAAGACCATCTAACAACCGCCCTCCACCAAATGCCTTGTAGGCTAACAAGGGAAGAGGTAACCCTGATTCCTTGGTGTCACATACCCAGAGTAAATCTTCTATCAAGCTAAGATGGAAATTGGGGAAGAGAGTGAGGCAACGGTTGAAATGCTGCAGACTCTAGCTGTTCTTAGCCAGTTCTGGTAGATTTTCTTGGATACTGCTTCCTCATTTGCTGTATGTAACTTGTGTGCATATTGTGAGGTATAGCTCATGTTCCCATTTGTACAGCTAATTACCTCAGAAACACTTGCTACAAAGACCCTTCTTCCCTCCTACTGCTTTGCTATGCTGTATTTGTTGAAAGTCAATTGATGATATACTTGCAGTTCTGTTTCTGGGCCCTATGTTCTTTTTGATTGTTCTTTTTTCTTAATGTTTGTGTCAATACCAAGATGCAGTCTTGATGAGTATGCTTTATAGTAAGTGCTGACATGTTGTACTATTGTTCCGGCCATGGAGGTCTTGGCTACTACCAGTCTTTCTATCTCCGTATACATTTCAGAATAATGTTGTCAGTTTTCACAGACACTAACATCTGGTAAGAATTCTGTTTTGGCAGCTAATCAGAGGATGAGAAAAAAGATTACAAGAGCAAGAGACCTTCCTGAGAAAAGAGCAGATAATCAAGCCCATTGGTGAGTTTGTCCCTAGTCTTGCTTCCCTCTCTCCACATCCCTAAGAATTTGTAACATCTCTAAGAATACTGACATTTTTCTTTCTCCAATTCTAAAGATCAAACCAGGGGCCTTGAACACGCTAAGCAAGAGCCCTGCTCAGCCACTGAGCTACATCCACCAGCTCCACCTTTCTTCCTATTTCTTTCTGGATTATATAAGAAGTTTAAAATGCAATCTTTGTACGGACTCTTATCTTGAAGACTGCATGATGTGCACACTAATCTTTATTTTGCTTTTTTTTGCACTTAATATATCCTAAAGTTATTACCATTAAAGTATGGAGAAACACACCTTCCTTTTTAACACAGCATACTATTCTGATATGGATAAAGCAGTTAATTCCATAACCCTGTAGCAATTATTGATGTGCTTCAATAATCTATCATGAATATTCCACAAATGTCCTTGCATATATATCACTTTTGTATGTGGTGGATGCAGCTGGAAGATCCCTGTAATTGTGTTGCTGAGTTACAGAGTAAATTGATATCATCTTGATAAATACTGATAAATTGCTTTGTCTTCACAGATAAGAGACAGCAAGTTTGGGAGAAAAGGAAGGATGGAGTGAGGTACTCTTGGACTTTCACCTTTTACCAGAAATCTTGAGTTGATTTCAATACAGTTAACCAAGGTTTTAGAAAAGACAGAGCATCTCAGAGTAAGTCATATGAGGTATGAAGAAAGCCAGAATAATAGCATCTTCTCTGGAAGATTCTGTTGTACTGTGGCCCAGAACCTCCTGACACAGAATGTTTAAAAGAAGTCTATCTATGCTGTGGGATGGTCTGTATGTCAAATGTGTTGCTGATTGGTCAATAAATAAATCACTGATTGGTCCGTGGCCAGGCAGGAAGTATAGGCGGGACAAGGAGGAGAATAGAGCTGGGAAGTGGAAGGCTGAGTGAGAGAGACACTGCCAGCCGCCATCAGGACAAGGAAGATGTAAAGTACCGATAAGCCACAAGCCACGTGGCAAGGTATAGATTAATAGAAATGGATTAATTTAAGCTGTAAGAACAGTTAGCAAGAAGCCTGCCACGGCCATACAGTTTGTAACCAATACTCTAGCTACAATCTAGGTCCTAAGGATCTCAATCTATCCCTGCACCCTTAATCTGACAAATGTGGAAAGTGTGCCTTCAAGAAAATAAGAGGCTTGTTTAAGTCCACACAGAAGCATAGTGGCAGACCCAGAGCCAGCCCTTGATATCTTCTCTTCAGTTCACTGACCTACCACTTGATCTGGAAGGCAGAAGACCAACCCTCAAGAATAGATTGCATACAAGTGAATGGACTCTGCAGGTGTAGGTGACATTATGGATCGAGTGGGAGGGAAATTCTCTTGGCTGATCTTTGTGGACCCATAAGAGTGGAGAACTGTTCTCAGTTGTAGTTAGAAAAGATGCATGACAAAGATGAGGCAAAGGATAGGCACCTGAAGCACTAGAGGGAGTCTATCCAGTTAGGAACATTTTTGAAGATGACCAGTACTTAGGGAATGTGGGTGAAGGCTGAAAGCAACCCTCAGCTGACAGAAACAAAATGGACATCTCAGTTACAATCCCATGCAACAGAATTTTTCCACTAGTATGAATTCACTGGAAACAAATCATCACTAGTACTTCCTAAAAGGATGTAGGTCTGTCACTTTTGACCTCAGGAGTGGTAAGCAATGAAACCATCTAGGGTGACTGAACTTACTTGCTGAATTGTAAGGAAAAAAAAATGTTGTTCTTAGTAGCTGGATTTGTAGCAACTTGTTATTGCTCCAAAGGGCAACTAATATACATCTCCACACTACACATTCCATATCA
This sequence comes from Peromyscus californicus insignis, assembly GCF_007827085.1. NCBI lineage: Eukaryota > Metazoa > Chordata > Mammalia > Rodentia > Cricetidae > Peromyscus > Peromyscus californicus. Next base: position 114,549,449 of record NW_026294595.1, read on the forward strand.
TCTTGAGGAACTTTCATGTATACAAGCAATTACTGAGAACCTACTCAGTGTTAGGCACTTAGGTGCTGGTTTTGTCACTCTTTGCTCTTTGGGGGCATGGCACCCAGCTCCCAAATAAATACACAGAGTCTTATTTTTACTCACGAATGCCTAGCCTTAGCTTGTTTCTAGTCAGCTTTTCTTAAATTATCCCATCTACCTTTTGCCTCTCGGCCTTTGCCTTTCTCTATTTCTGTTTATCTTTTCTTTCCTTCTTATTCTGTGTTTGACTGTGTGGATGACCTCCAGCATCATCCTCTCCTCCTTCTCTTGCTCCTCTCTCCTCTCATTCCTCTCTTCTATTAATTATCTCTGCCTGGCCACCTCACCTATCCCTCTCCTACCAAGTTATTGGCAGTTCAGCTCTTTATTAGACCAATCAGGTGTTTTAGGTAGGCAAAGTAACACAGCTTCGGAGTTAAACAAATGCAACATAAAAGAATGCAACACATCCTTGCATCATTAAACAAATGTTCCACAGCATAAACGAGTGTTTATTCATCTAATATCCCACAACACTTAAGGCACATAGATATTATAGAATTAGCATCTATAACATAAAAATCTTTTTTCAGGGAGAATGCTTTCAAAGGGAGGCACCAGCTATGTATATACTATACAAACCAGCTATGTATGCTACTGTTCTACGATAGATTAGAAAGAAGTGGTGCAGATTACCGGAAGGGAGGCAGTAAGGAAAACAGTCAGGGATGACCTATGAAGAAGGCCACTGTGATAGTCAATCTTCATTGTCAATGTGATCAGATTTAGAATCACCATGGAAACAGACTTCAGGATTTAACTGAGAAGAGCCACTCTAACTGTGGGGTCCTGGACTAAAGAGAAAGCAAGATTTCTCAAAGTGTAAGCCAAAATAAACTCTTATTAGTTACTTCTCCTTTTGCTGTGTGTTGTGCTACACCCTGGCTATGACAGACACATTTATTTACCACAGACAGGGAAACAACAGCAGACCAAAGTAATGATTGTTGTAGAATATTATTGTAAGGTATGTTACTTTTGTTTATGTTGCATTTGTTTAACTCTGTGAAGCTGTGTTACTCTACCTGTCTAAAACACCTGATGGTCTAATAAAGAGATGAATGGCCAATAGTGAGGCAGAAGAGAGAAATAGGCAGGGCTGGTAGGCAGAGTGGATAAATAGAAAGAGAAATCTGGGAGGAGAAAGAAGTAGCCAGAGAAGGAGGAGGACATCAGGGGCCAGCCATCCAGCTACACAGCAAGTCACAGAGTACGAGTAAGATTTATAGAAGTAAGAGAACATACCCAGAGGCATAAGGGCAATGGGACAATTTAAAATAAGAAAAGCTGGCTAGAAACAAGCCAAGCTAAGGCCAGGCATTTATAAGAAAGAATAAGCCTTTGTGTGTGATTTATTTGGGAGCTGGGTGCCAGGACCCCCAAAAGAGAAAAAAACAACAAAAATGATGATACTAAAGTCCAATTTGGTGAACCAATGAGTTTATTGGAATTACTTCTAGGAGTATGTTTGAGTGGATACTCAAAAGGCAGCTGAAACACTGAATGCCTTTTCCAGCATGAGTGACTACTCATGAAAGACAGACTCCAGATTTCTCTGAATGATTATCAGTCAGCTGGACAGGTTGGAATTTCTTCTAAGCAGTCTTAACCTAAAGGAGGTTAAGATCTTGTGACTTTAGTCAGTTTCAGAGACTTTCTGTGGATTTTGAGTTGTTTGCTTCCCAAGTCCTTTTTTTCTTTCTTTTCTTTTCTTTTTTTTTTTTTTTTTTGAGACAGGGTTTCTCTGTGTAACAGCTCTGGCTGTCCTGGAACTTGCTTTGTAGACTAGGCTGGCCTTGAATTCAGAGAGATACTTCCTGAGTCTTAACAGCCGCCTTTCAGAACTTTCCAAGTCATACAAAGTTTCCCTCCAATATGGAATATTTCAATTTAGAAGCAATTGCTATACAACATTGTGATAAAAATGCCTGGACAAACCCAACTTAAGTGGGAAAGAGTTTATTTTGGCTTACAGATGTCATGGTGGTAGGATCTTCAGGGCACTAGCCACACTGCATTCATTCAGAAAGCAGAAATGTTACCTGTTAATGCTCACCTCACTTTTTCCTTTTTATTCAGTCCAGGACCTCTACCCAAGGAATGGTGAGGCTCATAGTTAAGGTGGATATTCTTACCTCAGTTAACCTAATCTAGGTAGATGCTCATAGGTCTGCCCAGAGGATAACCCCTCAGAAGCATGAGTGGAGGGCCTATGCTCTAGTTGATTCTAGACCTTTCCAAGTTGACAATCAATATTAAGTTTCACATCCTGCTCTCCTAAGTTGCTTCTTCTCAGGTACTTTGTCACAGAATGAGAAAAATAACAAATACAGTGATATTCAACAAAGAGTTGAAGGAAATGGAGAACCAACCCATGTGGATTCATCCGTAATGCTTTATTGTAACCTCATCATACTGGGAGGTAAGGCAGAAGATCACAAGTTTGGGGCCAGCCTGGGCTACTGTAGAAAGACCCCGACTCAAAAATAAATAAGTATTTTCTAAGTAGAATATAATCATATGTAATAGTTCTGACATGCTGCAAGAATAGCAAGAAGGCCAGGGTGGCTAGAGCAGAGTAACCAAGGGAACAGAAGGCCAGGTCATAGAACAAGGGAAAGTTAATTCCAGGATTTTGAAGGACTAAAAAGCAAAGTACAATAAAAACTGAATAATGGCATAACCATGATCTTAGTACTTTGGGCTCCAGTGAACAACTGACTGTTGGGGAAAGTGGAAAATGGAAGCAGGGAGGCCAGTGAAGAGTCCATTGTAATTACTCAGGCAAACAGATGATATTATCAGTAGAGATGGTAAGTAGCTGGACTCAGGATGTACTTTAAAGCAGGGACAATGAGACTCACTTGGTGGACTGATTGTGGAATAGGAAAGAAGTAAAAATTCAAGGAAACCAGTGAACTTAGCTTCTGGTATTAATGCCCTTCTCCAGTTCCTTTCTTTTGAACCCGTGTTGTCCCAGGCAACTTGATGTAAATTATGTAACAAAAGTGATGCTGGGCCAGTCTGCACCCAAACCTTAGTCCGAAGCAACTTCTGCTTTTGTACTCTTGAAAGTCTTGTGATCTTTCAAGTAGGTGGCATGGACAGATTACAAAGAGGAGCCCTGAGCACGCAGGAAGAATGAAACACCAGTATACTAGATGGGTCCAACCTCTAGGTCATGCTCCAACTGAGCAAAGCACATCAGGGACTACCAGCAAGAACAGCAGAAAATCCACAGAGGAAAGCCAAGCCCAGTTACAGAACTGGGAACAAATTGTTTAAAGCTACTAAAGTCTAGGGTGAATTATTCAGCCATGGGATTGTCAAATAGATGACCCAAGAGTTTCAGCCTGAGCACCTAGAGGATGGAATTAGCATTAACTAGAGAGGAGAGCATGGTTAACGGGTTTGGGGACAAAAATTAAAATCTTAACACATGAGGCAGGTGGATGCCTAGTTTTTCTTAATAAATCCTTTCGCTCTTAAGTACTGATGGCTCTTCCAAGATTTAAAGAGGCCACTCGAAGAGGTACTCTTTAGATACTGATGTAATAGAATTTAGAGGGGGTTATTTCAGTGTTTCTTTTTCCAGCTTCTGAGGCTGTTTATCAGAGAAACCCCTATGGCCGTGCATGGCAGGGTCTCTCGCCCGCCCCTGGTTTTGCCTGCTGTGGTTTAGGGCTTTGATATCAGCACCATGTAAAGGAGAAACCACGTTCCCTCCACACTGTCCACAACTAGTCATGGTAAACCACCTAGGGCTTGGCTGATGGGCTTCTGGAGGTTGAGTGGGCTCCTTGGAGAGAAGCGCTGGCCAATGTTAGATTTAATCCTTCCTTTGGATTGCAGCTTGTGGGAAAAGAAAAACTGCCCGGTCAGTCTGGTCAGTCTCTCTGATCACAGACATCTGGGCTAATGCCTCATAGAACTTGAACCCAAACTATGTTGAGGAAAGGCTGTGCATTACTAAGGAATTCTTAATGTCCCAGAACAAATGTGAATTTAAAAGGAATAGTTTTATACTGCCAATCTGCCATTCATTCTCACTAATAGCCCATGACATCCACCCAATCATATGCTTTTCCTCTTAATAGGATTCTATAAAAGGTTTATAATATACACAAGGGTTTACTTCTTCTGGGCTCAGTCTTCTCTTGTGCCAATGTTCCTAGGAAGGAAGAACAGCTATCATCTAGATTGCCTTTGAGGTCTTCTATCCAAGAATTAAACACAACTTTTTGCAAAACGCCCTGGCAGGTCTCACTGTGTAGCTTTGGCTGAACTTAAACTCATGATCCTCCTGACTTAGCCTCTCACATGCTGATTGCTGAGCTTATGGGCATGTGCTGGTTACCACACCCAGCTTCAAAGATGCCACCTCGAAATGAGTTTCATATGAGGTTGTTATTAGATGGTCATCATGAGATGTGTACACGGCATAGTACTCTGCAACCAGTCTGGGCTCTAAAGTCCCTTAATATTTCCTTAATATTTCCTCCAATGTCTGTTAATATAATTCTAGATCTGTTCTAAGATGCACACCAGGCCTTGTGGAAGTCCTGGATAAGTTGCTCTTTAGAGGCCACATATCCATCATCTCCTTAAAAATGTTCAAATGTCAGCAGTACAGGGCCTGCCAACTGACTGAGATGCAGATTTTTCTCAACTTTGATGGCACATCTGGAGTTGTTTTGGGGAAGTGATAATTTTCTGACACCTATGGCCTGCTATGCATAGAGATGGCAAGTTTCCATGCTTCCCAGAGATATCGTCTGGCACAGAGATGCAGATATTCACCTTTAGTTGTTTGGGGCACACTGAAAAAACATAGTCTAAAGACAAAGATGATGTCTTCCTAAGATGCCCCATTTAGAGCTGAGGATACCGAGGCTCTTTTTCTCTACACCTAGGCCAGTTGTGGGTCTCTGTGCTGATTGCCATCTACTGCAAACAGAAGCTTCTCTGATGAGGACTGGGTTGTACTAATCTATGAGGATAAAACTGTAGGTCATCAGGAGTGAGTTTAATACTATGCCAATTAGCTTTTGTGCATTTTAAAAAATATACATTTCTAGGATTAAAAAAAGCTAGCAGAAAAATTCAAGAACACATCAAAAATTTATCCATTGTGATCAAGTCTACTTCATTCCAGAGATGCAGGGATGGTTCAACATTTGTAAATTGAACACTGTATTCAGGTTAAAGAAACCTGAAATTGTTTATTCCTGAATAAACAACCCACTGTACAAATAGATTAAAGGACAGAACATACAAGACCATCTCATCAGCTGCAGAAAACGTCTTCAACAAAATGCAACTTCATTCAATAACAAAAGTTCTGAGAAAATAGGACTATTGGGGACATATCTCAACATAATATAAGGAATATACGGGAAGCTCACAGCCAACATTATCCTAAATAGAGAAAAACAAAGTATTTTCATTAAAATTAGGAAAAGACAGGATGTCCTTTCCCTCCACCCACTGTGTCAGAAGAACAATCATGATATAGGGATTGTGAACAGCCTAAGGAGATGCCCTCATATCTGTAAACCAAAATTAATTCCCTTTGCTCCTAAAGAAGTGCTATAAATTAACATCTGGTACTTAGTTATGCATATTGCAGATACAATTCCAACAGACATATAAGCAGATATCCCAGATCAAGTTCACATTTACTAGTAGGGATCAAAATATAAGAAGGAGCCTGCCCCAGGCAGACCCTGGAGGAAACAAGCAAGGATGGCAAAGTCACATGGTCACCACTGTCCTGGAGAGCACAGTGTACCACCTGTGTGAGGAGTGTTCATAGCCTGGCTCTCACCAAGTCCTGGAGATGTACCATTTTCAAACTCAGAGCAGGGTTACAGTGATGGCCTCATGGAATCCAGACCAGGTTTTATTGTACAAAGAGATTAAAGCATCTAATTCTTGGCTCCTAAAAAGACTGAATATAGGCTAATCGTCAAGGTCAACCACATTAAAAGCAGTCTTCTTGAAATACAGTTTGAGGGCCTGGGTCATATCTGTGAATAGGAAAATAAAGTTATTTTCTTATCTACTTCGACCTTTCTTACTTTTGTGTGAAGTCTACTTTACATCTGTTGATATCTTTTGGGTTCAGTACCTGAAACTGAACATGATTGTATAATGAAAGAATTCATAAACACACTTCATTTTTACCTCCAAGATTCTGCATAGCACTTTCCCCCTGCAAACTCCACAATATCTCTTACAACGAACTATTCAGAGTACTGGAGAATAGTCTCGACAGACTGTTCTTAGAGGCATGGTATCCTATTGTGCTGACCAGTTTTGAAACTGTTCATGAAAGGGATCTTAAACAAAGTCAGACTCTTAAGAATGAATAGAGTGAGTCAGGAGATGAAAGAACTGGCATTCCTGGTGAAATCGGTCAGAGGATTCTCAGACTCCATATGTCCTCATAGTTTTATGTGATCCAGTCAGGCTCCTAAAAAAAATTCTGCCAACAGGTAACAGGTCTTTGAAAGTATTTGAAACCAAAGGCTCCCCACCAGCCAGTCCATCTCTTACTAAGTTCTCGGACTCATTAAGAATGAGAAACAGATACTATGGCACCAACCTGTCTACAAGAACATAGCGAGACAAATGTAATTGCCCGTACAAGGAATATAAATCAGCAACTCTCAAATCATTCATATTTACATCCTCTTCATTTTGGTTGTCTTTCCTTTATAATTTGGCCATACATCCATGTCAAGTATATAATTTCATCTGAGGCTTTATCAGTTACCGCCCAGAGCCCTGATTATATGTTACAGGGAAACTTCCTCCCCCTGAGCAAGTCTATCTTTAGTATCTTCTTGATAACCACTTCTTACATTTAAAAAAAAAAAAAAAAAAGAAAGAAAGAAAGAAAAAGAAAGTCTGGGTTTTCTTTTGTGGCTCCAGAGTCTCTAAATATAACATTCAGGAGCAATTTATCAACCACCACGATTGCGCTTTCAGCTGCCACTCCAACTGTTCAAAGTGAAGTGTTTCTGCTCATTTGCTTTGTTATTTTCATCAAGTTGCAATGGAAATTGTAAGTGTTTCTAGACAGAGACTTGAATTACCTTACGTTTGACTTCCTTCTTACTAGTGTTGACTGCAGCATCATGGAGCCAGGCTAGCAAGATGGGCAATAATGTAATTCTGGAAGAAGTTTTTTTTTTTTTTTTTTTTGCAAAGAAAAGAAAACACAAGTCACCAGTCTAGGATTCAAAAGATCAGTCTGCGACAAGCAGTCACACATTATACCCAGTAATATGCTTTTTATTCTTGTACCTTTATCTTAAAAATATATTTAAACGAGAAACAAAGATAATATTGAATTTTCCCATAAACTTTGCTTTCTTATTTACAGTGTTACATTGTAAATAACATTCCATTATACACAAATTAAGACTGTGCATTACTGAACACTCTCTTTACATATTCTTTCATAATATAGTACACACGGCGCAAAGCTATGCAATACTTAAGCTTCAAATAGCTCAGGAGAGAAGTACAAACTTTATCAATAAGACTATTACTTTAAAAGGTTCTGACCTTAATTCTCCACTAGACTGTTTCACTGAAACCATTCTTTGTTCAAGGAAAAATGCCCTGTATGAGGGATGAGAACAACAGTTTAAGTTACCACACCATCCACTTAAACTGACACCATATTACTGATTACTGTTATTACTGTTATTAAAAGGACCACAATGAAGGTCAAGTCATTAAACAAGCAGATTCACTCTTCAGTTCAGACACATTGTATCAACCATAGTGGTACCTTTTTATGAAATTAAAGTTTTCTACAATTTTAGGTTTTACTTGTAAACAGTTAAAGCACACATTTTGTAAGGATTTGATCATTCTCAGTCATAGGTTACACTTGAGGAGATCCTACCCCATCAGGGAGAAGCAAGCACACAAACTGCACACAGATATACACCCACACATGCTCCCGCTCACCCATCAAAGACTCGAGTGTCAACCAGCACTAAGTATAGCAGCACTTGTGTCCCAAGCAGTGCCCGAGGTTGCAATAGGATTTACAAAACAAGCAAGATAAAACACCCAACTTCAATTAAATAGCCCAAAGCTCAGGTTCTGAAATGCCTCTCAGACACTTCGTATTCAGCCCAGAGTCAGTTCACTGGGCTCTCCAGGCGGCACACCCCGCCTTCGATTGCAACTGACTGTCCTGCCACAGCACCAGGAGGGAGTCTTGAAATGTGAGTCTGCAAAGAAAGAGAAAGAGAGCATCAGAGGTGCAAGCGGAGGCCAACTCAGGAACATCGTGTCTTCACTTTGCTTCTCAGTGTCCACTGGATGTGATGGTAGGAACATTTAGGAGTGGCAGGCCCTGTTTCTTTAAATTGCTCAGGGATGTTCACTGGGCATCTGCTACAGGCAAGCACAGCACCAGTTCATAGGGATGCAGAGATGATGGAGACACTAATATCTCAACAGCACAGGACAGTCTGGATTTCTGAAGAGCGGTTCTGATACAACTACAAGGAGCACATTACAGCTGCCTAAAAACAGGTCAACGGTATACATTTTGTCCTCTAAATTCTCAAAAAAGAAAAAAAATGAGCACAATGATTTTCAGGTGTCATTTATTCTGTCAATGACTAAAGTAGCTTATAAAAACTTAGATAATCTAAAGGAAATAACACAAAAAAAAACAGTGAAAATTTAGTGAGGGAAAAACAGGATTACTGACAACACAAAATTGAGGCTAAAGAGGTCTGTCCTGGAGCCTGACTGTGGCTGTGCTACATGGCTTCCTGCGGTGTGGGTACTGGATCACAGCCTGTCAATTGCTCAGGTGAGAACATCTATTCTTGGCACTGAAGCTAGGTGGCATTTCTCCTGGGGCCTATCACAAATAGGTCACTGACTCCAGAGGCTAAGAGAAGACATCTGTGTACTATACAGTAGGGATTTGTATGGGCTGAGCACTGCAACACCACTTGAAGGAAGCTGGGATCCAAGAAACCCAGTAAATGCTGATCCAGAGGGGTCAGGAAAACTATTCCTCTCTTTTCCCTCTTGTACGTAATCTGGCTGAATCAAGGCGACAAATGAATGTCAGGATTTTCAACCTAGAGTGGGAGAGGAGTGCGTCATCTTCAGCTACTACTCTCTAATTCTTTCTCTAAATAAACTTTGCCTAAAGACTGAACCAAAGTGAGTTTAAGGCCATAGGATAAGATTGTTAGCTGAAGCTGGAGAGTTGGCCAAGGGCAGGGCTGGCATGCTTTCATGAAACAAAAATGAAGTAATCATGTGTTTTAGAATGAATAGTGAGCTTGCTGGTTCAAGGTGTGAGGGTGGACATACTACTTTGACTACGTCCAATAAGAAGTGCTGACATAAAACGGCCTGGGCAGGTCTGGAGAATAGGAAATGCTCTTTGAGTACTTAGCTTTCATGTGTGCGAGTTGGGAGGCAACCTGCCCTGTCCAGGGGTGAGGCAAGTTGACTCTGGAGTGTGACACTGGCTAAGGTAGGTCTCTCAGATGCAGTAATCCCTGATGCTACTTTTCAGACTTAGGTCCCTGGGAGCCATGTTGAAGAATCTAGCCTTATTATTATACCTGGAAGCCAAGTGTCTTATCACATGGATATATCATTCCTGAGATAATCTTTTTATGAAGCGTCTTCAGTCTCTAAAGAGTAGCTACTAGGAGAGGGAGAGTTTGTCCTTGCTCCTCAGTGACCTATGTCACACTAAGCACAAAAAGCTTAACTCTCACAATTGCCAACATTTCAAATTGATAAGAATATTCATCATCAGGAGGTGAAATGTTTCCCATGGATGTCCCCCATCAACCTTTTAAGGTCTTCTTAAACAAAAAGGATCCCAAGACAGTAAAAGTCCAATGAATTTCCTTCCTACTACCATCTTCCTGTCACCAACACAGGCACAAAGCAGAAGCAGTATGGGAGACAGTGTGGAAGGCTTCTAAACCCATAGAGACAGAATGATCTAACAGCTCACTGCTGGGTATCTAAGCTCCATCACGAAGTGAAGGTGGTAACTCAGATATCTGTACAACAATGTGTACAAATTAATGTGCAATTTTCACAGCAGCATTGTCCACAACAGCCACAAGGTGGAAGCAAGTCCAACGGCTGTCACTGGACGAACAGAGTGTGCAATGTGCACATGAAGAATATTACTTATTCTTAAAAAGGCAGGGACATGAGGAAAAGGAATGAACCTTGAAGACATTATCTTAAGTAAAATAGGCCAGATAGCAGATATCAAAGAACTAAGATAGTAGGTTCTACTAATATGTGACACCTAATAATTAAATTCATAAATATTAAAAGTTAGAAGAGCAGCTGCCAGAGGCTGAGAGAAGAGAAGGGAGTGGGGTGGGGAAGGGTGATGTGTAATGGGTACAGATTTCCCGTTTGGGAAGATCAAAAAGTTCTGGAGATGGATATGGTGACAGTTTCCAACAATGTGAATTGTTTAGTGCTTAATAAAACTGATTTAAATGATAAATTCTATGTTATGTATAGGTCACAATAATCTCTCTCTCACACACACACAGAGAGAGGGAGAGAGAGAGAGAGAGAGAGAGAGAGAGAGAGAGAGAGAGAGAGAGAGAGACAGAGAGAGACAGAGACAGAGACAGACAGAGACAGAGACAGACAGAGACAGACACAGAAACACAGAGACAGACAGACAGAGACAGACAGGCAGACAGAGAGAGAGAGAGAGAGAGAGAGAGAGAGAGAGAGGTTACTTGGCCAGAGCAGCTGTCCATAAGGGACTGTGCTGACTAGTTTTATGTCAATCTAACACAGGCTAGATTCATCTGAAAGGAGGAATCTCAATTGAGAAAATGCCTCCATAAGATCCAGCTGTAAGGCATTTTCTTAACTAGTGATTGGCAGGACCCAGACCATTGTGGGTGGTGCCATCCCTGGGCTGGTGGTCTTGGGTTCTATAAGAAAGCAGGGTGAGCAAGTCATGATGAGCAAGCCAGTAAGGAGAACTTCTCCCTGCCTCCCCATCAGTTCCTGCTTACAGGTTCCTGCCCTAAATTCCTTTGATGATGAACTGTGAGGTGGAAGTGTAAGACAGATAAACCCTTTCCCCCTGAAACATGCTTTTTTGGGGGGGCCATGGTGTTTCATCAGAGCAACAGTAACCCCAACTAAAACAGGGACTAACAAGGAATTAACCTATGATGCAGATCTCTGTAACAGAGATATACCTTCACTATGTCTACTCACAAACAGATTGGAATGTTTTGAACAGGTTAGTTTGAAAAGAGAGAGGATTATAGGAAAGTCTATCCTCAGACTTCCTAGAGAATCATAAAAAATCCACTGAGACATCAGGCTTCAGAGACTAAAGAGAATAAATTGACTGACATCTTTAAAGAAAGACAATATACCAAACGGCCTACATATTGAATTGGGGATGTTAAGTCTTAAAGGAACAGATTTCCTGTTGACCAAGATAAAGATCCTGAACTGGAAGCAGCAAAATCCTTTATTGTAAGAACTATGGGACTTGATGTGTTTCAAAAAGCATACATGGCCAGTCTAGAGCCCTGCTAACACTACCACTCCAACATAAAGTTTATGACAGCAGAATACATAAAAAAGCAGTTAAGCCACAAAGTTTCAAGGAAAGTTAGGAAGGTTAAAAAGAGGGGTAGGAATAGCTTAGAGATGTTCAGTAATAGTACATGAGCAAAATGCTACAAATACACAACTAGATTTCTATAAATTGAGCTACTTATACACAATAGAAATACTCAACTAGATAAAGTAGTTCAACTAGATAAACTTGATTTAAAAATTGTTAACTTTTCACAATCCTCACTTCCTAAATCCCAGGGGGATTTGCAATTATAAGAATTATTTTCAGTCAGGTAGTGGTGGTGTACACATTTAATCCCAGTACTCAGGAGGCAGAGGCAGGCAATCTCTGTGAGTTCCAGGACAGCCAGGGCTGTTACACAGAGAGACCCTGTTTCAAAAAATATATATATATTTGAATGATATTGATATTATGGGTAGTAAAATGGCTAACTGTACTAATACCAATACTTTACCAATTTCACCCATCAGTATGATCTTCTCAGATAATAAGTGAGTTTATTCTGAAAGTTTGTATACATACACTCAAAGCTTTCTGTGCATGTTTCAATAGATATCAAATCCTAGAAACAGTAGGAGCTGTTACATGTCCTATCAGTTATTATATGAGAGCTTATTTCCAAGTTTCTTTTAGAACAGTGTGTCTGAACTTCTGGAGGCTCCGAACAGTCCATTTTCTACAATGAAAATGCTCCCTCCTGTAGCTAAAGTTTTCCTGCCTGGCCCACAGTCAGTACAAATCACTCTCACCTGCCAGTCCCACAGCCGTCAGACCCAACCAAGTAAACACAGAGACTTATATTGCTTACAAACTGTATGGCCGTGGCAGGCTTCTTGCTAACTGTTCTTACAGCTTAAATTAATCCATTTCCATTAATCTATACCTTGCCACATGGCTCATGGCTTACCGGCATCTTCACATGCGGCTTGTCATCATGGCGGCTGGCAGTGTCTCTCCGACTCAGCCTTCCACTTCCCAGTTTTTTCTCCTCCTTGTCCCGCCTATACTTCCTGCCTGGCCACTGACCAATCAGTGATTTATTTATTGACCAATCAGCAACACATTTGACATACAGACCATCCCACAGCACCCTCCCACCCCCATTGTGGTGGTACATAACTGTAATCCTAGGATTTGGGAGCTTGAGGCAAGAAAAGCACATGTTAAATGCCAGCCTGGGCTACAAAACAAACAAGCTTACATATGTGTAAAACTCTAGGTTCAGTCTAAGCAGCTAAAATTATAAAGATTAACTGAAAATCAGTAGGATCTGTGTGTGCACGTGTGGAGGCCAGAGCATGGTGCCAAGTGTCTTCCTCCAGCTCTCAAGCATCTTATGTATTGAGGCAGGGACTTTCACTGTACCTGGAACTAACAGACTGGGCAGACTACCTGGCCAACAGCCCCAAGAATCTTCTTTTCTCCACCTCCCCAGAGCTGGGATAAGCTGTCACACCCAGATGACAATAAACCATTTCCCAGCCCCCAACAGAAAAATTTCAATTGAGTATCTTCAGGGACTATGCAAACTTGTGTATTTTCACAAGCAAAGGGAATTTCACAAGGTAAATTTCAGCTATTTAAATAATGCATTTTTACTGTAATTTAGAACCAATGAGAATGCAGCGGGCGCATTCATTGGTGTTGTCTCTCACCATATAGCAACTGCTCTCTAGTATATCCTAACTCTGTCAAGGAAAAACTTCTAGTCACCAACTCAACCAAGCAGCTTCCCCACTTCTGTAACAGCCATCTGAGCATTTCTCATCCAGTGACTCTTGACTCTGACTTGTTTTTCATTTTTACAGCTGGCTAACTGAAAGTCAGTTGCTACCTCAGCATTCTCTACACCTGTTCTAAAGCCTGACCAAGAAACATACTCCGAACACTCTCTGGGTAGGTGACTGGAATATACCTTCCAGGGCTGTTAATGTACACGGAGGATCCCGAGTGTGAACTAGTGTGACTCACCAGGTTAGTTAAGAAGTCAATCAAGCTACTTCCCCACAGTAACAATTCTTTTTAGATTTTTATCTTTAAAAGGTATGGACTAAATTTTTTCCAATTGGGGAGACAGAGAAAATTGTTGGAAGCTGTCTCAAGCTGGAACTTGAGATTTCTCAGAGGCAAACAGCTCCTGAGCAGTGGAATCCAGTGACTATATGGCTGTAGTGGTTTTTTGCCAGTGCCTTGAGCAGCAGACAAAGTTTTGCTGTTAAGGAGCCTGAAGAACTACAACTTGCAGATAAACTGACTGACTCCTCAGGGTTGTAGCTCCTTAAACATCCAAATACATTCAGCATCAGAATTCTAAAGTGATATTTAAAGAAAAAAATTTAATTACTTGATATTGAATCTAAAGAGAACCTAATTACTTCCTATTACTCATGCATTTTAAAATCTTTTAAGAATACCTCAGTGCCTGCTCTACTGTAGTTTCTAGGAAAGCTACAAGCACATGATTTAATTTTAAACACATAGTTTAATTTTAAAAGTTACAAAGCCTTTATTTAGTCACTATATTTTGATCTTCTGCTTCTCCACACACAACTATGTTTCCACTTTTAGACTTGTAGGTCTTCCATAATAGTCAAAGGATGACCATTAAGTCATTACCCTACTTTGGTGGAGTTAGGAAAAAATATCTAGGCAGACACAATAAAAAATGATCTCTCAGAAATATTTTGTTCACTGGTTTTGCAATTCTGAGGCTTGGTCTTCCTTTTTAATATAGAAAATGTAAGTTAAGACACTACAGTTAAGTCAGGCAGGCATTTACAAACAGAAAAAAGGACAGTGAAACACACTTGGCAGTGGAGAAACTAAGCATTTCAAAACACGATGTAGATGTACTCATCACTCACTAACAAGTACATGAATTTCACAAAAATCTACACAGGTATCATAATGGCTACGTACAGATTCACAATGCCTTGGCTTCCTGGATGGATCTTTTTTTCTTCTGGGTAAAATAGCCTCTTTTGCAGTTAGTATGGTTATATGACAGAAAGGTCAGTGGACTGAAGTGAAATGCATCATCACAAGGCTAACAAAGATCTTCGTGTGCCCCAGCTCTATCAGCTTTGGATGATCTTGATGTCTATTGGTACAGGAGGCTGGGACTTCACATCACCATTAGGAGAGGAGCCTTTGCCAATCAGAAACCTCAATTTTTCATCTTATATAAATAAGAAAGCACTTCCATTATGTTTAAGTAATTATGCATTAGGAGGTTTGCTTATTATAGTAGCTTCTGTTATCTTAACTAACACAAACCAGGTTTTACACTTACTATGTGAACTCTGTTGGTTACTTAACTTCTTGGTCCTCCACACCAATGAATATGAGCGTAACATTCATCATAAAGCTGTCAAGGACTATATGAGATAGTGAATATAAAGAAAGTATGTGTCAATAAATGTTAAATATTACTATTCAAACAAACATGCAGCCTAGCACAAAATATGCAGCACAATTTAAAGACTATCAGCTAACCTGTAGTTGGGAAATCGTATTTGAAAAGTATGATAAGCAATCAACTCATCAGACCTAGGTGCCACAGAGAAAAAGTGGGAGAATGCTGACAAATCACCTTCTCACACATAAAACATTGTTGGGAAGACAGAATACAACACTACATCAACAGAAGTGAGAATTTTTCAGACCATAATAGAGACTTCAAAATGACAAGGTTAAAGCCATCAATGTTCCACAGGCTTCATTCTCCACTATCTCTAAGCTCAAATGTCTCCTGCCCTCTCCTCTACTCATTCCTCTAGCCATCCACCTGCCTTCTTGCTGGTCCGCAACCACACAGCACACACCTGCATCAGGACCATGTGTTATTCTCACTGCTAAGTTTTTCCTTCTAGCATTGGTGTACATCTCTTGCTCTTTCTGTCAGGTATTTCCTCAAAAGCTACCTTCTCTAAGAAGTCCCCTCAGGCCAACCATCTGAGTTTTACTACTACCAGCCTTTCTGCTTCAGTAGTTCATACAGCATTACCATTGTCTAACCTACCTGTAATTGCGTACTCTTTTGTCATCTGTGTCTCCTGGAATAGAAGTTCCATGAGGACAGGGAACTGTCCACCCGTACACTGTTTTCTCATTGTCACCTAAAGGATAGCCTGCACATGATAGGAGCTCAGTATAGATGTAAGTGAATGATGAATTCTTTTAAAAAGTGGAGGGGTCGGGGTGGGGGAAAGGCATGATGGGCAACCCTGGCTGAATGATATTGCAAATTTGAGATTTAAAACTTAGTAATTTTCATATTTTAGTGGTTTTGATTAGAGTAATAAAAGTGCTTTATTTTGAGGATGTTTATATAAATGAAATAATCATGACATTGTAGTAGTCCCTCAATAAAAATGAAAGTCTATATATTTCCCAATATTGATATAAAATATAGAAATGGTATCATATGACTTCACCCATTCATTTGCTGTACAGTTGTTCCAGAGAGCACTAGAGACATCAGCAACCAAAATCATGGTCAAGTGGAGGCTGTATGCCCTGTATATCTGTTGGGTTCTTACTTTTGTGAAATTTTGATGAATTCAACAGCAGGAGAATTTGGAAAACTCTAGGACAAACTTGTTTCTGAGTGTGTTTTCCTTCTGGAAAGCAGGATTCTGGCCAGATAAGATGTGGGTCCTTAACAAGCTCACTCTTTCATTACCATATCCTTCTGCAGAGAAAGATAACTCCCTTCCTCTACCATTTTATCACACCCTGTTAAATCTGCTGTATTTTTAAATTGTGGAGTCCTAGGGCTTCTATTTTTTTTCATATAATGACAGTGCCACATGAAATTTTAAAATATAACCTGGAATAACATGCACGTTTATAGAGTAACAACTCATTTAAATACAAGTTAAACTTCTGCATTTTCCATTCTGCTACTTGGGCAACATGAATTTGGTTCAATGAGACTGTACTATGGGCTGAACACACGTTCCATCCTTAACATAGGTAAGCTGGAAAAAAAAAGTACCATGGGGGGGGGGGGGCGCGAGCCACAGCACACATGCACAGGTCAGAGGGCAACTTCTGTGCTCATCCTCTTTCCACCTTCACATGAGATCTGAGGACTGAACTCAGCTTGCCAGTCTTGTGTGACAAGTGCCTTCACCTGTTGCACCTGTCTCCAGGCCCAAAAGAGTCAATTCATACTTGACCAGTAACAGTCACTCTCAGGATTCTTTTGCTGGAATAAATATGATAGACATTTAAAAAGCAACTGCAGAGAGAAGTTGTGTCTGGTTAGCTTTGTTAGCATGCTTCTATTATGGGCTTTCTTTTTTCCCCTCTGTCTCTTAATGACTTGATTCAAGAGACACTACCACCCCATTGGTTTCCCAGAAGTTCCTGTCCATGTCTTTCAAGGAGACATGACTTGTGAATAAGTGTATTCTGAGCATTCTTTGTGTGTGGCATTAAACCTCAGAATGTAGTTCACTAAAAATAGTTTGGACTTCAGACCTCATCATGAAAGCAGATGTACTCCACTGACAACTGCACATGAATGTTCTTAACACAGTCTAAAATGGGGTGTCTATCTTGTAGAATCAGAACTCATTATCTACCAGTAGGCTGAAAGACAAAGGCATTCACTTGACTCTGTGTGGTAGATACTAAGCAATGTAAAATGAAGACTAAGCAATGAACTCTACAGCACTTAAGTTTTTATTTTTATATTTTAAATTTCACTTTGCCTGCATGTATGTCTATATACCACGTGCGTGCCTGGTACCCATGGGAGCCAGAAGAGGACATTGGATCCCCTAGCACTGGTGTTTTAGATGGTTGTGAGCTAAACTTGTGAGTGCTCAGAATTGAACCTGGGTCCTCCAGAAGAACAACCAGTGTTCTTAATCACTGTGCCAGCTCTCTAGCCGCAGCACCCAGGGTTTTAACACCCTAAGATGCTAAGTTCATCTAGCTTTTATTTATCCTGTTAAAGAATTAAAAAAAAAAAAAACAACCCACCACTGTCTTAAACTAAAAGTAAAAAACAGGCCAGAGCAATCTGAAGACATTATTCCTATAATCAACCTAATAAATCAGAAATACCAACAAAATGAGGAATTAACTCCATATGTTATTTATTTTGCTGTATGTCCTCCCTACCTCATTTTCCATATGCAAAATATCCATGACATAAAAGATGCACTGGTAAATGTGGATGAAACACAAAGGCAATATTATGGTAATTTCATTGTTAGCACTGAAACAAGGCTACAGAAAGGGTAACACATTCCATTGTTCTCACATATAAAATCATGTCCACAGAATCTTAAAATAAGATGAAAATGCTGCTTGATGAGAACAGCATGTCCCAGCCCCAGAGCTGTTCTGGTTTCTTCTCCTACCATGCCTGCTGACACCACACTTCGATTAGAGGCAACATCACATGAGAATTCCCTCCCAGTTTTCACTTGAAAGCCCTTTGAGGCAGCCCACAGAATGTGGCAAATGCTATAGTAAGCTATTACCCTGCCACTCATATGGAGATTTATCCTGAATGTTTCCTTTGTTAACGGTGATAAAAAGCTCCCGGCCATTGAGCAAACATTTATTCTGTACTCTTAACAGGGGACAGCGGAATAAAGCATACATGGGCCTTGCTCTAGGGCAATTTATCTTTATAGGATGTAGAAATCATTCCCTTGTGAAATCTTTCCAAAAATTAGAGATCCCTATAATTATATAATGCTGCAGAGTCCATGCTGCTTCTGAATCAATGAAATCTCAAAATACCACTACTGGTAGACAGACGTATGCTACACCTATTTTTTTTTTCAAGAAAAAAAAAAGAGAGAGAAATGAGCAGGATAGAATGGTACTGTGGTTTGCTTATGGTCAGAGAGGAAGTGGAAAAACTGAATCATGAATGAATGTGTCTGGACTCCAAATTTAGGACTTTGTACTACCACAGTGCCCTAGCCCAAAGGGTTCTAAATCTAACTTGTTGGAGACACACCTTTACTGCAGTGGCATATGCCCAAATGTTTTTCAAAGTGAATATGGCTTTCTTAGAAAAGCTACTGCCACAAATTTTAACTGTTTAGAATGATTCTGTGACTCAGAGAATGAGTTATGAGTACTGCTGACAGGTTGGATAATCTCTAGTCACTGGGATTCAACATTTTTATAGGTTAAAGAAATTGTTTTTAAACTGCCTCAACAATATTGAGTTAATTCTGATTCTGACATGCATTAAGATGTTCTTGTAAATGTAATTTAAAATAATTTTAAAACCCCATATATCTAAATCTACATGTTTTGCATCAATGAAATCTCTTTGAATCCACGTTATAGGTTTGTTTGTTTTTTTTATCAGCCCTGCTAAGAACCAATTAAAATCACAATCAGTTCTAGAAATTTGTTTCCCCTTCTCCTTGGGCAAAGCTTCAGCTTTGGAAGTAATGCTCTGAGAATAATCTCAAGACCTATCAATATCCGAAGCACCAGTGTCTGATGCAGGAGACAGCTTTTTAGTCTACCCTGGGATGTGGTCTTATACTGGCACAGAGGAGCAAACTTGTCCCTACCTCAGGCACGGCAGACAGGAGACCGTCAGTGGGTCTATTATACAGGCTATGTGGAGATGCACATGTGCTGTCACATTAATGGTAAGTCCTGAGATCTTGAGACCTATTATAGTCTTTATTTTGATTCATATTTGTTTTAACTTAGTGTGTGTCTCTCTGTGTGCACCCATGTGTATGAGTGCTCATGCAAATGTAAACACATGCTGTAACGTGAAGGCGTAGGTCAGAGGACAACCTGCATGAGCTGGTTCTCTTTATCACCGTGTGGGTCTTGGCAATCAAACTCGGGTTATAAAGCTTTGTGGCAAGTGCTAAGCCATCTCACTGGCCCTTTGTTCTGATTTTTAAAATACTCTTTTTTCTAAATATTTCAAGAGGAACAAATTTTAAGTGAAATATTAAATTTTAAAAATCAGTATATATTCCATATATTCTACACAATCACAACTAGGCAGAAAAAAATCACAGTTCAGTGTTAAGAATACTGAATGTGGCCGGGCGGTGGTGGCACACGCCTTTAATCCCAGCACTTGGGAGGCAGAGGCAGGCGGATCTCTGTGAGTTCGAGGCCAGCCTGGACTACCAAGTGAGTTCCAGGAAAGGCGCAAAGCTACACAGAGAAACCCTGTCTTGAAAAACCAAAAAAAAAAAAAAAAGAATACTGAATGTGGAGTAGCAGAACAGCTCTCTGAAATTGCAGGACTCACTCAGGATCAGGACTGGACACCCTCTTCTTGTTGTTTTCTTAATTCTGTAGCAGGGTCATTTAATGTTGAACATAGCAATAAAAATAATAATTAACTAGCTAAGTGTATATCATTCATCTGAGGATGTGACTATGTCCTTACTCTTCCCCTAGATGCGTGTGAATTGAAACTGAAATATCTCCCACAGTACTGAGCAGAATTGTATTCTCTTCTCTCTGAACCTAGCTTTCTTCTGTTTTCTGGTACTGGCCATATCTCAGAGTCCTTTGCTAGCTCTTCTTCATTCCCCAATATACAAATGTGAAAGGTCCAGGACTCAATCAAGGTCTCTTCCTTTCTGTTTGTATTCATTTTCTTGGTGCTCTTATCCAGTTTTTGTTCTACAGCATTTTAAAGCTGAAATTCACAAACACACACCAATAGTAACTGTGCTGGGTAGTTTTATTTCAACTTGACAGACAAACTGGAGTTATTTGAAAGGAGGGAACTTCAATTGAGAAAAATGTCCCCAGCTGTGAGGCCTTTTCTTAATTAATGATTGATGGGGGAGGGATCAGACCATTATGGGTGGTGCCATCCCTGGGCTGGTGGTCCTGGGTTCTATAAGAAAGCAGGCTGAGCAAGCCAAGGGTGCAAGCCAGTAAGCAGTACCCCTCCATGTCTTTGTATCATCTCCTGCCTCCAGGATCCTACCTTGTTTGATTCCTGTCTGTCTTAGAGTTTCTATTGCTGTGAAGAGACATCATGACCTTATAAAGGAAAAACATTTTCAGAAGTTTAGTCCATTATCATCATAGTGTGACATGGTGATGTGCAGACAGACATGGTGTTGGAGAAGTAGCCAAGTCTCCTACATCTTGACATGTAGGCAACAGGGAGTAGTCTCCTTGTCACACTGAGGGAAGCTTGAACAAAACAAAACCAAAGCCCACCCCACAGTGACGTACTTCCTCCAACAAGGCCACACCTACTTAACAAGGCCACACCTACTTAACAAGGTCACACCTCCTAATAGCACTATTCCCTTTTGGGGGGCGTTTTCTTTCAAACCACCTCCCTATTCTTATTCCTTCAATGATGAACAGTGCTGTGGAAGTATAAGCTGAATAAACACTTTCCTCCCCGACTTGCTTTTTTGGTCATGGTGTTTTGTTCCAGTAACAGAAATCCTAACTAAGACAAGTTGGCACCAGCATATTGGGGTATTTCTGTGACAGACCCACCAATATTTGGGAGAGGATTGTGGAAGGACTTTAGAACTTTGGGCAAGAAAAGTCATTGAGTGCTGAGAGCTCAGTGGGATGTGATGTGGGGTCTTGGAAGATAAGAATGTTGAGAGCAGTGGAGAGGATGGAAGTTTCAGAGGGAAGTTTAAAGACTCTATCAGGGTCATTTGCTATTTTGAATTAAGATTCTGTCATTCTGGTCAGCTGGTGCTAAAGAGTCAGCCATAATTAACAAGAGACAAGCAACACTGAAGTGAAATCTGTACGTTACTTAGAAAATTGGTGCTGGTTAGCTGGAGCTAAGAAATTAGCAGTGATTGAGAAGAGACCAGAATTGAAGTGAAGTCTTCTGGGGAGTGTTTCCTTGGGGGCAGAACACAGAAGCTGTATTACAGAAGAAGCCAAGGTTGTATCTTGTGCTGGCAACCAAACTTGGTAGAGTAAGAGTCACCCAGGTGGTATTGGTTTTTGAAGGCATGAAAAGGTCATAGAGAGCAGCTGAGGCTTGGCACTGTGGGAGGCCGGGAGAGGCCACTCATGAAGAAGCACCCTCAGGGGCAGCTGAAGTCATGTAAAGAAGTGGAGAGTTGGCACCATGAAGAGAACCTATGAAAGGCTAAAAAGAATAAAAAGTTCAGGATAAAAGTTCAGCCCAATTGCAGCAGAAGACCACAGCATTTTGGAGATACCAGTATCATGGGATGACCACCAAGAACAGCAGCAGCAGTGGAGTAGGAAGAGAGCAGAGCCTAGAAGACAAGCTGTGTGTGCTGCTGAGGATGGAGCCAGAGACGTAACCCAAGCCCTTTGGAGGAGTCCAGAAGATTGTGAGTGATTCCCAGAGAACTAGACATTGAGTTATTTATACTGTTAAAGAGTATACTGTTTGGTTTTGTTTGGTTCAGATTGTGGCTGTGCCCTGGTTCCTCCCTCTAGAAGAAGGTATTTAATTTTGATTTTTACAGGAGTTCACAGATGAAATACTTTGAACTTTTACAAGAGATTTTGGATTTTTAGAGAGATTGAATATTTTAAAGAGACTGAAATTTTAATGTGTTTGAATTTGTAAAGACTGTGGAACTTTTAAAGTTATTTATGCTTTTAATGTGACATCTTGGGAATGAATAAGAAAGGAAAGGTGTAGCTTAATTGATGTGTTTGTGTGTCAAGTAGACTTGAGGTCAGTGGTACTGGCTAGTCTTATGTCAATTTGACACACAAACTAGAGTTATCTGAAAGGAGGGAACCTCAATTGAGAAAACACCTCCATAAGATCTGGCTGTAAGGTATTTTCTTATTTAGTGATTTATAAGGTAGGGCACATCCCATTGTGAATGGTGCCATCCCTGGACTGGTGATCCTGGGTTCTTTAAGAAAGCAGGCTGAGCAAGCCAGGGGAAGCAAGCCAGTAAGCAGCACCCCTCCATGTCCTCTGCATCCAGGATCCTACCTTGTTTGAGTTCCTGTCCTGACTTCCTTCAATGATGAACAGTACTGTGGAAGTGTAAGCCGAACAAACCCTTTCCTCCCCAATTTGTGTTTTGGTCAAGACAATAACTAAGTGGTTAAAAGTGTAAGCTATGGAGTACAGAGTCTGTGGTCTAAATATGAGCTGCACTACTCTACAGCTGATAGTAAGGGACTTGATATCTCAGACACATCTTCTCTGGGGTCAGGAGGTACTGCGTTAAAAGGAAAGCCCACTGTGGTAGTTTGAATGCACTGGCCCCCATAAGCTCATAGGGAGTAGCACTATTAGGAGGTGTGGCCTTATTGAAGTAGGTGTGGTCTTATTGGAGTATGTATCACTGTGGAGGAGGGCTTTGAGGACTCATATATGTTTAAAATACCACCCCCAGAGTGACAGTCCACTTCCTGCTGTCTTCAGATCAAGTTATAGCCAGCACCATGCTCCTAGCCATAATGATAATGAACTGAACCTCTGAACTGTAAGCTGCCACCTCAACTAACTATTTTCCTTAAAAGACTTGCAATGGTCATTGTGACTCTTCACAGTAACAGAAATCTTAACTAAGGTACCCACTCTACAGATTAAGGTACAATTAACCCCAACCCTTGCATAGATATTGAAGGTTCCTCTTGGGCTTATAAAGGGGGAGACTCTGGTTCATCTTTTCCATAGTAAAGGCAGCAACCAAGTATCCTTTTTCAATAACTTTTGTGGGGATGTCTTGATATCCTGAGCATTTCTAGTAGGTGAAATCGAAAATGTCAGTTATGGTCTTCTGTGTGGTAAAGCTGACTTTAGCTGGATCCCAACAGATACTGTGAAAAAGGGAACATGGCAAATGTCAGGAAAATCCTTCTAACTTGCTGCTCTGTTTTCCTCTGTTCTTAGCAAAAATCTCAAAGCAAACAAAGATTCCTTCCTTGTAGTCTGTCAATGCTAATGACTGAAATAAATCCCAATAGTCTATATTAACTCCCTGAATCTAAGGAAAAACCCCGCAGTTTTGTCATCTTTGGTGATGAAAATGTTACAAGTGATATTTTCCCCCAAATATGGCTTCCTTAGATAAAATATGAGTTGTTAAGTCTAGGAACTTA
The DNA here is from genome assembly GCF_007827085.1 of Peromyscus californicus insignis. Taxonomy (NCBI): domain Eukaryota; kingdom Metazoa; phylum Chordata; class Mammalia; order Rodentia; family Cricetidae; genus Peromyscus; species Peromyscus californicus. The sequence continues at coordinate 114,573,240 of NW_026294595.1, forward strand.
TATAGCATCACCTGACAGAGGTATCAAGCTGTTGGACCAGGTTTTAACTGTTCAAATTTAATATTCAAAAGAACCGTCGGTGGAAGAAATCAGAGAACTACTATGTTTTTAAAAGGCATATTTAACATAGCACTTTCTAGTGATATTATTTTCAAGTTAAGTAAAAGCTGTTTCGAGGTTCTCTGAGTATCTCCTAACAACAAATTGTTACTATAATTTTCATTCTAAATTACACTTCTTTCAGTGATTCAACACTGTAGCAGACAGGACAGTCCAAACACCCAGCATAGCGATGCCAGCTCAAGAACATAAAGTAAACTGTCAGTACCTACCACTTACTGCAGACAGCAATATTCGAAAGGAATGTAAGTGGAGAGACAAGCTCAACCATGGTCAAATGTATCAATTATTTAATACTAAATTGTCCACTCTACACCAACTTACAGTATTGCCTTACAAGTGGTATGTAAGAGTATTAAGCTATCACAAAGGAATTTTAATCCCTAGAATTAAACAGAATGAACACTCTTACTTGAGATTTCTAAAACAGAAAGAAACTATGTTTTCTTACAGCCCCACTAAAATTTTACAGGATGCACAGCTACATATATTCAGGACACAGATACCTCCACAGGATGACTCTACAAGCACAACAAATATTCAATGATTGATAGAACATCTCATATTCTTCATGTTCTCAGTTGCTTCCTTTTTACAGGTCTCTTTTCAATGGTATGTATTCATTGGACACAGTGTTTGGTTTCTTAAAGATATCTTCTTTCAAATACACTGTGCACTTTGACTGTACTCACTCCACTCCAGTTTCCTCCCCTTCGTCCCCTTCTAGTTGTGGCTAGAGTTTTCCTGCCTGGCCCACAGTCAGGACAAATCTTTGTCACCCACCAGTCCCACAGCCGCTCAGACCCAACCAAGTAAACACAGAGACTTATATTGCTTACAAACTGTATGGCCGTGGCAGGCTTCTTGCTAACTGTTCTTATAGCTTAAATTAATCCATTTCCATAAATCTATACCTTGCCACGTGGCTCATGGCTTACCAGCATCTTCACATGCTGCTTGTCATGGTGGTGGCTGGCAGTGACTCCTCCCACCTTCCTGATCTCTCAGTTCTCCTCTCTGTTAGTCCTGCCTATACTTCCTGCCTGGCCACTGGCCAATCAGTGTTTTATTTATTGACCAATGAGAGCAACAGATTTGACATACAGACCATCCCACAGCATCTAGTCTCCTTCCTTCATTCAGGCACAAACTGTATTTTTAATGAACATGAGAATTAAAACGTATTCTAGTCCATTCCCCTGTCTATCAGTCATCTCATCCACCAGTCAGAACCAGAACCATACAAAGTCCACCCAGAACCTAGAGCTGCTTTCTTATCAAAAAAGGAACCATACACTTTGACCTGGAACAGTCCACTCTGGAGTTGACTGGAACTTCATCACCAGCACCATATGCAGCATGACTTAGAACCCAGGCCCTGCTATCCAAGGACCAGCAGCAGAACCAGGCAAACCCTCTACAAACTTCTAAAGATCAGCAGATAGAACCTTCTAAGCCTATAACAGATTAACTCTTAGGCTCAAAAGTTGCACCTATCCCCACCAGAGCTGAGACCACTGCCGGCAGTCCATTCTCATACCAACACTGAGTGGCGTCAATACTGAAAGTACCATTACAACCTGACACATTGGGACAACAGCAAATAAAGATCCAAGTAACTACAAAAGGGCAAGACCAGATAACAAATCAAAAATTACTATCAACAACCTAACTCCAGACACCAATGTCCCATCACAAAACTACAAACAACATGAATAACCAAGACAATATATCTCCTATAGAAAACCTTGCCTTGGAGGAGGTGGGCGTGGGGGGTGAATTGTGAGAGAAGGCTGGGGGGTGGGAGGAGGGAGTACAGGGGAATCTGTGGCTGATATGTGAAATTCAGTTAATTATAAAATAAAAATACTATTAAAACACACACACACACACACACACACACACACACACACACACACACACACAAGAAAATAGCACCCCATTGTATTGTTACCTGAAAATGCAACGTAGCTACTGCAAAGAGCAATGATTTTAAAATATAATTATGATACGTTCAAGGAAGTTAAAGAGGATGTGAACAAACCCCTGAATGAGGACTGTGAAAGTAAAAACAGTTCAATAAAATAATGAAAACAATTCAAGATATTAAAGTGGAATTAAGTAATGAAATGAAATCTCTGAAGAAAAAATAAAATAAAAATTAAAAAAAACCCCAAAAAAACAAAAAAAAACCCACCTCATGGAAAAGAAAAACAAAATGAAAATGAAGTCTCATGGCTGGATGAACTAGAACAGAATATCATGTCTCCAGGATAAAGTGGAGGAAATAGATCATTCAGTCAAAGAAAACATTACATCTAAAAAATCCCAAGAACAAGGCACGAAAGCAATCTGGGACACTAAAAAAGACTGCACTTATGAATAATACATAGAGAAGAAAAAAGAAAAATTAAGTCAAAGGTGCAGAAAATATTTTCAACCACATCGTAAAGAAAACTGTCCAAAGCTAAGGAAAGGGCTGCCTACTAAAGCCCAAGAGGCATACAGAACACCAAATAGACAGGACAAAAAGAAACACCCCACATCACATAATATTCAGTACACTAAATGTCCAGAACAAAGAAAGGAGACTGAAAGCAGCAAGACAGAAAGACCAAGTCACATGTACAGGGACGCCCACCAAAACAATCAGCTAATTTCTCAAAGGAAATGCTAAAAGCCAGAGGGCCTGCACTGATGTTCTATGAGTTCAAAAACCACAGGTGCCAGTCCAAGCTACTATAGCCACAAAATTATCAGTTATCTGAAGGTCAGAGAAGCACTTTCCACGGTTAAAAAACAAAACAAAACAAAACAAACAAAAAAACTGAAGGAACTCTACAAAAGATACTAAAAGGAATATTTTGGTTTGGTCTGGAAAAAGATGGATTTTTTTTAAAAAGCAGAAAATTTGAAGTTGGGTGATTAGGAAGGTAAAGGTGGAGAGGGTGGATATGGAAAAAGTGGGGGTGTGAATATAATAAAAATACATCACATAAAATTATCAAGGGATTAATAAAAATATTAAATATGTATCCTACATAATATTTGATTTGAGGCTCAAAATCTACAACCACTCTTAAATGTCTGTGAAACAGGCCAGGTGTTAAGACTTTCAAAAGTGCCGGGACCTCACCAAACAAGAATGGCTACCATATGGCTCCAACCAACTGCTGATCCATACTAAACCAGAATCAGTATCATTAAATCTTCTGCTTTTGGAGGAGGAAACAGCAGGAGGAATAAAACAAACAAACCCTTTACCTTCTATAAAATTTAAGACGTGTACTTTTATGATTTTTAATGTAAAATTTGGTATTCTATGTATTCTTCAAGGAATTAAAAATCTGATTTGGTTATAATCTAGCTGTCAATCTAAAATCTAGATATGATCAGGAAGAAAGAACAGAAAGGACAAAATCTTGTGTCTGAAATTCCATTGTGACTTGAAATTCTAACCTTAAACATAGGCTCACAGCTAAGAAGTATCTACGCCTACTTTGTGGCCACTGGAACTTCCGTATGTCAGTGTACACAAAGGTCCATTCTTGTCACATACTGAACATGGTGTAATAAAAGTTCTTACAACACAAAAATGAATGGAGGGGACTCTGAATATTTGCAATTACAGAACCAATGACTCATTTCAAATTAGAAAGTCACCAAAGAATGACATGGCCAAGATTATAGCTTTTTTGTCATTAAAGAAATAATTTGTCTGTTGCTTTGCAAGCAAAAGAATGAAGAGATCATTATGTAATCATTATTCCCTGTTGTGTGATTCTAAGATTCATCTTAGATATGGCACAGACAGCAGACCAAAGAAATGATTACCCCCAATGTAGCTAAGTGAACTGGTGATGTTACTGGAGGTACTTACAGTAGCATAAGAGGTTTCTTACAGGAACATGGATGACAAAATCAACTTTATCACTGAAAAGCCCACAAAGAATGGATGAGGACTCACAGGATCTGTATCCCACAAACTACTTGCACAACTGTCAGATAGTTCAGCATAGAAGAGTCTCCTCCTCCAGCAACTGTTTACTGTTTTTATAAGCTTGGCCAGGATCCTTATGAATCTTAGTTTCAGGACCTTCCTGAGCCTTGTATGTTTCAAGTTTTATTTATATCCTGAAACTTATAAGCCTCCCTCCAGCAAGAAAATTTTCAGTTCAGAGCAAAGAAATTTAGAATACTCTCTCATGTGGATAATAAGTGTCATGGGAGGCTTGTTTGTGCTGCCGCTCTGAGACTGCCAATGGAGTCAGACCTTGGTATGAAGGATGGAATCCACACTAAGCTGGCCAGAGCGGACCACAGAGTTTTCTGGCCAACTCAGAGGAAGCTAGAGGGACACACAGGAAAAATGTTGTAAATATTATTTTAAGATGTGTTACATTTATTTATGCTGTGGAACATTTGTTTAATGATGCAAAGATGTGTTGCATTCTTTTATGTTGCATTTGTTTAACTCTGTGAAGCTGTCTTACTTTGCCTGTCTAAAACACCTGGCTGGTGTGATAAAGAGCTGAAAGGCCAATAGCATGGCAGGAGAAAAGACAGGTGGGGCTGGCAGGCAGAGAGACTAAATAGGAGAAAAGAGAGAAAAGCAAGGAGCAAGAGAAGAACAAGGAAGACATCAGGGGCCAGCCACCCAGCTACAGAACCAGTAATGGAGAGAGAGGTGGGGAGATATATAGAGAAAGATAAAAGCCCAGAACAAAAGATAAAGGGGATATTTAAGTTAAGAAAAGCTGGCTAGAAACAAGCCAAGCTAAGGCTGGGCATTTATAAGAAAGAATAAGCCTCCATGTATATTTATTTGGGAGCTATGTGGTGGGCACCCCCCAAAGAGCCAAAAAGAGTAAAGAGTTTTTTTTAAAAACAACAACAACAGAATAAGAAGGGTCCTATATAGATGTACAGCCTTTTTGATCAGGGAAGGTGGAGAAGAGAGCAGGTAATCATTTCTCTATAGCTCCGTAGATCTCTCAGGTTTATTCCCTAATATTTAACTCCCAAGTTATTTTTTAATAAATTAAATTTAGTCACAAGAGTTAATCACTCAAGCACATTTGTGTCAGAAACACCACAGGCATATCTTTTTTGCTTACTACATTTATTTAGTGTCCATGCTGTGGTGTACATTTCAAGGTCAGAAGACAACTTGAAGAAGTCGTTTTCTTCTTTCATCATGTGGTTTCCAGAAATTGAATTCATGTCATCAGGCTTGGTACCAAGTACCTTTGTCTGCTGGCCCTCTGAATCATTCATTAAAGAAGAAGAAGAAGGAAAAAAAAAAAAACCTCAAAACACAAAAAAAAAACAAAACAGCAAGCCATGACACTGTCAATCTGGTCTTACGGTCTTACAGGTGTTCAAAACATCCAGTCAGATAGTTTTTTGAGAGGATTCCATCACCAACGTACTGTTCTGAACTTCAGGACTAGACATGGTTGGATATGGGGTATCTATTCTTGTTGCTACAAACATTTTTTTTTCTTTTTCCTTATTCTGAAATCCCTTAATTTACCTGTTAGTTCATTATATATACAAGCTAGTAACATTCTTAAAGCCAATCTATTGTCTCCACCGGGTAAAAATTCAAGAAGTATAACTAGTCATCAATGCAAATGGAACACCTGTAAACAGATACAGTGCAGAAGAGACCAAAGGGCTTCAAAATGTGATGGTTCTAAGTGACTCTCCACAACCTCCACTGCCTCAACCACTATCACCACTACAATCCACGGTATGTAATGTCACATATATTACATATATTACACTTACACTTTTTACCTACTTCTCGGAATGCTATCTAAGCACCAGAAGTATCCCTCTTTAAAATGAGGAATTGTGAAGTTGGGCATGGTAGCTGTAATGTCCCTTATATTGGTGAACTGTCATGTTCTGCTTAAGACCACTGAGAAGCTGGCTCTTAAAGCAAGGTTGGTCCTCTCACTTCAGACCCAAGCTTGTTTATGTCACGTGTCTTCTAAAACCCCTATCCTGAGTCCAGCTGATCTCCTGTCTCTGTAATAGAGAGAGGGAAAACAACAAACTGTTAAGGATATTGAAAACACTGCCACCTTGAGAAGAGCCAGAAGACAAACTATTCAACAGTGATTACTACTGTTTATCCCATGATGCGAAAATGCACATAGAAGGAAAGGCAAGGCAGAAGCTCATGCAGAAGTCTGTGCTGCCCTGCCTGGGATTCCAAGTGGAAACTCCAGCATTACACAATCTCAAAGCTTCCTCAGTTATTTCTGCTATATATTGCTAACTGCCCAATTTGATGATGCTGTCTGTACTGTTTGATCTTTTATTTGGAAGCCTTTGCCAGAGGGAATGCTGTGTTCCACTAGGGACTCACATTTAAAACTCCAGCTTGTGATATTTTAATTGTGCTGAAATGTGATTTTATTTGTATGTTAATAAATAAAGTTTTCCTGGAGATCAGAGGTCATAGTGAGCCAGGAACAGAAGTCAGATGGTGGTAGCCCATGAGCTTAATCCGATCACATGGCAGGCAGAGTCTCTGCATGGTCAAGGACACAGCCAAGCATGGTGACAGGAGCCTTTAATCCCAGTACCAACCATAGAGACCTGGAGGTCTGTATAGACAGGCAGTGATGAGGAAGTGATGTGTCTGGGCTTAGAGCCAATGAGAAGGCAGAATAGAAAAGCAATAAAAACACAAGACACACAGGAAGAAGCTCTCTCCGGAGAAGCAACAGTGGTGAGGTGCTAAGATAAGGTAGTTGTGGCTCTTTGCTAGATCTCTGATCTCTTTGGCTGTTACCTCTGTATTTGGCTCTATGTTTCTTATTTAATAAGACTGTTTAGAAATTTGTCTACACCAGCTGACCACACTATTTGTGCTAGATGTTTGTGTGACCCTGGATCTTATAATGTTATCTTTTGACATGTTGTTTGCCCACTCAATTGGGCTATCTCAGTCATCCCTGATGGGTATTTAGAGTGCCTGATTTGATGATGTTTTGCAATATGTCTGCTACTTCTATCAGCTCTTGCTATTTCTCCTTTTATTTTGCTCACTCATTAAAAATCAAAACATGGCTCTCAAAAGTATTCTGTAGAATGTACAGAACAGTGGCACACACCTATTAAGGAGACTGAGGCAGGAGGATCATGAGAGCTAGGACAACCTGGGATACCTATGAAGGCTCAGCCATAAATAAATGACTGAATGAATGAATGAATGAATGAATAAATAAATAAATAAATAAATAAATAAATAAATAAATAAATAAATAAATAAATGAATGAATGGATAAAAATTGGGGATCAGATTTGTAACCTGTCCCAGGTTATAAACAGGGGCTCATATAGAAACCCAGGTCTAACTCTAGAGTCATTCTTCGAATAGTACTCCTATTTATTATGAGTTCCAAAACACAGAGGTATAATTTGCATGCCATGAAATGCATAGATGCTAAGTAAAGGGTTAGATGACTTCTAATAGTTTATATACCCACAAAACCAAAACATAAATAGAAAACTTTATGCATGGAACATTTCTATGATGACCCTCAAATTCCCTCAGGCACCAGTTTTAGGATTTTAGATTTCTAGAATGCATTTTAACTTGGTCAGTATTTCATATAAATGGAAATACCAAGTCCCCTTTTTGTTCCTAGCTTGGTTACTCAGCATAATGCTTCCCCTCATTTTTAAGATATAGAAGAGAATTTATTTAGCTTTCTGAGGCTTTATCCTTGGCACAAGAGAGACCTTACTCAAGTTTTGTAAACTCTATTTGAAACAATTTTATGAGGCCGGAGAAAATTAATGGCATCCAAGTTTTATGAGGCTGGGTACAGTTTGGTGGAGAGTTCTTGCTTAGCATGTCTGAGGCTCTGGGTCCCAGCCCCTACAACATAGGGGAAAAAAGATTTATATATGTAATCACAATCAGTATTATGAAATAAGTAAAGAAGAACAAAACACAAAGTACCACTAAACAGAATAAATCCATTTTAACTTGGTTTCATATTCAATATTCTTTGTGATCTTTAAATATATTTTCTGAATGTAAATTCTCTTGTCTCAATATCAAAGTCATTTATTGTATTTTTACTCTTTAACAGCAGGAAACACTCATTAAGTTAATTATATACTAAATAACCTTATAAATGTTTTTAAAAGGTTAGAGAATTAAGACTAGATGAGATTATTTCACCAATTCTCATCCAATTTCAAAAAAATCGTTTCCATAAATCAAAAATTCTGCCTCAGAAATTCTCTTCATTCCTAAACAGGTTGAAAAAAAACATGAAAATAGGGAAAATCTATGTTTACTAGAAAATTGTTTTTAGTAGTTTAATAATGAGTGAACAATGCCATTTCCAGAAAATACATGTTACTGAATAAAAGCACAGTGCAAGACACTTCACTACAGCTGTAAGTCAGGGAGGCCCCAGAGTGCTCCGAAACAGCACAGGCAACTGTCACTCACTGCTGTCCACCACAACTATAGAGTAAGATTCTGCTGAAGACACCACACACTTCGGGTGTGGGGCAGAGAAGTCAGTATCAAACTCACTGGAAACGTCCTCCTCCGCACAGTCTATCTTTCATAGTGCCCAAAGGTGCTGTGCAGACTGACTAGGAAGAAAAGACAGCAAATGGCCCTAACACTGGACCCTGCATGCTGCAATATCAGACTGCCAGGAAAAGGTGTGTACCAGTGTAACAATGGGGCAGTGCTTTCAGATTCGATGTGAGACCTGCTCCACAAGAGAGAATTTCATGCCTGGGATGGTGATCTTAGTCAAAAGCCCTTGGCCAGGAAGATCACAGGCCCTAGAGTAGAACCTGCTCTTGCTCTTTTGCTCAACAGTCATGTCATCAAATCACCTTCTAAATATTTGGTTTTATACCCACATACATGGGCTGCTCTCAACCTTGGTTAGAGAGGCTTCTTTTTGCAGTGGGCAGCACTCAATGCAGAGCTGCACACATGGCACAGGTACTGAGAAGAAGAGACTGAGTGCTCAGCCTTAAATGGGAATTTTTATCAACACACCTCTCACCCAACCAAGGCTCAGAGAACATCAGAGAAAAAAGAGGCAGAACAAGTTTCAGAGATGAAATGAAATGTCATTTTCTGGACATGACATGGCTCCTATACTCATAAAATCAAAATAGTTGTGGTTACTTGCACAAGACCTGCATGAGATAAAGCCAGCCAAAATCCCAGCAAAAATAGGGGAAAGGTGCTCTCCAGGCCTCATCCCTTACTGAAGAGCTATTGGCAATTGATAGCTGCTCAGAGAGAGAGCATTCTTTATTTTTTAGGGTATGACTACTGGTAATTTCCCATGCTTTAGTGGATGGCACTACACACCTATGTACCTATGGGCAGCACTAACTGAACTTAATGGATTATCAGAAAAGGAAAAGCCTGGCCTGGTGACTCAGGCCTATAACCTAGCTACTTGGGATGCTGAGAAAGATCATGGGTTTAAGGTTTGCCTTGGGACAATTCAAAACAGTACTCTCCAAACACAACAGGGCTCACAGCAACTGGGACGGCATGTACAAGGTCAAGCCAGACACACACACACACCAATACTAGCTGACAAAAAAAATTTGGTTTCTTGAGGTTTACTAAAATGTTCATGTAAGAGCAAATGAAAATCCCAATAAAATTTCCATAAAATCAAATTGACTTATTTTTAATATAATTTTTGTTAATTCTTTGATAATTTCATATATGCATACCATGTACTTAGATCACATTCACCCCTTCTTTTTCATACCCTGCTCCCAAATTCATGTCAATTTTTTATATTTCCCACTTAGTCCAATGTGTGCATCTCCATACCATGGGTGTGGAGCTTCCAGACCAAATTTTAAACTATTTTTATCAATTTCTTACTTTAAAAAACAAAACTGTTAGAATTTTGGTTCAGACTGCTTTAACTCTACAGACAAAACTGAAAAAAAAAAACAGTTGGCAGTACTGTATTTTCAATTTTCAATTCAAGAATAAGACCTATTTCTCCATTCAGATTCATCTGAGCAAGCCTTTTTAGCTTTAAGAGGATAGTTCTAGAATATTTCTTATTCATTCCTGATCACATGAAAAGGCAGGTCTTAAGAATTCCTTCCCTTAGCCGGGTGGTGGTGGCGCACGCCTTTAATCCCAACACTCGGGAGGCAGAGCCAGGCAGATCTCTGTGAGTTCGAGGCCAGCCTAGGCTACCAAGTGAGTTCCAGGAGAGGCGCAAAGCTACACAGAGAAACCCTGTCTCGAAAAACCAAAAAAAAAGAATTCCTTCCCAAGTCTCTGTCTGACTTCTTTTGCTGGCTTCACTGTACTGGTTGGGATTTCCAGGAAAATACTGAACAGGAGAAACGAGAGCGACAAAAGTGGACTTCCTCTCTGTGCATTCCTAGAATTAAAACATGCTCCAGGTTTCACTGATTACTACGATTTTAGGCTATAGATTTTTGGTAGTTTTTTGTTGTTTTTCTTTTAGAAAATCTGACCATAGAAGTTCTTTCAAATATCTGGTATTTTGAGGGGTTTATAATGAGTGGAAGCTGAAAAGGTTGTGTGGTGTAAGAATAAACATATGTTTCTTCTCCTTTATTTTGATAATGCAATAATTACACTTGTTGATATTTTTACAGCTTTATGGAAAAACACATATACAATAAAATCCACCATTTTAAGTAAATGTTCAATCCAGTGGTTTGTCATGTGTTTGTAAAGCTAGACAACTTTCTAATTCCAGAACATTTTCATGTCCTTGAAAACAAACTCCATATCCATACTCCCCCTTCGGCCCTCACAACCACTAATCTCTTACATTTGTTTCTACAGGTTTTCCAATTCTAGACATTTAATGCAAATAAAATCATTAAATGTTTGGTCTTGTTTACCCGGCTTCTTGTACTTAGCATCATGTTTTCAAGAGTCACTGGAACTATCCTGATGTAGAACTTCATTTCCTTTTGTAGTTACAAAAAAAAAAATTCATTGCATGAATACAACACATCCATCCATCAGTTGACAGATATTAAGTTGTTCCTACTTTTTTTTTTTTTTTTTTTTTTTTTTTTGGTTTTTCAAGACAGGGTTTCTCTGTGTAGCTTTGCGCCTTTCCTGGAACTCACTTGGTAGTCCAGGCTGGCCTCGAACTCACAGAGATCCTCCTGGCTCTGCCTCCCGCCCGGCTTGTTCCTACTTTTTAACTACTATGAATAATGCTGCTATAAACATCTTCTTCGTAATTGTCTTTAGTATATACCTAAGAGAGAACCTGCTAGGGAATGTGGCAATTCTGTTAAAACTTTCTGAGAAACTATCATGCTGTTTTTCCAAAAAGTAAACACCATTTCCACACTCCTACCAGCAGTATATGAAGGCTCTATTTTTTCTAATGAATACTTCTTTTGTCCTAATGAACTCATTCTTCTTCTCTATAGACATTATGTTGGATGAGAAGTAGAATCAAATTATGGTTTTGATTTGCAGTTCCCCTATGAATATTGACAGTAAGCATATTTCCATATGCTTACTTGCTGCTTGTATATCTCCACTGGAAAAATGCTTATTTGCATCTTCTTGTTGAATTACAAGAATATTAAATTTATTCTGAACTGATGCAAGTCCCTCACCAATGGCATTGTTAATAAACATGTTTTCCTATTCTATGGGCTGTCTTTCACTTCTTTAACAAGACTTTTGCAACAAAGGTCTTAATACTGATAATTTATTTTCCCTTTTGTTGCATGTGCTTTAGGGATCATATTTAAAACAAGCACTGCCTAATCCAAGGGAAATAATGACATGGGCGACATCTGTCAAATATGAACATAGCTTGACACACAGAGCAGAGGATAATACAAGTAAATATTTCCTAAGTAGCTAAAATGTTTAAAGCCAACGGCTGGATAATCTTCGAGAAGATACTCTGATGTGAGGCATGTTGATAATGACAAAGTCTCAGCTCTCAGCTCCAGCCAGAAAACAAGGAAAGACAGCAGTTTAGAGGATGTTTAGAGTGTAGCCACTCATCCAATGCAGAAGAGGTTATAAACCAAGGCTTGAGTTCAAGGCTCACAAACACTCAGATCTGACTTGCATGCAAGTGATATATTTTGAAGCATTTTACCTTAAAATAACTTTAAAAAAATTACGGAATAGTTTGAGTATCCTGTAACATTTACCAATATTTACCTATTGTCAACATTTTGTTCCACTTACTTGGTAATTTACTAAACACATATTCACTAACATAATACTTTTCGGAAACACCAATTTTATATATACAGGTCCCCACTTGCCTAGATAGATACTTCAGGGTGTGTTGCCTAAAAGTATAAATATGTCCCTATAAATCATACTATATATATCAATGTTAGTGAATTTAACAACAATGCAACCATTTTTGCTAGCCATATTTCAAATTTCAAAGCCATATTTTGCGAATTGACCTAAAATGTACTACAGTATTTTGGTCTTATATATAGAAGTCACTTTAAGCTAAGTTAAAACATTTACTGGTAACATTTCTTTAGTAGTACTCAATCTGGAACACCTTCTCAGTCCTTATCTTTTATAGCATTTAACAGTTTTATATAGCATCATTCCCTTTTACTTTCTTCCCAGTCCGCTCTTCATTCTTGATTTGTCTGTTTCCCTGTCATTAAGTTCATGCTATGTAATTCCAAATGGACGACTACACAAGTGACACTGTCCTTCTCAGGCTGTCACATCCAGAGGCACATACACTGTCTACCTGTTCCTCAATGGTGGCCCTAATTCTGAACACATAGTTTCAGTGTTGCTTTTTTCTCCACTATGCAATTACTATTTTTTCTCCACAATTAATAATAAATCTCTAGAGAGATATTCAAACTATAAAATAGCCCATTCCTCCTCAAGGATAAATTTTATAACAGTATTTATACTGTTGTTACGAAAAGTAACCTCTACATGTAAAAGAAACCTAATTCATTTAGGGTGAGAGTTATGTGCCCGAATCAATTCCATGCCAGTTTAAATACGTTTTATTGCACTACACTATGTGCATTGAGTATTTATGAAGAACTGCTCATTAACAGTCCAGTCACTATAGAAAATGGGCAATACAATTTTTAAACCTAACTAATGTCAATGCTCTGTTTGCTCCATAAAAATAAGTTTATTTATTTTATGTCAGAGAAGGGAGTTATAAATTAAATAATACAAAAATGTTCTTTTCTTTATATTTTAGAAAATATTATTTTCAAAAGAAAACAGAAACATGTACTAAGAACCCATTTTCATTCAAATTACCTCTGATTCTGATGACAACCACCAGTCATTCCTTTCCTTTTCCTGGGCAGTGAGGCTGTGAGGAGAGCTTTAACGCAAGGCTTTAACGTGAATTAATCATAGCCTTATATGAAAAGTTCAAATGCTTTTAAGTTTCCTGTTTGGTAACAAGGAAAAGGAGGGAAATTTGGGGAAATAGAACATTTTTTTTCTTCAAAAAACAAGAAAACAAAACAAAACAGGTTTTAAATAAAAAGAACAGTTTCTAAAGCTTCTTCCTATCAATCTTACTACTACACCTTGTATTATGGAGAGAATAATTTCATGATAAACAGTGAGGTCCCTATACAACAACTCTTGACAGAAGCCAGGAACCCTGGGTGAAGTGACCAGGTAGGCAAAGGCTGCCACTCTTACTGGAATACATATGTTGCTAAGGCCCTTTTTCTTTGTCCTTTTGAACCCACAGTCTCATCTATAACTTCTGTCACACTTGCAACACAATAAAACCCCTGCATTTGTGACAAAAGAACAATTTTGTTGGTTTTTGTGTGTGCTGTCATTGTTTCAAACAACAGAATTGAGCAATCAAAGTGCTGATGTCTTACTACTTTGTTTTATTTTCCTGGAAAGCATTTATAGATAATAGCTCAAACAATAAAGAAAGTAAGAAGGATTAACACTCTGAAAAGAAAATGGTTAAAAACATAATTTACAAATGAGCTATATACCCGCTGGCCCAATCCATATTACCTCCACATTACCAGGGGGAGCCTTTACAGATAATACTAAAATCACACCCCTCATATGCCAAGCAGCACAACTGAAGTTGACCTTGTCAAACAGCTCTAGATCCAACTCAGGCATCTGTATTTCTTTACTATCTGCACTGCATGTTAAATGGCAGGGTGTCTTCCACAGATGACAGGCAGGAAAAGCAGGCACTTCCACTCAAAGGACTTGGTACACCACCCTGTCCTTCCCAAAACCTACTTCACCCAACTGGCCTCGGTGTTGAAGCCTACCCTCATCATGATCTTTTGTTCAAACACGATCTTAGTTCAAGATCAGTATTCAAAGTGGAAGAGAAAACTTAAATGGCTACAAGGAACTCCTGTGGCTTATTAAGTTTGCTTCCTGTTTGGAAGTGCTGTCATACATGTTTTGGAAATATCTGAATAACCATTTTCCACTCCTTTACTATGCTACTCAATATAGTAGTTACTAGCCACATGTGGCTGTTAAGAAATTAAGTATAGTTTAAAATTCAGTTCTTCAGCTATAGCAGTCACATTACAAATACTCAATAATTTCTCCATGTAGCTCTGGCTGCCCTACTAGAATGACACAGATATCACTGTTTCAACTACTGTGACAAAGCCTGTAATGCTGCTCCAAGCATGTCAATCAACTTTAAAGTACACAATTACAATTCTATTTCAGAAAGATAATGAAGCAAAGCAATCTAAAAATTCTCTTATGCAATAGGTCTACTGATACAAAATACAAGTTTTATCAGATGAAGGTGAGACAATGGGAGGGGAGAGTTCAGTAATATTTCACAAATGCCAGTCACTCTGTTGCTGTGAAAATGTTCCTATACAATGCGTTCATAGACAGTCTGTGAACCTACTGATTTACTAGATAATATACTTATGGATGAGTACTATATAAGAAATGAGCAATCAACTATAGTCAAGTGTTATCTAACTGGGAAATTTGTCAGTAGGTCATTTTATCACTGAGTGAGCATCATAGGTATGACATCACTAGGCCATGTAATCTTATGTGACTACTGTCATACACATGGTTTGTTGCTGTTCAAAATGCTTATATGATATATCACTGTACTCTTTAGTTAACTTTCTCCATTTTTTTAAACTACTCAATGTGAATCAGACGACACATATCATAAGTTTATTTGCAATTTCTAAATATGCAAATACTTTCCTTTTAAAAAAGAGGCTGCCCAACTTCATAAATATGCAGCCGAGGTGCTTTAATGCCAAATAAATGTCATACACCACAGCTGTTCCTAAAACTTTCATGAACAGGAACATGAGGCGAATATAAAAATAAACCTACAAATCATATTTCTTTTACTCTCAAGATCAAAAATTCTAAGGTCATGGAGACCCAGCAACTCAGGAACTGATGCCTGGATGACTATATGACTACTGTGACTCATGGCAATTCATGTGGCACAGAGAGACAAAGCCCGTGTAGACACACAACAGGGCGCAACAGACGACAGACAAGAGAGCATGAGTGAAACCCACAAGTACGTCAGTCACTCTGTTCTGAAAGATGTGGAGACACATCCCGGACTACTTTTATATCGCCTGTCTCCTTTATATTTTTCAACCTTCCTTGAGGAGTTGCAGATCTTGGTCAGTTTGTCAGCTTTATTCTCATTATCTCTTAAAAATCCTGAGTTTCCTCTTCATGGGTATTCACAGCGGGCAAAGGGAACAAAATGAAAGAAGAAAGGAAGGAGGTTTCCCAATTCATTTTGGTCTATCATGAGAAGCATTTTTAAAATCTATTGGTTTTTCTTTGGAACTGTGAACAGTGTTTTAAATGAAGCTCAGTGGTCAGGAGGTAGAAAAGTCGTCTGTTTCAACAGACTGGTTCGAAGTTTATGCACCAGCTACAAGGTTTTCAGGTTATGACCCAGTTTTCCCGCTTACCTTGGCTTTTCCATCCTGGGCTGACATATATCCCACGCACATGCTCTCTGTAGTGTGGCTCCACAGAAATTCCACTATGTGAACAAGAACACAAATAGGCACATTCACATTCACAGATGGAAAATAAATCTTTGCCTTTTTAATAGAACAGTTAAAGATAGCTTTATATTTAACACTCATTCCCTACTTTCCATTTGCTCCTTCATAAATGTCAAGATGATTTAGTACTCAAAACTGTAATACCATTTACTCTGAAATGAAAAATGTATTTCTTTCTTGTCAAAACTTATGATTATTACATGTAAAATAAATGCTTGTGTTTGAACTCAGAACATTAAACACTTATACATTCATAATACTGTATATAGTGATTCAGTAAATGCACTATTCCATAGTATAGTTTCTTTCAACATACACACATGCACATGTACACACACACCTTATTCTCTACTTAAGACACAAAGCTGAAACAGATGAAATAGCAATGAATCTGAACTAGCTTGTAACAGAGTAAGGAAATGCTCCAAGAATGAGAGGGACTTATCAAAAAGACCCAGGAGTTGGCTTGAAGGTCTCTTACTGGCTATATCTGCTCTCAACAAAGTGACAATGATGAATTCTAACCACTGAGAAAATGAAGAACCAAAAAAGTCATAGTGGTGGAAACAAGTGAAGAAATAAGAGAGGAGACAGCTCTTCTTTGCTTGCATCAGAGTCAATGAATAAAAAGAGAAGATGTCTATTGATTGCCTGTCACTCAAGCCGGATGATATGAGTTCCAAACCTGAAATTCACAGTGGAAGGAGAGAACTGATTTCCCCCCCAAAGTTGTCAACTTACCTAGATGTAAGCTGTGACACCTGTATGTCCTCCACATTATATACATACACAATAATAATAATAATAATAATAATAATAATAATAATAAATAATATTTAAAAATTACACTCCTAAACAAGACATTGTACCATCCTTCTGAGGCTTGGGGAATAGTGTGGAAGAGGAGGCAGAAAGAATGGTAGACAGGGAGAAAGGCTGCAAAGTGTCATCTTCAAGCAAGACATTATAATTATGATTAGTACCTTATTTAGTCATCATCTGAGAGGCTTCCTCCTTCAGCAGATAGAACCAATACAGAGACCCACAAGCAGACATTACACAGAGAAAGACACCTTGGAACACACAACTCTAAACAAGATATCTCCATCAAATCCCTCCCCTTAGGGCATAGGGAACCTTGTAAAAGAGTTGGAAGGAGT
This sequence comes from Peromyscus californicus insignis, assembly GCF_007827085.1. Taxonomy (NCBI): domain Eukaryota; kingdom Metazoa; phylum Chordata; class Mammalia; order Rodentia; family Cricetidae; genus Peromyscus; species Peromyscus californicus. Next base: position 114,590,609 of record NW_026294595.1, read on the forward strand.
CAAGGAGATGGAAGGGACAGAAGACACCAGGCGAACAAGGTCCTCTAAAATAAGTGAGCATGCCTCATATGCATTCACAGAGACTGAAGCAGCAATCATAGGACCTACACAGGTCCGCACTAGGTCCGCTGCATGCATACTATAACTCTCTATTTAGTACTTTCATGGGACTCCTGAATGTGTAAACAAGTGAGTCTCTGATTCTTGTGTCTTCTCTCGGGGGTTCTTTTATTTTTCTGTTGTCTTGGCTCCTCCAACTTCAATATCATGGTTTTCTTAGTATACTTTATTTTGTTATGCTTTGTTATTTCTTAGATAACAGTTCTTTCTAATGAAGAGACAGAAAGGGAGTGGATCTGGATGGGAGAGGATATGGGGAGAAACTGGGAGAAGTAGAGGAAGGAAAAACTGTATTTAGATTATATTGTATGAGAAAAGAAACTATGTTTAATAAAGGGGAAAATAAAAAAAGAAACAAAAATTATAATAAACTCACAGCAGCTGGTTACCTGAACTGGGTCTCTATAAAAACTGTCAAAAGCCAGGCATGGATGGGGAAGGGTCTCAAGAGGACCAGTCCATCCTCCCTCCGTTAAAGTATTGGCTACTGCTAGATCCTAGGAGAAGGAAGTCATTTATTGTAGTTTTTTACCCATCAGCAATCTGTACAACTTCCAATGAATTGTACCAAACTTATACCACAGGGGGCTCTGGTTAAACTCAGGTCACAGAACCAAACAAGATAAGCCCTGAATCTGGAAAAGGAACTTTAGGGCAAGATGGCAGGTGGTGGTGGTTCAAGATGGGAGAGGGAAAAAGAAGGGTATGGGGAAGGAATAATCAGAATGCATTCCATACATGCATACACTGTCAAAGAACAAACTTAAAAAGAGTTTGAAAATCATGTTTGCTAGAACTAGTGGGTGAAGATTTAAAGAAGGGCATGCCATTTGTAGTCTCAATGTATCTCTTTATAAATTTCTTATAAAAAATAGAGTGAAAGAAATGTAACTTCACTGTGGAATAAACCTTATACTCTAATTTAACTAAATGAGAAAGCTAATCTCAACAAGTAAGGCACAAACTAAACTGTAAGGTGCTGTCCAGCTCTTTTATCCCACTAAATACATCTCATAATGTGGAAGCAAATCTGAATGGGAACACCAAACAGCTGACAGAGCAACATTCCCAACTCACTAGCTTATCTGAATGCTTCAGACTGATCACAGTAATCCGAAGGGAAGGTGAGCGACATGCTTAAAGGAACATATGACCCTAAGGGCAGGACATCATCTTGGATTGTATTCTGGCCTGGGGTAAGAAGAGGGAGTTACACAGACACTAAGACAAATGCTGGCATGTGAAAATGAACTGTTCAGAAGAATGCCCTTGTTCTTCAGAAATACACACTGAAGGATTAGGAGTATAGGAGTTTAAATCCCCTCTGAAGCATCTGAAGAAAGTGTATGTGGAGGAAAGGAAAGATGAGTGAGGATACAAAAAATAATTTAGGAAGGCAAAGCAATGGGGCATCTAACAGATAAATCTGTGGGACCTACTGTACTAGTCTTAAAAGTTTTCCATATGTGTGAAATCATATCTAAATAAAACGTTACAAACAGGAATTCAAGCAGGGCAGTGGTGGTGCACGCCTTTAACCCCAGCACTCGGGAGGCAGTTGCACGTGAATCTCTTGAGTTGGAGGTCAACCTGATTTACAGAGAGAATTCTAGAACAGACAGGGCTATAGCAAAGAAAACCTGATTTGAAAAACAACAACAACAGAATTCAAACATACAAAAATACACAAAAAATTTCTACTGCTGTGAAGAAACACCATGACCATGGCAACTGTTATAAAGAAAAACATTTAACTGGGGCAAGCTTATAGATTCAGAGGTTTAGTCCATTATTGTCATGGCAGGAAGCACGGTGGCACACAGGCAGACATGGTGCTGCAGAAGCAGCTGAGAGTTCTACATTTGGATCTGCAGGCAGCAGAAAGAAAGAGACCCTGGGTCTAGCTTGGGCTTCTGAAATCTCAAAGTCAACCCCCAGTGACACACTTCCTTCTACAAGGCCACGCATACTAATCCTTTCAAATAGTGCCATTCTCTGAGTTTATGCATGCCATTTTCATTTAAACTACTACAAACATCAAGTGAAACTTTCCAGATTCTAAATTCTTAAAAGAATTTTAAAAGTCTTGCTATATTTTTCCAACAAAAATCTCAAATGTACCTGATAATAAAATTGCAATGCTCAACACTGAGCTCTTGGCATCCCTGGTTATTCATCTGTTTATATCTCTGTGCTAATTATGCTTAAAGGTGGGTGTATTCTAATACCTTTGTATTTTCTGCTTCAAAAAAAAAGATCTCTTCCTTAAAATAAATATCAACAACAAAATTTAGAAATCAGAGCACTAAAAAGATCACAAAAATGACACATTTAGAGACCTGGAATGCAATGAACTCACATTGTTTTCATGTGTTGGCAATATGTAAACTGTCATACATTTCTTACCATTATTGATACCTAAAACACCATATGACAGTAAAAATACTAGAAATACTTATTAGGGTGTTACAATACATGTAGCAAGTAAGAGAATTAATAAATATTGAACTAAAGAACAATAATTGATGTTTTAGAAAAATTGTATTTGGACTTTTGATCTAGTAATTTTAGTGGTAGGTAATTAGTCTCTAGATATGTTTCTGTACACAAAAGATATTTATAATAATACTCAGTATGGTGGATGAATGGATAACTACTGTACTTTATATAACAACATGTTACAAAATTAAAAAAAGCACTACATGGCTGAAATGAAACATCTACACCGAATCTTTGAATTTTTTGAGCCATAAATAATAGCTAAAAACCAAAATCTAACCAAGAGGCAAAAAAAATCCACATAATATCATTTAGTGTACATAATTTATAACTAAAGTATCACAAAATAACAGTTGCCCTTTTACTCAATGCATTAACCTTTACACAGAGCTCTTCACAGGCTACTAACTGCATAAAGCATTCTGCTTGTGACTCACCAAGTTGACCTTAGAACTCATTAATGTGACATTATGCAGTTTGAAAACACCAATCTACAAGATAAGTAATTTTGCTTAATAAAAGTGAAGGGGAAAATAATAAATAGAGATGATACTATCTCTTTTGTGAAAAAAATATTCCTAGGAATTCTGATTACCCTGATTAATCTTCATTAGTGATAAAGAATTTCTTCTTTACTTAGATTAAGATAGTCTGAACAACTAAAAATCAGGAAATCTGATGTAGTGGTTTTTTTACCATGTATTTTTAACTCTCTATCAGGAGAAAGCTTTATTATGATGTAAATATCATCTAATGTTTTTAAATGTTCCTGGTTTCATGACTATCTAGCCAATTCTTATGAAAGTACATAAAAAAAATCAAATACTTACTCATAATGGGCACATATATTTAGGGTAAAATTTATATATCAAGACATAGTCAGAACCAACGAAACGACAATGTAGCTGATTACTTTCCCCCAAAAAATTCCATTTTTTAATGGCAAAGTAATAAGTTTGTTAAAAAAAAAAAACGAAACGACTAGCAAACATTTGTGTCAAGGATAAAATTCAGCACAGACAAAAAAAGAACTGTGAAAAATTATTCAATTTTCAATTATCTGTTGTCTTGATTTATGATAAAACCCAGCAAAGACTACCCACTCCTAAACAGCAGGACAACATTCTAGACCAAGTGAAAGGAGGCTAAGAAGTCCAGATGATATGCAGCAGTAGATAGGTCTACCCCCGGGATTATCACTGTTATAGACAGTATTCTACTCCAAGAAGAAGAGTAGGAACACGACCTGGTGTTCTTAAAAAAAAAAAAAAAAAAAAAAGACAAAAACAAAAACAATCTGAGGGAGATAACAACCCTACTATAACCCTCATGTACACTGCAAACACTTGACTAAATAAAGATAATTTTAATCAATAATTGAACTCCTATTCATGTTAGAATGCAAAAGTGTGAGTACTATGAAAAACGAAGATATGTCTACTCTAAAACATAACAAATCCTATGTAATGGCTACTAATGAGAGTGGCTTAAGTGAAACTACAAAGAATTCAAAAGAATAATGGTAATAAGTTCAAAGAAAAGAGGACAAAGATAAACTCCTTAATGAATCCAAGAGAACATAAACAGCTAAACAAAATGAAGTCAATGCAGGATACTGAAAATGGAATTTGATAAAGATAGAAGAAAAACTAAATTGAAATTGTGCTAGAAATGAAAATTTTGATAATTCAAATAAATAGCTCAGTGAAATCCTCACCAATGGAATAAACAATATAAACAAAATGACAGAAATTTATAAACATATTTCATTAATAATCTGAATAGCAGTAATCTCAATTCTATAATCAAAAGACCTGAACTAGCACATTGTATTAAAAAAAAAACAAAACAGGATCCATCCATTTGCTGCCTCTAAGAAACACAACTCACCATCAAAGACAGACACTACCTTAGAATGAAAGGATAGAAAAAGGTATTCCAAGTAAATAAAACTAGAAAACAAGCATGTATTTATACGTTTTGGAACAAAATAGACCTCAAACAAAAGCTAACTGTAGAAGAAAAAAGAAAGTCACTTCATTATTAAGGGAGCAATCCATTCAAAAACATTGGCATTTAACATAAATACCAAACACAGTTAGACCTTATTTATTTATTTATTCATTCATTCATTTATTTTGGTTTTTCGGGACAGGGTTTCTCTGTGTAGTTTTGGTGCCTGTCCTGGATCTCGCTCTGTAGACCAGGCTGGCCTTGAACTCACAGAGATCCACCTGGCTCTGCCTCCCAAGTGCTGAGATTAAAGGCGTGCACTACCACCACCCGGCTATAGACCTAATTCCTTAAAACAAACACTACTAGATAAAAAGTCACAAATTAACCTCAACACAGTAATAGGTAATAACTTAAATACCACACAGTGACCAATAGATAGATCATCCTGTTTGGAAAAAAAAAAGGGAGGAACAAAATATGATATGTCAATTGGACTTACAAACATCTATTAAACATTCTGCCAAAACACTGTACCTCAATAGTCATATGGTACGGCGGTAGTGGCACACATATCTTGGTGGTAACCAAGCACTTTCTAATTGGACTTATGACCTGCTCAACAAGAGACCATGCTCAGTACTGGAAACATAGCTACCTACTCAGTGCTAGTGAAATCATGATTATTGGAAGAGACTCTATAACCATTAATTTACTAAACCACATAATCCCTAACAACAATATATAAACTCTTGTCCTTATACCCACAGATAAATATAGTCTTCACTCCTTATCAAGGATACTTGCAACAGATGGAGATCACTACAGAAAACCACAACCAATAAATATGCAAAGTTGTGGAACCTAGTCCCAGTGGATACATATAAAAACACTCCCACACCAAAGGATCAGGGAATATTACAGAACAAGGGGTGGAAAGATTGTAAGAGCCAGAGGACCAGGGACTTTCTGTGAGACTGTATCTCCCAGCAACATCAGAAACTACATCCATAAAAGTCTCACCAACATGGTCGCCCAAATGTGAGCTGAACAGAGGTACCAAAGAAATGCCAAACCTCGTGGAGAAAAGTCATGAGGCCTCAACTCTACAAGAAGAATTACAGGCAACTGAGTAAAGTTGTAAGTGGGAGCAATGGCCCCAGCTCCAGGTATGAGCACACCAATTGATTATCCAGTACCCCCAGCTCCAGGTATGAGCACACCAAATTGATTATCCAGTACCAAACAGTCAGACTTGAAAATATATATGCAAGTAACATTGTATGGACTTAACAGATTATATTTAAGAATATATATGAATATAAAATAACATACATGCATGTAATAACCATTGATGAAAAGAGAGGAGAATGGGGAGAGGTGTATGGGAGAGTCTACAGGAATGAAAGGGAAGGGAGAAATGTAATTAAAATATAATCTCAAAAACAAACAAACAACAAAAAATACTCTGCCTACTGAATTTTCTCTAAAACAGATAACATGATAGGAAACAAAGCAAGTTTCATCAAAAACAGAAAAATAAAATAATTTCCCATATTCTATCAGAGTACAGAATAGAGCAAGAAAAACTGCAGAAAATGCAAAAACTCATGGAGATTTAACAACATATTATTGTTCGATACTGAATAGATACTAAAGAAATTTTAAAAAAAAAACTCCTAGACTAGAATTCAAATGAAGATACAAAATACCAAGTCCTATGGGATGCAAGGAAAGCTCTCTTAAGAAGGAAGCTCATGTCTAGTGTCCACGTTAAAAGAAAGCATAGATGTCTTAAATAGACAACTTTGTGATACTTCCTATGGCTTTGGAAAAACAAGAACAAGCCAATTCCAAAAGCAGCAGACATAAAAAGCAATTGAAATGAGGATAGAAATTAATGAAACAACAAAAAAAAAACCCTGCAAAGAACCAATGAACTGAAAAATTGGCTCTTCAAATGATTAAGAAGATTGACAAGCCCTTAACCAAATTAAGAAAATAAAAAGATCCAAATTAATAAAGTTGGAGGTAAAAAGGGAACCATTACAATAATTACCAATGAAATTCAGAAAATTATAATATTCCTTTAAAACTTATATACCACTAAATTGGAAAAGGTAAAATGGATGAATTTCTAGATACATATAACCAACCAAAATGAAAACAATGTGAGATAAAGAATTTAAACAGAACTACAACAAACAAGGATACTGATGTACTAAAACCATTTTTTCAAAACTAATAAAGATCAAAGTAGATACATTCACTGATGAATTCTACTAGACCTTCAAAGAAGAATTAACACTAACCTTTATTAAGCTATTCCTTAAAACCGAAAAAGGAATGCCTCTAAGATTACGAATTTAGTACTACCTGGTATTAAAATAAGTCAAAAGAATAGACACACACACATGTACACACACATGCACACACAAGTATAGACCAATTTTCTTGTTGACCATACACAAAAATTCTCAACAAAATAATTTTAAACTGAATTCAAGAACTCTATTACGGGTGTAATCAACCATTTTCTGATTGAATGTAAGGCCCAATCCTCAAACCTGGCACCCTTAACTGGGCCGAAAATGAATAAGTGGGTAGATCATAGGCCCTAGGAGAGAAACCATTACTTACATTTATTAAATGGACTTGGTATTAAACTATAGCCTAAGTACTTAATACCCATATATTAGTACATCCCTAAACTCTCATCAGAAAAGCTTCTTGCAGTAGCTGGGCATTAATACAGACCCACAACTGATCAATGTGCAGAGAATAAGAGACCGGGGGGTGCTGAGCACAGACTGGACATCTATATCCCATCCCTTCTTCCCAAGGCTTATGGACTATCATGGAAAAGTGAGCAGAAAAAATGTTAGAGCCAGGGGTAGCAAAGGACTGTAGCAAGGTGGTATTTTACAGATGTGATGGCTATTCTTGGTTCTCAACTTGACTACATCTGGAATTAACTAAAACCCGAATGGCTGGGCACACCTGTGAGGGATTATTTTTTTAAGGGATTTTTTTTGCTAATAATCCAGATCTTTGAGGTGGGAAGACCCACGTTTTAGTCTGGGCCACACCTTCTGCTGGCAATCTATATAAAGAACATGAAAGAAAGAAGGATGTTCTCTTTGCATGCTTGCTCTCACTCTGGCTAGCAAGTCCATTCTTTCATTGCCATTACAGTCTCTTTCTTTGGGATTCTGGCATATATATACTTAATACCAGCTGAGACATCCAGCTTCATGGACTAAACAATGACAGGATGCTTGGGCCTTCTGTTGGTAGACAGCCATTTTGAACTAGCTGTACCACAGCCTGTAAGCCATTCTAATAAATCATAGATAGATAGATAGATAGATAGATAGATAGATAGATAGATAGATAGATAGATAGATTTATAGATTCATTTTATAAGTTCTGTTCTTCTAAAGAACCTGGACTAATAAACCAGATACGATAGGCTGCTGCCCAAATGCACTCATCACAACTGTAATGGTACAAGTCAAGTCAGACAAACTCCCAACATGGATACAGTGAGAGAGTCACAGTGTCCCACCTCTAGCTGATGTGATGGTTGCTGTGAGAGGGATAATCAGTTTTGTTTAGGGATATATCCCCTACAAGGCTACTCATGCAACAGTAGGTGGCCCTACACCCATGAACACACTGGCAGCATTAAGTGGACTCAGTGGGTTTTCAAAAAAGAGCACATGAAATTAGGAAGGAATAGTGATGCAGGGTGGGAAGGAATTGAGGGGGACAGACTAAGGAGTGGATTTAATAAAACCATACTATATGCATGTACATTCTCAAATAGAAAAATGTACACATAGAAAAGATCATTCATCATGACCATATTGACTTCCTTCAAGAAATGAAGAGATGGCACAATATACATAAATCAATAAATGTAACATGTCATGATTATATATTAAATAAATGTAACATAAGTAGACTCAAGGACAGAAATCACATGATCATCTTAATAAATTTAAAAAGGGTTTTGATGAAATCCAACATTTTTCCATCATAAAAATGTAGAGACTGGGAGTGAAGGGAAAATATCTCAATATAATAGAGGCTATGACAAAACTAAAGCCAACAACATGATAAACTAAGAAAAAAAATAAAAGTATTTCTGCTAACAAGACAAAAACTTTCTACTCTCTGCACTCATACTCAATATAGTACTTAAATTGTTAGCCAAAGTAATAAGACAAGCAAATAAAATGAATACAAATATGAAAGGAAGAAGTCTAAGCATCCTTATTTACAGATGACATGATTCTATAAATAAAAGACTCTAAAAATTCCATCAGATTCTTAGAACTGAAAACATTTTCAGCAAAGTTCTAGGGCAGGAAATTAACACAAAAAGTGAGTAGTTTTCATATATACCAGTAACAAGCATACTGGGAAATAAATTCCATTCATAATACCGTTCAAAAAGTAAATGCTTGTGTTTAATTTGAATGTTCATAGAGGTTAGGAAACTAGCAAGATACCATAGTGGAAGAGGGGATCATTCAAGGGAGGAAATACAGAATATAGAGATATAAAGAAGGGAAAGAAAATAATGAACAGGTAGGATAAATGAGATGAGGGATAGGAGAGCAGGATGGGAATGACATATAGAAAAGGAAATATAGGGAGGGTTCACTAACACTTTTAAAAAAGGCATTTAAAAAAAAATCATATGGAAGCCTGTAGGAAGCACAGTTTAAAATCAGAAACCAGGATTGTTAAGCACACAGGTCTATTTTCTTCCATGGAAGGAAATGAATGACACCTGATCAGCTGGAATGCTGGAATGAAAGTGGTCAAACAACATAGTGATCCTTTGCTATTTTATTAGGAGTAAGACTCTGCATGAATTTCTCCCAACTCCTAAGAACTGTTTAGGCCCTAATCCTGGGCTTTGTTTCTCTGTAGGTTGAGTTTTCCTGCCTGGCCCACAGTCAGGACAAATTTCTCTCTCCTGCCAGTCCAACAGCCCCTCAGACCCGACCAAGTAAACACAGAGACTTATATTGCTTACAAACTGTATGGCCATGGCAGGCTTCTTGCTAACTGTTCTTACAGCTTAAATTAATCCATTTCTATTAATCTATACCTTGCCACGTGGCTTGTGGCTTACCGGTACTTTACATCTTCCTTGTCCTGATGGCGGCTGGCAGTGTCTCCCTGACTCAGCCTTCCACTTCCCAGCTCTATTCTCCTCCTTGTCCCGCCTATACTTCCTGCCTGGCCACTGACCAATCAGTGATTTATTCATTGACCAATCAGCAACACATTTGACATACAGACCATCCCACAGCATTTCTCAGTAAATAAAATTCATCCTCATGAAAGAGGCCCCATGTACTTTGCATTCTCATCAATAAAATCCATCCTTGTGCTTAGTACATGCTTCTTACAAACCCTTCCTTTCTAGGCCCTAGCCCTGAGCTCTGTTTATCAGCCAATAGAACTCATTCTTATTGTAAAGGTCACAGGTGCTTTGCTACTTTGTTAAGGAGTTTCTATGTAGCTATGCCTGGAGCTTTGTTATGAAAATTGTCACATGCAGACTCCTCTCTTATACTATGTTTAAATTTGTAAGAAGAATAAACCACAGCATCAGACTCTCTAGAAGTCTTGATCTAGTCTGACTGACCCAAGTCCAGTTGCACCAAATTTTCATTCTCACTTCTTCATGGTTCTTTCCCTCCTGGTGGTGATACCTGCAAGGACTCCACAACAGAGGCCTACTACTACAGAAGCTTCTTAAGATATATACATACACATATTTAAAAAGAGTTTAAATGGAGTTACCTTATAATAGGGAGACAATACCCCAACTGCTAACAAATAAAATAAAACTCCCAGCACCAGAGATTGTTTAACCTCTTTGAGTTGTTGACCAATAGAGTCATATAAACTCCCAAACATTACAGGTTATTGCCAATAATCTGTTACCCTCCAGCAATTCACAGTAAGACCCTACTGCTGGACACACCATATCAACTGGACTCACAGAACATAAGGGTACTGCTGGTACTCACCTGGAAGCTTCGCCCCTACTGTCTAGTTTTTGAAGTGCTGGAAGGGGCTATGAACACTACTGGAGGAAAAAAGTAATCATTCTCACCTAACTGTGAACCCTATTAGCTACAATAATGACTAGCCTGACACGTTACACATACTAGTACAACAGTGGCACTATTAATATGGAAATAATCAACCACTTTCTGGTTGGATCTAAGGCCCATTCTGTAAGATAGAACATGTATTTGGCAATGTTTGTGCAGCTAAATAGGTCATATGCCCTATGGGAGAACTCAATACTATTACTCTACCAAATAGACACAGTATTAAAACAACTCCTCCAGATATATTGCTAAACTCATAGATCAGTTCATCTCTCAACCTTCACCAGAGAAGCTTCTTACAAGAGATGACAATAAATGCAGACTCTCAGCCAGCCAACATGAAAAGAAAAAGAGACCGAGACAGCGGAGTACTCAGCACTAAATGGAAAGGAACCATTCCCTCCCTGCAAGGCTAGGGGATCTTCAAGGAAGCATGGTTACAAAGAAAGTGAAGAGTGAGAGGTGGTGGATAACATCAACAGAACAGTGTTTTTCAGACACAACAGGGCAGTTGCACACATGAACTCACTTGTGACAGGATGAACAAGACATGCCAAGTTCACACCAGACAAAACTTTTAGTCTGCAGTCTTTATGTGTGGAGACAGGTATGGACATGAACTCTCACCAGTATGGTACCAGTGCTCCAGTAGATAGGTGCTAAGAGAGATAGTCTGTGTTATTTAATGCTGTGGTCCCTGATAGGTGTAACACACTCCAGGGCATACCACACTCACGGAAGTAGTTGGACAACACAAACTGGACTTGATGTCGTTAAACAAAACAAAACCAAAAAAAGAAGATGAAGAAAACTGGAAGTTGGGTGGGTAACAAGGTGAAGGTGGTGATAGTGGATCTGATAAAAAGGGAAATATAATTAAAATTCACTGTATAAAATTCTGAAAAAAATTAATGAAATTATTATTTTAAAAGATAATCAATAAAATTAGCTATCAGGGAAATGCAAATTAAAACTACTTTGGGATTCCATCTTAATCTAGTCAGAATGGCCATAATTGATGGTCATATGTGAAGACAGAGGAATCCTCACTCACTGCTGGTGGAGTATAAACTGGTGTAGCCGCTATGGAAATCAGGGTAGATACTTCTGAAAAGAACTAAAATGAGAACTTCCATGTGATCCCACTAAACACACACACACACACACACACACACACACACACACACACACACACACATGAAGACAGTACCTAGGGCAGAGCAGGCAAGCTCTTTATCACTCCACTATGCCCCTCCCTATATAACCCAGCTACACCACTCCTAGGCATATATCCACAGATATATTTGCAAATCCATGTTTCTTACTGCTCTATTCATAATAGCAGAAAATTTATTCTGCCTAGATGTCTATCAATTGATAAATGAGAAATAAAAATTTTCATGAGAAAATGAATGAGAAAAGAGAAAATCAGTGGTACAGATATATAATAGAATTTTATTCAGCTGTAAAATAAAATGGAATTTATGGGGAAATGGATGGAACTGGAAAGTCCAGCAAGGTGATTCAGGCTCAGAAAGATGCACTCTATTTAATTTGTGGTGTGTAGAGCCCCTAGAAAGGAGCTCATGAGAAAGCATAAAGGATTCTCCAAGGTGTGGAGCAGAGTAGTAAAATACATTGACACAGAAGGGAGAATGTTGGAGATGTAACAATTGAAGTGGGAAAAGGAACAGAGAGATGGAGGAAGAGGTAAGGGTTAAGAGAAGGACTAATCAAAACTAACAATGTATGAAAAAGGGAGCAAAAGCAGTATAAATATTGCTCACACACACTTGCAGGAAGAAACAATGTTTTAGAAAATAATTCCTAGCATTACTATTTTCTAGATGCCTAGGTCACCTGCTTCCTGATTTTAAGGTTTTAATTATTCCATATTCAAAAACCATTAAAATTATTTTAAGTATACAGCATGTATAAGAGATGCTACTTCCTTGTATCAGCCTTTTTTCACACACAATTATTACATGTAGGGGACTGTGAATTCAGGTAATATACAGGACTAACGAATGGCCTGGAGTGACATGCCTGAGCCTGTGAAAGTGCTGGCTATGGTGATCTTTGTTGTGGTCAGAGTCAAGCTTATTGCCATTTAGAGACGCTCCTGGCCTTTCAATAATGACTCTTTTCCTTTGGTAGCAGCCTGTGACTGCTTATAACTTCAATACTGATTAAAAAAGCCTTAGGTTTGCTAGACCAAAGCCCAAGGAGTTGCAAGGCTCCTAGAAATACCCACACTATGGAAAAATTCCCATCAGAAAACATTAAGAACACAGTAAAGTTCCCACAAAGATTTAACATGTGAAAAATGGACATAGGGCTTTGGTAGTCATCTTCTCTGAGAGATGACTTCTCAGCACATCATGTCATAGTGTGATATGGAAAGGGTCCCAATGTGACAATGCTTCTGTGCCATAGTTAGGTAGGTATGAAACAGCTACATGTGGGCTCCTCAAGAATAAGGAAAGACTGGAGAGATGGCTCAGCAGTTACAAGCACCTATTGTTCTTGAAAAAGACCTAGTTCTATTCCCAGACCTGACATCAGGCATCTCATAGCTCACAACTCCAGAGTATCCAACAACCCTCTGATCTCATACATATATACATCAATAAATAATAAAGTTTTAATGCTAGGTTAAAGGAAGAACAGGGACAGTAGGAAGGGACTGTTTATTTAGTGCTTTGAACAAGTGGATCCAGTCTTGGGTAATGCTTCAGTCTTATTGACTTCTGCTATATGAACCATTCTGAAGGCCCAACACAAAGCTTGGCCTTCCTGTGTCATTTAAGTCACCACTTTCCCTAGTTACTATTAGAGCTACAAGTTACTCATTGAATGAGACTTCTCCCAGGACACCTCTTTCTCTTTCTCCACCATCCACATACCATCCCAATTAAATCACATTTTATAAAACAAAGTGTCCTTACCAGGCTGTGAGCAAGTTATTTCCATCCAAATGAATTCTCCTTCTAAACAGAAAAAAAAGTACTAGTCCACCCCACTAAAATACATATACAGATACACAGATACACACAAGATGCACATAGAGAAACACATACACAGACACACACACACACACACACACACACCAGACAGACAGATAAACACACAGACATGAACACACATACATTCTTCCCGTTGTTGTTAACAATCCCCAGCTGCCCTGGCTCTCATATCCATTTCAATCTCTCTACTTGGCTTCCCATCCCAAAGTCCCTTGGAGGAACACGGAGCTCTAAAATCAGAACAGTCTTGGCTGGGAAGTTGCCAAGTCAGCTGCTGCTCCTTAGCCTTCTTTGGGTGGGATAGCATACTAGAGGATGCTTTGCACACCATATAAGTAACTACTTACTAAATGAAGAAAAGCTAATTTTTCAATGGGAAGGATGGGGAACTGTACATACAATAGCTTCCTCTTATCTGCTCCTGGCTGTTAAGTACTTCTTAAGCCAGTAGGTGGCTGATGTTTGTAAAAATAATAATAATAATAATAATAATAATATGACATACAAAAATGCTTCACTGTCCTGACACAATCTGTCTAAATCATACAAGGAGAGTTTCATTATGCCCATGAGGTAGCTCAGTTGGCAGGCGTCCCTGTCAAACTTTCACTAGGAAACTGTCGTGGGAACAATGGAGGCTGAGTTCCATAGAATGCCACTTACACTAAGTCGGGGAGATAAGCATTCCCTCTTTCCAGTGCTCATGCTGCTTTGTTTAAGACTAAAAAGTAAGAGATATGTGTCAAACAGAAATACAAGCCCTAAAGGCATTTGAATTCTCTTCCTATTTGACCCTCTTATTGCATTAGACACTGTTGGAAGTAGTGGTTGCTGACGGAGATCTGGACGATCTCTACTAAACAGAAAACCATTCAGTAAAGCTAAGTTAATTGGACGTGATTTTATTCATTCAACAATTCCTTTTACCTTTAGGATTGATCTCATGCTCCAGCGATACCTGCTACCCTTTAAACAGACCAAAGTTGACTAGAAAAGTTTGCCAAAATTGCTTCCTGAGTTTTAGAAGAGCTACAAGAAGTATATAACCGTCAGAATTAGATTCAGAAATCTTCCTATTTTTAGATGGAAAACTAAACCAAACAATTAAAAAAAAAACTTCTGGGTAGATAATAGGTAGAACTATATTTCTCAGAAAAGAGAAGAAAACTATAGCCAAAAAAAACACTATTCCTGGTTTTTAAAGAATGTGTTGGTGACATTTAAAGAAAGAAATGTTCTGTTATAAACAGAGTAGATCAAAAAAATATTCCAAAAGTACAAATCACAGAGCACTACCCCACAATTTGCTAATGCTACTCTCGGTTGCTAAAACATTTAAATATATCTGCTTATTTGCTGAACAGCTCAGCTACTTTACCAGTCTGTGTGTTTCCTCCTGACCTTAAATAAGAATTAAAATGTCAACCCATCTTTCATGAGAGCAGTGGAGATAGAACATCTCCAAAGCACTGCTGAGGCACAAAAGAAATGAGCTTCCTACCATGTGAAATCACGGAGATCCACATGGAAAAGAGAGTTTAATTCTGATTTACAGGCAATTCGGCAACATCAGACAAATATCCACATGGCCACTCTCCCTCTCCTGTCCTACAAGTGAATTTGCTTTCTCTTTGCCAGTTAGCTTCATGACCATGTGTACCTCCCAGAAGTGCCTTGCCATAGGTGCTCACAGAGGCCAGCGCCACACAATGAAAAGAAGCGATGTCGCTGGTGCCCCACAAAGAAGCTCCTTTGAACATACGTTTTTATAGGCTTGCCAAATTTTTAATGCCAGTAAAACCAAGAGTCTGGAGGAATTTTAAGTTATAGTAAAATGACTTTTTATCTTTTGAATGTTCCAGGAAGCATCAAGTGAATGTAATATATTCCTTGTTTTTTTTTTTTTTTAACTACAGCATGTTTTAGTAACAAGAGAAACAACAACACAACAAAAAGTATTCAATAAAGAACTCTGTGTTCTGAAAGTGGAGCGGCAGAGGGAGGCATCACACTGAAGCTCTAATTGGCAACTACAGAACAGTTTGATTTGATAGAGTTAAGTTGAAAATGATAAAGGAACTCATTATCCTTTCAGTTAGCTATGAAAAACACCAAAGAAATTCTCATAAAAGTTCAAATCAAGCACTACCAAACAGCATACCTTTCGGATACACAGAAATATGAAAAGAGTTTAAGGAAAACCCAAAGATAACCATGAAATAAGTCTCAGGGAAAGAAGGCTGTAAGATCAGAGAGGCCCACATGGGGGTTTCAAAGATATGGGTAATGGGTAATTTCTTGGGCTGCGCATCAGGCCCACAGGTGTTCATTTTATTATTACCCTTTATAACTCACAAATTTATTATATCCTCCTTTAAAACATACATGAAACATGGCACAGTAAAAGATGAAAAACACAAGGGGTGAGTAAAGAGGTAGCTAGAGAAATGGAAGTGTATCATACTTAATTATCAGCAACATAAACACATTTCCAGATAGAAAGTCCCAGAGTTATTCTCTAAGTAAAGTGGGATTAACTTAAGGCAAAGTAACAATCACCATGTGTGCTCATGAGATGATCAGGCTCTAGGTGAATGTGAGTCTGAAATCCTGTCTAATATGAAGGACTACAAAAGAGCTTTGAACCAAAGGTGACTGACAAATACACACATCTATTCTAGATTGCTTATTATTTTCCTCAAATATATGGAGCCTATTTCACACTGGCCTTATGACTTAAGGGAGAAAATCTTTAACTTCATAGGCTCCAATCAAGACATGGGGTATAGAATACAAAGAAGGAAATGTTCCCCATAGCAGGACTGGTTGTTTATGGAAATTATTTGCATATATTCTAATTACCTCCCTATCAAGCTTAAATTAGCAACACATTCACTGTTCCCACTGGAGGGCCTGATGTGCCTTTGTTTGCGCATTTTAAAATATTATTTTATTTTAACATGTATGGGTATTTTGCCTATAAGTATGTATGTTTACCATGTGCATGTCTGGTGCCCAGGAAGGCCGGAAGAGTACTGAACCACCATGTGGTTGCTGGCTATCAAACCCAAGATATTCTAGAAAAGCAGCCAATACTTTTAACTGCTGAGTCATCTTGCCAGCCTCAATTTGCACATATCTTAACTATGTCCATCAGCCTCAAGAAAGCACTTCTACAAGGCCTGGAAAATGTGCAATTATACTTTAGCAGGTAAAAATATATTGGCCTTTCCCCTCCTTCTAAAAGCATATAGAAAATTAATTCTTTTCAGCTGGCTCATCCATGGACAAAAATTTGCTTTGTGTTAAATGTACAGTTTGTAGACTGGGCTTTGTCAGCATCTCTTGATCTGGGGAGTGGGATATGGCAGGCAGGTGTTGCAAACATGTTTGTGGCCAAACTGTCCCTACACAAGGCTGGATACGGAAGCTGTCTTCTGGGAACCATTTAAACTGTCTCTAAATCTTATTCCTGGGCATTCATTAACCAAATTTTCAACCTATGGTATTTGCTTTTTAGAACACATGGGGATATTTTATGTGACATTTCATTTTGCTAGAAGAGTAGTCAGCTCAAAAAAATTAGTTCTGGGCTAGAGAAATGGCTTAGTGGGTAAAGTGCTTGCTGATGAGTTTCGATCCCCAGAATCCACATAAAAGCCAGATGCAGTCAACTCCCTAATGGATGATGGGAAGAAGACACAGCAGAAATCACGAGATGCTTGTGGGGCAGTTAGCCTCGAGTATGCAGCAATATGAAGAATGAGACAAGTCCTGTCAAATGAGGAGGAAAGCAAGGATACCTGACGCTGTTTTCTAATCTTCACATACACACATCTGTAACCATATCCATGTTCACATGTGGGGGAAGGGGAAGAAAGACAGAATTCTGCTAAGATAATACAAAATCTACATTTGGCACTTAAATTCATGTATCTAAGAATTACTGGAAGCCTATTATGGAGATGGGCAAAAATTTCAGTGACACAGCACCTGCCCACACTTGCTTCCAATGTGTGGGATGCTTCTCAGAAGGAAGACTGCGCTAATCCATAAATAGGTGTATCAAATCCCTAGGCCCCTCTCTGGTTCTCAATGACCTGTGATTTATCCAGTTATTTATCAAATAACTGGAGGGAAAAAAATTCCAACCTAGGAAGAGAGGAAAGCACTTTAATATCTGATTGGGAGTTTCCTGTTAAGTTTACAAAGATGTAAACAGCATGGTACTAGCAGAGCACAAGGAAGGACCAAATACATTGGAGGAAACTCTTCAAGAGAATTCACATTTGAGAAAGACTTTAAATATGGTTTACCATAACAGTGCATTTCCAAGAAAAATGCAATAGTGAGGGCAAGTTACAGGCATGCGCGCATGGGGGGGGGGGGGGTTGCTAATGCTATTCAAAAGACAAGGACTTGGGACATTGGCAATGAGTATAGGTAATAAGTTGAAAATGATACTTGAGCATTCGTTCTAAACCGTTAGAGTGAGTGGGAACTTGCCGGTGGCCATGTCAGAGGAACAGCAGATGGCAGAAGACTTCAAGGTGTCAGTCCACCGGGAGGAAAATCCCTGATGGGTCAATCTCGGATAGGCAAGGCCCTGAGACCACAGATCCTGGAATGTCTTCTGCTTCTGCTGTGCCTTCACATGTTTGCTACTGCCATCTTTCTCTGGTATCTGGTATAGTGTGAATGGGTGTGGAGATCCCCACTGCCTGTAATGTAGTATGTTTATGTCATGGAAACATCGTATTCTACTGGTCATTTTTACATGTGGACTATTATGAAGATGATTTCTTCCTAAGCTGTACTGTCTAACTGATAATAATAATGTTAATTTAAATAGAGTTTTGATGATTAAAATTAAAGCAAGCAAGCATCACATAGCTAGAACACATAAGTTACTACTGAGGAGCCACATAGACTGTGGCTTAGGTTAAAAATTAAGAAAACTGCCGGGCGGTGGTGGCGCACGCCTTTAATCCCAGCACTCGGGAGGCAGAGGCCGGCGGATCTCTGTGAGTTCGAGGCCAGCCTGGGCTACCAAGTGAGTCCCAGGAAAGGCGCAAAGCTACACAGAGAAACCCTGTCTCGAAAAACCAAAAAAAAAAAAAAAAAAAAAAAAAAAAAAAGAAAACTAATTGAGTCCCAGTAACCCAGTTAGTTTAAATTCCTCCAGTAACCCAGTTAGTTTAAATTCTTCTAATCTAAATGTTGAGAGATGTGTTCACAGGTTTTGGAGTGCATAATAACTGAAACAAAGCTTTGAAAATAACTTAAAGTTAGACTAAGCTGTTTTTGTCAAATAGCTTTGAGGTGAAAAACTCAAGAAGACAATCTAAAGTTTTAGAAAGGCACATAGTTCAATGAGGAACTTGTTAAGATCGGGGAACAAGAACAAAGCAGCCCAATTATCATTAGCTGATATGCCTTTCTTGCTAGAATTGGTTGATGACCAAAGGTGATGATTAATTCCTTGCATCCATTTCTACCCTCAATCTCCTGATAAAAGAAACTGTTGATGAGTAAGTATGCAACCTAAAGATTTAAATTAGAGCTGACTGATTCTTTCTCACATATAAAAGTTTAGATTTGTGATTCTTTAAAGATTTCTTATAAGATTACCTTTTGAGTGATTGGTCCTTTCTTTGTAACTTCAAAATATAGCCTGCCAGTAAAAGAGTACCTTGCTTACTTACACTCTGTTCATCTACAACAAGCTGCTTGGGTATGAATGTAAATGGGTTCTTGGGATAATTTGTTTTTCACCTGAAATACCCATTATGTTTAATCATGTAAGGGATATGGAAAACATGCTGTTTTTTACTTGTATTCACTGTAATCATTCACTTGAAAAACAGAATGTTGCCTGAAGGATTTTGCTTGAGTATATAAGCTGTAAGGGAAAGAATAAAGACAGAATTAAGATGAGTTAGAAGGAAAACATCAAGAATGAGAGAATGAGGGGGAAAACATTAAGAGAGGAAAAGGAAAACATCAAGAGAAACAGAAGGGACATTTCTAGATTGAGATAAGAACATAGAACGGAGAATATAGAGAAGAGTAATGAAAAGGGCTGAAGGAAACCATCAAAAGAGTGTGTGAGTGTTTTTTCCCTAGCCCTCTCAGTCCCCCAGGAAATGACAGCAACTCTTCCCATTAGGTTAGGTAATGGCATCCATCTTGCATATCTGAAGGTAACCCAGAGGTTGGAGGGTGGGAGGGAGAGAGGGAGGGAGAGAGGGAGAGGGAGAGAGACAGAGACAGAGACAGAGTTCTCTCAATAAAAGGGTAAAAGTAGTGAGCATAACATATACAGAATCTGAAAAGGCTGATTTCATAGAAACTGAGAGTGTCTCAAATGCTTCCTAAGGCTGGGTAGAAGAACATGGTTTGGGCTTAGGAACATATACAGCAGACAGATGGCAGGAATAAAAATAAGTTCTATTGCCCACCAGAGTAAATATAGCTACCAATAATCTATTGTATATTTCAAAATAGCTGCAAGAGAGTATTTTAGATATTCTGTGAACAAAGAAATAATAAGCTTAAGTGATAGATATGCTAACTGGCCATATTTGATCAGTATATAATGCACAGATAAAATAAAACATCACAGTGTACACTATTCATGTATATAATTATATGTCAACCAAAAGTAAAAGCCAGACATGGTGGAATACACCTGTAACTCCAGCAACGGAGAAGCTGAGGTACAAGAATAGAAAATTTGAAGCTAACCTGGGCAACAAAAAAGTAAAGATACAATAGTTGAGAACATGGAAATAATGTTAAGAGATACCTATTCTGATCTTATTTCAGCACATTTTAGAAAGATACTCAACCTTCAGTTTAAACAAGCAACAAATTCATCACAAAAACTTATATCAGTCTTATTTAGGCTACTCTGATCCTGGGGTTAGTATAGTTCTTTTGGTCACATTTTCATCTTTGTCCTTTTTTGCTTTGGGCCACTGTCTTCTTTCCCAATTGCCCTTAGCTTAGGGCCGTGGTTAGGTTATCAACTCAGCTGCAGGTGTGTTACAGAGAAAACTCTGATAGTAAATTGGAGGTGTGGACTGTCTATGAGATGATAGAAAAGGAAAGCCTGACTGGGGAAGGCTGGGGGGTGAGGAGTGTAAAAGGGGAAAAGTGGCTTTTCCACTTTCACCACAGTTCACAAGGCACATGCCTTTAATCCCAGCACTCAGGAAGTAGAGGCAGTTAGATCTTTGAGTTTGTGGCCAGCCTGGTCTACAGAGAGAGTTCCACGATAGCCTGAGCTACACAGAGAAACACTGTCTCAAAAAAACCAGACAAACCAACAAAAAGCAGAGGGGGAAAAAGACCATTGTTCATAATACTGGTGACAATTATCCCAGGGGTCCTAAAGATGAGAACCCAGATGCCCTGATGGGAACTGAAGACTAATAGAGGAGCACCTTCATTTGTCACCACTCAAGTTCTTTAGACAAACTACGGCCAGAGTTCACTGAAGGCCACATACAATAGCACATAATCTAGAAATGCCCTGTGTATAAAACTCAGAATTGTGTTATAAGTCAGGGTAACAGATAACCCAAACCAAGACAGACTAGGAGGGGTCACAGGGGCCTTTGGGGTGGCACTAAAGTTCAACTTTTTAAATCTGGGTACAAATTACATAAGGTAGGTTCACTTGGAAATAATTCATCAAGAAAATGCAGTTATGATTTGTGTTTTCTGGATATGTGTATATTTTAATTAAAAAGACACACCGAGAGTCTCTGCTATACAGATTTTAAAGTAGTTTCTATCTAGATAAATAGATGAGTAAAAAGCAGCCTGTGGGCTATAGCAACACCACCAGTCTGTCTGTGTCTTGATAAATGGCAGGGAGGGTGGCTTCATCCCTACAGGTATGAAGATAGACCTTCTTGGCTAGACCCAAAACTACACATCTGGATGCACACCTGCAATCTGCAAAAACACTCACTGACCAACCCTTCCTGAAAACAGTTTTGTGAAGCAAGTGTGGCAAACATTTTATTTTACAGATAAGGAGTGGCAGAGGACAGTAAAGTGATACAGGACAGTAGCAAAGCTAATAAGCCAGGGAACCAGGACTAAGATCTAGGCCAGTAGCTCTTCACACAGTCTTCTTCCTTTAGAAGAAGAGGAACAGGAAGAATCCTGTTTCCATGTTATTATATGTACTGTCACGGGTCACCTCTAATGCTCCATGGAATAAGACAGGAGAGTGAGACACACTAGATGACTTCAGTGAAGCTCATTTAAAACCATGCTTTAAGCATAGCCTTAAAAACAAACAGTGAAGTTTTGTAACTATCTACAGGAAGGCAAGAGTGCAAGCAGTGGGAGAGTGACAGACATCACAAGTATAAACTGCTGACTAAGGGCAGCAGCCTTTTCATGTCTTGAAAAAAATGAAAAGAAGAAAATTCCCAATAAATGGATATTCCACTTACCTAGAAGTGTCTGCTTATTTTGGGAGGAGTCAGACTCTGAGGAACATCTGCATGACCGGAGAACAATCACCCCACCGAGCACGCCATCTTCACTGGCAAGGAAAGGTGAACCTGGGCAGAAAAGACTGGTAGTCACCTTTCAATCACTTTTATATTTCATTTTCAATTTCCATTTGGTTACAGGAACAAAAATGTGGCACAAACAAGAACGTGAAAGATGCCCAGTTTCTAACAGTCATTGTTCATACCTCATGTACACTTGATGGCAAAGGCAGTTTTATGCCTGAACAGAAGCCATTTGGCAAAGGCAGTGCCAGATACTGCCAAGATGACATGACTGGGGAGAGCGTGTGCAGTACTGTATTTGGAATAGAACTGGAAACACACCATCAGATTAAAGGACCAAAACAACTACAGACACACAAAAATGCTCAGCATCACCCTTTGATCAACTTTTGGGGATTCTGCACAAGGCTTGCCCTGCTGCCAGAGGCATACCACCAAACGCTTTGATTTACTACCTTAAATTCAATTTTAAACAATAAGCCACAAAGTTTATTACAAACATTTAAAAATGCTCCTGATGGTTTACACAAATAAGGGTGAAGTCGAATTTCTATGATGTGAATCTGGTGGTTAGAAACAGCCCAGCCTCCTTGAGATCTCACACACTGAACCATTGTGAACATTTCAAGGACATTACATTTTAAAGCCCCTCGTTTTTCTTCCCCAAGGACATCTTCTTGAACATCTGGCAAAACAAGTGAGCCCGTGGAGAACAAATGCAAAATTAACCCAACAACTATCAAAGAAAGCAGTAAAAATAAAACTAACCAAATTGGATTTGGGGAAAACTTCTGGGTAAATTTAGTAGATTAAATACATGCATTTATCTCCACACCCTCCTTAAATCCCAGGGAATGTTGGGTGGTAAAGGAAGCGGGGATAAAAAGGACCCAAAAGTTTAAGGGGGAAAAAAGGCAGATATTTGGGGAAGAAGAGATGGAGACGCAGCTATTTCCCTTACAGACCTAGTGTGCTCACTAGTTTTTATATCAAATTAACCCAAGCTAGGGCCATCTAGGAAGAAGGATCTTAATAATAATTTAAAAAAAAAAAAAGCATCCACAGGATTGGCTCGTAAGCAAGTCTGTAGGGCATTTTCTTGATTGAGATTGATGTGGGAGGGCCCAGGACACTGTGGTGATGGCCCTGGGTTCTATAGGAAAGCAGACTGAGCAAGCCATGAGGGGCAAGCCAGTAATCAGCATTCCTCCATGACCTCTGCATCAGCTCTTGCCTCCAGGTTCCTTCAATGATGGACTGTGATGTGGAACTAGAGTTGATAAAAGACCTTTTCTCCCCTAGTAGTTTTTTGGTCATGGTGCTTTATCACAGCAATAGAAAGACTAAGAGACCCACAAAAGTTAAATCTCAAATTTCCAGGGAGTAGAGAACTTGTAGCGGAAGGAACCTTCAGAAAACCATCTAGTTGAGCTAAAAAACAAAAAAGGATCAGAAATTGGAGTCTTGATTCTCCTCTGAAGGCAAAAGTACAGAGTAAAGATGAAATGGAGGTAGCTGGTTCAATGTCTGAAAGGATCCTCCAGAACAGTGGTCAGCAAACTATGACCTGCTAAGAATTCA
This sequence comes from Peromyscus californicus insignis, assembly GCF_007827085.1. Lineage (NCBI taxonomy): Eukaryota > Metazoa > Chordata > Mammalia > Rodentia > Cricetidae > Peromyscus > Peromyscus californicus. The sequence goes on from NW_026294595.1 coordinate 114,614,471, forward strand.
AAAACAAACAAACAATTTTAATGGTTGGTTTTTAAAAAGTAAAAAAAGTAAGAAAAGAAAGATTGGGGAGGAGAGAAAAAAGGGGGGCTGGGAGACAAATAGGTAGCAGGGATCACAATGAAGCTTGTGTGAAGCGAGCGCTGTTTGTTCTCAGCCTTTTCCATAAAGCTTGCTGTTCTAGTTAGGATTACTACTGCTGTGATGAAACACATCACCAAACCTACTTGGGGAGGAAAGTTTATTTGACTTACACTTCTACATTATGGTTCATCATCAACAGAAGTCAGGACAGGAACTCAAACAGGGCAGGAACCTGGAGGCAGGAGCTGATGCAGAGGCCCCAGGGGTAGGACTGGGGGTGGTGGTGGTGAGGAGGTGCTGCTTAGTAGCTTGCTCTCCATGGCTTTCCCAGGCTAATTTCTTAGAGAACTCAGGAACATCAGCCCATGGGTGGCCCCACCCACAGACTTGGTCTTGGATCATTAAGAAAATACATTCCAGGCTAGTCTGTTGACAGTCTGATCTTTTAGAGGCATTTTCTTAATTGAGGTTCCTGTCTCTCAGATGACTCCACTGTATCAAGATGACATAAAACTAGTCAGCACACTTGCCAATCCATGATCTATGGTCCAGGATTCATACTGGAGCAAGAGATGTATCCCTAAACTTGCAGAGACTGAATAATCCCCTTCTTGCAAGCCAACAGATAAAAGAGAAGAAACCTATTTGAGAGACACTAAAAAAAGTACCTTGTCCTTGTCTTATGGCAAGGGAGAAGGTGAAGAGGGGCAGGGAGTCAATGAAGAGAGGGATATGGGAAATGAGACTCCCTCCTCCATCTCTGTATTAACCATTTATCTCCTAGCAGCTAAAGAATGCCTGGCCAAAGCTACTTAAGATAAGAGTGCCTACTTTGGCTTAGAGTTCAAACCTTCTTGCCACATTTCTATCAGGGAAATAAACCATAATGTCAAATTAAAATTTGCTTTTACATGACTCCTAATTTTATTTTCTTCCTAATTTGCTACACTCTATATCAAGCCGTAAGTCTTTGGCCGTGTATGATGCAAACATCTTCCCCAATTTATTAACTACTTTGATTTTCCTTAGGATTCTTCATTTTTGGCTTACTTGTTTGGATGCTTATGCAGCTGATTTGTCAACTTTTTGGTTTAAGGCTTCTGTATTGTAAGTTTTACAGGAAAAGCCTTTCACTTGTTGGAAATTATGAAAATGTTTTGCCCATGCCCATGTTTTCTACTACTACTTTTACAATTACAGACTTTAATTTTAAGACTTCAAACTTCCGGAATTAATTTTGTGATAAAGATTGCTATGGAGAACTTATTGCCCCTAAATAGTCAGCCAACTGCATAATAAAACTTGGTGAAAAATTCATTCCTTGTCTACTGACTTTAAAATGTCCTTTTTCTGACTTAAAATATATTTTAATCATATATTAATTTTCACATGTATTTGAACCCATAAATTTTTAAAATTATGAAAACTACTCTCCTCTAAATAGTGTATGAATTTACTTACAGTCTTGCAGCATATTCTATTTGACTGGACAAGTTTCTTCTCCATATTTTTATATGAATTAATCTTTTCTGCTTTCATATGTTTTTTTCAAAATAGCACTCCTCAACAGTATTGCCTTTTATTCTTACTGAAAATTTTATTTGGACATAATTTAAATAAATTATGATTTTTGCCTATGATTCAAACATACTGATAAAATTTCCTTTGGTATATATTTGATACTTCTACTCTTAAGCTTTGATCAAACAGATGCAACTGTAGAATGTCCTGATATATAAACTTACTACAATTTTTTTCCTCAGTTCTTAGCCTTTCGATCTATCCTATCTGATTTACCACTTTCCATATTTCTAAAACAAGCAAAAAATTTATGCTAAGTGATCTTCAGCTTGGTCTCACAAAACAGAACAAAACTCAAACTCAACAAAATAAAAGCCCTCATGTTTCCAAAAGAGCTTGGATGTCACGCTGTCTATGAGTGAGGGTAAAACACTGAATTGGAAAAGGTTTAATTTAACTAATCAAAAGTACATGAAAGACTTCTCTGGTTCAGTATTTAAAACATGGAAAGCATTTTAAAACAATTCTGAAGGAACAGAGGCTTTGCTTATTATAGTCAAGATCCCATGTGTGTGCTAAACCTTATGTCCTTTATAATATAGTTCAGGATGTCTCCCAGAACTCTGTGTTTATGAGCAATGTCTTTTACTTTAGGACCCAGGGGATGTGTTTTGTTTTATCATGGACTTGGTAAATAAAGTCCAAATGTACAAATAAGGCAGATAAACACCTAGAAAAGTCTCTATCAATCTCTGCACAAAGATCTTAAATGGCACAGACTATTAAGAGCACTACACACCTTCTGGAGCTGCTGTTGTTTTTCCTGTTTTGAGTTGTTTTTCTATACACCCATTTGCCCAGAGTACAACTCACTTTCACTCTGTAACCTGTTTACTGCACATAAGCCCATAACATTGAAGAATAGTTAGTTACTCACTGCTCATTCAGCTTGGAGATGGTGAAATGTTAAAAAGGTTACATGAAAGAGTACCCAGTGGTCGTAATAGTGTAGGTTCTCAATATCTGCTACAAGATTCCAGAGAATTACTGTAAGGCAGACCAGCAGGCATGGAAGCACCATGTCCCTGGTACAAACAGCACAAAGAGACACCTAGTTCTAGGCACAGAGAAGAGTTTTGTCGTATCAATAAGTTTAGAACTAGTTTATTTAAAAAAGGAGGAGGAGACAGGTGTGGAGAGCAAAGGAACAATAATGTTGAAAGCACCCAGCACTATGAAGGAAGAGGAAAACACACACACACACACAGACTGACAGACTGACAGACTGACTGACTGACTGGACTGAAAAGGTCAGAGGGCAATAGTTAGGATCTGGTAGGTCAGAGTACTTTACTTTGCTGAAATCGGAGGCGTAAGAAACAAACAGAAATCTATGGTATAAGAGAAGCTTTGAAAGACTGATGGCTCAGAGGGTTAAGAAGGTGATATCACTTGCTTGGCAAGCTGAGAACACAGTAAGCAAATAATAAGGAACATTATTGTCTGTAGACGTTAGTTTTCCTGTGTCCCGCAGCCACTCACTCACAAATAAACATACAGAGGATTTTATTAATTACAAACTGTTTTGTCTACGGTTCAGGCTTATTGCTAGCTAGCTATTATATCTTAAATTAACCCATTTCTATTAATCTATATATTGCCACGGGGCCATGGCGTTACCAATCTGTTGGCATCTTCTTGCTCCTTGGGCAACTGGGTCATGTCCACCCTGACTCCGCCCTTCTCCCTGTCTCTCTGCTTGGATTTCCCACCTGGCTCTCATCCTGCCTTACCACAGGCCAAATCAGCTTTATTTATTAACCAATGGGAGCAACACATATTCACAGCATACAGAAAGACTGTCCCACAGCACTTGCCTAATGGAATTCCAACCACATTTATCATTTTTCATTGTTTCAAAAAGTCAAGCATGTGCTGCTGGACACAGTTCCCACAATGAGGAGCTTTGCATTATGAGTGTTCCCTTCCCATTAAAAGTATCACATATGTAAACTGTTCTTGTTTTAATTCTATATAATAAAAGGAAAGGGGTTATCAAAGGGTGATACATCACCTCAAAGAGCAGTATTACTTCTCCTTCATTTATTCTTAAGGTATTTATTGAGTATTATTAGTTACTTACTCTATCTGGGTATTACTTACCCTACCCTGCTTTGTATAGATCAAGAAAAACAAAACGAAACAGCTGGGGGGGGGGGTGCATGCCTTTCATTCCACCACTTGGGAGGCAGAGGCAGGAGGATCTCTGCAAGTTCAAGGCCAGCGTGGTCTACAGAGTGAGTTCCAGGACAGGTTCCAAAACTACACAGAGAAACCCTGTCTCGAAAAGCAAACAAACAAAACACATAAAGTCTTGGATCCCTGGCTACATGCTGATGTTGGAGACATCCAAGCAAGCAAAGACAAACAACATGGAACTACTTAAAACAGCTCCGTGGAAAATCTAATCAGGCTAAGATGGAGACTTAAGATGAAGAATCCACTGCTAATGGTACTTTCTGAAAGGATAGTATTTGAAATTTCAATAATTGGTAAAGAAGGAACAAGAAAAGGGTTATAAAGGAGGACATAACAAGCTAAAGAAAGAGGACATGCCAAGGTCCTGAAGAGTTAAAGACCTGGCAATTTAGAAAAACAAAAACAAGATGAAAATGGCCAACATAACAAACAAGACCTGCAATGAGGCTGAGGGATCAAGCAGTAACGGTATCTCATAGACCATGGAGTACTTGCCTACATTTGTATCTTTTTCAGAGTGGAAAGGCATCAAGGGGTAAGAATATTTTAGAGAAGAAACTCAAACAGGCTGTTTTGAAACAGGTAGGTCAAACAGCTGTTAGGAGAAGGGATAGGGAGACTGCCAAGGAGGCTTCTGTGGAGATCTAGGTGAGAGTTTCTTAGGAAGTGTGGAGACACTTCCATGTTCCCTGGACAGCCACCCTTTACCTCCCATAGGGCTAAATTTTGCTGCAGCAGATGCTGCTTAAGGTAAAAGTGAGGCAAGAAGATATTCGAATGGATTCAGCCAGGTGGACACTGAGAAGAGCAGCCAGTTCTGCTTCTCAGCAGGAGGTCCGTGTGTGATCCTGGAATGAGTGCAGGTGGCTACTGACTTCAGTCTCCCCTTTAAATCCAGTCATTTATATGCTCTCCTATCATGATACAATGTCAACACAGTGTCCTGAGGATGCATGTCAGAATCTTGGACATCACGAAGTTGACTGCTGTGAAATTCCTTCTCTAAGCTAAGGTGGTGAACTCCTTCCCTCTTCTACCAGTCCCCCAGACCCTGTTTATCTTGAAACTCACTCTGTGTCCTAATTTAGCAAAGCTTCAATTTGTTAACCTTAGAGCACTGGCTAGGATATATTTTTTTGGCTTCTCCTTTTTTTTTTTTTTTTTACTAAATAAAGTCCTGAACTTTTTCTCCACCTTGGTTATGGAATTTTTGTGGCTCTGCTTGATTTAATGGCATATTTTGTACATTTCATACATGCCTAGAAGCCTTAGGCAGTGGGAAGCCTTTTATTATGTCTAATAAATAAAAGAAGAAATTGCAGAAATAAATCATAAATTTCTTCTTAAGACTGGGAGACAGGGAAAAATGATTTAAAAAAAACATTCAAAAATGTTAAATTAGTGGAACCTTATAATTTTTAGACACTCTAGAAAGACAACAAAGAAAAGTGAAAATTATCAATTCATTGCTTCATTTTTGTATTTGTTAAGTATCTGTCTTAGAATTAATATGACTCAATGGTAACCAAAGAGGAAGTTGATTTGTCACTCATGTTGTAATTTATAGAGGGATAGAAAGAGATAACAAGTTTAAAGTAACTCTAAAGAAAGAGAAAATGCTTATAATGAGGAAAGGACCAAAGCAAACGCAGGTACTTAAACAAACAAACAAACAAAACCCACACAAGCAAGGCAACTTGTAAGCAAATTTATCATCTTGTCCATAACAGGGGTCAAAGATTAAAAATGAGATCCAGTCTATACACTATGAAAAACCCAATCATTGAGTGAATAAGTATGTAAATGCAGGATGGTACATATGTAATAGGATAGCTTTAAGAAATCATGAACTAATAATCATTCAAGATTCTTTAAAAGCCAACAAAGGGCAGAATGGAGACTTAAAAGTTATCCAGTAACTACTACTTGAGATGTAGTTCTCTTGTGCAGTTCTCTTCTGTTTTCTGTCAAAGAATGAACTAATGTGCTAAAACAAACAACAGTTATTTGCTTTAATTATATATTGCTGCATTTATATGACTTATTTGAATAGTCAAAAATGAAGAGAAAAACTCAATTCAGGGGGGTTGAAATAAAAGGTACAGCAGGCTATTTGACACAAAGCAAATAACATGAGAATCAAGATCTTATTCCTATGCAAAATAAATGATCATTTTCCTTCTTCGGGTATGTACTAATTCTGGGGATTTGACCTAGCTGTCAGACATGGCTGACTTCACAATGATAAGAACCCCACAGTCAATTCAAACACATGCAACCCAAGCAGAAGGAAATATGCTTGCTCTACATATATCTAACAAAAGAGCCAAAGGAAGAATGTTGACTGTTGTTCAGCTTTCTTACTGTCCAACGTTGGAATGCCAAAATGTTGTTGGTTGTTTTTGGTCTTTTTGCTCTTTGGTCTTTTGGGACCTGCTAATCAGCTCACAAATAAATCATACATGGAGTCTTATTATTACTTATGAATGACCAGACTTAACTTGACTTGTTTCTAGCCACTTTTTCTTAACTTTAAATTATCCCATCTACCTTTTACCTCTGGACTTTAACCTTTCCTATTTCTGTATATCTTTCTTTCTTTCTTACTCCACTGCTGGTTGTGTAGTTGGGTGGCTGGTTGCTTATGTCATCTTCCTTCTCTCGCTCCTTCAACTTTTCCTCCAAGATTTCTCCTTCTATTTATTCTCTCTGCCTGCCAGCCCTTCCTACCCTTTCTCCTGCCTCACTATTGGCCATTCAGCTCATTATTAGACCAATCAGGTATTTTAGACAGGCAAAGTAATACAGCTTCACAGAGTTAAACAAATGCAACATAAAAGAATGCAACACATCTTTGCATCTTTAAATAAATGTTCCACAGCATAAACAAATGTAACACATTTTAAAATAAGATTGTAGCCGGGCGGTGGTGGCGCACGCCTTTAATCCCAGCACTCGGGAGGCAGAGGCAGGCGGATCTCTGTGAGTTCGAGGCCAGCCTGGTCTGCAGAGAAAGATCCAGGAAAGGCGCAAAGCTACACAGAGAAACCCTGTCTCGAAAAATAAAAAAAAATAAAATAAAATAAAATAAGATTGTACAACAGCTGATTGGCTTTGATGTGGACAGCATGATCATCCCTGGTCTAGGTATCAAGGTCAGGGTACTACTCTGAGTAACTAGGTCAACAATGCCCAAATGAGAGTCTGCATGTCTCTTCCCAGTTAAAAGGGTCTATAAGAACTAAAGATTTGGGATAATACTTAAGATATGTACATAAGAGCATGCACATGTACACAAATACATTCTCTCCACATCCATTGTGGGTGTATCTTCCTTTACTAAATGAGATAGGGGACACTACAATGACACATGACCTTTGGTTCTGAGTTTTCTACCATTTGAGGATTAAAAACATGGATGGATAGAGTATACTTGAAAAATTTTTGAGAAATATGAAGTGCTTTATAATAATCATGTAGTATTACTACAATATGTGAATAAATTTAGTCATGTTTTCCCTGGCTAGCAATACAGAAAACAATTCTTTCTGAAGATGCTAGGCTCATCACAACTCAGTCAGCCACATGATCACCACTGTAAACCACCATTGTCCTCCAGTATTCATAGTTATGAAACTAGAATAGCTTAAGTCTCTACAGTGCACTGTCAAGTGACAGTATTTTCAATTTTGATGGCTTTCTTGGGGACAACCATATCACAAGTAAAGTAACATCTGTATAAAGAGGTTAATGAGAGAACAGATATTCAACATATCCCTCCCCCTTTCACATGAGGAACCATTTTATTTTTTTTTATTTTGTGTGTGTGTTTCAAGACAGGGTTTCTCTGTGTAGCTTTGTGCCTTTACTGGAACTCACTCTGTAGCCCAGGCTGGCCTCGAACTCACAGAGATCTGCCTGCCTCTGCCTCCCAAGTGCCGGGATTAAAGGCGTGCGCCACAGTCGCTCCGGCAAGGAGGAATCATTTTATAATGCACTTAGCAACCACAGAAAATTGAGCCTACTATGATTTAAATAAGTTGCAATTTACTTTTCCCTCAAACAAGTACTCCAGTCCTAAGTAGCTTTCACATTTGCAATAGCAGGTCAAGTGACAAATCCATGATTATTGTGTCTGTCCTATCTAGTCCACCATGACTGTACCTGGTTGCTATTATTCCAGGAATCACATTCACATTCAGAACTGGAAGACTGTGGAAGGGGTGATGGTCTTTTGATGTGGAAAACAAAAGTTTCTCCAGAAATACTCAGGCAAATTATGTCTCAATGGCCTGAACCATAGAGAACTGCTGCCAAGTCCTAGAGCATGAATATGGACTTTTTGCAGTCTATATAACAGAGGAATATAAGACAAATAGAGAAAATTGTAGGGGATGCAGTCTACCAACTGGCTGTTTACCTTGCATATACATGCACAAGGCCTATGTTTAATCCAAAGTATGTTTTTAAAAAATATTTTTAAGAGTGTCTAGGCTCCTGGCTGGACAGCACTGCTTACTAGATCCTAGCCCTCCAGGGACACATCCTGCACCTCTACCCAACCCAATGAAATCCCAAGCACCAGCCTTCCCCAACCCCCAGCCATCCCCAGCCATCCCCAGCCGAATCAGTGACCACCTGAGCCCTGTCTGCACCTGGAGGAGGAGCTACCACAGGAACCACCTGCACCTGGAAGAGAATATGAACAACTGAGCTCCCTGCTGGACAGCCCTAGTCTCCAGACCCTAGCCTCCAGGGGCACATACTGTGCATTGCCCCCACCCATCGAAGATCCAGCAGCAGCCTCCCAACACCCCCAACCATTTCCCCTGGCCCAGCATCAGCCCCACCTGCACCAAGTGGAGGAAGAGCAACTACCTTCACCACAGGCCCTACCTGCACCAAGTGGAGGAAGGAGGAACCCCTAAGGCACAGGCCCCACAAGCACCAATTGGAAGAAGAGATAGGTAAAGGGCAGTGTAAGAATTCATTCAACAACATAAAGAGCAATATGTCACCACTGGAAACTAGTGGTTCTACAACAGCAAGAACTGAACAGTCCAATTTAGAAGAAGCAGAAGAAAACAACCTTAAAAATAATTTTATGAAGAAGATAGAGGCCCTTAAAGAGGAAATGAAAAATTCCCTTAAAGAAGTAGAGAAAAAGACAAAGAAAAAAATGGAAGAAATCAATAAATCCCTTAAAGAAAGCCAAGAAAAGGCAGTCACACAAGTGTAGGCAACAGTTCAAGACTTGAAAATTGAAATAGAGGCAATAAAGGAAACACAAACCAAGGGAATTCTGGAAATGGAAAATCTAGGCAAATGATCAGGAACTACAGATTCAAGTATAACCAACAGAATATAAGAGATGGAAGAAAGAATCTCAGGCGTTGAAGATGCAATAGAGGAAATAGATTCATCAATCAAAGAAAATGTTAAATCCAACAAATTTTTAACACAAAACATCCAAGAAATCTGGGACACCAAACCTAAGAATAACAGGGATAAAAGAAGGAGAATTTTAGCTCAAAGGCACAGAAGATAAACTCAACAAAATCACAGAAGAAAACTTTCCTAACCTAAAGAAGGACATACCTATGAAAGTACAACAAGCTTACAGAACACCAAATAGACCAGACCCCCCCCAAAAAAATTTTTTTTAAAGTCCCCTCACCATAATAATCAAAACACTAAATATACAAAATAACAAAAGAATATTAAGAACTGCAAAGGGAAAAGGCCAAGTGACATATAAAGGCAGACTTATCAGAATTAGACCCAACTTCTCAATGGAGACTCTGAAAGCCAGAAGGTCCTGGACAGACGTTCTGCAGATACTAAGAGACCGAGGATACAAGTCCAGACTACCATACCCAGCAAAGCTTTCAATCATCATAGACAGAGAAAACAAGATACTCCATGACAAAACCAGATTTTAACATGACCTATCCACAAATACAGCCCTACAGAAAGTACTAGAAGGAAAACACCAACCTAAGGAAGTTTGCTGTACCCACGAAAACACAGGCAATAGATAACCTCATACCAACAAACCCCAAAGAAGGGAAGCACACAAACACTACCACCAACAACAACAAAACCAAAAATAACAAGAATTAACAATCACTGGTCATTAATATCTCTTAATATCAATGGACTAAATTCACCTATAAAAAGACACAGACCTATGAAAAAAGGGCCCATCCTTTTGCCTTCAACCTCAAAGAGTAAAGGGTTGGGAAAAGATTTTCCAATCAAATGATCTACTCCGGTAATCAGATTAATGAATACCCTAACCATCATCATAGACCTTTCATCCCGTGACTAAAGGAAGCAGATGCAGAGATCCATGGCTGGGTGCCAGGCAGAACCCCAGGAGTCCAATAGATGAGAGAGAGGAGGGATTCTATGAACAAGGGACACCAAGATCACGATGGGAAAATGAATTCAAGGGGAGGAATGGGAGAAGTTGGAGGGGGAAAGGGGGTAGAAAATATATAAATATATAACTCATGTATGAAATCTTCAAAAAATAAAAATTGAACAGAAAGTCCTTAACTAAACTTTAGTCAAAAGTCAGAGGTACCAAACATTTATAGAGGATTTTTTAATACACTGAGGCTTAAAACTATGCCTTTTTTGAAAAAAGAATCCTTTAAAGAAATTTTATTACTAACAAAAGTTGCACACCATTTCAAGGAAAATCATCAAATGCAAGAAAAAAAATGTTGGCAGAAGCTATGAACAGATAAAATTCAAGAAAAATAGAAAGTTATATGCAAAAAGTTTCTCAAACTGACTATAAGAAAAAGATAAAACTAGTAGGCATAGTAGCACATGCCTTTAATCCCAGGCAGAAGCAGGCAGATCTGTGAATTCAAGGTCAGGCTGGTTTACACAGAAAGAGCACCCACGACAACACAGGGAGACCCTGATTCCAAAAATACATACATATATACATACATACATACATACATACATACATACATACATACATACATACATATAAACAAGGCTGGGGGTTGAGGGGATACAAGTAGGAAAGGAGGAATCACAGTATCCTTATTTGCAGACAGTAAGATGTTATTACACAAAAGACCCTAAAAACTCCACTGGGGAACTCCTACAGCTGATTAACACTTTCAGCAAAGAGGCGGGATACAAAATAAACACATAAAAATGAGTAGCTTTCCTCTATATAAATGACAAACACCCTGAGAATGAAACCAGGAAAACAAACCACTCACAACAGCCTCACAAAAAAAATTTTGGAATAACTCTAACAAAACAAGTGAAAGATCTGTATAATAAAAACCTTAGGATGTTAAAGAAAGAAACTGAAGAAGACATCAAAAGATGGAAAGATTTCCCATGCTCATACATTGGTAAGATTAATATTGTGAAAATGGCCACCCTACCAAAAGCAATCTACACAGATTTACTGCAGTCCCTACCAAAATTCCAACACATTTCTTCACAGAAATTAAAAATCTAACCCTAAACTTCATATGGAAATACACACCCTCATCCACACCACACATACACACACACCAAAAAAAAAAAAAAAAAAAAAAAAAAAAAAGAAAAAAAAGGAAAAAAAAAAAGCCCAACACCACAACAAAACAGGATAGCTAACACAATCCTGAACAATAAAAGAACTGCTGGAAATATCACCATTCAGATATGCATTCATACTACAGAGCTATTTACAAACATGAATTTTAATAAAGAAACCAAAAATTCAACTGGAGAAAAGACAGCATCTTCAACACATGATCAAGTTGGATGGCTGCCATGTAAAAGATTAGAAATAGATGCATATTTTCAGTCTGTATAAACTTTAGGTTATAACTTAACTCCAAATGGATCAAGGACCTCAACATTAAGACCTGATATCCTGAATCTGGTGGTAGATAAAGTAGGAAACAGACTTAAACTTACTAGCACAGGAGAGGACTTTTTTTTTTTTTTTTTTGGTTTTTTCGAGACAGGGTTTCTCTGTGTAGCTTTGCGCCTTTTTCCTGGAACTCACTTGGTAGCCCAGGCTGGCCTTGAACTCACAGAGATCCGCCTGGCTCTGCCTCCCGAGTGCTGGGATTAAAGGCGTGCGCCACCACCGCCCGGCTGTCAAGGAGAGGACTTTTTAAATAGGACTCTAACAGTTCAGGCATTAAGAATTACAAATGATAAATAGGGTCCCATAAAACTAAAAGGCTTCTGTATAACAAACAACACCACAATTCAAGTGAAGAGGTAACCTACAGAATGGAAAAAAAAAAAAAACTTTACCAATTATACATCTAACAGAGTTAGTACCTAGAATACACAAAGAACTAAAATAAATAAGATAAATAATAATAATAATAATAATAATAATAACTTTACAATAAGAAAACAAATAGCTCACTTTAAAATGGGGTATAGAGTTAAAAAGAGTTCTTAAAAGATGAAATACTTTTGTTAAACATCCTTAGTCATCAAGGAAATGCAAAGTTAAAGCTGTTTTGATATTTCATCTTGCCCCATCAGAATGGCCAAGATTAATAAGACAAATGCCAGACAAAACCCATCATGGAGGAGGAGAATGAGCACTATATCCTACCTCGAGCCAAGAAGTTATTCAGAATTGACAGGTTCTGGGAGAGCTTTCTTCAATGACATGACACTGAGTAGATGAACCACCAAGGCAGGCGCCACTCATGCTGAGGAGTAGCTGACTAACATAAATTGGATTCCATGTTCTTTGGCTTTGGTTCTTAAGAGATTGGGTAGAAGGAAATGGAAAAAGATTTGGGAAGACTTATAGGAAGGGAAATATATTGCATGAAATTCTCAAAGAATGAATAAAAGCATTTGTCTTAAAAGAGACAAAACTATTGGTTCATAGTTCATGTGTTTCCGTTCATTATCCTAGTAACATTTTACAGATGTCTAATAAAAAAATTAATTATTACCTGAGCATTAGGACATTAAATAAAGTATACCATGATCATATAAAGGAAATTAAAGTATAAGCCTAAAACTTATGTCTTCTAAGAAAGTTAATGATTTTAGAAAGTGATTATTACTTTAAAAATGGCAGCCTGTGAAGTGATACATGTACAGTGTAATTTCAGTTCTGCAATATATAGTTGAAATGTGTTACCTTGTGGTCTTTTTTTGTAATTTAATTTTGTCCCCTTTTTTTGAGCTGAGAAGCAAACCCAGGACCTTGTGCTTGCTAGGCTAAATCCCCAATCCCATGTATTTAAAATTTGTAAAGCATGATATTTATGCTCACATATGTATGAAATAAAGTCTCAAGAGGCCAGCAACTCAAAAAAAAAAAAAAAAGAGAGACAAAACTACAGTGGTTATTTTTAGTTATAATTTTCTATATTTAAAAAAAAATTGGTCATGATTGAAATAAGAGTATGAAGAGAGCAGTCTGACATCTCAGGACCATGGAAGCTTCCACTGCGTCCTAACAACTGTGAAAAGCTGAATGTAACAGTTACCTTCCACACTGATGGGATAAAATACCCATCAAAAGCAACTTAAGGAAGAATGTTTTTATTTTACCTAACAGTGCGAGGATCCTCGGTAAGAAAGTCAGAGAAAAAGGAGTTTGGGGCAGTGAGCTACAGTGTAGACCCAGAAAAGCCAAGATGAATGCTACTGGTCAGTTCACTTACTCGTTTGTCCGGTGAGTTCAGGACTCCAGCTCACGAATGTGACACCTGCAGTTAAAGTGGGTCTTCCCACCTCAATTAACCTAATGTGGATAATAAGCCAAAGGATGACCAGAGACTTTTCTCCCACATAATTAGAGATCCTGCAAGGTGGACAATCAATATTAATAATCCCACAGAACAAAATGAAAATATAAAAACTCACCCATGGGATCCATGAGAAAAATGACATCAAAGAATTGCTTGCCCTAGACACAGCAGAATCCACCAGTGGAATCAGTACCAAAGTAGGAAAACTTGAACTAAGGAGACCAATGAAATCCAATTGCTAGAGATTCAGTGTAAAAAGTCTGATGCAAGTTAAACTCCAATCACAGGAGGACACCTACACTTTCATGGGCTCTAACTCCAGAAATTAAACCAGGTTCTCACACTGATATCTCTGGAATAACAGATACTATATTTTAAAACAGTAATGGGGACTGAACCAACAGTCTTGCATAGAGTACTGGCCAAGCACTCTACTAATGAGCTGCATCCACACCTTTCTGGTTTTTCTTTTGAGACAAGATATCAATAATTTACTCAAGCTGTCCTTTAGCTTGCGGTCATCGTGACTTAACCTCCCAAGAAGCAACAATGACACCTGCCCTAGCAGGCTCCACAAGATAATCTAGTTTTTAAAAAGAACAATAGACCTAAGATAAATCACACACTAAAGATATACACAGTCAACCGGTGTGTTAAAATTTGATCAATATCAATAATTGGGCAATTATCAGGCAAAGTTAAAAAAAATCATAGTAAGAATAAGCTATATATTCACTTCAATGAAAGCATTCTGTTTTTTAATAGGCCTTGCCACTGGAGAAACCAGAACCTAACTTTGTAGGATTTTATCTAAGCCTAAACAACTGAGGGGAAGAAGAAACCCCAACAGTAGGACCCATTAAACATCAATTCCTCCTAAACATGGGCTATAGAACTCTTCACCAGACTGAATCACTATACACTAAAGGCCAATTTACATGGCTCCTTTTACAGAGCATAGTTGACTGACCACACTCCACAGCAGGCCCCACTGTGGTGCTGGTGGGGATGGGAGAAGTTGGAGGAGACAAATATGATCAAAATACATTATACGAAATTCTCAAAGGATTAATAAAATATATTTTACAAATAATAAATATGGTAAATAGATGACTTCAAAGAATATGAAGAGGTAAAAATGCATCCATGATAAAATTATACAGATAATTTAAATCCCTTCCAGTAAAGGAATGAATACATCATAGAATTATGGAATTACTCAGCTATTAGTTTAACTATACTGCCATAAAAAGGGCATCAATATATGTTAAGTACAGGAATTAACAATCACTGGTAATTAATATTCATCAATATCAATGGTCTCAATTCGCCTATAAAAAGACATAGGCTAACAGAATAGATACAAAAACAGGATCCATCCTTCTGCTACATACAAGAAACACACTTCAACTTCAAAGACAGACACTACCTCAGAGTAAAAGGCTGGGAAAAGACTTTTTAGTCAAATGGACTTAAGAAGCAAGCTGGTCTAGCTATCCTAATATCTAACAAAATAGACTTCAAACTAAAATCAATAGAAAGAAATAGGGAAAGACATTACATATTCATCACAAGGAAAATCCACCAAGATGAAGTCTCAATTCTGAACATTTATGCCCCAAATACAAGGACACCCACATTTGTAAAAGAAACACTACTAAAGCTTAAATCACACATCAAACCTCATACACTAGTAGTGGGATACTTCAACACCCCATTCTCACCAAAGGACAGGTCAGCCAACTGAAACTTAACAGAGAAATAAGGGAACGAACAGACATTATGATTCAAATAGACTTAATAGATACCTAAAGAATATTCCGCCCGCGCCCCCTCCCCTCGGATGTGGCTGAGCTGAGGCGCACAGCCGGAGACTCTGCAGGACCCGCGCAGCCCGGAGATTCGGAGCGGTGAATTCTTCAAGTCTTCGATTTAAAAAAAAAAAAAATGGCCTCCAATAAAACTACATTGCAAAAAATGGGAAAGAAACAGAATGGAAAGAGTAAAAAAGTTGAAGAGGCAGAGCCTGAAGAATTTGTGGTAGAAAAAGTACTGGACCGACGTGTAGTGAATGGGAAGGTGGAGTATTTCCTCAAGTGGAAAGGGTTCACAGATGCTGATAATACTTGGGAACCAGAAGAAAATTTAGATTGTCCAGAATTAATTGAAGCATTTCTTAATTCTCAAAAAGCTGGTAAAGAAAAAGATGGTACAAAAAGGAAATCTTTATCTGACAGTGAATCTGATGATAGCAAATCGAAGAAGAAAAGAGATGCTGCTGACAAACCAAGGGGTTTTGCCAGAGGTCTTGATCCTGAACGAATAATCGGTGCCACCGACAGCAGTGGAGAATTAATGTTTCTCATGAAATGGAAGGACTCAGATGAGGCAGACTTGGTGCTGGCAAAGGAGGCAAATATGAAGTGTCCTCAGATTGTCATCGCCTTTTATGAGGAGAGGCTGACTTGGCATTCTTGTCCAGAAGATGAGGCCCAATAATTGTTTGCATTTTTATATATATTTATATATATATAAAATCTGGATCTTTGGTTTTGAATTACTAGTGTGGAAAAAATAGCGTTCTAATGAAAATCGAGTTTGATATGCTGGTTTTGAAGTATTGACAGTAGTTGGGATATTTTTGGTTTTTGTTCTGCATCAAAAGGCACTGATTCCTTTGAGCAAATGAAAGCTTTCTGTAGTTGCTTCTTTAACAATAGAATATTTGATACCATGTTGTATTTCCTCGGCTTTGAAGAACAGCTTTTCTTAAGCGCTGAGGAGATTTTACAGTCATTACTCAATCAGAACTTATTTAACTGGGACACAGAAGGACCATTCTGGGTTTTTTGTTTGTTTGCGTGTGTGTATGCATAAAACACTTGCGTAACTGTTTTTCATTTTGTCTTGTTTTTAAATGCTCAAAAACTGTAGATGAGAACATGTGTTGATGAGATTCCATCATTGTGAACGTTTTCCTAAAACCATAACCTTTCAGATTAAGTAGATGATTCTGTAATTTATTGGATAGTTTTACAGCAACCACATCAGAATTTATGTATTATCACATAAATACAGTAGTTTATTTACAAAAGTTTGTCCTTACAAACTCCCCCTTCAGAAAATGGAATTTGACAAAGTAGTAGTATGATTTAATAACAAGACTTAAGCTGGGTGTGGTGGTGCATGCCTTTAATCCCAGCATGAAGGCAGACGGACCTCTGATTTAGACTAGATCAGCCAGGGCTACACAGAGAATCCCTGTTTCTAAAAACCCAACAAAAAGACTTAAATGGGCATGTAAATGTTCCTCTAGTGAACCGTTCCTTTATAGAAAGTTGAAATCTACTAAAAGGTTATGATTTGTGGAATATCTGTTTGCTGTGGAAATGGGATCATGGTTAGAGATGATGTTGGCAAATTCAGACCCGCTGACATAAATGAACAATATTTGGTAATATAAATTAATGACTTGCATGCTTTTTCTGTACCCTGACTCATTCCTTACTGGTAGGATCAAT
Source organism: Peromyscus californicus insignis (assembly GCF_007827085.1). NCBI lineage: Eukaryota > Metazoa > Chordata > Mammalia > Rodentia > Cricetidae > Peromyscus > Peromyscus californicus. The sequence goes on from NW_026294595.1 coordinate 114,631,617, forward strand.
CTTTTCAGTATTTGGTTTCTGGTTCAATGAGCCAGAAAAGTAACTTTGTAGTATCAGAATGTCATCCAACTGTATATTTACTTTATTGTAAATAATGGTGAACAGTGGTCAATAAATAGTTTTATATTCCTTTAAAAAAAAAAAAAGAATATTCCACCCAAACACAAAAGAATATATCTTCTTCACAGCATCCCATGGAACCTTCTCTAAAATCAACCACATACTCAGTCACAAAGCAAATCTCAACAGATACAAAAAAAAATTGGAATAATCCCCTGTATTTTATCAGAACACCATGGCTTAAAGTTAGATTTCAATAACAACAAAAATACAGAAAGCCTACACTCTCATGGAAACTGAATAATGCCCAACTGAAATCGCCAATGGGTCAAGGAAGAAATAAAGAAAGAAATTAAAGATTTCCTAGAATTCAATGAAAATGAATGTGCAACATGCCCAAACTTATGGGACACTATGAAAGCAGTGCTAAGAGGAAAATTCATAGCACTAAATGCCCACATAAAGAAGATGGAGAAATCGCACACTAGTGACTTAACAGCACACCCGAAATCTCTAGAACAAAAAAGAAGCAAACTCACCCAGGAGGAATAGATGCCAGGAAATAATCAAATTGAGGGCTGAAATCAAGAAAATAGAAACAAAGAGAACAATACAAAAAAAAAAAAAATCAATGAAACAAAGAGTTGGTTCTTTGAGAAAACCAACAAGATGGACAAGCCCTTATCCAAATTAACCAAAAGGCAGAGAAAGCACCCAAATTAACAAAATCAGAAATGAAAAGGGAGACATAACAACAGACAAGGAGGAAATCCAGAGAATCATCAGGTCATACTTCAAAAATCTGTACTCCACAAAATTAGAAAATATGAAAGAAATGGACAGTTTTCTCGATAGGTTATCACATACCAAAGTTAAATCAAGATCAGATAAACTATTTAAATAGACCAATAAAGGTAATAGAAACAGTCATTAAAAGTATCCCAACCAGAAAAAGCCCACGACCAGATGATTTCAGCGCAGAATTCTACGAGATTTTCAAAGAAGAGCTAATACCAATATATTGGCAAACCAAATCCAAGAACACATCAAAAAAATTAACCACCATGACCAAGTATGCTTCATCCTAGGGATGCAAGGATGGTTCAATGAAAATCTGTCAATGTAATATACCATATAAACAAACTGAAAGAAAAAAAACCACATGATCATCTCAACAGATGCTGAAAAAGCCTTTGACAAAATCCAATACCCTTTCATGATGAAAGTCCTAGAGAGAGCAGGAATACAAGGAACATATCTAAACATAATAAAGGCAATTTACAGCAAGCCAACAGCCAACATCAAATTAAATGGAGAGAAATGGAGCGAAAGCAATTTCACTAAAATCAGGAACAAGACAAGGCTGTCCACTCTCTCCATATTTATTCAATATAGTACTTGAAGTTCTAGCAAGAGCAACAAGACAACAAAAGGAGATCAAGGGGATACAAATTGGAAAGTCAAACTTTCACTATTTGCAGATGATATGATAGTGTACATAAGTGACCCCAAAAATTCTACCAGGGAACTCCTACAGCTGATAAACTCCTTCAGTAATGTGGCAGGATACAAGATTAACTTAAAAAAAAAAAATCAGTAGCCCTCCTATATACAAATGATAAACAGGCTGAGAAAGAAATCAGAGAAACATCACCCTTTACAATAGCCACAAATAATATAAAATACCTTGGGGTAACTCTAACTAAGCAAGTGAATGACTTGTATGATAAAAACTTTAAGTCGCTGAAGAAAGAAATCAAAGAAGATATCAGAAAATGGAAAGATTTCCCATGCTCATGAATAGATAGGTGTAGAAGAATTTCTAAATGGTCTTATTAAATAGAAAACATGGAGCTAGAATTTGGGTTAAAGCCTTAGAGAGATCAGGGAAATATGGAAAGCCACCAGCTAACCTCACCTCACCAACTCCGCAGCTTACCAAGAGCACAACTTTCTTTCTACCCAGGCTTGCTTTTCTGCACTCTTATCGGCTCTTAGCCCAGCTACCTGACTTCCTCTTCCTACACAGCTCTGTCATTGTCTGTCTGTCTGTACAAACCTCCAGGCCTCTATGTTGTTACTGGGATTAAAGGCGTGCGTCACCACGCTTGGCTCTATTCCCTAGTGTTGCCTTGAACACACAGAGATCCTGCCTGCTAAGGGATTAAGGATATGTGCTGCCTGACTTCTTTGTTTACTTAAAATGGCTGGTCTTTTCCCCTGACCTCCAGGCAAGCTTTATTTATTATCACACGAATAAAATATCACCACAGGTAGGATTAGCATAGTAAAAATGGCAATCTTACCAAAAGCAATCTACAGATTCAATGAAATCCCCATCAAAATCCCAAAACAATTCTTCACAGATTTGGAAAGAACAATACGCAACTTCATATGGAAAAACAAAAAACCCAGAATAGCTAAAAGAATCATGAACAATAAAACAACCTCTGGAGGCATCACAATCCCTGACCTCAAGCTCTACTATAGAGCTATAGTAATAAAAAGAGCTTGGTACTGGCATAAAAGCCAACATGTGGACCAATGGAGTCAAATTAAAGACTCTGAGATTAATCGGCACACCTGATTTTTGACAAAGAAGCCAAAATTATACAACTGAAAAAAGAAAGCATCTTCAACAAATGGTGCTGGCATAACTGCATGTCAACATCTAGAAGATTGCAAATAGATCTATATCTGTCACCATGCACAAAACTCAAGTCCAAGTGGATCAAAGACCTCAACATAAATCCAGTTACACTTGATATCAGTAACTTGATAGAAGAGAAAGTAGGAAGTAATCTTGAACTCAGTGGCACAAGAGAAAGTAGGAAGTAATCTTGAACTCAGTGGCACAGGAGACGGCTTCATAAATATAACACCAGTAGCACAGACATAAAGCAACAATTAATAAATGGGACCTCCTGAAACTGAGAGGCTTTTATAGGACAAAGGACACGGCCAATAAGACAAAACAACAGCCTACAGAATGGGAAAAGATCTTTACCTACCCCACATCTGACAGAGTGCTAATCTCCAAAATATATAAAGAATTCAAGAAACTAGTGTGGTTGATATATTGTGCATACCCAATAAACTTATCTGGGAGTCAGAGAACAGAACAGCCATTATATTAAACATAGGTTTAGGCAGTGGTAGCACACACCTTTAATCCTAGCATTCAGGAGGCAGAGATCCGTCTGGATCTCTGTGAATTCCAGGCCACACTGAGAACAGAGCTAGGTGTGGTGGCACACACCTTTAATCCCAGCACTTGAGATTTCATGTCTGGCTTGGGAAAGACATACATCTTTAATCCCAGGAAATGATGGTAGGAAGCAGAAATGTATATAAGGCATGAAAACCAGGAACTAGAGGCTTTTTAAGCTTTGAGGCTTTTAGAAGCAGTTCAGCTGAGATCCATTCGGATGAGGACTCAGAGGCTTTCAATTTGAGGAAACAAGATCAGCTGAGGAGTTAGCGAGGTGAGATTGGCTGTGGCTTGTTCTGTCTCTCTGATCTTTCAGAATTCACCTCAATACCTGGCTCTAGGTTTGTGTTTATTGATAAGACTGTTTAAGATTCATGTTACAAACTAGACATCAAAATACCAAACAATCCAATTTAAAAAATGGGCTACAGAACTAAACAGAGAATTCTCAACAGAACAATCTCAAATGGCTGAAAGACATTTAAGGAATTGCTCAACATCCTTAGTCATCGGGGAAATGCAAATCAAAACAACTCTGAGATACCATCTTACACCTGTTAGAATGGCTATGATCAAAAACACTGAAGACAGCTTATGTTGGAGAGGATATGGAGCAAGGGGAACACTCCTCCACTGTTGGTGGGAATGCAAACTTGTATAGCCACTTTGGAAATCAGTATGGCAGTTTCTCAGAAAATTTGGCATCAATCTACCTCATAGAGCTTTTATCCAGTGACTGAAGGAAGCAGATGCAGAGATCTATGGCTGGGTGACAGAACCCCAGGAGTCCAATAGATGAGAGAGAGGAGGGATTCTATGAGGAAGAGACATCAAGATCATGATGGGAAAATGAACAGAGATAGCCAGCCAAAATAGTGGAAACCCATGAACTGTGGACCGATAGCTGTAGAGCCCCCACGGGACTGGACTAGGCCCTCTGGATAGGCGAGGCAGTTGTTTAGCTTGAACTGTTTGATGGATCAGGATCCATCCCTGGTGCATGAATGGGCTTTTTGGAGCCCAGTGCCTATGGTGAGACACTTTGTATAGCCTTGGTGCAGTGAGGAGGGGCTTGGACCTGCCTCAACTGAATGTACCAGGTTCGGCTGGCTCCCCATGGGAGACCTTGCCTTGGAGAAAATGGGAATGGGGGGGGTTGGGGGGGGAGCTGGGGGCCGGGAGGAGAGAGGAGAGGGGGATTTTGTGGTTGCTATGTAAAATGAATAAAAAATTTCTTAATAATAATTTTTTTTAAAAAAAGATACATTAAGTGGCCAGATATGATGGTGTACTATAATCTAGTGGTTGAGAGGTTATGAAAGAGGATTAGAAGGTCAAGGTCAGGCTTGGCTACATGAGACCCTGTCTTAAAAAACACCAAGAGAAGGGAGAGGAAGGAAGGAGGGCCATTGAGTGAAGGAGACAACTATGCTGCTATCTTGTCTGCATACTTATTTAAAGTGCTCATAAAATAGATAGCTAACTAATTGAAGACTATGAAAACGTAAACCTTTTAGCAATGATTCTTTGTGACAAAAAGAATGAGATCCAGATGAACACACTTAGTTATCTGACTTGATTATCATATAAAACTTTTCTATCAATCTTGCAATGATAGTCTTTAAATTGGTTTTAACAAGTTTTTTAAAAAATATATAAAAAGCAAAAGTAGAAGAATTTCATATTTCCACAAGATGAAGAAAGTTGTCATTAACTTAATTTCAATCACTTCCTGAGAAGATTTCAACCATATCACTCCACACAGGAACCTGATGTCACTAACTCAAAGTCTTAATACATAATTTTAATTGATGTATCATTTGATGTATAACTGTACTTTTACAAGTAGTTTAGATGAGTCCATGAATTAATCCAAGGATCGAGTAAAATTTTGGAACATGAAGGAGTTTTGGGGAGCATGCAGATCTGCCTGCTCATTCTCCAATGAAGAAAGAGAACAAAGACAACTTTTTTTTTCAGATAGACAGCTAATTATCAGTGCACTAAAAGAAGAACTCAACCTCATTCCTTATAGTCCAAGCCTCCACTAAATCCAATTTATCTCATTCCAAGAACTTTGTAAAAATCACATGTACTTCCTGAATTTTCTTATTTCCTAATCCCATGTCTAAATCATCTGATTAAAAAGAATTTCAGATTTATGGGCTGACTCCAGTAGAGAACCAAGAGAATTTAGTATGGCCAAAAAATTTTTAAATTTCCTCTTACCTAATGTTCTTGATCTTAAAAGAGTGAAATCATTGAAGTAACTTGCAACAACAAGGGATGAGACAGAAAACTAAAGAGGACCAGCTGTCCCGAGGCTTAGGACATTCTTCTAAATCAATACTCACTGGCTAACAAGATGGCTTTGAGGGCAAATCCCTGGATTCTTCTAAACTAACTTTAACTATCAAATAAGCAGGATCAATTAGCTGAGCTCTATAAAGTGCCTTGCTCCTTTCTAATGCAAGGAGTTTTTAAGATGGGGTTCAATAGGCACCAATAATAGGTTCCCAGAGGCAAAACTGCTCAACATCATCAGCAATTTTTGAAAGTTACACAAAGGAAGACTAAAGCATCAGAAAAGACTAGCATTTAGGGAGTCCCTAGACCCAAATTGGAGTTCAATTAACAGTGACTTTGTGGCTTTAGATTCAGCAGGTTCCTTCAGGTCATTCTCAATAGATACAAACTTATCATGCACTATAATTATATACCTGTAACAGGACTTCCTTTTTTGGGGGGTTGGGGAGTTTGAGACAGGGTTTCTCTATGTAACAATACTGGCTGTTCTGGAAACTACTTTGTAGACCTGGCTGGCCTTAAACTCATAGAGATCCGCCTGCCTCTGCCTCTGCCTCTGCCTCCTGAGTGTTGGGCTTAAAGGTGTGTGTCACCATCGCCTGGCTTGTCACAGGACTTCTAAGAAGTTAGCTTTCATGAACCTCTATTTTTAAATTCTTATATTTCTTCTTATTGATGTCCTGAGACTACAATGACAACAAATCATATATAAATCAAATGTTATTAAGCCAAAATTCATTTTTCTTTAAAAACAGCATTCAACACTATTAATAAAATAAAAGAATAAGATCTAAGTCTGGCTGATAGCTCTGAGAACTCAACAATGCAACCAATCTTTTCTGAAATTCACTATTAGTAGACCTCAAGTCCTATTCATAATTTATTCCTCAGTTTGTATGTCCATATCAAGTAGCACTTATTAACACAAATACAGAGAGAGAGAGAGAGAGAGAAAGAGAACAACCATCCAGATGATTTGAAACCTTGGATCTTTTCGAGGCCTTCATAACCTTAGCATAAGGAAAGTAAGAAAGCAAGCTGAAAAGATGGCTCAATGGCCAAGAACACGTGATGCTCTTCCAGAAGACATGGGCTCAATTTCTAGAACACACACAGTGGCTTACCACCATCTGCAACTCCAGTTCTGAAGGATCCAAGGCATTCTCCTGGCCTCTGTGTGCACCAGGCACACATGAGGTGCACAGACGTATACACAGGAAATACACCCATAAGAAGAAGAACATAAGAAAACACCTGTTCAAAATCCCTTCCTTGTGAAATAAATTTTCCTTTGGTTAGTCATTCTATTTTCCCATAAATAAATACAATTTTTCTGAGCATAATCTGTTACTTTCTCTGTGTGTGGCTGAAAACCTCCTTTCAAACAGAGCATGATGCTTTTAAAAGATCAAGGTAACAACTTAGGATTTTGAGGAGGTCATTCAGGTTTTAGTCCCACACTAGGATCCCTTCATTTTTCCATCAGTGAATCCAGCTGAATTTGGTTTCATCCTTTGAGCTTCTTTGCAGGCTTTTGAAAATTCTACATTGCGACAAATTCAGAGGGCAAAGAACTTGGGGTAGATAAAGCCTAAATTATTGAAAAAGCAATAGTTTGGAAAAAATACTTGCTTAGCCTGGTCCCCATAAGAATCCTTAAAATAGAGATGGGAATTGATGTGTGATTTGTGGGAAAACTAAAGGTTAGTCACTAGTAAGAATTTCTGTTACTCTTCCTGAGCTGATAGAGGTAAGGGAAGGGGGAGATGAGACAACAAAACAGCCCCGGCTAGATTTGGAGAAATCAAAGAACAGAAGAGACCTGTGCCTCCTTTCCCAGCAAGATATAAAAGGAGAGAAACTGATGGTGAAGTTCCCCACTCCAAGGTACACTCAGAACAGCAAGATGCTCTACGAGTAAAAGAGGAAAGTCTGATGTGACCTGACTATCCAATAAAGTATCCCAGAGGTTCCAGGCTCCCTGACTGAACTACCAGGGCTCACTGAAAAGGCTGAGAGGGAACACGTAGCTGAGAAGGTGAGTTGCCTGTCACTGGAGGATCTGTGTTCAGTGGTTGGTGTGTGGGCTAAGGAAGCCAAAAGCTACAGCTACCACAATTAATTAAATGGTGACAAAGGCTTATTGCCTACAAACAGGTGGAGGCCAAGTAACATCTTGGTAGAAGCCAAGAGTAGAGGAAATGTGTTGCAGAACCAGAGTGTCCCTCCACACAGATTCCAGAATACAGATGCTCCCTGAAATCCAGGTGCCACCAAAAAAGGAATAAAATATCATAGTACAAAATAGTACATATATATATATATATATATATATATATATATATGGATATATAAAATAATGAGCTTATGAAGCTAGTAAAAAGGTGAGTCAACAACTAAAGTTAGAGAAGATGAGCACAGCTATAATATGGACCCTCTCATAAGTTCCAGCACAGACTGGGGAAGAGTGGTGGACTTGGCAATGTGGGTACAAGGTTACCTAACAGAGTCTGCCTCAGCTACAGGCCAGAAAGTGTTCCTCTACAACCGTGTACTGGGCCCAGTGATAGCCCTTCTACAGTCCTCAACATAGAAACTAGAGCTCAGTGGACTGAACACAATTGTCACTCATGACTCTCTCAACAAGTTCCTGCATCCCAGAGGATCATCTGCCAAGCAGTCATTCCTTCTGTATGTTCTCTGCAACCTACATGCTCTGAAAACCTTGCCCTCCCTGACACAGAGAACCCACTGCACACAAGTCACCCAGAGCTCAGCATCTGCAGCCTTTCTGAACTCTGAAGCATGACCTATTTGATTCCAGATTCATCTTATCCTGACCCAACCAGCAAAGTTCAGCTGTCTGATGGCCAATCTACATCTTCTCCAATGGGATTTAAAATCCCCCGAGTGTGTTCTAAGGAAACTTTCATCCCCAGGGTACCTGTCTTAGGGTTTCTATTGCTATGATAAAATACCATGACCAAAAGCAACTTGGGGAGGAAAGGGTTTATTTCAGTTTACAACTCTCCAGTCATGCTCTATCACTGAGGGACATCAGGGTAGGAACTCAAGCAGGAACCTGGAGGCAAGAACTGAAGCAAAGGCAATGAAGGAGCACTGTTTACTGGCTTGTTAAGCCTGCTTTCTTATACAGCTCAGGACTACCTGCCCAAGGATAACATTGTCTACAGTGGGCTACACCTTTCCACATCAATTATCAAATAAGAAAATGCACCACAGACTTGCCTACAGCCAGTCTAATGGAGGCATTTTCTCAGTTGAGGTTTCCTTTACTCAGATGACCCTCAGCTGTTGTCACGTTGACATAAACACATGAGCCAGCACAGTAGCAAACACTCTCCATGTATATTCTAGTTAGAAAGTCTTCCTTGTTAGACTTCACCCATGGAATCTATTGTATGGTTTCTAAATCCTGATTAGAACAGGAGTGCCACATCTACTTTGTCTCAAAACCTAAGTGGACCACTTTTTCCACTGATGGTTTCCTCAACTCAAACAAACAAACAAGGAAATTTCCCTCCTCCATCCTCAGATTATTACCCAACGCATACATATATGCACATCTCGTTAGAGGACTGGGCAAATGTCCAGATAGGATTCCATCTCGACCATGCGCAGTGCACGTGGTAAGAAGGTGAGAAGGATACAATGAATGTTTCAACTGCATTTCAAACATGCTATAGCACGTTGTCCCTTGAATTTCTTTTACAGAATTTCATTTCAGTACTTGTCAATTTAATGCTAGATAATGTCTCAGAATCTAGACGCTAAATTAGTTAAATAGCTGATATGCTGTAGTAGCTATTGTGATAGAATTTCTGCTTACAAATAATATTAACTGAAGGTCTAACTATACTAGGCAGTGAAAAGTCTAGAGGCTTATGTGGGAAAATTAATTCCTAATGTATACAGCTTAGGGAAGCTCTCTAATTTAGAAGGTGTCCTTTTCTCAAAGTTCCACTTACTGATAAACTTGTTTTGCATAGTCTCCAACAGAGCTTGGTGAGCATCTTCAGCTTGTAAAGCGTGTGAACATTCTCTAGCCAGTATGGTGCGCACAAGATGCTCTCCACATCCTACAAGTCCAAGAAAAACAACAGTTGAGGAAAAGCAATACTGAATGCTTTGCTTGTCTCAATAACATAAAACACTCTTGCACACAACTTACGAAGCAGTTATGTAACAGAACAACTCAGTGAGGGAATGAGATGACCTCTATGAACAGTCTGGTCATTTTAGTAATGACATTCAATACAGTACAAAGAAACATGGGACTATTTAATCTCAAAAAAAATAGGTAAAATAAACGAAATCTCTCTTTCAGAGGAATAATTTGTGTAACATGGGAATGAAGATTCTGTACCTAGGGTTCTGTCTCATTCCCACTAATGAGTAACTACAAACCACCCTGTTGGGTGGTCTTATTCTCCCATTTAATAAGTGGTTCCTACAGCTGTCAACCATATTCTTTTTGACACTCCACTTGCCTGGGTGGTTTAAGAGAAATGTTAACATCTCCAGAGGCAGTCTAAATCTCTCCCTACCTACTGTTCAAGAAAATCATACACCGAAAGTGTGAAGGGGACCTAAGAAAATAGCACCTTTCTGACATTCTTTCATACTCACATAGCTTTTAGGAATAAAGTCTCTCTGTAGTTTTAAAGAAAAAGTATATTCTGGGACTCAAGAGATGGTTCACCAGTTAAAAATACTTGTTCATACAGAGGACCTAGGTTTGGTTCCCAGCACCCACAACTGTCTGTAATTCCAGAATGATATGGGTACTGGACACACATATGATGCATATACATCCATGCAGGCAAAACACTCATACACATAAAACACAGAGAAGGAGGGAAGGGTTGAGGGAGGGAGGGAGGGAGGGAGGGAGGGAGGGAGGGAGGGAGGGAGAAGGAAGTGAGGATTTTAACATGAGGCAAACTTTGACCACTCAAACACACTTGTAAGTAGGATCAGGCAGGTTTGCACTGATTAAGAGTTATGAACAGAAGTTCTATGGCAGTAGCTACTGCAAAAGTGGAGTCAAAGAAGCTAAATTTAAGGATTGGTGAGTTTTAGAGCATTTCTTAGAAAGGAGCAGCTTTCTTTCTACAAGAAAAAAAATTTAAACATTTAACCCTTGTATCATGATCTACACTTCTGAGAACCTAAAAAACAAGCATATTTCAAGCCACCTTCAAAAAGAACTCCATAGAAGAGTATCTAGGATCTATTCAGAATTCCAGCAAGACTAGGCACAACTTAACATTTCTGCAATTTGCATACATGCACATGTGCTCCACACAACACAGATATATGTTGGGGAAAAGCAGGTAAAAAAGGGAGGGTCACAACAATCATAATGAAACTTGGACTAAAACAGCTAAATAAAGCAACCACTTTTACTTTTTATTTAAAAATTATTCATTTTTATTTTAAATATGTGCATAAATGTATATGCACCACATGCATGCATAGTGCTGAAAGGCCAGAAGAGATTGTTACATCTCTTGGAACTGGAGTTGCAGACAAATAGTATTGAACTATCTGGGGGTGCTGGGAATTGAACCCATGTCCTCTTAACCACTGAACTATCTCTCTCCAGCCAGAAACCACTTCTAAATAAGGGCAATAACTTCTTTTTTTGGTGGAGAGAGAACCTTCAGTCTATAAAATAAATGAAAACTAAATGATACTTAGCTCTCTCCTGGGCAGTATTACTGTAAAGAGAATCAAGTACTACTGATAAATCTTCAGAAACATTATCTGTAATAACCATTAAGCCACGTTGTTGCCTTTCATGTCAGAAATGTCCTCTTCACACATACACCTTTCCCCCTCTGTTCACTCCTCTCCAATTATCCCATTCCTAAAATAAACATGCAAATATGCACATATGTGCATATTATATATACATATACTATGTATACTCATGCCAAGATACCAACAGTTCACATAAGTGTGAACACAACTTTCAAGCTGCCTGATATCTTACGGAAATGTCACTTTTCAAGATCTCTTTGTAAATATCTACATTTAGACAAAACTCCCTATGGAATTTAATATAGAATTTTATGGGAAGGATTATTCAATCCTTATTTTGTTCAGTACTATTTGTTTTATAAACAGAAAAAAATGATAAAAGTAATAGTTAAAAAAACATGATTGACACTGTGTGAGGACATTGTGTTAAGGTTACAAAACTCCATAAATTTTAATTTCCTTTGTGCATATATCTGATGTTATAATAATGAAATGTTATACTTTAGGACAATAGTGACAGTTAGAAAACGAGCATATTATAAGCTAAATGAATATTTAGAAGGTTACATACACATGCCTCAAGTAAAACAGCTAAACCACATGAAGTTATAACACTACATTAAAAATTCACATGTGTCAAGAAGACGTTTTCCTCTCTTACTGCAGGAGAGTACAAAGGGTTTCCCAACGAATGAGTTTTACCAGAAAACTATTAAAATTCTGATTTATAATCTGACATATTATTACCTTAACATAGGGGTTAGGACACCAAAACTTTTTCTACCATGGATTCCAATTAAGGAATATTAGAGTTTTTACCTACTAAATTCCAAATTTCTTAGAACATGCTGCAATAGAATTGAATTGTGACTCAAATGTTATTTAATTTTGAGTTTCATTCTTTACTCATACACATGAGAAAATACATTTTCACTACATCTTTAAAAAAAAGATTTATTTCTTTATTATGAGGCCCCTTTGATTTGCATCCCTTTTCATCTGTTAGAAGAAATCCCCTCTGCAGATGGTCCTCTTGGATGAAGGTGCCAGTGAGTGACCACTTGAGGTCCCCAAGGAGATCTGGCTTCTAGTAGATCACTTATTCAGATACTACATATTCTTTTATTTATATTTGTTAATGCTGTGGAATAATTCTTCTATACACTGTGTAAATTATGCTGTGGGTGATTTAATAAAGAAGCTGACTGGCCAACAGCAGAACAGGACAAGGTTAGGCAGGAAAACCAAAATGAAGACACTGGGAAGAAGGACAGAGTCAGAGGAGTCACCAGCCAGAAACAGAGGAAGCAGGATGTGTACAAAAATGGAGTAACAAGCTATGAGCCACATGGCAGCAAGTAAAGGAATGGAAATGTGTTAAGGGTTAGCTAGTAACAAGTCAAGCTACTGGCCAACCATTTATAATTAATATTGGAACTCTATGTCAGTTATTTGGGAATTGGTGGGTGGGGGAAAAAAAGTCCACCTACATATTTATTTATTTATGGTTTTTCGGGACAAGGTTTCTCTGTGTAGCTTTGGAATCTATCCTGGAACTTGCTCTGTAGACTAGGCTGGTCTTGAACTCACAAAGATCTGCCTGCCTCTACCTCCCAAGTCCTGGGATTAAAGGTATATGCCACCACCATCCAGTCACTACATCTTCTTTTTGTCATTGCTTATACAAGTTAAAGTATGTCATGACCTTATAACTTACCAAAAAACAAAGATTATGAATACAACAAAGACCTGAAAACAAACAAAGCAAATAGCAATTCAGAAAGGTGGTGTGGTGATGCCCAGTTGCAATCCCAGCACTTAGGATGCGAATGCAGGAAGATCAGGAGCTCAAACTCCGCCTCAGCTGCACAGGTAGCCTGCCTACATAAGCATCGATGAAACCTACAAATAAATTGATTGAAAAACAGTAAATTCATAATATGTTTGGAAAAGCATTAGGAATGGGCCAGTGAGATAGCTTAGTGAGTAAAAGTGCTTGATGACCTGAATTTGATCCCAGGGACCTGCATGATAGAAGGAGCAAACCAACTACCACAAACTATCCTCTGACTTCAACACATGCATGTTTCTGATGCACATGCATGAAATAAATAACTGTAATTTTTTGAATAGCTATTTTTGATGTGCTAGTATTAATATGATAACTAGAAGAAAAAATGAGCATTTTCTGCCGTGGAATTTTCTGCCTATAGGAATATATAGAGGGTTTGTGGGGAAAAAAATTATTTTCTATAGAAGTGAAAGATCCTAGAAAATATATGAAGGGGATATAAAAGAATAAGACTACATGTACTTATAATCTGTAAAATAATACTGATAAGGCAACAAAAATTAATGACTGCTAATATCACAAAAGATATAACCCAGCCCTACATGTCTCTTGATAAAATTAAGACATAGTTGTATCTGAAAGGACTTTAGCAAGCCTAAGCATGGAAAATGGGGCTCTGGCAGGCCTTGCCCTTCTCCCTCTGCCTTGCTAAAAACCATTAGATTACATTCCTAAAGCTAGCCACCAAGGTCTATTCCCTTATTTGGCTACTTCCTCCTTCTGAGGCTGACTACCAAGATCCAGCTATCAAAGTATTGAAATCCAGCAATCAAAAGTCCCCTAAGGCTTGCCTAACTAACATGTCCAATTAAAATTAAACACCTCATCCTAACACAGGGTTTCCCTTTTTACCTTTATAAACCGCCATTTTCCTATGTGCCAAGTCTGTCTCCACTCTATCCAGAGGCAGTCCTTTGTCCCTCTGGGACAAATACCCCTCTCCCTCTCCTTTGCCCCTTTTTTTCCCTCTCCCTCCCCACTTCTCTCTCATCCTCCATCTCCTGTCTTTGTCTCTTATTCCCTGTCCTTTGTCCCTCTGGGACAAATAAATCTTTGTGCTGAGACCTTGGTCTTGGGGTATCAAGCCAATACCAGTCCCTTCAGTATCATGACCAAGACATTTGAATATGAACATATTAGTAAGCTTATAAATTCTATTATCAATTTTCAGAAAGTGAAAGCATCTACAAAAACCTATAGTCAACATGCTAGACAATGATGAAAGTCTACCTACTTGGTTCACTTTTCTTCAACAATATGCTAAAGATCCAAGGCATTGCAACAAGACAAGGTAATGAAATTAAAAAGGAGGAACAAAAATATGTAAAAAGAAAGAGAGAGATAAAAGACAGAAAGCTGGGCATAGTGGTATCTAGGAAGTGGAGTCAGGAGGATCAGGAATTCAAAGACAGCTCACTACATAGCAAATTCAAGTCATCCCAGGTTATAAGACCCTGTTTTAAATAACCAACCCCAAATACAAGAAAATTCAGGAAGGAAGAAATAAACGGTCCCCATTTACAAATGACAAAATTTTTACATATAAAATCCCTCCGAGGGGTAGGTCTACAAAATAAACACTAGTGGTATGCCTCAAAAATTTTCCTCTCTGGTTAGTAATCTAAGATAACTGTCTGCAGATCTCTGCCTGTTACCAGCTTCCAAAATGTGGGCCTGACCTTCAATTTTTTTCCCATAGCCATCCAATCAACCATTCATGTGTTATTAAGCTACTTTCTACTAGGTGAAGTATATTAACAGCTGGCTATTTTTATAATATTTATTATATTATCAGACTTCTACAAAAATTATCAGAGTCTGCCTGGCTACAGAGAACTCACACAACTGTAATGCCAGCTGGTCTGGATGTCAACGTCCTGATTGAGTTTTCCAGGGCACAACTTCAGAGATTCACATGGTAACTCGAGGCATTTCAAGAGCCTTTGAGAAACAGTGCCTTGCATAGGCTACTTCCTGATAATTATAACCCTCAGCCAATTTCAACTCACTGTTTCCCAGTGTGCTTCATGCTGCTGAGATTCCCAGTATACTCACATCCTTTATTGTGGAATAGCCTGTTGTATAAATTGTTTTCACAGAATGGAAACATTTCATCCTCTAGAGAGGTTCCTTAGGACTCAGGAAAGTAAATAAAACTCACAAGTCTCATGAATTAGATAATTAACGAGTCTCAGGAAGTTCCTGGAACTTAAAAAAATTGGCAAGGCCTCTCCCAAAATTATATGAGCAGTAACAACTGCATAAGAGAGGAGAATCTCTCCTATCCATGCAGCTATCTGCAAGTCATTCAGATCCAAGAACAAAACTTGTGTGAATGGGTACCCATGATGAAACAGCCATTTCAGTGATCCTGCTGATTTTGAGTCATCCATGTTCCTGTAAGCAACCTCCGCACCAGTGTTCATATAAGCAATCTCAATAAAATCAATGATTCACTGCTGTGGAATAATCCTTTTGCACACTGTGAAGATTTGTTGCTGTGATTGATTTAATAAAGAAGCTGACTGGACAATAGCTTAACAGAATAAATTTAGGCAGGAAAGCCAAATTCAGAATGCTGGGAAGAAGAAGGGCAGAGTCAGAGGGGTTGCTAGCCACAGGTGAGATGACCATGCCATGTTGAAAGAAGGAACCACCACATGGCAGAGCATAAATAAGGAATGAAAATAATTTCATGGATGGGGTCACTACAGCCTGAGGAACTTATATTAAAGAGTTGAAGCATTAATAAGGTTGAGAACCAGTGCACTAAAGGAAAGAGACTTTGAACTCATTGCTCTAGCTGAAATGTGTGATTGTGAGGCACCAAAAGTCACCACTGGCAGCAACACAGGCACATTCACTTTAAGTGAAGGTATTTTTTGAAGGGAGAAGTAAAATATCCATAACATAGTTAATTGTTTCTAACAAATGACTTCTTTTCCAATTTGTTTGCTAAAAGAAAGTAAATGATAACAGATAAATAACATGTTGCATGAAAGGGGAAATCTCACATAATTAAGGATATCATACCCATTTAATGAGTCACTGCATCCCAGGTATTGTGTGCTTGTTTAGAATCCAGAAAAACAACACAGCAAATCCTTAAGAAACTACAATACTTACTAGTGTCTTTAATTTTCCCCTCATCAAAATGTCCCCATATCATTCCCTTAGTGAATGCTCAGCCTTCCATTCCAAAGAGCTCTGCATCTTTACTTAGAGAGAAAGGTCAGGTTCCAGCTTCTATTTAGAAAATGCCAGCCTGTACAATGTTTCTTTGGGGCCTTCATATTTGTTCTCGTTCTCGTTCTCTCTCTCTCTCTCTCTCTCTCTCTCTCTCTCTCTCTCTCTCTCTCTCTCTCTCTCCCCATCTTTCTATATACACCATACACACTCTTTCAGATATGTACTGAAGAACTGATGTAAGATTCCATTGGATGGCCTTGGGATGCTTCAAGAATCTGCTATAAAAATCAGAAACAAGAGTATCTATTGCCGCAAAGGGTTGTCAATGGAAGAAAAGGGGAAGTTAAAGTTCTCTTCTGGTGTTTTTTTCCTCTCTCCTCATGATATTCTCTGTATTTTCTTTCTATTACAAAAGGTGATTCTCAGCAAGCCTGACAGTCATCTCTATGAGCCTACAATATAGAAAGAGTCTATAATTGTGGTCTGAGACTATGCTTCAAAGCAAACTAAACTGACTCACAGGCTATGAATGACCACTTGGATAAAATTTCCATTATCAAAATAAAACTAATATTATATTAAGATCTCTCTTAGTCTGACACAAAACATTTCTGTAGATGTTCAGGGACTGTATACCATAATAGTTTTTGCTTGATGTTTACTTCTGCTGCAATTTTCCCCCAGTTTTTACAATGAATGCATTTATCTCCAATGGGCTTACTAAATAACTTCAATATGGCATTCTTACGTTCACAATATATTCTTTTAATAATTTTTATATATAAAGAATTAGATATTAGGGCATTTTTTAACAAAGTATATGTTAACAGAGTCTCCTTCACCCTAGTCTTCCACACCCTAATACTACCCACAGATAACCCACGCAAGCACCGTCTCTTATGCTCTTTGGTGCCCCATGTATTTAGAATACATGGGGAAAATATAATATTTATCAAGGTAATCCAAACTCAGAAAGACAAAAATTGTATGTTCTCTTTTAAATGTTAAAGTGCTTATTGGGCAATCATGAGGACCTGAGTTCAGATCCCCAGAATCCACATCAAATCCAGGCATGGTGGTATATATACGTAAAAGAGGCATTGTCAGGACATACAGGTGGACCCTTAGGGGCTCACTGGCCAACCAATTCAACTGAAACACAGAGCCCCAGGTTCAGTAAGATACCCTGTTTTTTTGTTGTTAAAAAACAACAACAAAAAAAAAAAACCACAGAAATTGGAGAAGGACTAAGGAAGATATACAAGTGTCAACTTCTGCCTTTGGTATGAACCCTATACAAGTGAATACTTCTTCACATACATGCATATGTCACATTCACACCCAAAACAAAATACTATTTAATTTGAAATAAACATTGCATAGAACAAATGAAGCAAACACTTGGTTCTTTGAAAAGATAAGCTTGACAAACCCTTACCTGAACAAATCAAAAGAAAAAGACTCCAAATAATAAAATTACAAATGAAAAAAGAACCATTAAAACAAATATAAATGAAATTCAGAAAATCATTAGATCGTATCTTTAAAGCATACACTCCACTAAATTGGAAAAACTAAAGAGTTGAATAACTTTCTAGATGTATATGACCTAAGAAAATCAAGCCAAGATGAAATAAAAAATTTAAATAGATTCTACAGCAAGCACTGAGATTGAAGCAATAATTGAAAATCTCCCTACCTGGGGCTGGAGAAATGGCTTTTAGAGATTGAGAGCACATACTGTTCTTGTTAAGTTTGGATCCTAGTACCAATGCAGAGAGTTCACACAAGCCGTAACTCCAGCTCCAGGATTTGGCCTCCAAGAGCAACTGAACCCACATCTGTATACTTAAAACACACACACACACACACACACACACACACACACACACACACACACACACACCTTTTTTTTAATCTCCCAACTATAAAGAGTCCAAGCCCAGATGGATTCACTGCTGAATTTTAACACACTTTCAAAGAAGAACACTAATGTTCCTCAAACTAGTTCATGAAATAGAAAGGGAAGGAACACTACTGCATTCTTTTTACAAAGCTAGTATGTATGACAGAGATACCAAGAGCAGATAAAGGAAAACAAATAATAGGTCAATATCCTTGAAGAACTTAGATACAATTCTCAACAAAATACTTGGAAACTAAATTCAAGAATACATCAAAAAGAACACTCACCACGATCAAGTTGCATTTATGCCAGGGGTGTGAGGATGGTTCAATATATACCAGTAAGTGTTATACATTTCCTGAATGGACTAAAGGATAGAAATCGCATGTTCATCTCAACAGACAAAGAAAAGGCTTTTGATAAGATCCAATTTCCTTTCGTCATTAAAAATCATGAAGAAATTCAGATTAGAAAGAACATACCCCAATCTAATAAAGGCTATGTATATGACAAACCTATAGCCAACATTAAATGGGGTGAAACTCAAAACATTTACACAAAAATCAGGATCAAGAAAAGAGGTACAATTTCTCTGTTCCCACTCAATAATGTACTAGAAGTCTTAGCCAGAACAATAAGACAAGAGAAGCAAATAACAGGGACACAATAGGAAAGGACAAAGTCAAGGTATCTATTTGCAGATAATATGACCCTATATATGAGATCTTTAAAAAAAAAAAAAAAAAAAACTGTACCAGACAACTCTCAGAACTGATAATCAGTTTCTTCAAAGAGGTAGGATACAACATTAACATTCAAAAGAATCAGTGGTCTTTCTATATACTAATGAAAATACCCTGTGAAGGAAATCAGGGAAACAACTCCATTCACAATAGCCTCAAATCAATCAAGCAACCAAGCAAACAAGAAAAGCCCACCTTAGAATAAACATGACAAAGGATCTAAAGACTTGTACAATGAAAACTTTAAAAACACTAGGAGACAGAAACACCTACCATGCTTAAGATTTACATAATAAAAAATTTAAAAATAGCTATCCTACCAAAACGAATCTACAGATCCAAAGTTCTAGTAACATTTTTCATAAAAAGGAAAAAAAACTTGAAATTCATATGGGCGTACACACACACACACACACACCACAACAACAACAATAACAACAACAAAAACACCCTAGATACCAAAAACAATTCCCACTCTTCATTGTAAGAGTACTTACTGAAGATATCACCAAAACTGATTTCAAATAATACTACAGAACCATGCTACTAAAACCAGCATGGTACTGTCACATAAACACACAAACAGGGATAGAATATAGAAGCCATATGCATGGCCATTCAACTAGGCTACCTGATTGTTTACAAAAGTGTCAAAAAATAAACATTGGAGAAGACAATATCTTCAGCAGCTCTGCCCTAAATAGGACATTTACATCAAGCCCCCTAAGTTCAGGGAGTATCATGGAGGATGGAGAAGAAAGAATGTAAAAGCTGGAAGTAGGGGAGAAAGGCTGTGAAATGCCATTGTCTAGACACAACATGATAGTTGCACTCGTGAATTCATGGTAGCCATGGTTACCTGGAAAATTCCTGCACAAGACTAAGACAATCAACATTCCAGTAAGGGTAGGAGAGGACTCAACCCTACCTCAACAGCTATCAGCAATTGATAGTTTCTGGGTAAGCAAGAGCCATTTTTCTTTCTGGGTAAGAGCCATTATATAATATAACCTTCATAGAGCCTCAAAATGAGATTAGCATTTTGAAATGTAACTCATTATCTCACAAACTTTTCTTTGGCAGACTGTATTTCTTCTATCAACTGCTCTAACTTCACTTCTGAGATCAAGAATCCCCAGAGGTGGAGAAATTAAAGATGCATACATAAGAGGGACATATCCTATATTCCTGTGCAGCCAGCACACAGGAACACAGGACCAGCAGCAACAAAAGCCCACATTCAGTAGGTACTACTGGCATACCACACATCTCCAAGGAACACTGATGATATTCAAGTACATATGTCAACTTATAAATGCTGCCATTCACTCTCACTGAAAGTATTGGACATCTGAAAAAACCTTTCAACACAGGCCTGTTAGAAGTCCACAGGGACAGATAAATATTAAGTAAAGGCCTTTCCAAATTTAAAAGGAAACATTTGGTACTTCACTTTCCAGTATTGCGACATCTCTTTTTCAACAAAGGAATTTATTACATAGTACGTCACCTTTTCCCTGTCAGAGGATTTACTGCCAATTTTGGAGTTGGGTTACTTCTGGTTTTCAAGCTTGTCTTGTGAAATTACAGAGAGGGCTGCCTTAAAAGTGATAGAACACACATGAGTTCAGTCTTCACAGTGTCCCCTTGGCTATCAAACCTGGAATCTATTATATACAAGAGGAAAACATAAGGAGTTTTATAAAGAGATGGAGTAAGTGGTGAAGATGTCTAAAACAGTCGAGTCCAAAGGTTAGCTCACCAACATGCACAGTGTTTCTCAAATGTGTGTTTAGTTCTATTACATAATTCTCATCATATTTTTAAGTATTTGTAACAATAATATTAAAAACCAACTCAGGCCTTTTCATGTACTCATTGTTTAATATTAAGTAACCAAACAGAAAACCATTTTTACTATGATGCAAAGGTACTATCTCTTCAAGACTGGGGTATAAGTAATATATGCTTTAAGCTCCATACTTATTCATGAAAGAAAAATATGACCAACAGTTCTAATTCAACACAGAGGAACATCTGATCTGAGGCATACAATACCTATCCAATGTTATCAATATTAGCAGTTTTACTGAAAAGATGTAACCAAACTACAAAAGTTTTAACTGCCTAAACAATTAGCTACATAAACAGGGAAACTTTTGGTTTTTGTGAGTGTGATACTGTCATAAATTAGAACATATTCAAAGAGACTGAAACATAAGTAAAAGACTTTCCACTAAAAAAAGTAGTGTCACATGAGAATGTTATAGCTCACACACAACTGTCTTCCTCCCCAATCTCTAGTTGCCCCCTTTGTTAAAATGGCATCTCAGTGTGAGAATTTTCTCAGTGTTCACTCCGAGGGCCAATGATAAAACAGGACTTTTCTTTGTGCTGTTATATACTTAAATTCAGTTTCCTAAATCACAACACTGAAATTGGAGAGAAATGGACAAGGGGAGATTTTTTTTCTTCATATGAGAAGCAACTGCCTGCAGCAGAAGTGGGTTTTCCATTGTTATTGTCCCTAAGCGTGGATCAGTACTGTGGCACTCAAGTGAGAAACACATCACATGTAAAAGCACTAGGCTTATCCATACCTGAGAACTCTAGTAGGGCAATGGCCATTTAAAAGTAACACTGTGATGCCCAGTTATGTTCTTTGCCAATTGCTTATTTAGATTACTATTCTGTTAGAGAGTAGATCACAGACAAGGGCAGCTCCAGATGTCACTCACACCTGAGGTGAATCACTGGAGATGTCCATGCTTTGTCTTCCTCATTTGAAAACTCAAATGACTTCATGTAAATGACATTAAAGTTCTCACAAGACAAAATATTTATTCCTGCAAATACTTTCAGAACTTGAGTAAATTTATGCTTCAAATTTAGTTTCAAACAAGGTGTCAAAGCTCATGTCTAAAATCCCATCAATAGGAAGGCTAAGGAAGGAGGTTTTCTGAGACTGAGGCAGCCTGGACTAAAGACTGCATTCCAGGCTACACTGGGGTACAAAGGAAATCCTGTTTCACTAGTAATCATAATAGTTATTATTGTTATTATTATTAATACTTCAGTTAAAGTGCTTACGATGGATAGACCACCTATGAGAAAATGCTTTTCAAAAACTGTTAATTAAGAAAAAGCACATTTAGATTAACTTCAACTATAGAGAATCTTTACAAGGGAAGGGAGAAGGTCACAGACTCGATGATTTACCATTAAATAACCAATTACTGTATATCTAGGCTTTCACAAACATTTCATTGGGTATTTGCAATTGACTTAGAGAAGGTATATCATCCCTAACTGACAAGTAAGAGAAGGGAATTGTTGTCACTAAAATTCCAAGATCCAAATCTTATAGTTAGTTACTGCTTCAACATATGAATAAAGGAGAGGTAAGCAAAAAAAAAAAAAAAAAATCCTCAAAGCCTTAAAAACCTTGAGACTTGGGACTGGAGCAATGGCTCAGCAAGTAAGAGTACTTGCTGCTCTTCTAGAGGACCCAAGTCTGGTTCCTAGTGCCCTTATCAGGTCTAACTCTAACTCCAAGAAACCCAATGCCCTCTCCTGGCCTCTGCAGGCACTTGCACACACGTGGCATTCACTCACAGAAACACAAACACACATACACATAAAATGAGAATAAATCTTTTAAAAAGAAAACTCTGAATTCATCATCTAAAATCCAATTAATAATAATCTGAAAACAAGAAGCTCAACAGGCACTTCTGGCACTAGGCCTTAGATGATAGAGGGCTTAATTTTATCCACAATGTCCTGGAAACTGTAAGTCCCTGAGCTAAATACCAAATAAAAAATTAAGATTTTATTTTGCCTCAATGCCATAGTGTACATTTCATCAGCCAAAAAAGTCAAGAGACGGTTATAAATATCTAATGTGTAGATATAATGTAAACTACATGCGTATGCTAGTTGTATGGAATAGGGTCCACAGACAAAAGAATGTAAGCAAGATCCTTACGCTGTACCATAAATTTAACATATAACTACCAAAACAACTATATATATATATATGTATATATATACATATATATATATATATGATATAATATCATTAATACCTTTCTTAATGAGTTAAAATTCAGATGTGGTTTATGAGGTTGATTTCAGTTTCCAGGCCTCTTAAAAATTAAAAAGAGAAGTCTGAGTTGATGTGATTTCCCAATAATTCTTCTTCCAATAGGAAGGCAATATAAATCATTTCATCAGTTTTTAAGTTGCACTCAATGCTTAAAACAACATTCAGGCCGGGCGGTGGTGGCGCACGCCTTTAATCCCAGCACTCGGGAGGTAGAGGCAGGCGGATCTCTGTGAGTTCGAGGCCTGCCTGGTCCACAAAGCGAGTTCCAGGAAAGGCACGGAGAAACCCTGTCTCGAAACCCCCCCCCCAAAAAATTCCGTATTTAGAAGTCACATAAACGATGACAGAAAAAGTCTTAAATCTGCTGTCCAACCACTACTTACCACCTTCTCCAGTCAACTCCCTGGCTGGGGTGATTTGAGGGTACGAAAGGACACAAATGTGCTGATGAGTGGGAGAAATGGGAAGCATATTAAATTATGTGGATCAGAATAAAATTTGAGGAATACTAATATAGAAATTACTCAAAAGTTATCTTATCACAAACTATTAAAACAAATATGTAAATATGTAAGACAAAAACTAGGTGGTCATCTTGAAATTAGTTTTGTAGCAAAGGGTAGACATTCTTCAAAGGTGTTGTTTGATACTATTCTAAAGAACATTATTTAAAAAATGATTTCATATGGTTACATTGCTCTTAACACTTACAGCCTAGAATTTATTTACAATTTTATTCAAAATTTAAAAATTGTGCTTCCTTATCTCTCCCAGGTTGTGATAAAGAGGGAGAGAGGGAGAGAGAGAGAGAGAGAGAGAGAGAGAGAGAGAGAGAGAGAGTGTGTGTTTGTACGTGTGTGCGTGCAAACGCACATATCATCACCAAAATCATCCATAAAGTCTCAGGAAATTCACAGAATACTCCATGAAAATTCATTTATTAACTCCATAGTGCTCATAGATCTCAATTAAGAACTCACACAGCTATGATTTTATTTAAAAATATACAACCATATAGTTTTAAACCTATAGGTAAAGTGTTTATTTTGATTTGCAGTAAAAATACTGGTGGGACCATGAACTCCGTATGCCAAAAGCAATAGTGCCATCAGCAGCAGCTACAGAGTATAAAAATTCTTCAATTAGATTATCATGCTAAAATTGATTTCCTGTTAAGTAAAATACCCCTAAGAAAGGCCATGTTCTGGGTGGCTGAAGAAATTACCTAAGGGGAATCTAAAACATTCTTGTTCTTCTTATAAACAAGGAAACAAAGATAGAAATATCAAAGACCACAGATGTCACTAACAAAAGATAGGTTCCAATCCTAAAATACAAAGGGCAGGCCTCCACAACTCATAGAGATTTCTGCTTGTTTGAAGGGAGACTTTACAAGAGCTCTTTATTCCCATCCTAACAGAGCAAGCAAAACAGGCAACAAAACCACAGTTTAAAAAGTTGTAAATGAAATGAAGATGCAAGTGTATCTCAATGAACATAATTCCCAAAAGTGAGAAGATTTTGCTAACAGGAAAGTGGCCTATGACCTCTTTTATTCCTGAGGAAACAGTAAGGAAAGAAGAATGTCTTTGAAGAAGACAAGGAGAAACAAGTTGAACAATAACAACTTTGAGTGACAGACCACATTTGGGCTAACATAAATTAGAATCAAGAAAAGCCCCACATGCAGAGCAGAGCTGAACCCATCCACATTCTTTCCTACATATTTTCAATGAGA
The DNA here is from genome assembly GCF_007827085.1 of Peromyscus californicus insignis. Lineage (NCBI taxonomy): Eukaryota > Metazoa > Chordata > Mammalia > Rodentia > Cricetidae > Peromyscus > Peromyscus californicus. Next base: position 114,656,518 of record NW_026294595.1, read on the forward strand.
GCTCCAAAGACATGGAGCACAGCAGAAGTCAAAGAGTAGAACACTCCCAGGCATATCAGAGCTTGACTGAGTGAAAAGAAGCAGCAAGCTGGGGACTGGGAACAAAACAGGAACTGAAACAAAGAGCCTTTCCAGTCAATGCTGAAGTAGACAGTCTTCACCTAGTACCATGCAGCAGCCACCAAACAGCAGGAAGAGAAAGGCTGTGATAAAACCATCAAAGAACAATGGGTATGTTAGCTAGCTTTCTGTTATGACTGTGATCAAAAGCAGTTTACAGAAAAATGAACTTTGTATTGGGGATTGGAGGCACTGTAGCTGCACATGGCTAGCACTCCCTACTTTCTTTTATCTAGTGGAGCAGGAAGCAGAAGAACCGGAAATGGGGCTAGGCTATAAACTTCAAGGCCTGCCCCTAGTTATTCACTTCCTCCAGTTAGGTCCAACTTCCCAGACATTTTACAAACTCTCAAAATTCTATTACTTGTTGGGATTACTTATTCAAATATATGACCTGTGAGGAATATTTCCCATCCAAAATGTAAGACTGATTGGGTTTTGTCCAAGTACATTGCAACAGTATCTCACCCTGAGTGCCTAGAAAGGCAAAAAACAAGGCCCAAGACCAGGAAGATTGCATCCTTAAAAACCTCCCCCAAAGAAACCAAATGAGCTAGTAGCCAGCTTGTAAAAGACAGAATGAAACAACAAATAAAAGAAGTATCCCATTCCCATCTCACCCCCCTTCCCTGGTTCAAACAGCTGATAGCTCAGATCTCAATAAAAAGATACCTAGTGTTTTGCTTGTGGTCAGATTCCAAACTCTGTTATGTGAATTTTTTTTTTTTTTTTTTTTTTTTGGTTTTTCGAGACAGGGTTTCTCTGTGTAGCTTTGCGCCTTTCCTGGAACTCGCTTTGGAGACCAGGCTGGCCTCGAACTCACAGAGATCCGCCTGGCTCTGCCTCCCGAGTGCTGGGATTAAAGGCGTGCGCCACCACCGCCCGGCTGTTATGTGAATTTTTATCTGCTGTTAGTGTAGTTGCAGGGAGTGGTGTGAGGTAAACTCAGATTATCAGGCTGGGCAGTGAAGCAATTACTTATACTGTTCTATTATTAAATAAGACCCAGGAGATGAATAGGGGGTAAAAACCTGATTGAGGAACTGGAGAGGTGGCTCAGTAGTTGAGAGCACTGGCTGCTCTTCCAGAAGACCTGGGTTCAATTCCCAGCATCCACATGGCAGCTCACAACAGTCTGTAACTCCAGTTCCAGGGCATCCAACACCCTCACAGAGACATACATGCAGGAAAAACAGCAATGCACATAAAAATAAATAAACAACAAAAAAACTGATTGATCAGAGAAGCAGCCAGTGACCTCATCTCTCTCTCTCTCTCTCTCTCTCTCTCTCTCTCTCTCTCTCTCTCTCTCTCTCTCTCTCTCTCCTAGCTTGACCCAAAGGGCCAGAGAATCTTTCTAAATCCCTCCCTACTACTTCCTGTGTCTCTATATGACCTGGGTTCTCCAAAACCTCTATGGCCAATTCTGGTCAGTTAGTAGCTAGATACACCCTCTGATTCAAGGTAAATTTTATTGGCAGTCTCATGGTCGAGATATAGCCTGAACTGACCTACTCTGGTGATGGGATGGCAGTCTCAAGAGTATCAGAGTGTGATCAAAATATCCCACAACAGGGTAGCTGTAGATGAAATTCTAAACAGTCTTAGTAAATAAGAAACTCAGAGCCAAAATCAGAGGAAAAACTCAAAGAGATCAGAGCAATATCCATGACTAGCTTTAGCTTACCACCAGCAGTAGCTTCCCCATACAAAGTTTTTTCCTGCCTGACTTGTGTTTTTATTGCCTTTCTGTTTGGTCTTCTCATTGGCTCTAAACCCAGCCACATCACTTCCTCGTCACTGCCTGTCTATACAGACCTCCAGGTCTCTATGGTTGGTACTGGGATTAAAGACTCGTGTCACCATGCTTGGCTGCATCCTTGACCACACACACTCTGCCTGCCATGTGATCGGATTAAGGGTGTGTGCTACCACTGCTGGACTTCTGCTTAATGGCTATTTGACCTCTGATCTCCAGGCAACTTTATTTATTAACATACAAATAAAATATCACATTTCCTCACAAATAAAATATCACCACATTTCCCACTGTTATTCTAATAAAAAGAAAAAAGAAAAAAAACTATAACTAATATAAGAAAAACAATATACAATAAGTACAATAACTATATACAATATACACCTCAACAATGTCTAGTCTATTTGACATTGACATTTGACAAACTCAGAGAAAATATTCCATTACCTATTCTATTTTGACAAGTCCAAAATGTACCAGATTCACTTTTTATTCTAACTTATATTACTAACAGAGAACTATCTTATAATGTCTTTCAAATTTATACACTTACGCCTCTTTACTGAGTTTCTTTTCTGAAATTCTTACCAAGGAAAACTATAACTACTAATTTTCAACTAACTATAACTATAACCATAACTATCTAATCTTCAACTCCCTCAGAGACCCAAGAAGGAAATAGTATTACCTAATAAAACAAGAAGTGCAAACAAGCGACTTCCAAAAAAATGTGAGTTGACAGAAACAGCCAGCTGCCTAGACAGTCACCCGAGGTTTCTCTGCAACGTAGGGGCATCATCTTCAGCCTACCGTATCTGACAGACTCATTTGTGAAGTAGGATGTACACAAGGCCTATAGTTCAACCTCACATTCGGTAAAAATAGTCCATGTATGAAAAACACCTGAATTCCACCAGTGTCCTGTCATGATTCAGGATTTTAAGTTCTGGAAATTGTTGGTGTTTTTGGAGTTCGGCTGTCCATTCTTCTTGGCTTGTGGGTGGCTTCATCTCTTTAATTAAATACCAGTCTACCATTGAGAGGTTAGACTCCGTCAGCCTAGTTACTCTTTCAGCTACTGTTCCACTGCACATCAGAAGCCATCGGCCCACTGCCTGTTCAGCTGCCTTCGAAGAAAGGGGCACTGTACCTTTTCCAGATTGCAAAGGCTACTTCAGCAATGGTGCCATATTGTCCTGGCCTCAGAGGATGCCTGTTGCTAAAGTCACAACCACACTTGTCTTGGCAAGAATCGGCAGTCCTTTGTTTCGTGTCCTGTCTGTCCTTTTTGTCCTGTTTGTCAGCAGTCTATTTGAGGACACTTTGTTGTCCAGTGGCTAATTTTTGCCACAATGAAAGTTAACTCCATATGGAGTTTCTTCAATGGTCATATCTTCTCTGAAATAGATTGGTGCTGCCAGGAGCTGACATGTCTCATAGTCATAAAAAAAGAAAAAAAAAGTGCCTTTACCTACCTGCTCAGCCATCTCATCAGCCCCAAATGATTAAGTATTGACACCACCATCAAAACACCTACATCGACTGCTGCAAGAATTGAGTATCAACTTAACTACAGATGAGATTGACACAATGCTTCATTATAGATGCATGTGAAGAAGAGTGTATCCTTTTTGTAGCAAATATTTTAATTTTCCAAATATTTTAAACACATAGTCAATAATTAAAAGTTATATGAAAAATAAACAAATAGGTGATCAAGAATTTAAAGAAGGAAAAGTCAAACTAATAATATTTTTTTTTTGTTTTTTTTGTTTTTTTTTTTTTTTATTAATTTATTTTGCAATACAATTCAGTTCTACATATCAGCCACGGATTCCCTTGTTCTCCCCCCCTCCCGTCCCCCTCACCTTCCCCCCAACACCCCCCCCCCCATTCCCATCTCCTCCAGGGCAAAGCCTTCCCCACAGACTGAGGTCAACCTGGTAGACTCAGTCCAGGTAGGTCTAGTCCCCTCCTCCCAGGCCGAGCCAAACAATCCTGCATAGGCCCCAGGTTTCAAACAGCCAACTCATGCAATGAGCACAAGATCTGGTCCCACTGCCTGGGTGCCTCCCAAACAGATCAAGCCAATCAACTGTCTCATCCATTCAGAGGGCCTGATCCAGTGGGTAAATAAAGACCACATGAGAATAGGAAGAAGCAAAGTGCTAGAGAGGCCCACAGAAATCCACAAAGATACCCACACAACAGACTGCTGGCAGAGGTCGAGAGACAGCCTGAACTGACCTACTCTGGTGATGGGATGGCCAAACACCCTAATTGTTGTGCTAGAAACCCCATCCAACTACTGAGGGATCTGGATGCAGAGATCCATGACTAGGCCCCGGGTGGATCTCTGGGAGTCCAATTAGCGAGAATGAGGAGGGTTTATATGAGCGAGAATTGTTGAAACCAAGGTTGGATAAAGACTAATAATATTTTTAAAAATTAAAAATAATGATCTATATAAATTATCATGAAAAGATGAAAATTTCAAAATAAAAAAGCTATAAATCAAATCAGATGGCTGAGAACACAAAATAAAGGAAGGCCAATAGACTTAAGAGGAAGTAAGAGACAGGAAACAAAAGGACCCAAGGTTCTGATAGAGTTGGGGAAATAGCTAAACTGATGCACAGAAATGAGTGAGAAGTTGGAAGAGAGCATTTGTCTCTGTGGGATGATCTCCAGGCCCTCACAGAAGTCTGACAAGTAAGAGAGAACTATGCCTAACAGCTGAAGATCATAGGACACTTTTCCAAAACTGACACCAACTGACAGAGCAGCTCAGCAAAGCCTGAGGAGGAAAACCACAAACTATGACACCTGACTCTATCACTAACAAGGGCTAGAAAGTAAAAAATGAAACATCGAAAATAGAAAAAGACATATTACATTCAAAAAGAACACTCTAAAACTGCTTAGCAGAAACAATGGACATAAAAAGATAACAGAAAATATCTGAGAAGACTAGGGGCAGGGAGGGAGACAGTGAGAGGAAGAAAATATCTTTTAACAGTAAAGACACTTCAGACAAATGAAATTTAGAAGATTCAGCAGCAGCAGATTTGGACAATAAAAACATTAAATGGCATGAAGTCTGAGCTTTAATTTTGCAAGAAAAAGTAAATAGGGGTGTGTGTGTGTGTGTGTGTATGCACGCACCTTTTTTAAAACAACTAACTGCTTAACACACACAAAAAGATGAAACACTGTGGCATTTATAACACACATAAACAAATGTTTATATTCATTATATTCATTCATGTTCAAAGCTCAAAGGAGCAGAAGGAAATAATGGCTTACACTATCAAAAAAGCTCTTGTGTTTGGGAGTAAGCAAGTGTTTGTTTGATTGGCAACCTTTATCTGTGTCATGCTTTTATTTGTGACTTCATTAAAGGGGTTTTATTTTCAAAAATTTTTAATACATAAAAGAAAACTTAAATGAACTTAGGGAATTTCCTGTATACCATCGCATTATTTTGAAAACTGATATAAAAATTTAAATATCTGAACATGTTTTCTATCATTTCTATAAGAACTGTACATTAGGGGAAGCCAAACAGATATTGTAAGTTTTTCTTTTTAGAGAAATCAGTAGATAAGAAATGAGAGAGAAAGTAATGCTAGTGCATTATAGTGACAGACAACATTAGAGATAAATCCTATGGAAATATATCTAATTTTTTACAAAAACAGCAAGATACAGGCAACACACTGCCACCAGTCAACAGAAAGCAAAACAATGAAGGAGCATATTGTTTGGGGATACATATTCAATTGAACTTTTTTTTTAAAAAAAAACAAAAACAAAAAACAAAGGGTAATGATGCACAATTTTCAGAACAGCAATAGCCTGGAAAGGGAAGTAGGGATTTGTAAGAGAGCAGAAGACACAATAGTGTTGGTCATCAGAGTGGTATATGCACAAAGGTGGCATTGGGAGCTTTCTGCTGTCATCTCCCTACACCATCAGCAGCTTTGAACACTAATTATTTATTGACAACTGGGAATCCAGGAATGTCAGAGTCGAACAGGGATGTTCATATATACAGTACAAACCACAAAATCCAAAAAATGCTTTGAAGAGAGTAAGAAAAAAACAGTTTACTTTGCCCTCATCACCACTCCTTCAGGTTCTGTGCCGAGAGAGATGTCCTCACAACTTATAGCACCCATGGTACAAAGTGAAATCAGAGTGAACAAGCCCTGGGCTCCTCAGATGAGTGGGATGCAGTCCAAGAAGCTGATTTCTTCCATGTCCATCTAAGAACATGAAGTGCCTGGAGTGGTTAACTATTCAAAAGAGGCTGATGAAGGGAAGAGAGGTTTTTAGGTGCTACTAACTACAATTTGACTACTCTGAGCTACCGGAGATCCTATCTCAAAGGGAGGATGAGGAGAAACAACAAATATGTGATATTTAATCACTAGGAAAGCCGAAGAGTTTGGCTATAACATGGGAAACAAGACAAGGCAGGGACAAGACAAGGATGCCCGTTCTCCTCACTCCCTACTCAACACAGCATGCAAAATCCCAGCTGTGCAAAGAGATGATTTTTCTCTGATTGCAGATGAAAATATCTTGCAGAGAGAAAAACCTCAGATTCTACCAAGAAAATGTTAGAACTAATAAACTCAAAAAGTTGTGGAATGCAAAATCCATATACTAACAATAAATTGCTTGGAACAGAAATTCAAAAACAAATACCCAAATAAATTTAGCCATCCTGACCCAAACACTTAAAAACTAACAAATATTGATAAAATAAAATACAGACAAAGGCACATGTAAAAATATCTATGTTCATAAACTGGATAAAAAATAAATGTTGTGACAACATCTATAACTACCCAAAGCAAACTACAGATGGAATGTAGTCACTATCAAAATTCCAATTATATTTTTCACAGAAATTTTAAAAAATTAATCAAAATACCCTAATTAGCTAAACAGTCTTGAGCAAGAACAGAATTACTTTCTAATTTCAAATATTATAAGATATAATAATCACAATAGTACAGTGCTGGCAGATACACAGAGCAGTAAAAAATAAGTCCACATACATATGGCCACTCATGTGTATTTCTGAAACCCAGTATCGCTATTTTCAGGCTAGTCTCTACATACTGAGCTCAAGGACTCTCTTGCCTCAGTCTCTCTAAACCAGGACTGCAGGTAGGCACCATCAAAACCACTTACCCACTAAATTGTTACAAGGGTAATGAAGCTGGTTGAAAACTAGGTACACCGATATGTAGACGAATCTCTTGCCAGTTCCTCAGCTGATCTTGTTTCCTCAGACTGAAAGCCTCTGAGTCTTCACCTGAATGGATCTTAGCTGAACTGCTGCTAAAAAGCTAAAAGCTTAAAAAGGCTCTAGTTCCTGGTCCTCACGCCTTATATACCTTTCTGCTTCCTGCCATCACTTCCTAGGATTAAAGGTGTGGGTCACCATGCCTGGTTGTTTCCAGTGTGGCTTTGAACTCACAGAGATCCAGACGGATCTCTACCTCCAGAATGCTAGGATTAAAGGCGTGTACTACCACTGCCTAAACCTACGTTTAATATAGTGGCTGTTCTGTTCTCTGATAAGTTTATTGATAAGTTTATTGGGGTGCACAATATATCAACCACACCAATACTTTGAATGTGGAATTTGCTCTTGGTATCATTTCCCCAAATTCACTTCAAAGACTTAAGTGGCAGAACTCCTAAAGGAAAACAGAGGGGTAAAGTTCTAAGTCACTGGTCATAGAAATGTTTTTATATGACAACAAAACTGCGGATAACAACAGCAAAGCTCAGCAAGTAGGACCATATTCCATTAAGACACAGCCACACAAAAAAGGGAGAACAAACTATGTCTGCTATAAGGGTTACTATCCAAAATACACACACAGAAAACTCATACAACTCCCTAGTAAAAACTCCCTCCAAGTTTAAAAATGGGCAATGGACCTGAATAAGACATTCTTGCAAACAGGACAGCCAACAGACATATGAAGAAGAACTCAAAATTACTAATTACCATAAAAATGTGAATCAGAACCATAGTGAGGTATCTGGCTAATACCTTCCAGGGTGGCTAGTATTAAAAAATTAAGAGACAAAAAGTGTTGGTGAGGATGTTGGGAAGGGGAGCCCTTTCAAATATCAGATGAGAATGTAAACTGATTCAGCCATCATGCAAAATACAGCAGCAGATCCCCCAGAAAATTTAAAAAAACCAAACTACCACATGATTCAATATACTTTTGGTATCTAAACAAAGCTTGATATCTACATATTTATGTCCATTGTAGCATTACTCAAAATAATCATGATATGGAAATATCCTAAGTATCAATAAATGAAAGGGTACTTAAAATATCATTATATATACTGCTGTAGAATAATCCATCTGTACTCTGTGACTATGTATTACTCTCATTGGTTAATAAAAAAAAAAAAAGCTTGTTGGCATATTGGCATATAGCAAGGCAGAATAAGGCTAGGAGAGAAAGCCAAACTGAAAACACTGAGGGAAAGAAGGGTGGAGTCAGGGAGACTGGAGCCAGCTGCTCAGGAAGCAAGACATGCTAGAGGAGAGGTAAAGCCTGGAGCCACATGACAATACATAAATTAATAGAAATGGGTTAATTTAAATGTAAGAACTAGTTAGTAGTAAGCCTGAGCTATTAACGAGTATTTGTAATTAACATGAGCCTCTGTGTGTTTATTTGGAACCAGGCAGTCAGGATAGGAAAACTTTGTCTACAATATACAAAGTGGAATATTATTAAACTTTAAAAATAAAGAAACCAGCTGGGGCAGTGGTGGCACACGCCTTTAATCCCAGCACTTGGGAGACAGAGTCAGGCAGATCTCTGTGAGTTCAAGGTCAGCCTGGTCTACAGAGTGAGATCCAGGACAGGCACCAAAACTATACAGAGAAACCCTGTCTCCAAAAAAACACAAGAACAACAACAAAAAAAAAAAAAAAAACAAGGAAACCCAACCGTGTATGACAATACAATGAACTAGAAGGATATTACAATAAGTAAGGTAACCAAACACAAGGAAGAAATAACGCAAGAGCTCAGTTACCTGTGTAGCCCTAAGCAAACCAGGCTCACAAGAAGAGAAGAGAGTTTAGCAGGGCTAAAACAGAAAACTGGGAACTCTTTTGTCAAATGATATAAATATGTGATAAAATATGAATAAAGGGCTGGGAACATAGCTCTGTGGTAGAGTACTTGATAAGCAGGTGTGAGGTTCAGGGTTCAATCCTCAGTACTGCTAAAGAAAAGGAGATGAAACATGATAAAAATAAGACCCACTGTACACCATGATGATTAATGGCCATTACTAGTAATGTACTATATATCTGATTTTTGCTAAAATGGTAGTTCTTAATATTATTCTCACTACAAAAAGTTAACCATATGATGCATATGCTAATCATCTCAGTGTATATGTATAACAAACCATCACACTATGTACCTAAAGTATAGACAACTTCTGTGAATTATACCTTAATAAAGCTGGAAAAATAGTATTAAAATGTCCATGTTAAGCTGATGGCATTTGGAAGAAATCTAATTTTTTTATGCTTCACCACTTACATATATAATTTAGATGTTTTTATATGAATCTACCAGTGCATTTTTTTTAAATAGTCAAAAATGTTTCTTTGGCCTATTCTGTTTTTCTGCAATCACAGAGAATAGGCATATCAACCAACATGTCTATGACATGACTAATCAATATAACCTCAGAGGACAACCACTACATACATGGCTATAACTGACAAAAATGGCATTACATAGTACAATTATGTGCACAATTAATATTCAAGAAGAAAAGAGTGGTCAATTCCAAAGCCCCCTTAACCCTCAAAATAATGTTAAACTTCTAGTAGAAAGGAAAAATTAGTTGACAGTTACCCAAAACCCTTAAAAACACCAAGGGCCTTTTGACTTAAAGGGCACATTTCCATGCTTTAGGAAAAAAGATGCGTGTGTGTGTGTGTGTGTGTGTGTGTGTGTGTGTGTGTGTGTGTGTGTATGCGTGCATGTGTATGTGTGCTCATTACCCAAGAAGAGTGTGGGAACCCACAGAGACTCCACAGTATGCCCTTATTCCACCTTGACTCAAGGTCAGAGAGTCCAAGCTTGTTATGCCCCTCAAGGCTGCATAATAGGATGTTTTGGCCAAAGGTGTGGTTACCAGGTGTCTTATACTTCAAGGCCTAATTATAGGATTCTTTGCCTTACGGCGTGGTTACTAGATGTTTTGAGAATTAAGGAAGTGTTTATATTTGTCTGTTCTTTGTACCTTGAACCATGATGTCCTTGAGATGAGGAGGTCTTTTGCCTCTGCCCTTGCTTGTGTATAAAAAGCCCATGAGGAATAAACTTGGGGCAACTGTAGTATTTACTCAGATCCCTCCCAGACCTATTCTGTGTCTGTCTTTTTCTTTTATGTCTACGTCTCTACTTTTCATATCTATTATTTCTTTTTTTTTCATTTTTCTTTATTAAGAAATTTTCTACTCACTCTACATACCACCCACAAATCCCACCTCCTTCCTCCTCCCTCCTCCCTCCTCCCATCCCCCAGCCCTCTCTCCCAAGCCACTCCACATCCCCCAAATCAAGGTCTCCCATGGAGAGTCAGCTGAGTCCAGCACACTGAGCCTGGGGAGGTCCAAGCCCCTTCCCACTGCACCAAGGCTGCACAAGGGGTCACAACACAGGCATTGGATTCCCAAAAGCCTGCCCATGCACCAGGGATGGATCCTGATCCCCCTGCCTGGGTGCCTCCCAAACAGTTCGAGCCAAACAACTGTCTTCCGTATCCAGAGGGCCTAGTCCAGTCCCATGGGGACTCCACAGCCACTAGTCTACAGTTCATGGGCTTCTACTAGTGTGGCCAGTCATCTCTACATGTCTTCCCATCATGATCTCGATGTCCCCCGCCTTAGCCAGACTACAACCCACAGCTCCAGAGAGGCTAGCTAACAGGGAAAGACCTAGGAGGGCCACATGGATGACCCAGCGAAGGAGAAGTGGATGAGATCTACATGAGCGGACTGGGGGGTGGGGGGACAGAGGGCGAGGAGTGGGGGATAAGAACATAGGGAAATGGGAGGGTCAAGCTGGAACAGGGACAGAGTGGGAGGGCAGGGAGGGAGATACCATGATAGATGAGGACATCATGGGAATAGGACGAGGCAGGGTGCTGGGGGGCTCTCAGGAATCCACAAGGATGACTCCACCTTGGACTGCTGGCAGTGGTCCAGAGGGTGCCTGGACTGGTCTACTCTGGTGACCAGTCTAGCAAATAACCTGTCATCACAGAGCCTTTGTCCAGTGACTGATAGAGGCAGATGCAGAGATCCACGGCCAGGCACCAAGCTGAGCTCTGGGAATCCACTCAATGAGAGAGAGGAGGGATTCTGCAGGCAGGAGACATCGAGTTCATATCTATTATTTCTTAATCCTTACTCTACCATTCAAGAGTGTTCAGGTAGGACCTGGCATAAGAGGATCTGAATTCTGATCCCTAGCTCACATGTTAAAAACCCTCGAATGGAAGAATATGTCTAGAACCCCATTACTGGGGAGGCAAACACAGGAAAATCTTTAGAGCTTGCCTGACATCCAGTCTAGACAAATTGATGAGTTCCTGGTCCAGTGAGAAACTGTGCCTTAAAATCAAAACAAAACAAAACAAAAAACCTAAGGTGGATGGTCCCACAGTCATGTACATTATGAGCATCACTAATTGTACTTAGTGGGGAGGCGGGGGGAAGCAGGGGCCTTTACTCACAGTACTTGCAAGGCAGAAACAAGGATATTTCTCAAACTTTGAGGCAGCCAGCTCTAAGAATCAAAGAGAGTCCCAGGCCAGCCAGGGCTACATAAAAACATTATCTCAAGAAAAATCATGCCCTGGTGGCAACTCCCTTTAATCCCAGCACTCAGGAGGCAGAGACAGGTTGATCTCTGTGAGGGCAAGATCAGCCTGGTCTTACTAGCAAGTTCCAGGCCAGCCAGGAGACCCTGCCTCAAACAAAACAAAACAAAAGACATGAAGTTGGGAAAGAAGAACCGAGGAGACTGTGTGGGGGAATATAGTGGGTGTTGGACGAAGAAAGGACTAGCAGTAGATATGATCATATTTCAATGGCAAGTACACAATTATGAAAAATGAAGAAAATATAAATTTAAAAATGAGATAGAGCATGAAGACACTCAATGGCTATCTCTAGCCTCCACACACACATGCACATTTACACACACACATGAATTAGTACAGATATGTACACACACACATACATAAAGGAGGAAAAGGACATAAAAAAGAAAATTTATTGCTATTAGAAAAACAAATTATGAAGAACAGTAACAACAAAATAAAAGCAGGGAAATTATATTAAGGTATTTTAAGGGATTAGAACATATAATAGAATTTTATATAGCTGCATTAAAAAATTTGTTAAGTCACCAACTATGGTAATTAGTTTGTTTTGGTTTATTGTTGAGACAAGGTCTCTTGACAAAGCCCTGGCTGTCCTGGAACTCACTATATGGACCAGACTGGCCATGAACTCACAGAAGTCCACCTACCTCTTCCTCCCAAGTGCTAGAATTAAAGGCATGTACCACTATACCTGGCTATGTAACTACTTTTAGTTGCCAAGCTGACTGAGAAGAGAGTCCCTATAAGGAATTGTCTGTAACAGTGTGGCCTGTGAGTACATCTGTGGGGGATTATCTTGACCATGCTCATTGATGTGGGAGGTCCCAGACTACTGTAGGTGGCACTGTTTTTGGGAATTGGGGTCCTGTCCAGTATAAGAGTAGAGAAAGCAAACCAGGCACTAGAAGCATGTTTGCATTTCTTCCCACTCTTCTCTTGAATGTGGTGGATATCATTAATTGCTTCAAGTTACTGCCTTAAACTTTCCTACAATGATGAAATTGTCTCACCTCAACTTGTCAGCCAGATAAAATCTTTTCTCTCCTAAGTTGCTCTAATCAGGATATTTGATCATAGAAACAAAAAACAATGCTAGGACACTAACTTGGGATTCACTCAATTTAAGAGTTAAGCCAGGACTATCTCAGGTAATCCCTAAGAATCCTATCAGAGTTGGGGACTACTAGGGCAGGTATCCAAGAAATTGTACTTGCATTCACATTTCTAGGAAAAAAACACAAAATTTTCAGATTGTCAAAGGGACAGTGATTACAAAAAAACAAAACAAACAAACAAACAAAAACCATGTTAGCTAGTTCTCACAGATGGCCTCCAGTGAACCAAGCTGCTATCTATAGTGTTTATATTCTAGTGTGATCCTCTGGTTCACTCTTAATAAACGCAATGTCAGTGTCAGGACTAAACTCTTCAGAGGCCTAAGGGCTTTCACTTTTTACTTCTGAAGAACCCTGAACCACCACACTGGAACTCGTGCAAGCTTGCTACAGAGGTCACATCAAACATGAATAATCCCTGAGGCTTCATGGGAAGGCGGCCAGGATAAAGTGTCTCTTCACATCAGTTAAATTCAGCCTTCAGGCTGTTCCACAAGGGAATAAGAGGGAACTATCACACATGTAGCTAGGCTGTCACTGAACTTCAGTCACAGCAAAGGAACTTCCCGCATGAAAACATCACATCATGAAAAATAAGAAAACGGCCATCGTGCAAGCCGTAAACATCTGACAGCACTCAAGTGGCTGAGGCAAGAGATCACTACTTTGAGACCTGTCTAGGCAACATAATGAAATCCTACCTCAAAAACCAAACAAAACTAGACTAAATTCAGTCACTTAGATTTCATGTATTTTATTTACAATGCTGTTTATATTACAAAGAGGTGAAATATAGATCAAACATTTAATTATGTCCTTATATTAACAGAAATGAAACAGTCAGGCATTCAAATGACCCTTCATTTAAAATAGTAGTGGTTAGTTATAGCTAATACCTTCTTCCGCTCTAGTCTTAAAAGTAGTAGATGGAAGGAAGCTAAGGGAACACAGTGGAAAGATATCTACAGTGTTGCCGAAACATGACGTTACATCATATTAGCACAATTATAATGCTTACCGAATAGGAATATTTCTATTGATTTTCAAAATAATCTTGCAAATGATATTTGAGTGGAAAATAAAGCCTCACAGAACTGGGAGCCCTGCCCCAGAACCAAGAAGCAAAGCAGAACATAAACAATATGAGAAAAGCCAGACCTCATTTCATCCATTCAATTAAGTGAAATGAAGATATAAACAAACTTTGTGGTGGCATTGTTTTCATCTACTGTATTTGATTTTTCAAAACAAAAACATCCATTTTCCACAGCCAGTTCTCTGTTAGCCAAAAATAATGGTAAAGGGCATGGCTTTGTTAAGAACAAGCTTTAAAAAAGTACATTTTTAACTGTCTAAGTATATAGCCTATAATATTTATAAATTTTAAAAAGATTTAACTTAAATTTAGCTTTTTTTCTCCTTTCTCACATTTCTCTACCACCTCCAAGTTCTTTAGGTACTTCTCCAATACTTAACCTATATGAACTGAGAAAGATGCCTGACAACTACAACTCCCTAACAGACGATGACTATAAGTGTCATCATTACTGATCCCAAAATGATGGCAAGTCTCAACTGTAGGGTACTTATGTGTATTTACTCTTGCACTCTGTTCTTTCCTAATAAAATCCTGGTTTGGTTTTGCTTTCTACTCCCTCATCCACAATAATGTATACAAGCTACAAAAAAGCCCTATGCCCTTCGCTTATTCTTGGGAAATATCATGACCCTTGGTCAGTAATTGGTTCATAAACAGACATAGAACATTAAGGAATCAACAAAATATGAAAAGAAGTCTGTTAGAGATCTTAAATGAAAATGATGAATAAACAGATAGATAGATAGATAGATAGATAGATAGATAGACAGACAGACAGACAGACAGACAGACAGACAGACAGATAGATAGATAGATAGATAGATAGATAGATAGATAGATAGATAGATAAAAACAAAAACCCTACAGTTGGGCAAGGTGGCACACACCTGTAATCCCCACATTCAAGAGGCTGAGAGAGGTTGAGAATTAGAGGTGAGCCAGCGTCATCGTAGGAAAAAAAGAAAAGAGCTACAGCCAATTTTTTTCTAGTAATGCAGAACTCTGATATAATCCCAAGACAGAGGCAAAAAAGTAAGACAACAGAACGAGCAAGAACAGGCAAAGCACACACTTGTGCTCATCAAGGAGATTCAGATTCAGTCACCTGCAACCAGTCTACCTCTAAACTACTTCCTACATGAAATCATTTATATCTTTATCATTGAAGCCAGGTTGTCATTTTTATTACATGGAACTCACGGAATAGTGTTATAGATGTTCATCAACTTATTGGAGTTAAACTAAATAAATTCGTTGTACAATGAAGACAACATGGGTAAACACAGAAATGAACATTCCTAACCCTCCGAGCAACAGAGCTCAGCACTACAGTCTGCTGTGGAGAACCAACAGTAGACTCCCATGAGCGTACTGCTGACAAGGAACTGGAGCGTGATGCACAACCAGTATCCCAGCAGAATCACACCACACATCACTAACTCAGGCAACCATCAAAACATCAAGATTTGTAGAACAGTTTCTATTGAATTACTTAACACTTTCCAAATGCTGAAAAATCAAAAAATTATAAGCCAAACCATCTTAACCCAGAAGGGTTAAGTAATCAATAAGGGAAGAGTTTGAAGAGAATAGCATATTTTACTAAAATTAAACCAAATTTAAACTATTCTTCTCTAAATAAAATGAGAGTCTGTGTATGAATATCAAAATGTATGAAACAAAAGAGGCACTAACTCTGGTTTTTCAATGTGAAGAAAGTAATTCATTTGCCAATCAGAATCTGTTTGACAGTTCTGCAAAAGACACAAAAGATTCCTGAATACAAGTCAGCAAGTATTTACTATATACCATCTATATTTTCAACCCACCACCCCTTCCTCATGAAACTCCCAAGTCTTGAGGCAGAAAACAGGACATAAATTGTGTATGTACTACACCATGGCACCACCAACCTTAAGAGGAATAAATTTTGGAATTGAGCATGGTAAAAAGAAAAAAATAGAAAAAGCTACGGAAAAGAAGTTACTTATTTTCTGGGCTCTTGAAATTTAAAGCAGACTTTAGCAGTGGATAAAAAGAGAAAAGATTCTTGAATGGAGCAGAAAGAAGCTGTGAGCTACTGAACACTGCCTATGAGCTATTGACAAGGGCAGATTTAAGTCTGCAAAGGTTGTACTGTGCAAAGTCCAACACCTTACTCCTTATACTTACTCCAGATTGAAATTGATTATAATTCTGATGAGAAAGGTTACAACAAAGAAACTGATCCTAAAATGTAAAATAAAATCAAAGTAGATAAAACAAATCAGACAAGTAAAAAATACGTAAAACAAAGAAGGGGTTTATGGAGAGGGGTCACGTAATGGGGCTGAAAATGACTACAATGTATTATATACACGTATGAAATTGTCAAAGGACTATCAGTAATACTTAGCACATACCTACATATCCTTCCTCCATGAGGGAAGATATCCTGGAACAGGTAAATACATTTCTTCCAATCCACTCCTTACATTAGGATTCAAACATAAGGCTCGCTACAAATCTCCTATGACCCAGTACAATGTGCTTCCCAAATATCAAACTCAAAGTAGACACACACAGAGCTAAAAACCACTGGGGATTCTAATTAAAGTCTCTAATACAATAGCCAGCTCATACGTTTTGTTTTGTAAGTAACTATGTATGCTTCTACTAGCCAGCACTTACTTCAGACATTTTAATCAATAGAAATCAGTACAATATGCTAATAAATGGACTCCACCAGATATGAACAAATTCTGAAAGTACAAGGAATTGTTTGGTCATGACCCGTTGTACAGTAGGCTGGATCACAATATAATTCATTAATGAGAACCAGGTTAGATATCAATATAAAGGAAAAAAATGCAAGCTCTCTTGACATTTTACATTTACGTGTCCCCAATTCTTTTCCAATTCACCAGTGAATCTTCTCATTCAATTATCAGCCATCCTTCATAGAGGTGGTTTATGTGAAAGACATTTGAATTATCATTATGTCTTTCTAATTCATCTCTTAGGACCTCTTAGAACAAGCAGTTTGTTTTATCTGGTTTCATTTATAAGAGTCTTGTTAATGTACAGGGCTGGGTGTATTCTTCAAGACTTGATAAATATAACCATATTATTACTTTAGCAAAATCAACCTCTTTTAGTAGTTTTAGGCTACTCTGGATCAAATTGTAACCTGTTAAAATAGTCATTTAATGCTCCCAGGAATACCCGACAGTCACATCTTACTTTCACCACCATCAAACACAATAATGAAACAGAACTCAGTGCTAAGTTGTATATGATGGATATTGTAGAAAAGGCACAGTTGGGAGAACCACTCTTCCCACTGAAATGTCCTGGTATCATCTGAAAACTTAGGAAATGAGTCATCCCAGACTTGCTAGATCACATTCTGTATCTTAAATAAGACCTCCAGGTGACTCATACATATTTAAGTTTGAGAAGAGATAATGTTAAAATTAAAAATAATAACCAAGAAACTGTTAGGAGAATATATAATTAAGATTACTATCCTTGGACAAGTAAGATGGCTCAGCAGCTGGTAATGCTTGTATCACATGCCTGACAACTCGAGTTCAATCCCTACAGCCCTTAGTAGGAAGAAATAATTGACTCCAGAACATACACATACACACACACACACACATCATATACGTGTATCACATGATAATAACAAATAAAGTCACAGAGATGGCTTAATGGGTTAGAAGCATTTGCCACCAATACTGACAAGATGAGTTTGTTCCCCAGGACCCATGAAGTAGACGAGAATCAGCTCCTACAGGTTGTCCTCTGACCTCCACACACATGTTAGAGCACATATCCCCACAAAAAGATAAATAAATGAATAAGAAAATAAATTTTCAACACTTGAATTTGTTCCAAGACAGGCTATGATGGCACATCGCATGTCACATCAGCATTAAGACGTTGAGGCAGGAGGATCATAAGTTCAAGGCCAACACGCACTACATAGTGAAACGCTGTCTCAAAAAAGAAACTCAAAACAAAAAAGACAGATACCCCCAAAGAATTTAGAAACAGAAAGCCCAAACCTGAAGATCCATACACTAAGCATCTGAAAACTACAGCCTAAAGTGTCCCCAGACATCAATTTCTCATAACAGATTGCCAACATCAGACATACTAGGTACCTTCAGAAACTGATGAGTAATTCCATGTACAGATTTCACAGCAACAAATTATCAATTTATAAAACTCAAAGTCAACACATTGTGCCTCACAGTCATTTAAACTGGCAGGAGTACAAAGTACAGAGAAATCTAAAGAAACATACTGGAAATATTTGACTTGTGTTAAACACCACTATGGAATTCAAACATGCTCAACCAAGCCCTACTCCTGGCCAATCGGCTCACTGATTATCTTACATATAACTGTCCAACATATACCACTGGCTAAATTTAGTATTTAAATTTTTTAAAGATTTTTCTGTGTATTTTTTAAGTACAACTTATTTTAAGTAAGTTTCCTGAAACTAAAAAGATCTTCTACCCCTACAAACAGAACAATACCAAAAATGGCCCTGTGCTATAAAAGGCACTGGTTGTACTGAGTGAAATTCTGTCTCTAACAAGAACCTTGTACAGACAAACCAAGAAGGCTAAGCCACCACGTCCACCAGTCCAGTAAGGGCCACGAAGCAGCGTGTCAGAAAGAAATTGTTTTTCTGCTCCTTTTGATGGGTTATGCTTTCAAGTCAGGAAATTAGAAACAGGTGTGCCAGGGGGCACACACATCCTCGCTCCACACTGAAAAACACGCGTTTTCAATTTTCAAACATGAAAGGGACTCCTGTTGAATGAAAGAAGAAATGAAAACCCAGTTCTGTTTCTGCTAACCATATGAAGGGAGCTTAGAAGGTCTTTGACAAGTTGCTCGATTTAGTCCCTCCGACTGACAGCAGGTAGTACTTGACAATAGGAAGGAAGAAGCATTCTTTCAAGTGAGGACAATCAAAGGGAGAAATACATTAAGGATCACAGCCTTGGCATTTTAACCCATCACTTGATCTATCTTATTCCTCTGGTTTTTACCATTTCTTCACCTCATGTTTTAAAATTAGAAGCCTGTTCTTTCACAAAATAACAACAAAGCAAAGCAACAAAGCAATGCAAACTAAGTATCTAGCTGGAAGCAACAAAAAAAAAAAGAAAGAAATTATAAACATCAAAAGAACATCTTGGGGCCCACTTGATCCACTGTAATCCAGGTCTACAATCTCAGGGAAAGACTTCCTCATAAAGTCCTGAGTTCTCCTGGAGCTCCTGGTAACACTGCAGTAATGTGAATGCAATGTGCAGCACTGGAGGGAAAGGCAATGGTTTAGATGAGGCAAAGAGAAGGGATGCAACACACTAATGGCTGCAACAACAGGTACATCCAAGTTGCTAGGTACACTACAGAGGCCTGCAAGTATTGTAGTGTATACACATTCCCAGATAAATGAATCCAGCAGAGCCTCATTATTTCAGCATATTTCCATAGTGACACGAAACTTTCTTTCATTACCAAGTAATACCAGAGCTTTCATCCCCTGAAGACACTGTTTCTCTACCTTATACAGAGCAGAGCATGAGCTAAGTGCCTCTAAAACAGCTATTGCTTAATTATATGTGAGAAATTACAAGTCTTCCTGCCAAAGAATAAAATACCTGAGATCATGTATACACACACACACAAAAAAAAAAAATCCAGCTTTATGTTAAAAGTTTTCTTTGGAAGAATATTTTAAATGTTCATTACACAATAATAAATAACAAAATATACTTTATACTAAACAATATTACCCCTTTTATTGCTTGCCAAAAAAAAAAAATCCACCAAAAAATACTATCACAAGATGGTAAAATTACCCATTTTATTTTTCAAATTATTTCTAATTATCATGCATTATTTCACAATTAGAAAAGTATCAACTCATTTAATACCTCTATAATATACATAACAAAAGTTATCATGCCATGTTTTACTGATATCCCTGGGAGACCAACTCTTTTCTGAAGGGAAATGGAGGAGTAGTGGCCCAAGGGGAGAGGAGGGGGCAAAGGGGAGGGGCTGGGAGGAGAGGAGGGAGGTGATGTAATACATGAGAGAAAAATAATAATTAATAATAATAATAATAAAACTGTCACTAGCTAACTAGTATCCTAGAAAATGATGCAGCATAATTCAGAATTCTAATTTATCTTGATCTATCAGTGACTAAGCTATGTAAAAAAGAAGAAAATAACATGTTAATAGTTCATCAAATATGAAGTGACTCAGTTAGAATAGTCAAGAGTCTAAGAATAGAATTCCTAAACCATATCATTATTTAATGCCTGGAAGTGTGCTGGAGCTTTAAACACCCTGCTACCTGTGAATGAGAGGAATTCCTCCACCCCAATAACCAAACCATCCAAGTCAAGTGTTTTTAAGATGGTGAGATTTACATCCAAAAGTCACCATTCATAAAACATTTTCATGTGGCATTAATCCCACATCTACATTTCATTCCTCAAATTATTTCACCTTAAATGGCTGCTCTTTACATTGAGCAATCTAAAAATCTTACTGAGTAGGACAATCTTATGAAAGTTTATTGCTTCATAAGAACAAGACACATGTGAGAAGCCAGAGTCAGCCATGTAGTGAGAAACAGCATTGGCTAATCAAGGTTAAAGAACCAGAGTGGGTGAGAGCATGGGACCCAGCAGTAGAAACAACAGCTATACATTTAACTTCTTAAGTGTCTGCATCAGTGCTCCTCTCTCCAGAAAC
Source organism: Peromyscus californicus insignis (assembly GCF_007827085.1). Classification (NCBI taxonomy): domain Eukaryota; kingdom Metazoa; phylum Chordata; class Mammalia; order Rodentia; family Cricetidae; genus Peromyscus; species Peromyscus californicus. The sequence continues at coordinate 114,677,363 of NW_026294595.1, forward strand.
AACTTTAGAGATGAAAGAAAAAAAATCCATCTTCACGTAACCTGCAAATGTATGAGCATCTCCCTGCTCAAAAGGAACTCTTGCTTCATGGGAAAGAAAATTCACTTATTCAAAGCTTCCTAGAGATCACAACCTAACACTTCAAATTGAGCTCAAAGTGCCTTACCCTCACCATCTTCCTCAGCCATCCCTACTGTCAACAGAATAAAGGACTCCCAATCCATATTTACCTTCCTCTTGGTCCTTACTGGGAATGAATGGCCTTCCTCATTCTGCCTATCTTGATTTGCCATTCATATACATTTACATTCATTCATTCATTCAACAAGCATCAGAAGTTCTATGATATGTACCACCCACACTTCAGTGAACAAAGATGTTGGCACCCCAACCTTCATGGTGCTTAGAGAAGACAGAAAATAAAGACATGATAATTAAAATAATAAAATATGAAATGATGCATACAATAAAAAAGTAAAATATGAATGAGAATAGCAAGAATTTCATGTTTGTATACTTTGGTCAAGAGATCTGAGTGAGAAGGGAAACCATGGAAATAAGATGATGGTGAGAGTGGGGACTTGAATCCTACAAGTGGAAAGCGAAAGGACAACTCAAGTGTAGGTCCTAAGGATTCCTGAAGGATAGTGACAGCCATGGTACCTGAGACTGAGCAGTCAAGGGGAGGAAGGCAAGAGCTGCTGAGGGAAAGCTAGGAAGCTTTCATCTTTTCTTTTAAGATGAAAAGCAAATGGACAGCCAAAGGTGGAGGTAAGAAAGGGAAGGGAGAGGAAAAGAGAAAAGAGGGAGGGAGGGAGGGATTGAGTTAGCTTTAAATGACAACTTCAGTGTTAAGAACGGAGTAAACGGAGAAAGAGCAAAAACCAAGAGACAAGCTAGAAAGCTTTTGCCATAAACTGGATTAGAAATGATGGCATCTGGGGTAGACTGGCAGCACTAACAGAATGATAAGTGGTCACATTTAAATACATTTACAGAAGAGAACAAAAACGAGATGTGGGCAGCACGGGAAGATCAAAGGATAGCGCCCCAATTTTGGCCTGAGCCACTGGGAAGATGAATTTGCAATCTGCTGTGTAGAAAAGATTTCAAGAGAACATGGTGTGAGTTGGGGACAAAATTGAGAGCCCATATTTGGACATGCTAAGTTTGAGATGTCCATTAGAAATATGAGCAGGTGTGTTTAACAAACCTGTGGATTATAAATGAGCTCTAGGGAGGACGCAATTTGGAGATAGACATGTACGAGACATCAGGATAGATGAAGGCTTGCCATCAGACTGGATGGGACACTAAAGGAATGGGTGTCCAAAGAAGGTAAGAAGAAGCTAAAGGCCTAGGCCTTTGATGATCAGATGCTGAGAAGTGAGAAAGATAGGAGGTATCAATACAGAAAACTGAGAAGTGGCAGTTCACGAGGTAAGGGAGACAATAGCAGAGTGAGCACTGGTCAAAGGCAGGAGTTCCAGAAGGAACAAACCCTTCAAACAGCTGTCAATGCTGCTCACAGTATTAATCACCTAGATTGAAGTTGCTAATAATTTTGACAAGAGAAGATGTGGAGTGGCAGAGAGAAAGCTTGCCTGAAATATATTCAAGAGTAAATAATCCCAGCACTTTCGAGGCACAGGCAGGAGGATCTCTGGAGGTTTGAGGCCAGCCTGGTCTACATAGTGAGCTCCAGGACAGTCGGATATATAGACAGAGACCCCATATGAAAATTAAATAAAAGAGAGCAACTGAAAAAAAAAACTAAAATAATGAACAAGCCTCAACAATTCCTAAACATTTCGCCTTGCAGGGTTGCTATGAGATGGAGAAAAGACTAGAAAGATTAAATCCCAAGTTGATTTGCACAAAACATTTTGAGGACAACTGGGGTATAGTTGCCAAAAGTGCCTGTGACACACATAAGACAAAAGATAAAGAATAATGACTGCTAGAAAAGAAGATGTGGCATGGTTTCCTGACTGATTTCAACATCCCTGAAAGAGCAGTACTGGCACTGGCAGACACTTGAGCATCAGTCCACCACTGATCCTTTATCCACTCCTGACAATGTTTCCATGAGTAGTTTTTAAGCATAGTCCCTCAAGCATCCTTCATGTGGGCAGGGCAGAGTGCAGGGATGGCTGAGAAATCAGGAAAAAGTGGCGAACTATCCAAGCTCTTAAGGAAGAGACTCCAGTCAGTAACTCAATGTAAACATACAATGTTTTCAATGTATGCAGCTTTAAAATCCCATCTACCTTTGTACTTACTTGGGCAAATCATAGTCATAGCTCTCCCAGGCCTCAGGTTTCTAGGACTGCCATAAAAGCAAAGAACCTAGACAATCAGGAAACACTGAACTCCAAAGCAACCAGGCAGCAGTTTTCTTGTCACCCCAAAACTCTTTAGAAACATGACGATTTCCTCCAATCTTCTTCCCCACTCATCTCATTATCCCACCCCCACCTTCAGAAGGCATTCCCTGGAAACCTGCCAGCCAACCGTGCCAGAGAAGTAAGCAAGCCAGCAGAGCAGGTAGGCTAGCTTCAGGTCTTCACCTTCCCTCCTCTCCTCAAATCCAACCCCCAGTCTCATCCCCAGCTCTATAGCAACCTACCTGTTGTGCCCTCTCCTCACTCTCAGTCCCCATTCCCAGGAGACTAAGCAGATCCTAGGGAAGACCCTGCTTCCCTCCCTCCTGTGGACCTCCTCAATCGCTCCTCCTAGCCCTTCCCCATTCCTAAGTGTAAGCTCCCAATACCCAGAAACACATTCTACACAGAAACCCCAGCGGTCACACCTATAAGGAACCCCAGAGCACTCCCTACAAGACAACACATAGCTACCACACTCTTAAAGAACCAGAGAAGGCAACAGAAACCAAGGAACAAAACACTCATCAAACCATCATGATATCAGTACCTTGAATTATAATCATCACAAACTCACTCAGATGCCTAGAAACCAGCACAGAAACAGCCAGAACAGTATGCCTCTACTAGAGCCCAGCAACCTACCACAGTAAACCCTAAGAAATGCAACATTGCTGAAACAAGACAAAGACCTTAAAAAAGTTTTTATGAATATGATAGAGGTCCTTGTTCTGGCTAGATTTATATCAACTTGAAACAAGCTATAGTCATCTGAGAGGAGGAGGAACCATGATTGAAAAAAATTCCTCCATAAGATCGAGCTGTGGGCCAGCCTATAAGGAATTTTCTTAATTAGTGATTGGTGTGGGGAAGGGCGGGCAATGCCACTCCAGGGCTCATGATCCTGTGTTCTATAAGAAAGCAAGCTGACCAAACCATGAGAAGCAAGCCAGTAAGCAGCACCCCTTCACAGCCTCTGCACCAGCTCCTGTCTCCAGACCTGCCCTGATTGAGACCTTGTCCTGACTACCTTCATGACGAACAGTGCTGTGTGGAAGTGTAAGTTAAATAGACCTTTTCCTCCCAAAATTGCTTTTTAGATATTGTGTTTCATTGCAGCAATAGGAACTCTAAGACAGTCCTTAAATAGTATATGAATAAATCCCTTAAATCTATGAAAACACAAACAAAAGAAGTAAATGAATACAACAGAAAAAAAAATAAAGGAAAGAACACCGTTCACAATAACCTCAAGTAATTAAAATATTTTGTGGTAACTATAACCATGAAAGTCAAAAACCTGTATGGTAAAAACTTTAAGACATTAAGAAAGAAATTGAAGAAGATATCAGATGACAGATCTCCTATGCTCATGATCAGTAGGATGAACACAGTAAAAATGGCCATCCTACCAAAAAGCAATCTACAGATTCAATGCAATTGCCCTTAAAATTCCAAAACAATTCTTCACAGATCTTGGAAAGGACAATTTTCAGCCTCAGATGAAACTACACACACACACACACACACAAAAGGATAGCTAAAACAATCCTAAATAATAAAAGAAGTGATGGAGATACCACCATCCTCAACCTCAAATTGTACTACAGAGCTATAATATCGGCACAAAAACAGACATGATGTTCAATGGAATCAAATTGAAGACTTAGACATAAATCCACATACCTATGAACACCATTTTTTTATAAAGACGACAGAAATACAAAGTGGAATAAAGACAGTATCTTCACAAAATGGTGCTGGTCAAACTGGATGGCTGCATGTCAAAGAGTGCCAATAGATCCATACTTATCACCCTGCATGAAACTCAACCTCAAATGGATCAGAAATCTCAACATAAAACCAGATACACTGAACCTAATAGTAGAGAAAGTCGAAAATAGCCTTGAACTTATTAGCACAGGAAAGTTTCTGAACAGACATTGTTAGCACAGGCACTAAGAAGATCCACAATTAATAAATGGAACCTCAGGAAACTGAGAAGCTTCTGCACTGCAAAGGACACCGTCATTCAGACAAAGCGGCAGCCTATAGAATAGGAAAAGATTTTTACCAGCTACACATCTGATAGAGGACTAATATCCAAAATGTATACAGAACACACACACTAAACTAGATATAAAGAAAACAAATAACCCAAATAAAAATGAGATATAGATCTAAACAGAGAATTCCCAAAAAAGGAAACTCAAATGGCTGAGAAACACTTAAGGAAATGTTCAGCATGCTTAGTCATCAGAGAAATGCAAATCAAAACTACTTTGAAATTTCAATGGCTAAGAGCAGTAAAACAAATGATAGCTCATGTTGGCAAGGATATTGAATAAAGTGAACACTCATTTATTGCTGGTGAGAGTGCAAATTTGCACAGCCACTATGGAAATTAGTGTGGTGGTTCCTCAGGAAGACAAGAATCAATCTACCTACAGATCCAGCTAAACCACTCTTTGGTATATACCCAAAGGAGGCTTCATCCTACCACAGAGACAACTGCTCAATCATGTTCATTGCTGCTCTATTCATAAAGCTAGAAATTGGAAACAACCTAGATGCCCATAATATTAGAATGGATAAGCAAAATGTGGTAGATTTACACATTGGAATATGACTCAGCCATTAAAAGAAAAAACAAACAAACATGAAATTCACAGATAAATGGATGGAACTAGAAAAAAAAAATCATCCTGAGTGAGGCAACCCAGACCCAGAAAGACAAATATGGTACATATTCACTTGTATACGAATATTAGCTATTAAGTCAATGATAACCAAGCCACAATCCACAAAACCACAGAGGTTAGGCACAGCATAAGGGACTGGGGATGGGGCTGCAAGCAGATAGATCTCCCTAGGAAAGGGAAACAGAACAGATAGCTGTGTTTGGATGGTGGAGTGCTGGAATGAGAAAAACAAGTAGGAAGTGGGAGGTAAGAGGGAATATGGTAAAAACAGCTAAAATTAAGGGGCATTTGAGGGGTAGTATGCAAACAATACAGTAGAAGCTTCCTAAAATAGGTACATATATGAGGGTAGTCTAAATGAAATCACCAAAATTGGGGAGATAGAGCCCCACTGGACGTTCGTGTCACCAAAGGAAGCTTCTGTTCCAGGAACTGGATACATATAATTGAGTTGTTGGCCAAAGGGGTCCATCCTATGGGGATGCACAAACAACCTAGACTATTTTCAAGACTACAGGTTGCTCTCCACAAACTAACAGTAAGGCCCTACTGCTGAAAACAACACAAACACAATTCATTGAACATGGAGAAGTAGAGCTGATGTCTACAAAGCAGTGGAGGAATGTTCCCCTTGCTCCACATACTCAACAACATGAGCTGCCACTTCTGTTTGTGAACTTAGCCATTCAAATCTCAGTGTCTTTTTGATTTACATTTCCCTAATGACTAAGGACATAGAACATTTCTTTAAGTGTTCTCAGCCATTTGAGATTCTTTTGATGATGATTCTCTGTTCAGATCTGTACATCATCATTTAACTGGATTATTTGGTTTTTTGATGTCTAGTTTCTTGAGTTATTTTTGATATTAGCCCTCTGTCAGATGTGGAGTTGTTGATGATCTTTTCCCATTCTGCAGGCTGTCATTTGTCCCTCTGACAGTGTCCTTTCCTTTACAGAAGCCTATCCCTTTCATGAGGTCCCAGGGTGGTAATTGTCGATCTTAGTGCCTGGACTGCTGGTGTTCTGTTCAGGAAGATGCCTCCTGTGCCAATGTGCTCAAGGCTATTTCCCCCACTTTCTCTTCTATCAGGTTCAGCATATCTGGATTTATGTTGAGAGGTCTTTGATCCACTTGGACTTGAGTTTTGTACAGGGTGATAGACATAAATCATTTCATTCTTCTTTATGAAAACATCCAGTTTGACCAGCACCGTTTGTTGAAGTGTTTTCTCTTTTCCATTGTATAATTTTTGGCTTCCTTGTCGAAAATCAGGTATCCATAGCTGTGTGGATTTACTTCTAGGTCTTAGATTCAATTCCATTGATCAACTCATCTGTTTTCATGCCAATACCATGCAGTTTTTATTAGTATTGCTCGACAGTACAGCTTGAAATCAGGGATGGTGATACCCTGGAAGTTCTTTTATTGTACAGGATTGTTTTAGCTATACTAGGTTTTTTGTTTTTCCATATGAAGTCAAATATTGTTCTTTGAAGGTCTGTAAAGAATTGTGTTGGGGGGGCGGGGCTGGAGAGATGGCTCAGAGGTTAAGAGCACTGGCTGCTCTTCCAGAGGTCCTGAGTTCAATTCTCAGCAACCACATGGTGGCTCACAACCATCTATAATGAGATCTGGTGCCCTCTTCTGGCCTGCAAGCAGCAGTATACATAATAAATAAATAGAAAAAAAAAGAAAAAGAAATTTTGGAATCGCTTATGTATATTAGCATATCATCTGTAAACAGCGGTACTTTGATTCTTCCTTTCCAATATGCATCCATTGATCTCCTTTTGTTGTCTAATTGCTCTAGCTAGAACTTCGAGTATTATATTGAATAGATATGGAGAGAGTGGAGAGCCTTTGACCTGTTCCTAATTTTAGTAGAATTGCTTTGAGTTTCTCTTCACTTAATTTGATTTTGGATATAGGCTTGCTGTAAATTGCCTTTATTATGTTTAGGTATGTCCCTTATATCCCTGATCTCCCCAAGACTTTTATATCATGAAGGGTGCTGGATTATGTCAAAGGCTTTTCACCATCTAATGAAAGGATCATGTGGCTTTTTTTCTTTCAGTTTATATGGTGGATTACATTGACAGATTTTCATATGTTGAACCATTGCTGCATCTCTGGAATGAAGCCTACTTGATCATGGTGGATATTTTTGATATTTCTTGGATACAGTTTTCGAGTATTTTATTGAGTATTTTTGCATCTATGTTCATGAGGGAAATTGGTCTGTAATTCTCTTTCTTTGTTGTGTTTTTGTGTGGTTTGGATATCAGAGTGATTATGGCCTCATAAAATGAATTTGGCAATGTTCCTTCTATTTCTATTTTGTGGAATAATGTGACAAGTGTTGGTTTTAGATCTTCTTTGAATGTCTGGTAGAATTCTGCACTAAAACCATTTGGCTCTGGGCTCTTTTAGAGCAAAATTTCACTAGACTTTCAAAGAAGAGCTAACACCAATATTCGTGAAATTATTCTACAAAACAGAAACAGAAAAAAAACATTATCAAATTCATTTTCTGTGGCCAGTCACCCTGATACCCAAACCACACAGAGAGTTAACAAAAAAGAGAATTTTTTTAACAGAATAGAAACACTCTAATTTTTTGTTTGTTTAGGGGGGTTTTTTATTTGTTTGTTTGTTTTAGAGTTTTGAGACAGTGTCTGACTATGTAGCCTAGGTTAGCCTTGAACTTGCTAAGTAGCCCCAGCAGGCCTTATACTTGTGATCCACTTACATTTGCCTCTAGAGTACCTGAATCTCTATTTTTGAGCCATTTCTGTTGAATAAGAATCCAAGTGTTATCCAAATTTAACATGATGTTTTCTGCACACACAGGAAACAAAGCTAAGTCCACTCACACAGCAAAAAGGTCTTGGGATGACCATCCTACATCAATGTTTCTTCATGCAGTACGTATTCCCCAACGTCTGCCTGATGAAACACCACAATTGCCATGGGGTCCATTTTTCTGTAGTCTTGAGTAGACTTTGTGGCCACTCCCAACCCCAAAGGAATGTCTGCTATGGAATAAACCACTGCTCTCTGGTACTGAGAAGTACTTTCAGTGAAAAGCTGCTCTGCTCCTGACTTTATCCACACTTTATACTTGGCATAGGGTGCAAGGTATCTGAGAGCTGTAACGTGCAACCAGAACTTGTGGGTCTTGGTAAACTTTCCAAAACATATCCCCAGTGACACTAGCTTATCCCCATAGATGTTAGTGGCCAGCTTCAGAATCATCACACTCACATAGTACATTCAGATTGTTGTTCAGGCAGAAATAGTAAGTACTGTTGGGCCTGTCCACCAGGAGCTATAGATTCTCCTTGATGTATTTTGAAATCTTCTCAAATATTACTTGGGTCTCTTCTTCAGTCAAGGGCTGCATTTTCCTGCTAGCTTTGGCTCCCAGGATCCTAGTGACTGGTTGGAAGACTTTTAATGAATGCTTCTATTTCATTGGGAGTTTATTTAAATTGTTTATCTGATCTTGATTTAACTTTGGTAAGTGGAATATATTGAGAAAATTGTCCATTTCTTTTAGACTTTCCAATTTGGGGGAGTACAAGTTTTTGAAGTATAACCTAATGATTCTTAGGACTTCCTCGGTGTCTGTTGTTACATCCCTCTTTTCCTTTCTGATTTTGTTAATTATCTCTCTCTGCCTTTTAGTTAGCTTGGATTAAATTTTGTCTACCTTGTTGATTTTTCTCAAAAAAACAACTCTCTGTTTCAATAATTATTTGTATTGTTCTCTGTTTCTATTTTTTTTTCCTTTAATTTCAGCCCTCAGTTTGATTATTTCCTGCCATCTACTCCTCTTAGGTGTGTTTGTTTCTTTTTGTTCTAAAGCTTTCAGGTACGCTGTTATGTCACTGGTATGAGACCTCTCCAACTTCTTCATGAAGGTACTTAGTGCTATGAACCTTCCTCTTAGCATCACTTGGATTTCCGTAAGTTTGGGTATATTGTGCATCATTTTCAGTGAATTCTAGGAAGTCTTTCATTTCCTTCTTTATTTCTTCCTTGACCCAGTGATAATCTCAGTAATTCTACTAAGAATTGTTCAGTTTCCATGGGTTTGTAGGCTTTCTGTTGTTTCTGGTGTTGTTGAAATCCAGCTTTAAACCACAGTGGTCTGATAAGATACAGGGGGTTATTTCAATTTTCTTGTGTCTGCTGAAATTTGCTTTATGTCCGAGTGCATGATCAATTTTATTAAAGGTTCAATGAGGTGCTGAGAAAAAGGTATATTCTTTGTGTTTGGGTGAAATGTTCTGTAAATATATGTTAGGTCCATTTGCATCATTATGTGTTAGTACTATTATTTCTCTGTTTAGGTTCTGTCTGGTCAACCTTTTCATTGGTAAGAGTGAGGTTCAATATGTGATTTAAACTTTAGTAATTTTTTCTTTTCTTTTTTTTTTTCTTTTCTTTTTTTTTTTACAAATGTGGGTGCCCTTGCATGTGGGGCATAGATGTTCAGAACTAGGACAGCATCCTGGTGTATTTTTCCTTTGACAAGTATGACATGTGCTTTTCCATATCTTTTGATTAATTCTGGTTTGACATCTATCTTGTTAGATATTAGAATAACTACATCAGCTTGCTTCTTAGGTCCCTTTGCTCGGAAAATCTCTTTCCAGCCCTTTATTCTGAGGTAATGTCTACCTTTGATGTTGAGTTGTGTTTCCTGTATGTGCAGAACGATGGATCCTCCTGTTATCGTTTGCATTCTGTTATCATGTATCTTTTAACTGGTGTATTCAGTCCATTGATATTGAGAGATAATAATGAGCAATTACTGTTAATTCCTGTTATTCTGGTGGTAGTGGTGGTGTGGGTGGATGTGTGGGTGTGTATGTATTTCCCTTCTTTGGATCTTGCTTGTTTGATATTATCTATTGCCTGCATTTTCATGGGGATAGTTAACTTCCTTGGGTTGGGGTTTTCCTTCTAGTACCTTCTGCAGAGCTGTATTTGTGGACAGATATTGTTTAAATTTGAATTTATCATGAAATATCTTATTTTCTCTATGTTGACTGAAGTTTTGCTGGGTATAGTAGTCTGGGCTGGCATGCATGGTCTCTTAGTGTCTGGCAAGACATCTGTCTAGAATCTTCTGGCTTTAAGAATCTCTGTTGAGAAGTCAGGAATAATTCTTACAGGTTGCTGTGGAATAATCCTTTTGTGAATATGTTTTGTTTTCATGGTTAATAAAAAAGCTGATTGGCCGATAGCTAGGCAGAACTTTTGGAGCACAGAAAATGCTGGGAGGAAGAAGAGTGGAGTCAGAGAAGTCACCAGCCAGTCACAGGGAGGTCACCAGGGGACACAGAGGGAGCAAAATATGCTGGAGGACAGGTAAAGCCATGAGCCACATGGCAATACATAGATTAATAGAAATAGGTTAATTTAACTTGTAAGAGCTAGTTAGTAATAAGTCTGAGCTATCAGCTGAGCATTTATAATTTATATTAAGTCTCCCTGTTGGTTATTTGGGAATTGGAAGAAGGAAAAGAAAAGTCCGCCACCAATAGGTCTGCTTTATATGTTACTTGGCCTTTTCCTTGCAGCTTTTAATATTCTTTCTTTGTTCTGTATGTTTAGTATTTTGATTATTATGTGGCATGGGGACTTTCTTTTCTGATCCAATCTATTTGATGTTCTTTAAGATTCTTGTACCTTTACAGGCATCTCCTTCTTTAGGTTAGGAAATTTTCTTCTATGATTTTGTTAAATATACTTTGTGGGGTTTTGAGCTGGGATTCTTCTCTTTCTTCCATTCCTATTATTCTTAGGTTTGGTCTTTTCATAGTGTACCAGATTTCCTGGATGTTTTTTGTGTTAGAAGTTTTTTAGATTTAACGTTTTCTTTGAAGGGTGAATCTATTTCTTCTATCGTACCTTCAACACCTAAGATTCTCTCTTCCATCTCTTGTATTCTGTTGATGCTTGCATCTGTAATTCCTTTTGTATACCCAGATTTTCCATTTCCGTAATTCCCTCAGTTTGTGTTTGCTTTATTGCTTATGTTTCAATTTTCATGTCTTGAACAGTTTACTTTACCTGTTTGCTTTTTGGCTTTCTTAGCATTCTTTAAGGGATTCATTGATTCCTTCCAATTTTTTGGTTGTCTTTTCCTTGATTTCTTTAAGACAGTTTTTCATTTCCTCTTTAAAGACCTTTATCATCTTCATAAAGTTGTTTTTAACATCTTTTTCTTATGCTTTGGCTGTGTTGGAATATTCAGGTCTTGCTGTTTTAGGATACCTGGGCTTTGGTGGTGCCACATTACCCTAGCTATTGTTGATTGTGGTTTCACACTGGTATTTAGGCATCTGAGTTTGGGATGATTTAGATCTAGGTCCTGATTTCTGAGTTGGTCTTTGTTGGATGGGTGTTTTGTTCCTTGGCTTCTGTTTCTACTTTGGTTTTCTAGTCTTTGGTTCTGGATTTCTGGAAGCCGGCATTTCCTCTGATCTGGTAGGTGTCAGGAGCCATTGTCATGAGCTACTGTGGGCCATGACACAATTACACCTTATAGCAATTGATAATTCAGATGTCAACCCACCAGCAGAATGTTCTCTGGTGGGTTTAACCTATCAAGCAAGGCTTGCAGGCCACCAATTCTGAATACTGTTGCTTCCAACTATAACTTCTTGTGCAATAACAGCTATGATATCTCCCCATTACCATGAATTTTCATCAAATGTGTACATGTAATCTCATGATTACATCTCAGTCTTATGAGTACATATATCTGTGGGTAGTCAGGAAGATGATTTTAATTTAGTTGTATAATTTTGATATATAGAAAATATAGTAGGATATGCTTCATAGCCAGATCTACTGTCCCATGAGACTGTAGACATTTAAAGCCTGCCTTGTTCCTTTTACTCAGGCTAACAAAATAACAATCTCACCTCAGTCTAACACAAACTGTACATGTTTAGCTCACATTTACCTCAGAGCAAGTTCAAACTAGACTAAAGGCCTTTGTAAATAGATCCTAAGTTTAAAACTTTGCAGTTATGCACAAGGTCAGAGTCACAAGTATCTACCAAGATTACTAACACAAAGCACCTTAAAGAAAGCATGCAAATTCTTCGCTTGCCAAGTCTGCTCACAATAGACCTATGTCTTGGGTTTTGTCTCATTTAGGTACTATGGCCCTCCCTATTACTCCTGAAACCTTGAAAATGTATGGTGCCAGGGTAAATGTCTCGGCTCCTTATCGCTTACCCTAGGAATGTGCTTTTGACCAATAAGAGGGAACTCCTGTAACTTTTTCTATTGTTCAAGCCTCCTGTGAAAGAAGACTTATTAGGTGAGATGAGAAGAGAAGAAGCAGGAAGATGAGAACAGAGAATTTGAGCTAAGAAATTATAGACAATTAGGCCAAGAAAATTAGAAGAGTAAAAAGAGAGAAAAGAGTAGAAGAATAAAGAGACATGGACAGATAGAACACGGTGTGAGCAGATTCATTCCTTCCCCATCAGATATTAGTTAGACACTTATTATAGTGTCTCCTTTGGACCCTGAGAGGAGGTCTTTAAGGCTGGCCCCTGAAGGCCCCATTAAGTAGGGAGTCTCTGTCCAAGTGGAAAGTTGGCCTTCCGGAAGTTAGCTTGGCCTTTGGTGCAGCAGGGGATCTCTGTTCTCCAGATTGGTGTAGCCTGCACCTGAGCAGCAGAAGTCTGTATTAACTGTTGTGGACTATGCCTAAGTGGCAGAAGTCCACTGGGGTTGGGGGCAGGGCCCAGCAGCAGGGTGGACAATGAGCTGGTGTACCCTGCTCCTGGGAGGCAGAAGTCCCCAGGTGTTAGAGGCAGGGCCAGGCAGTACAGCAGAAATGAGCTGGGATAGTGGGCTATGGGAAGGGTCTTTAGCAACAGAATCTAGGGAATGGGGCAGTTCAGCTGGCAGGTGGATCACTCACCTGTTCTTCTGACTGGTGTGGCCTGTCTTATTTTTTTTTTTAAATCTCTTTTTACCCTACAGGTTTTTGTGTGTCTATATTATGGCTTCCAGTTTCATGTTTTTATGGGATCCAAGAATGTGCAAACGAGTCAGTCTCTGAATCTGTATCTGTTTCTTGGGCTCCTCTCCTTCTGTAGACTTGTTTTGTCCTATTCTGATGTGTTCTTTATAGATATGCTTAATCTTCATAGGTAGGCAGTTAGATAGATAGATAGATAGATAGATAGATAGATAGATAGATAGATAGATAGACAGACAGATAGATATTATCCCTTAGAACACTGTTTATTTTATAATGGGAGATAGCAAGGGGGTGGATCTGGATAGAAGGGGAGGTGGAGAAGAACTGGGAATCGAGGAAGGGAAAACTCATAATCAGAATATATTATATGAGAAAAAATCCCTTTTCAAAACGCGGGAAATGATGAAGAGGAGGAGGATGAGGGAAAGGAAGAAAAGAAATCAGGCAAGAGAAGTGACAAGGAACAGAAGACAACCTTAAGGTCAACCAGAGCACAACCTCAATCTCCAGCTGGTTTCCTCCTCTGATCTTCTAATCCTTCATATGTTCTTCCTTTCTATGGCCAGAGACAAACAAGGATGTATCTTACAGTATACATCTCATCTGCTACTGAATAATTACGTACAAATCCAAATTCGGCAAAGATTTAAACCATAAAGTGTTATTTAAGATGATGAACCACCTTTAGAAAAAGTAAGCATCCTTCTAAAAGAGGCTGGAGCCACATGCTCATTACTTTTCTTTAAATGTTAGTTTCTCACCATGTGTAAAGCTCTATGTCAGGCACTCAAGAGATGCCAATCTACCCACAGCACTCCTTTCCTCAGAAGCCTGCCTTATTACTTCAAAAAGTTACAAGTGGCCGGGCGGTGGTGGCGCACGCCTTTAATCCCAGCACTCGGGAGGCAGAGCCAGGAGGATCTCTGTGAGTTCGAGGCCAGCCTGGGCTACAGAGCAAGATCCAAAAAGGCGCAAAGCTACACAGAGAAACCCTGTCTCGAAAAACAAACAAACAAACAAAAAAAAAAGTTACAAGTTACTTATTTTCATTTTTAAAAATGACAATAAGAAAAACTTTTAATAATTTACTAATTCTAAAATATGCCTTTTTCATATTTAAAAATTCTGATTAGACATAAGAAGTCACATCTGTAATCTTCAGCACTCAAGAGTAGGGGCAGCAGATGAAATTTCAAAGCCAGCTTTGGCCACTCAAAACTTGGTCTCAAAAGAAGGGGAGTAGGAGAAATGAGAGGAATGCTCGAGAATAAGAAGGTATGACGCTGTCCAATAAGCTATGGGAGTGATAGGGCTGTCACTGTTTCCCAATGCAAGCTGTTCTGTTTGGTGGTCTGTCTGTTGTGCGCCACATGAAAACTAGGTGTGTTCATTTTGCTTGCTGCTTACATTGTGTTCAAAGGATTGGGACTGAAATTTAAAATGACTAAATGTTAGGCACAGAATGGGAAGTGGGTTTATTGCCAGTAAAGCAAACACTTATCACTGAAGGAACATCCTCAGTTCCTTATTTTCTCATAAAGCAACAACCATGTGTTAAGTGAAATGAAAATGCTTCATCATTCTTCTATTGGTAATATTTTTGTTTCCCTTACTAGTATTAAATATTGTCTATTTTATAAAAGATGTGACATATAATAAATGGAACTTAATAGTGAAAGATGTGCACTGAGGACCTCTATGTCAACAGCGATGGCCAGTTATTCCTGTTGTGTTACTAACAACTAGCAACTACAACTACCAAGTGTGGACAAGAAGCAAGGTGACTGCTCTTCTTCACTCCTAGTGTTGAATAGTCCTATGACTCCAAAACATTTGTCAGTGTTTACAAGAGCAGTTCCTGTCCCATACACACCCCTACTCATTCCTCCCTACCCAATGATGAGAACAAGATGCTGAAGTTTATTCCTCGAGCTAATGACCAAATTGCTTATCTGGCCTTGGGAGAGCCCTATCCTGACCACAACTGTCTTTTCTCTGCTTTTCAATTATCACCTTCCAAGATATATAAACCAAAACACTAGCCAGGTCTCTGGATTTTCTACAACTGCTCAAGGCACAAGTCTTTTCTTATTCTGGACAATCACAAAATTCTGTGTTCCACCTTTCCTATGACTTGGATACTCCAACTCTGCCATGCATTTCCATCATCAACCTCACAACAACAGTCCCAAGGAAAACAAGAAAGAGCCAACACAGTCCTACACAAAGGAGGAGCACGGCATCTGTTCTATCATCCTCCAGTTCAAGCATTTCATCCTTTAACTTTGGAAGGTGCAACATGACATGTCTCATATCCACGTTCAAATGCAATTCTGGGTACCATGAACTGGAAACAACTGATGCAGGAGAGACAAAATGGGGAACAGAGAGGGAAAGGGAGCTTGTAAAGACCTTAATGGTGCAATTCTAGCTTTTCTTGCCATTGCATTCTACTTAACAGGATCAAATTTATAAAGTAGGTTCTTATTCTAGTTGCCACATCACCAGTTCTTAAAAACTGGGTTTTGTTGGTGAATAGGTAATCTCAAAGAGATTGAATCTCTTTCACAAAATGACACAGTTAGGCAGACTCTCAAGACAGTTCCAAATATCAAGATTTGAGGATAATACCAAAACAATTAACTAACTCAGTGAAGACATTTGCTAAAACCAACACAAGCACAATACATAATACTGACAGTTTTGTGAAAAAATACAAATGAAGCAATGCTTCATACTTCAGTTTGTTCATATAATTTTTCTTTAAAGACACAGGACTACATACATTAGCTAATTTCTGACATTGTGTGGCAAGATTTTTATGTTCCATCAAGATTAAACTGAAAATTAATGCATTACTGTATTTTGTTCTTCTGTTCAAAATAAAGGATGAAAAGCATTTTTACAGTTATATTGGTATGCTTTCAATTGATTATTGATTTGTATATCAAATAGCCTCATGACTCACAATCATATTTTCTGATACAAAGAAAGGAGATAGATAGAATGGAAGCCACACATGGCAGGTTAGAAAACACAAGTCTGAAAAACAAAGACAGGTCAGTAAAAATGGAAAGAAGCAATGAAATAGAATAGTGCTGTGGGATGGTCTGTATGTCAAATGTGTTGCTGATTGGTCAATGAATAAATCACTGATTGGCAGTGGCCAGGCAGGAAGTATAGGCGGGACTAACAGAGAGGAGAATTGAGAGAACAGGAAGCTGGGTGGGAGAGACACTGCCAGCCGCCATCAGGACAAGGAAGATGTAAAGTACCGGTAAGCCACAAGCCACATGGAAAGATATAGATTAATAGAAATGGATTAATTTAAGCTGTAAGAACAGTTAGCAAGAAGCCTGCCACGGCCATACAGTTTGTAACCAATATAAGTCTCTGTGTTTACTTGGTCGGGTCTGAGTGGCTGTGGGTCTTGCGGGTGAGAGAGATTTGTCCTGACTGTGGGCCAGGCAGGAAAACTCTAGCTACAGAATAGTGCCAATATCTAAAATTTTTAATATCCAAAAGAGGAGGATAGTGAGGGCAAGAAAACAGCTAAGAGAGTCAGTGAGATGATTCAGCAGGTAAAGACACTTATAGCTAAGCCTGTCAAGCTGAGTCTGATCCTTGGGAAACTATGGTGGGAAGAAAGAACTGACTTCTATGGGCTGTCCTCTGATCTCCACACATGCACTGTGACACACAGATATGGCCCCCATATACACAATAATATTAATGTAATTTTGAAATATTTTTAAGAAGAAAACCACTGGAGAAAGGTAGTCATAGGAAAAAAATACATACATAAAACTCACAGGAGAATACTTAACAGGAAGACAGAAAGGATGTATGTAGACTTCCAGAGAAAACCCATAGCAGACACAGATGTAGAAGTTAATAGGCAAAAAGAAAACAGTTGAAATCAGGAAGATAGCAAGGACACCAAATCAGCAAGAGAAAACATATAGGGAAATGAAGATAACCAAACCCCACAACTGTTTTCAAGAGGAAGAAAATCCTATAAAGGTACCTGAAATGAAGCAGGCCAGAGACAAAGGGGAAATAAAAGAAAAAATCAAGAGAGCGCCAAGTTCTACGCTATAATGGGCAATGTCTGTATTGTAGATGTTCTGTACAGAAAATGTCCACAATAGCCATGCTTTCTGTTTTGAAGAACTGTTAAGTGTGTGGCAAACATGAAAGACAAAAAGAAGACCACAAGCAGCTGAAAGATAGTGGAGCACCTGATCAGGCACTGAGCATCCAGCAGAAATGGACTAGGGCAAATGGAGGAAACCATACCAGTCAGTGGGCATGTTGTGGAATATCCCTTTACACTGTGTGAAGATGTGTGTGTCAGTGTGACTGCTTTAATAAAGAGCTGAATGGCCAGTAGCTAGGCAGGAAGGTGGAACTCCTGGGGACAGAAAGGACTCAAAGAGGAAAAAAGGTGGAGTTGCCAGCCAGATAGAGAAGAAGCAGAATGTGGAGTACAGAGTCAAGGTAACTGAGCCACATAAAAGATCATAGATTAAAAAGATATGGGTTAATTTAAGTTATAAGAACTAGTTAAGAACAAGCCTAAGCTAAGGCTGAGCTTTCATAACTAATAATAAGTCTCCAAGTCATTTTTTGGTGAGCTCGTGATCCAAAGACAAATCCACCTACAGGGCAGATGTCAGCCGGATCATGTGTGGGTAGAGAAGCTCTCAGGCAGAGCACCTCCTGTGTTGGCCCCTCCTGGGTCTTCAACGGCATAGAATAAACTGTAGTTGGATCTTTTGTTTGGAGAAGGTACTTGGAAACTATTATCTCCCAGCTATGTTCTAGGACACAGGTTTTCATTTTTACTCTAGCAATTTAATCTTTTTGTCATCTTGGTATCTTAATTCTGGGCAGTTCTACCATTCTCCATTCACTTTCTCACAGGCCCAGGAGACCAGCCCATTCCAGGTCAAGGGATCTTGGAGGATACTCTAAGGTAAACACACTAGAGTTTGAAGTGGGGAAAGGCCAGCCTAGAGAAACAGCGTGTCGGTGAGTTCAAACAACATATGATAATTTACTAATGCACTGTATATTACAGTAGATCACAGGGTGAGTAGCAGGAAGCATAGGCGAGCTACTGTACTAGACAACAAAAACCAATGTGGTCAGAAACTGAAAGGGTGAAGAAAAGAAAGGAAGATATATCTGTACTGCACAGATGTGATAAGGCCTGAGGCTGTTTGGAAAAAGAACTTGAGGGATACATGAGGAAGGAGTAAACTATCACTGACCTTGTCTACCAGTAGTATCACCACATAAAGAGAAAAAGCTTCAAGTATATGTGGTATCAGTATTATAAAAAGCTGAAAATAGATTATTATTCTACCCATTAAATTTCCCTACCCCTATTTCCCATCCTTATAGCACAGGGACACATCAACACACATACATGTGCATGCTCATACACATACCACATCACACATGATCATTCTATTTCAATCAATACTAAATTATAAACTTTCTTAATATGCACACAAAGACAGTTCTGTATTTTACTAAAAGGATAGTATGAGGAAATGCCATAGGCTATACATTCTGAAGCACATGATGTGCGTCTTATGTCAACATTTGACTCAAGAGATTACCTGAAAATTTCTGAAATGCCTCACTGCTTTGATATCACTTGTGATGTGAATGTAACTATCATGGGTCATTAGATAAATAAAATAGAATTAAATGATACTTAATATCAGAGTTTTACTGATAAAGTTTACAAAGCGTTTATAATTGGAAACTAAACAATCTTTAAAACCTCCCAAAATTAATGATGTTTTACATGCATCAACACTCTCATAAATGTTTCCCCTAATTCTCATAAATAAATAAAATTTTAAATGTTTAATTATTAAATGACTGACAGATTGTAGCTATGAAAAATGGCCATGAAAGCAGCAAATACCTGAAGTACTCACAGCTGTGGAGTAGGGGTTATGAGCTCCAGTATTTTCAGCCCAGCAGCCACATCCATAAAGAGCAGCCTAGGAAAACAGAAAACAGACACATACTCATAATACTCACTGTTTTCAATATGAGATAAAAGTCATATCCATCAAAAAACTCAGTTTATTAACAATATACAAAATAGAAAACAAAACAAACTATGTATAAAGTGTCCTAATGAAACCTATTTAATTAACCTGTATGATAATTAAAAATGAAAATAAGAGAGACCCCACCTCAAGAAAACAGGGTGGACTGAAAACAAGGGGATAACTGAAGAACCACAGCAGGAGTTGTCTTCTTGTGCACACACATGCATACTTGCATGCACACACAGGGAAAATAAAGTAAAAACTTGTTCATAACAGCAGAAGTTACATAAAAACCATGCAATGTTTTTCAAACTCTCAAGGCTATCTCTTCCGTTTGTAGATATGCAATGCATTACTGTTAACCATACTCTCACTCTGCTATGATGGGGACACCAGATTTATTCTTCCTACCTAACTGTATCTTTGACTAACCTTTCCCTGTCCCCCACTCTGCTTTCCCCAGTAGCTGGTAACATTAATAAATCAACATGGACATAAATCAAACCATATTATGCCTCAAAAATATGTATAGGCATTATATGTCATTCAAAAATTAATAGAGCCTGAGACCTGGATCAATGTATAAAGCACTTGTCATGAAATTATAAGGACCAGAATTTGGATCCCCAAACCTACACAGAAAGCCGGGCAGGCATGGCAGTCACCTGTAATCCCAGAATTAGAGATATGAGATCCCTGGAGCAAGTTGGCTAGCTTGGCCAGCTAGAACCCAAAGCCCCAAGTTCAGTGAGTGACCCTTCCTCTGTAAATAAAGTGGAGGCTAATCAAGGAAAAATTTCAACATCAATTTCAAGCCTATACAAATACATACATGCTCACCATGTACCCACACACATGCAGACACATACACACACAACACACATACAAATGCAAGGTACTAGCAAGTGCGCTCTGCTATTCTAATAATCTAAAAGTTCTTAGAAAACAGCACAAGGAAGTTGTTTTAGTCCCATCAGCAATTTTTCCAATCCCTAAAAACCTTTCCCTTTCATAGTTTGTCAGCCAGTCGCTCTGCTGACTCTTGAAATCAATGTGGAACCTTAAAAATAAGGGCCCTCAACTCAGTCCTAAATGGGATGGCCTCATCAAATCCCTCTCCTCTGAGCTCAGGGAACCCTCCCTGCAGAAGAGGCAACACCAGTGTAAGAGCCAGAGGGGATGGAGGACCAGGAGAACAAGGTCCTCTAAATCGACAATGTTAAAACACACATGAACTCAGAGACTGAGGCAGTATACACAGGGCCTGCACAGGTCTGCACCAGGTCCTCTGATTATTTGACATAGCTTCCAGTTTAGTGTGTTTATGTGATTCCTGAATGTGTGAACAAGTGAGTCTCTGTTTCTTTTGCCTTCCTTGGGCTCTCTTCCCTCTGTTAGTTTTGTTCAATTCCAATGTATTAGCTTTTGTTTTATTATATTTTAAATTATTATTATCCCTTAGAAGCCTGTTTGCTTTCTTTTTTTCTTTTTTTTTTGGTTTTTCAAGACAGGGTTTCTCTGTGTAGCTTTGCGCCTTTCCTGGAACTCACTTGGTAGCCCAGGCTGGCCTCGAACTCACAGAGATCCGCCTGGCTCTGCCTCCCAAGTGCTGGGATTAAAGGCGTGCGCCACCAACACCCGGTGCCTGTTTGCTTTCTAATGAGAGATAGAAAGGAAGTGGATCCTGATGGGAGGGAAGGTGGGGAGGAACTGGGAGGAATAGACGGAAACATAATCAACATGGACATAAATCAAACATGGACATAGATCACATAAATCGACATGGACATAAATCAAACCATATTATGCCTCAAAAATATGTATAGGCATTATATGTTATTCTCACAAGATCAGGATACATTATGTGAGAAAAACATCTATTCTCAATAAAATAGGAAAAAAAGATTAAAAATAAGGGTTCTCAAACTAGAGAAAGGCTGAATTTTCTGAGGAATTTACGGATAAAAACTCTGGTTTCTGGAGCATCTGACTCAGCATCTGGTGAAGCCCTGGGAGTGGACAACACTATCCAGGCCTTGGAGATGCTCCCAGGCTCTGAGGACTTCTGCTTCAGGCAGTCTCCCTGCCTCCCTTGGGGCTCAGTAGGAACTGCAAACAGCTCTGCACCAAATTGGGGGGGGGGGGGGAGGAAGAGGAAGGGGAAGGAGGAGGAAAAGGAAGGGAAAGGGAAAGGTGGAAGAGGAAAAGGAAGGGGGAGGAGGGGAAGGGGGAAGGGGAGGAGGAGGAGGGGAACCTCTCAGAAAGCCTGGGGAAGACACCTTCCTAAGAAAGGATGCACAGTATTGCTCCCTTTTTTTTTTTCCTTTACAAAAATTCCTTTTATAATATCTACTCTTAATTCCATGGCCTCAGGCTGTCTTACTTCTTAACCTTCTGAAATTAGTTAGGATGAGATAGTAACAAAAATACAGTAATAATATTATAGAGTTTGAACCCCTATTATTCACTTCTGTGAGTAAAATGTATACCTTTTTAAAATGTTTAAAGGCTTTCTACGTTTTTGGAAGTAAAACTGTTTTAAAGCTGTTATATATAATAAAAATAGCAGCTTATATAAATGATATATTACTTAACTGTCTCAGGACTATTGTTTCCTATAAAATGAGCATAATAATGTGGCAAGCAATTGTTGTGGAAGACCTATAATCCCAGCTGCTTGGCAGCTTGGGCAGGAGGATCACAAGTGCAAGGCAAGCCTGGAATACAGAGCAAGTTCAAGGTCAGCCAAGGCAACTTAGTAAGGCTGTCTCAGAAAAGACAAAAGTGATGGCAAAGAGTGCAGCTCTGAGTGCTTGCCTAGAATACACAGGCCCTGAGTTCAATACCTCATGCCACAAAACAACAAAGAATAATAAAAACACTTCCTTCATATTGTTGTCAAGGGATCATGTGAATGAATGCATGCGTTGAAAACTGCAAGTATATAACCAATGACAGCTATAGTTCATTTCTAGGAAGTATGATGTGCAATTTAAATGTGTTATGTCAATCTTCTAGAACTTGGTAAGCACTATAGCATTTCATCTTCAGAATTTGCTAACAGAAAACAGGAAGTGCTGTGGGATGTCCTGTATGCTGTGAATATATGTTGCTATGATTGATTGATAAATAAAATGCTGATTGGCCAGTAGCCAGGCAGGAAGGATAGAGTAGGTGGGACAAGGAGAGTAGGGAATGCCTGGTAGAAGAAGGCTGAGTAAGGAGACACCAGCCTGCCGTCCAGGGAGCAGCATGTAAAGGCAACAGGTAAAGCCACGGAACACGTGGTGACATACAGATTAACAGAAATGGGCTGAGTTTAAGTGTAAGAGCTAGTCAGTGGTAGGCCTGAGCTAATGGCCAAGCAGTTTAATTAATATAAGCTTCTGGGTGATTATTTTATAAGTGGTTGCGGGGTCCATGGGGCTGGGCAGGACTGGAGAAAACTCCAACTACAACTAGTAAAGTCTATTAATTTCTTTCTTCAATCCCAGCTGTAAACTGTAATGGTTACATACTAAAACAAGTAAACCCAGTTTAAATTAAATTTTACAATCTGTGCTCCTATTAAATATCTATAGCAGGTATGCTAATTTAAAAAAAATCATTCATTTGAGTATTTACAATACATTGAAATGTATCTCATTTCTGCTTGTTTTTACTTAGCCTTTGAAAGAACATGCTTTTATGCTCCATAGTTTTATCTCTCATTTGATGCTTCATATCTCCAGGTTCATGATATCTCCTGGACCCAGCAACTTCATACAACCAAGCAACTGTATTTTCCTCTAAGCATTTTGACTCCTTTACTCCACATGTTTTGATGACTTTTTAGCTCTCACAATGGTTTTTTTCTAAACAAGTCAAGTAGAGCAAATCAATGCATAAATTTCACAGAAGTCCCATTTGTGGTGACAGAATGGCTTCAAGACTTCTGGCTGCAGCACCTTGTTAATGTGCTGCTATTACTTTACTACCCAAAACAAATAAAAAACGAGAAAGTCAAGAGATTACAAAAGTAATGGAGGCAACTCTGTTGGCTTTATGTATCTTCTCTACCAGGACATCCAAACCTGATTTAGAAAGTTTGATTTTCTTACTCCAAACTTGACAAATATACAGTTCCATAATACGGAAAAATTTAAGTGAACAAAGGCTTTTATAATGCATTCAAAGCACTATACATATGGTTAAGTAATCACTCTCCATAAATTTTCTACATGGTAGGCAAAAAGGAACACAAAATCAGTTACTGTTACCACTCACACCCTACTAGTATAGAACTATAGTGTAGAAGTCTATCCACATTAAGGGTTGACTGGGGACTATCACTGGGAGCTTTGCAACGATATCTTCCACAAGTCAGTCTGCTCCAAGCAATCACTAGCAACCATGACCGAACTAACAGTGACATTGACTGTTCTCCAAATGTTAGGGACATACAACACAGTGAGCTTCATTTCACATGGAAGACAAGAGCCAAACATGGAGTTTTAAATAAAATCTTCTGAACCTCTTTAAAAAACTACAGAGGAGTATCTTGATTCACAAATATTTACTAAGATCATAAGAACTGTGTAAAATCAGGTCATAATACCCACCACCCTTGGCATATCAAATTCATTCTTAGATTTCATTTTCAGGACAGAATTAAAGATTGAAGGTGGGGAAGGCATGTTGAAAAAAAGCTCTGCAAGAGAACTCAGAATAAGAAAACTTCACATAAATTAGAGTCTCTTCATTTACTAGATACTTGGCTGAGATACAGGGTGACCAAAAATAGTATCTACTCTGTAAAATGTCTAAAATCAGAGGAGAGACATAGAATGCCAAAATGCCACTGTGACTTGAGTGAAGGGAATAAAAAGTGTTACTCTAAAACAATGTTCATACTTAAAGCAATGGGCAATATAGTCAGGGAGTGTTTGCTCCTACAGAGTTATATTTACTAAGGAAGATGTACATCAATATACAATTATTAAATATCTACTACAAAGGCCTGTGACACTCAGGCTGCTGAGAGCAGGGAAGCTGGGGTTACTGGTTATAAAAATCGGCCCTGTCACCATGAGATGGCTCTTTAAAGAAGTAAGAATGAAAAAGAATTTTGTTCTTGATCTATAAGAAGCAAATGTTCAAGAACAAGGATTTTTATTTTTCTTAAGGAAAAACCATCCCTAGTTGTTTAATGGTTGTGCTTAGACAAGACCTGATTTCATTTTGAAAAGGAGATTAAGTAATCCACAAATCCTTACCTGCCCAACTCTCCCTGGATGTTTCAAGGCCAAACCTCCACTGGAGACAGCAGCAGCAACATTCCCTTCATGATCGACGACCACAGCACCCACTGTGTCCAAAGTGCCTGAGTCGTTTTCCTGTGGAACAAAAGAGACATGAGTCTCCACCAAGCCTGGCACAAGACACCTAGACATGACAGCCCAATGAGCACAGTGTTCACCAGGCCTGGCATAAGACACCTAGACACGACAGCCCAGTGAGCACAGTGTTTACCAGGCCTGGCATAAGACACCTAGACATGACAGCCCAGTGAGCACAGTGTTTACCAGGCCTGGCATAAGACACCTAGACATGACAGCCCAGCAGGTACAGTGTTCACCAGGCCTGGCACAAGACACCTAGATATGACAGCCCAGCAGGCATGATATTCACCAGGCCTCCTGTGAGGAATCTAGACATGACTACACATAGGGCACAGTGTAATCACAACATGAAAAATATCTGAATTAATCCTTAAGTGCAACAGTTATAATTCATTTCTTTATTATTTTATTGTTTTCCTCTTAATCTCAATAATTAAATAAATGAGAATTTGTGGGTGAAAAGACCTGCGATCTAAATGAGCCAATAAATGCTACCATTCATGTTTTTAAGATAGATTACATACAGACTTCCAAGAATGAATAATGCATTCAAAAAGGGAGAATGGCATTTGCCATTAAGCCATCATTAAGCTAAACGACTCAGGCACAACATTATCATTTTCCCATCAAGCCCATAAGAGAAACAGTATGACATGATCCCTTTTCTGCTATTATTAATATGCTTGGCAACTGGTGATAGAAAACTGTGTGTTATTAGAAGGCATCTTTGTGTCTCTGTGCCTTCTCACCAGTCCCACATGTTTAAGGCATTTAAAATTTAGTAATTAATAGCAACTGTCTCCTACCACAAAGGTTTCCCGGTCACCCATTGCAAAAGGACAAAGTACTAGATAAGAACAGAATCAAAGGAGGCATGGAGAAAATTCCCCTACCATATATTAAAAAGGAAAGTTAGTGTTCATTGTTAGGTCAATAGCTGTCATGGTAGTATTCTTAGGCTACGGCAAGGTTATCAAACTGTATGCCAAACCCCTGGCATGAATGAAAGTACCAAGCACAACCCCAGGTTCACAAGAGTAGCTAGCTACCCAACCACTGTGGCTTGACACTCAGACTATTGAGCAAAACTTCATTTGTACCCTCGGTGCACTAAGAGATAAAGTGACACATAAAGGCATCACAACAATATCCATGAGTTCCTGCAGCCATTTCACCTAAGTAGCTGAAGGACGCTTTCAAATACCAGAAATAAAACTCAAACAAAAACTTTCTTTTCTAAATTAAATTGGGAGGTGAGAGGTAAAATGTGTCACAAAATTTTTATTTAAATATGGTAATAGGAAGCAGTTACATGTTTCTACTTATTACTCAGAGTCCTAACACTCTCAAGTGTAATGAAACAAATGGCTGACAATTCTGACATTGGCAGAAGAGGTTCTTGGGGATGAAGCAAGTATAATACATCTAGTCACACACGTAGCCACACTTGAAGGAAAGGCAGCCAAGAGAATCACCTGGTCACATCCCAGAATAATATAGTTGTGCTCACAGGCAGGAGCATAACTTTCAAGGAAAGTTTCAGGCTTGACCATCAACTTCCTGAGTAGGGCTCTAGTCCTTGTTTATCCATTCACTGAGCATCTACTTATGCTTTAAGTATATCTGCATTCCTCGTGTGCATAAAAGCCCAGTGGTGATTATACAGTCTGTGTACCCAGTGTCTGAGCAGGTCTTTCTCCTTTTCTGAAGAGCTGATTTTATGTGATGCCAGGGCTGTCATGTCTAACTAGATTTAACAGCAATGGTTTTGTTTCTTTGCACCATTTATCTTCTTTGTTCAGTAAGATTGAGAATCAAAGTACAAAAATAAACCAAAATGCACTTAAAAACAAGGTCTGGTAGCATTCCATGGGGCTATCATCAGCCAAAACCATAAAGGCAGCTTTTAAGGTGAACATGTTTAGTGTTCTTATAAACCATCTCTAAATTGCTTTAACTTTGTAACTTCAGTGACAAAAGTGTCCAAATTACAAGTCTTTTGTGTTCTACAGTGGGGCTTCTCCAGCTTTAATACACACACAAGTCAGTAAGAGAATCTGCTGAAGTGAAGATTCCTATGAAGTAACCCAGGAACTAGCCAAGACTGTCAGGTAGGTAACACTGACACTGGTCCACAAACCCTACTTTCAAAAACAAGCATTCCATGGGGCTATCAACAGCTGAACTAAAATATACAGGCACAAGACTGGTGAAGGAGAAACTTAAACTAGCTGAAGGTAACACACTACTACAATAAGATGTGTATTCTATCCTGTTTACCCCGCTGGCAGCATATCACCACTTACATGCTAACACAGGCATACTACCAAGTGTACTCAAGTACTAATCTGACATAAGTACTTTGGGTTATTTTTTAAAACAGACAACTCTTACACAAATGAATAGACTCAACTTTCCTTAACAGTTAAGTTGACATAAAATCAAGAAAGAATACTCCTTTTATTTTGAGATTGCCTTGACAATACTATTTTTTGAGGGATATATAGCAGCACTGTGTGCCATTGTTGTACAGATCTGGAAATCTATACATACTTTGTTGGTTCTCAGACCAGATACAACATAAAGTAAGGCTTTGACAGCTTGATAAAGACAACTTCTGATGAATAAGCAAATTATAGCTCTCCTATTGCACTCTAACATTTGAGGATAGGTTCTTTCCCTCTTCTTACAAGTGACAAAAACCTATATTTACAGTATACAGCATGATGTTTTAACACAAATATATGTTGTAACATGTATGGTAGAATCTAGATAATTAACATATGGATTACATCCACACTTATCACGTGTCTGTGTTTGTGTGTATGTGTGCACGTGCACATTCGTGAGCCTGGCAAGAGTGCTTAAAATTTCTCTTAATCCTCACCCTCCCTAGGACAGAAGATTACTAATTTTTTCATCATATAAGGCCATATTCTACTATATAGCTAAACTCTCAGGCCTTAAAATCTATTTTATAAGGGTATTTATTAGTTGTTTGCATTTTGTTGTGTTTATTTGTTTTAAATAAACTGCAGTGCTGATCTGACCTAAGCATTCTATAGGATAAGAATTTTACAGGGGGAAGCATGACATAAATACAGCAACACACAAGTATTATCTGCAGTAGCTATCCTTGCATTATAACTGGGATACTATAAACTAGAACTTTCCTGCCTAACCAAAACACTATAGAAAGATATAAAAAACAATGTCAGTATAGCTGGATCACACAGATAGATTTACTGTAATGTGGTTTTAAAAATGAAAAATGCAGAAAAGAGGATTATGTTCTAAATTAAGCTCTATATTCCTAAGAGTCTACAACACCTGCAAAAATCAGAACTACTTCATAAATATTAAAAATTCATTCCGCAGACTTCATACACTGCAAAGCAAATTTTAAGATAATGAAGTAATATTTAAGGACTTTTATGAAGTGTAGATAAATTGAGTGAAAGACAAATATTGGTATTTTTGGCATAATAATCTCACAGAGCTCATTTGTATGGGAATGAAATCTCAGGTTGAAATATACAATCACTGTTACTATACAGAGCTACAATTACACTCTTACACCCCATAAATACTTAAAAATGCGTGTACCACACAGATACACATGCACCTATTGTCCCTGACTGAAGCAGGCTATTCACATTACTCTTCAGATAAAACTGTGACTAGAAAATAACTACATAAACTATAGGGTTTTTTTTGTTTTTTATTCCAGAATAAATACATGTATATGAATTTGGGAGAAAGCACACCAGTATTATGGAAAAGACTAAAATCAACCTTCTGACAGTAATTCTAGTTTTCCCTGCTCCAAGATGGAGACAGCTTTTACACAGTTATCATGAGAATTAATGGAAGTGACATGTGTAAACTACTTTAAAAGTAATAAATCTCTTGCAGGGGAAGGGGGTTTCACCAGAAAATTACACCTCTAGCCTGGTTCTCTAGTTCTGAAACATTCTAAAAGACACCACTTATCAATCACTTGTCTCATTAGAATTAAAACTGTCTTACATTTGAACAAAATTACTGAACTATCAACTCAATATTACTCAAATATCAAGCTAGATACAAGATTAAGTCTGAAGTATATTCGTGTATCTGAAAGTTGGTATGCCATGGAATTAACCTAATAATAAAAATGAAGGTGATAGTCGATCAAGGCAACAGTTAAAATACACTAAACTCTCCAACGATAATTATTAGATCTAAGAGCAGCATCTTGGCTAATAAAAGCTTCCCCAT
Source organism: Peromyscus californicus insignis (assembly GCF_007827085.1). Lineage (NCBI taxonomy): Eukaryota > Metazoa > Chordata > Mammalia > Rodentia > Cricetidae > Peromyscus > Peromyscus californicus. The sequence continues at coordinate 114,706,190 of NW_026294595.1, forward strand.
GTGGAAAGAAAAGTTTCTGTGCCCTACAAGATGACACAGCAATGCCACCATAAGGTTTTCTTATTTTATTAGATTTAATTATGTGCCTGAGCATTTTTCCTGCATGAATGTATGTGTCACATAGGTGCCTGGTTCCCACAGAGGTCAGAAGGCACTGGATCCCTTGGAACTCAAGTTACAGATGGTTGTGAGACACCATGAGGGTACTGAGAACCAAACCTGGGTCCTCTGAAAGAGCAACAAATGCCCTTAATGCTGAGCCATCATCAATATTAGCTTTACCATCTTTGAGTATCTGGGAAAGAAAGGAAAGATGGATGGTTCTGGTCATAGAAGATCCAATCCTCATTCAATGTTTGCCCCCCACCAACCAGCCTCTAACAGTGGCCACTGTGGAGTAGAATACTGTAAGTTTACGTTCATATGAACAAAGTCTAAATTATCTACCTTCACATATGAAGACTGGTCAAAACCAAGGAAAAGTCTGGGCATAGAAAGATCTTTCCCTTTTCTTTGCAGAAGCCATCCTCTGAGCTGGGTCTAGCTCAGTGGAACAGCACATAATCAGCATGCATGAGGCACTGGGTTTGATCCAAACATGAAAGGAGAAGGATAGAGAAGAAAAGAAAACCATCTTCTGCTGCCAAAACTATAAATAATGATTCTTAAAAATTGTAGACAAGAACTCCAGTGCTAAATAATCCCTTCTCCCTTTAACTGAGATGGATTAAATGTCTATGCACTACCATGTAAATTCATATAAACATTTGGGACACAAATAGAGTTGTATAGTATATAAAACTCTATTTCCTAAATTATTCAACAAAAGTTGGAAATTTTCAACTTAAAATGTATTAGGTAAAGTGTGTTACCCCTTAGGTAAGGGGATTTCATATTACATGGATTATAATGTTAATTACAAATTCATACCACAGGGAAGGTCCACAAGATTACCTTGAGACTTACAAATTCTCAAAGGTGCAAAGGACAATGTTTTCCAAAAGGTAGGATCTCTGTCTAATGCTCTGGGCTTGTACAATTAGAACTAGGTAAAAAGCTACTAACTAACCAATGATGGCTGCTAGAAGAGAGGATGAAATCAGTTTTCTACAGGGATGTGGTCCTTGGGAGGCCAACCATGCTCCAATGGATGGCCCTACACACATCTGTCTAAGGGCAGCACAAATTGGACTCAGTGGGTTACAGACAGACAGACAGACAGACCAATACAGAGAGACATGAAGTTGGGGAGATGGATACAGAAGGAGTTATGTGCGGAACTAGAGGGTGGTGAATATGATCAAAATACGTTGTATGTATTGTATGAAATTCTCAAAAAATAAAAATATTTTATTAAAAAGGGTAACTCCATTTAAACTTTTATACACGTATGTATTTTTTAGGAACCTTAGATAGTAGTAGATTTCCTAGTGACTTTTATAAAGGTTTTCACTGCTGGTTATCACTCTGTGAATTCCCTCCTCTCCCCTCCCCTCCCATAACCCACCACATTTAAGCCTTCATGTTCCACTCTTCTCACTGGAACCCTTTCTACCACTGTATTCATTCTGTCCTCTCTTGAAAGCCCTCACCCCCATAGCCCCTTACTAACCCTTACTGACCTCCATGGGAATTCCAAATGGAACACACATATCTGAAAATTCAAAGCTAACATCCACAAATGAGAAAAACATGCAACATCTGTCTTTCCGGGTTTGGGTTACCTCACTGAAAATAACTGTTTCCATATCCACCCATTTACCTAGGAATTTCATATTTTCATTTCTCTTAACAGCTGAATAATACTCCACTGTATAAATGTGTGCCATTTTTGCTATCTATTCATCAGTTGATGGACATCTATATTGTTACCATTCCCTGGCTATTGTGAATAGAACAGTAATGAGCATGAATGAATAGATGGAGCAAAAACGCTCTCCCTACTAGACACTACAGGCTAATAAATAAAAAGTCTACAGTCAGAAATAGGTTAGCACTTTTTAAACTGTTGGCCTGTGAGGTCCCACAGAACACCAAACATTACAAGCAATTGCCAATGAAACTAGTTATCTTCTTTTGCTGAAGACACTATATATTTGAGACATAGAATATGGAGAAATCATCCTGGTACTACCTGGAAACTTCATCACTATTGGCTGGCTCTCATGGTGCTGAAAGGTATTTGTTACACTACCAGAAAAGAAAAGTAATCCTCAATCTTACCCAGCTGTGAACCCTGCAAACTACAGTAGTAACTGTCCTGGCAAGAAAAGCCCAGTGGTACAAGAGTGGCATGAATATCATGAGACTAACCAACCACTTTCTGATTGAATGTAAGGTCTGCTCCACAATTTGAAACCCATACCTGGCACCATTATCAGACCTGAGATATCAGGGTTAGACAGGTCATAGGCCCTAGAGCAGAACCTGCCACCATTATTCTGATAAATGAATACAATGTTAAACTGACTCCAAATTACTTACCTTTATATACATAGATTAGTGCATCTCTCAACCTTTATCAGAAGCTTCTGTTTGCAGCAGATGAAGATCATGTTTGGTCAAGATGCAGAAAATGAGAGACTATGAAATGCTCAGAACTAAATGAGACGTATGTAAAATCCTCCAACCAAAGCTCAGGAATCACTTCATAAGAGGAGGCAGAAAGACTATATGAACCAGAGGTAGTCGATGACTACAAGGAAATAGTATTTTCTGAACACAAGAAGGCAGCTGCATATATGGATCTACAGCCACTGTAACAGCATGCATACGACCTGCACATGCTCAAGACAGGCAGAATCCCATAAAGAGGGGAGGTGGTCATGAAATCCCTACTCCTCATTGAGGAGCTACTGGCAATTGATAGCTGCTTAGGGAAAGTTAGTTTTCTTTAAGGCTATGACCCCTAATATGTGAACCACATTCCAGTGGATGGCCACATACCCAAGAGAGTACAGGGGCAGCATAAACTGACATTGATGGGTTAAACACACACACACACACACACACACACACACACACACACACACACACACACACACACACAGCTGGGTGGGAAGGGAAGGGGGAGAGTAGATCTGAAAGGAGTAGGAAGAGGGGTGAATATGATCAAAATAAATTGAAGGAAATTTTCAAAGAGCTAATAAAAATGTTTAAAAACTTTAAAAGTAGAAAGGCAGTGGTTTTAATCTTGGTGTTAGAAAATATTTCAAATAATAAATTCTGTGGGCCTTTTTTCTCTGTAAAATTAAGCAATTCGAGAGCCTTAACACATGTCCAATGAGCATGTGTAAATATAGTAGAGCCAATGAATATATTCATAAAATAGATCATAGGTTACTAGACAGGTAATCATAAAAAACACTAGAAAAATGAACACATGCTAGTGTGGAAGTCGAAGGAAAATGCTTAGGAGTGGTTTCTCAACTGCTAGCTTGTAGAATTCAAAATTAAACTCAAATAATCAGGCCTGTACATAAGCTCCTCTATCTGTGGAGCTTTCTCTCTCAACAAAAGTTATTTAATACAACTTTAAATCACTTTTGTTTTTACTCATATGCTATTTAACAATACTTAATATATATGGGTAGTAAGCGTTAAGGGCAGTAGACCTAAAATACTGACAGCTGAAAAAAATGTCTATGTATATGATAATTTTGATAAGCTCTTGAGGATAATATAATTAGATCATAAATTATACTTATCAAAACATTTATAAAGCACATCTCAAGGACATCAAGTATTATTAGTGCAGAGCTGACTCTGGTAGCACCTGCCATCCCAGCACTCAATAGGCTAAGGAAGGAAGACTGTAGTTTGAATATTGCCTGCTACACAGCAAGACTCTGTGTTACAAAAACTACGAAATCAATTTAAACATTTAATAATGAACACATCCATGTTGACTTCTTACTTGTGTAGAATAAATGCTGATCATACTTCTAACTCTAAATCAAATTCTAAAATCCCATATGAGGTATAAACCTAGCATGACACAGCAACTAAACCCCTAAGTATTTATCACAGAGAAAGCAAAGTACTATCACAGAGAGGCTTGCCAAGGCTATTCAGACTGTTTTTATCTGTAAGAGCCAAAGGCTGCAATCACTCAAATGTCAACAAGAGAATATGTAGACAAATTATGATGTCATCAACAGCAGAGGACAGCTCAGCAACTGGAATTAATAATACACATAACAATATGTTTCAGACATAGGCAGAGAAGGAGATGCAAGATACAAAACAACAATGATGTTTCCATTTGTGTCATGAAGTTTTGGAACAGTCAAGATATGAGGAAAGCAACTGAGGAGTGCCTTAGGTCAAGGGATAGTAACTAAGAAGCATGAGGAAAGTATATCAAGTAATGGAAATTTTCTTTATGGGCTACATGATTATATGCATATGTCAAGATTCATTGAATTGTATACTTCAGATGTACTATCTTAAAAATAAATCAACTTTTTCTATTTCCATGTGTTTAAGATATACTTAATACACACTTTATAGCAATTATAAGCAAGAGTAAAGATACTATGGAAATTTTAAAAAATTTTAAAAATAGGAGGAAATACAAACAAAACAATGTCTAATCTATGTCTAACTCAGAACAATGGGCATAGTAAAGGGGGAAAATATTTAATGAGAAAATGACTCAAATGTTCCAGAACTGATGATGGAACAAAGAACCCAGAAGTCTAGGAACTTACCAAAAATGAACAGGAATGAGGCTGGGGAGGAGGAGATTACTTACAATGAAATGGCTGATTCCCAAAAACCCTTTTTGCCAGAAGTTACTGGTTGGCATAATGTCTTCCCCAAATAAGATATAAATCTAAATAGATAACCAATAAAACCGTATTTTAAAAAGCAAAATTAAATAGCTATACTTGTGAATATATAAGTAGGAGATCTTCCTTTAGAGAAACCCTGAGGTCATTCTCTATAAAAGTGCAGTCTGTCTTGATGACTCAGGCATCCACCCGGTTACCACACACTCACGCATGCATCTTTTCCCTTTCTTTGTTCTACTTCATCTTGTTTCTATGGTATAATATCATCATCCCAAATATTAACTTTTGATTTATTTAAACTGCATAATATTATTTTTCAAGTTATTTAAACTCTTTCTTTTAATTTACACTATTTCCTTTAAATATTTTATCTACTTTTAAGTGTGAATGTGTTTTGCCTGCAAGTGTGCCTGTGCACCATGTGCACACCTGGTGCCTCTAGAGGCCAGAAGAGGAAGTCAGGTCCCCAAAGCCTGAAGTTACAAGATGGCTCTTAGCTGTTGTGGAGGTCCTGGGAATCAAATCCACGTCATCTGGAAGGGCAATCAGTGTTCTTAAAGCCTGCTAAGCCATCTTTCCAGCCCCTAAATTGTCTATTTCAACCACAAGACTAAACACTTACAAGGACAGGAACTTTTGTGTATTTCATTAATGCATGTCACATTCAAACGAGCAACTGATATTTCTAAGGTACTTCCTGAATGAATGGTTGAATGAATAAATAGAGGATAGACTTCAAAAGAAGTTGCCATATAGCCCAGTGGTAGAACAGTGCCTAGCATGAATAAGGCCTTAGGTCCCAATCCCACTAAAAAAGAAGAAAAAAAAATGAAAAAAAAATCCAAGGGTCATTATGAATATAAAAACAAGGAAGTAAATCAAATGACAAATCTACATATTCAATAAAAGCAATATTGTATTAAAAATATTTTTATTAAGAATGCATTTTTTAAATCTTGCTGTCTTTTTTTGCTTTTGCTTTCTTTTTTAATTTTTTATTTTGTTTGTTTTTGTTTGCAGTGCTGAGTTCAGAATCAAGAGCTTCCCACATGCTATGCATTGTGTTACACCAGTGTGCTCTGTCCCCAGCCCTGAGTATATGTTAGTTATAAGCAATATATTTAAATTACTAAAGATACAGACTAAAAGAACAGGTAGAGGATTTAGACACACTGAGCAAATATCAACCTAAACAATGAAGGTATTTTAATATCATACTTTTCATACAAAAAAGCATTAGCAGAAATAAAGATAAATAATAAATATGATAAATGTTCAAAATAAAGCTCCACTGAGAAGATAACATAATTCTAAATTCACATGTACTTAAAAACTTATGTAAAGTTACTTTAAACTTAGGGAAAGTGAAAATCACAAAGAAAATGATCAACAAACCATAATCCATAATGAGATGATTCAACACATTTCTTTCAATCATAAGTAGGTCAAATAAGGGGGAAAAAAATCAGTAAAACACAGATGTGAACAGCACATTAAAAGCAGGACATGACAGGTGTTCATAAGCTGTGCTCAGCAATTACACAGGAAACACCACCTTAAAGCACACATGAATGTTTACAAGTTATCATACATTAAACTATAAATCACAACAAATTTCAAGAAGCAACATCGAAAATACACACTGACTATAAAACAACACAAGAATCAATAAAATTTGAAAATTAAAAATAAAACACTTCTGAAGAATTTGAAGATCAAATAAAACTAAATAGAAACAAAGCAACAAATCATGATGAATGATGACAGTAGAATACTTGCAAAACAATACAAGAAAAATAGTGCTTGGAAGGAAATTTATATACACAATGTTGATTTTAGAAAACTAATATTAAATGGCCAATTAAAGAAGTCAGAAAGAGCAGGTTAAACATAGTATCTAAAAAAAGAAATTGGAGATAAGGGGGGGAATCAATGAAGAAATTAACACTATATAGAGATCAAAAACAAGCAAAGTTGGTTCTGGGTTTTAAAAAAAAAAAATTCTAGGTAAACCAAATGAACCATTTTCTCTACTACTGAAATCTCAGCAAAGGCCCAACCCTCCCCCCTCCCATCAGCTTTTCCAACACCAGCCTGGGTTTTCTCTAATAATAAATTCAAATGCCCCCACCCCCACCGGTCTTAAAATCCTATAGCCTCAAACACTCCAGAAAAGGTTTCCTGAGTCATTTCCCAGAGACTTCTCCACGTTAAACTCCTAATCCCACACTCTGTCTTCCTACTCCAAGAACACTATGCATTAGTTTGTTCTAGGCTAGTTTGGGGGTTTTTGAACCCTCATGTACCTATAAGCAACAGATAACAAATACTATGAAATGAATATTTTAGTGGAACCTCACCAATAACTCTACTTTGTAGCCTCTGGAACAGAATCTTGTTCAATTTACATGTACAGTGCTAGTTCAGGTTTTCTTGTTATTGATTGAGTTACATTTTCTGATGAAGTTACATTTAGATCTTCCCTAAATGCAATGCTTCTGCACACCATCTATGTGAGGCCTGCCCCCAAAGCACATCCTTACAAGACCTACTTCGAGAATCTTAAGCTGCCTCCATACTCACTATACCCAAGTCCAGATTCATTTTTCACAACATGAGAGTGGTCTTTATTTCAGGAAGTTTTTACATGCCTTTAGTCTGCTGTTCAAAATAAACTTCTAAAATTTATCCATCAAGCATTATGCCTCTCACTTTATCTCTAAGGAAATATATGTATTGATTTTGACCATACATTCCTACATTCAATGTTACATTTACCCTCTCTAATGCCCTTTCACCCTTGGAGGTCATTTGACACTGGATCATACTCTTCTCATTGTTGACTCAGTTTTCTTTAACTTCAAAATTCCTTAGATCCTAAAAGCTCTAAAAAGTAATACTCATATCAAAGTTTTTTGTCAACAATGTTTTCTCCACTGGAAAGATGGCTATCCTTTGCTCTAATCAATAATATCTGAGAAATAAACCCAAAAAAGAAGGGGCATTTCATAGAGGCACATGCATCATACCTCTTCACTGACAGCCACATACTAATGGAATATGAATTCAGTACCTGGAAAGATTAAAAGACACAAAAGTAAGCAAGCTGAAACTTTGTTAATTAAATAAATGGCAGCAAACTCTTTATAAGAGTGGGAAACGTTTTTCAATTTAGTTGTTCAATTTAGCTCTTTGAAGGAACACCTGGCCATAGCCTGGAACACAGGTCTTTCTTTCATTTTGGGCATACCCTCACTTTCTCTGGATAAAATTACACTTTTAAATGCCAGAACTTCACTGGCCTTTGAACTGAGTCTTAAAGCAGTGGGGAATAACAGATAAAGGACTAGAAAGTAACACAGACAATCTGGATCTTATTCCTGCCAAAGAAACACTATAACAATTAGGATGGACCAATTAACCTGGATTTAAATGGGACCCTCTCCATATTGAAGAATAGTAATTATACTGACTTATAAAACACTAATAAGTTGCTTTATATGCCATGAGATTTTAAAAGCATACCACTATCTGTTTGACCAGTTAATTATGAGTATAAACACAAAAACAGAAAGTATGCAAACTCACAAAAATTTAACAACTAAAGGCTAGCATATTAAAAAGTAAAAAGCAAAATGTTCATATGCTCCTTCTCCTTTTGTTCTCCAATAGATTAAAATCTTATTAGAAAACAGAAATAAGTCAAAAGAACTAAAGCAATGAGCAAAGAGCAAACTACATTCTAGGACATAAACAATATACCTTAGAGGATCAAATATCTTTCAACTTAACCTCAATGATGTTTTCAGAGGCTTACGACACTCAAAAGCCCACATTAATGCAAATAATTCCTAGGATGAGCCCCATTCACACATACCTCCAAACACTCTCCTTATTTGGTCCCAAGTCCAGTTAGACTAAATAAAAGTAGAGAAGCACTGAGGGTGGGAAAAACACCTCCATATGTGGACTTATTTTCTCTAGGGCCTTTATATTTTGCTAAATTCTGCAGACAATTTAACTTGGTCAGCTAACATTCCCAAGGGAGACAAAAGTAAGCAGCAGAGTTTGGTTGGACAGCACTTTACAGTTTTGGTTACCCTGGAGTGGAGCAACACTAGCAATCAGCCCAACACCTCATACCTGCGCAGATCCTGTGGTTGAATCAAGCTCCTCCACTTGTAGGCTGCTGACCCTAGAACTTTTACTTCCTCAGCTCAGCTTCAATTCCTCTCTTTCCTTAAGCTTGCCAAGAGGAACTCAGCAAAACTCAGTAGGACTTCTGCATCCAGGCCTGTAGCTCTCACTGGTGTTTCATTGTCTTGGCACATATCAAATGATATGATTTCCATTTACTGTTTAATACCCCAGAGCCAAATACGTAAAAGGCAGAGCCTAAGCACCAAATGCTTTCTTCACTTACTAAAGCCTGATTTTAAAACACAAGAATACTCAGCAATTGTTTGCTGGCTATAATGCTGAGTATAAAAGTAAAAATAAGAGGTACTAAACAAGACAACCAAAAGATCACATGAGGCCATGCATGCACTCAAGGCCTGTGCATTTCTCAACATGACCTCCTGATGAAACCCTCATACAGACAGATGAACAGAAAATGAAATACTACCTGTATTTTAAAAGGGTTAATGATTCAGTAAGTATTTTATGAACCTTAACACTTCTTCACAGAAAAGGTGATAGTGCTTACAAAACTAAAGTGCTATCAATACACCCCAAAGAAAAGAACATTCACAAACTTGTAATTCATAATGATGCTCAGAAAATTATAAACTTGCCTATGTTTACAAGGTAATTCAAATTTTCATTCTATAAGACCTTTGTTCACAGTTGGAAAATCACACATCAAAATAAACATGTTCCAGGAAATGAATAGGAATTCTTGCTGTGGTAAGGTTTCATTCTTTCCCAGGATGTGGGGGACATGGCCTGGAAGTAAATGTGTAAAAAAAAAGGCATTTTTCACCCTGCGTAAGAGGAAAGGTGCTTGCTCAAATTTCTCTGGGTGAGCACGCCCCCTTGTGGGCACTTCTGTACTTACCTTCCAAGTCAGTCTTCCTGATACTCATTTCCCTCATGTGCTTATGTATTTTTACTATCACCCCTTAATAGCTATAATACTGAGGAAGTAACAATATTATTTAATATTTCAATTAACCTAACTTCCACCTTTTGTTGTTAATCCCTATATACAAGTTTATTGTATATTAAATCAAATATTATTATCTAAGCATGGATTTTGAACTAGTGTATATTTAATCATCTTTTTAAAAAAAATCAACCTTTTTGTGAGACTACAAAACTACTAACATGCTTTTTCCCTTTGAAATTAATATCAGAATCAGTTGTAGATTATTAGTGTCAACTGAATTAAATGACACTTTATGGACTATAAAAAGGATAAAAATAAGTTAAATGTGTGTTCATTCTTGAGCTATCACAAATATGATAAAATAACCAGATACAGCAATCCCAAAGTGACAGATGTGAAACATATAAATAACCCAATTTGACAAATTCTTCTTGCTTAATTCTTCTACTAAGTAGAAGAAAAAATGTATTCTGATCTCAGTGGAATTGGAGCTAGTCCTTACAAAAGGACTAGAATTAAAATGTTAAAAGGCAAAGAAATAGCTGATGTTTTATTACCAATTATTATTCTATAAATACAGAAATGTGAGCTAAAACAGAATTGAGACACTGAAACAAATTCATTTAAAAAAAACTAAACAGAAAAGTTAATACAGCATTCTAAGTCCTCTTGACTTTTAAAGTTCTGTTGAGATGTGTTATTATCCTCAAAGCATGCCTTTATATAAAATTTGGTACTTCACTCTGGCTCACTTAGTATTTTAACTTCAGTAAGAGAATCTTCTTTTTTAGTCTTGTCTGGGGTTTAAATAACTCCTATACCTATATAAATATTTCTTTTCCTAGATTTAGGAAACTTTTTGCTGTGATTTTATGGAAACTATTTCCTGTCTTAAGCATGGAATTCTTCTTCTACCTCCATGATTCATAGATTTGGTCTTTTCATAGTACCCTACAAATCCAGAATACTCTTTTCATGCCTTAGAATTAATTTATACGGTCATTCTTTGATCTCTAAAATGACATTTATTTATGGGTGGGGTATTATACATGCTGGGGTCATGCACACCAGGGGCACTGAAATTTGCAGCCTTCAGTTAGTTCTCTCCTTCCACCATGTGCATCCTGTGGATGGAGCTCAGGTTATCAGATAATTGAGAAGTCTAGGTAGGAACCTGAGACAGACCTACTTGCTATTCCACACAGCATTACCTCTGACCAAGGAAATCATTTCAGAGCCATAGAAGTGCAGCAAAAACTCATGGAGAATGTTGCTTGCTGACTGGTAGGGTTATGTTCAGCTCTGTTCTATCCAGTTAGTGCCACCTACAAAGGGATGGGCCATCCTACACGAAGTAACAATCAAATAATCTCCCACAGACAGGCCAACAGGCCAATCTGATGTAGACAAATCCTCAGCTGAGATTCCTTCCCAGATAATGTCACACTGACAATTAAAGCTGACCAGGGCAGTTAGTATGGTTAGGAATGCTGGTTCTACCACTAGGCAATTCACTTGACAGGAGTGGACTGCTTAATACCACCCACATCACCTTTCATATTCTAGCTCCAACCAAGTTTCTGTCTTTCTAACTACTGCATAGTTCAGATTCAAAGTTTCTTTCTTGCAGCCTAGATGTATTCTGCTGGCCAGCTTTCAGAATACAGTTCTGTGACACTTGCTTTGAGTTTCCTAAGAATAAAATTCATGGAGAATCTGGGGTTACCAAGCAAACAATTCAGCAAGGTTGGTGAAATTGGCATTGCTATTTTTAATGCCATATTTCATCTCTTCCAGTTGAGTTATGAGAAGAATTGCTTGATGTCTCTTCTGCTGTTGTGTGCAATTTCTCTCTCTCTCTCTCTCTCTCTCTCTCTCTCTCTCTCTCTCTCTCTCTCTCTCTCTCCCCCCTCCCCTCTTTAAAATGCCAATGGTCTGAGGTTGTTTGTATTTAGACAGGGCTCTCACCATTTCCTCTGGGTCATGGGCTCCCTGGATCACTGCACTATACATTCATTAGCAGTTCCTAAGACCCATACATTGTTGATATACCAAGTTGTCTCCACTGCTTGACAACTTATTTCAACTAAGACAGGAAAACTGCTCCAATTTGGTTTTTGTCTAAAACAATCTCCATAGAATAAAATAAACAGCAAATAAGTCATTAGAAAAAAGATAATAAAGTGAGAAATGTCTGTTAAATTGATGCGTAAAATAATCACATTTATTAAGAATACATTCCAATATCATGGCAAATGTCAACAATGAAAAACCTCCAATTACTTCTGCACCAACCTAATAGATGAGAAAATCAGAAGAATGGATGAAAAAGTTAGTAACACAGAAGAAAAGTTAACCAAGGAAATTTAAATTTTTAAGAAAAGAAACAAATTAAATGTTAGTGTAGGGAAAAGGGGCCAGCTAAAGAAACCCACCCTAACCCTGGAGGCCAGAACCAGCGAAAGAAACACAGCCTAGATCTGGCACCCAAGCCAGAGAAAGAAACACTTTATCTCTGAACCCAGAACCAAAGAAACAAGTTCTGACTCTGAAACCAGTGGCAAAGAAACACACTTTGTCCCTGGAATCAGAGCCAGTGAAAAAAATATACCCTGGCCTTAGAATTAGAGCCAAAAAGCTAAGAAAGGCCAGTGAAAGAAACACAGTTTGGCTCTGAGATCAGAGCCATCTCTGCCCCTAACCCACAAAACTAACCAATCCCTGAGCAGAAAAAAACTAACCAATCCCTGGACAGAAAATCTCCCTGGAGAAACTCCGCCCCTAAGAAACCGTATATAAACCACCCTGCCTGTTCAGTGTCAGCTGTTCTTTCCCACCCTGGTAGAGGCAGCCACTTTCCTGGACTCCTTCTTCCCAAATAAATCTCTTTCTCAAAAGAATCTTGGGTGTGAAGTTCTTGATTCACCAGCACAGAGAACAACCTTGCTAAGATGATCCTTAGTGGAATAAGCAGAAAAAAAAAAAAAAAAAAAAAAAAAAAAAAAAAAAAAAAACACCTTGCAGAGACATTCCCTTAAGGGGCTGAGAAAGGCTGAACAGAACAGAAGAACTTTGCTGAGATGTCCCTTAGGGGACTGAGCAAAGCGAAGCCGAATTCGCTGGAGCCAGAGAAGATTGCTACACTTCTGCAGGGGTTTCCCCTTTAGCAGAGTGAAGCAAAAGAAGCAAAATCTTGGGCCAGAGAAGAAGCAGAGCTCTGCTGGGAAGCCCCCTTATGTGGGAGCTGAGCAAAGCTCAGCTATAGCAGCTCTCCAGGAGACGAGCAGAATTGTTATATCCTGGAGCCTGACTCCCCGAGCAATCAAGATACCTTTCCCTCCAGAGATGGATTATCCCACTGCAGCTCCAGCCGTCAGAGCTATCCTAGCAGCTCAAGGTATAGCTCCCTGAGCAACCAGGATACCTTTCCCCCAGAGCTGCAACATTTACTTGCTTACAGTTAGTAATTAAAAACTCACGGATGAAAGTTTAAAAAAAATTTTTTAAACACTGAAAAATATGACCAATAGATTCTATCAAATAGAAATGAAAAAAATATTAGGAATAGACATTCTCAGGGAAATATTAAAATTAAAAATCAAGAAAAAAATAAATGGGCATCAATCACTGTATCAGGATACTCTGGGATACCATCAAGAAACTAACCTAAGGATTCGTGGGATAAAAAACTGAGATTAAAAAGTAAAGGCACAGGGAATATATCCAATAAAATAGTAGCAAAAAAAAATTCCCCAATTCTAGAGAAATAAAAGGATATTCAAATGAAAAAGGCATTTAGAATCCCTAAAAAGACATGACCAGAAAAGACACTTAAAACAATCAGTCGAATGTCAAAAACACAAAATAAATCATACCAAAAGATAAGGGCCAGTGACTTAGCTCAGTAGACTGAAGGTGCTTGCTGTCAAATCGGACAACTTGAGTTGGAGTCAAAGATTTATATGGTAGAAGAGAACTGATCTCCACACATGTTTTGTCCCATGGCACACAGATCACACAGGGGTAGGGGATAAATATGACCTGAGCAGAGCTGTAACAACATTTGTCAGAGCAGAGCAGAGCTGAAACACTTTCACCCCAGAAACTTTCCCCTAGCAGAACAGAGTTGTAACTCTTTGCTGGTTCTGAGCAAAGCTGTAACACTTCTCTGAAGCAGAGCTGTAACAACTTCGCTGGGGAAACCCTCCCCTGCAGGAACAGAGTTGTTACACTTGCAATGGGGAACCCTTTCACTGGAGCAGAACTGCTAAGCTAACAGTGACTTTGTGGTACTCTTTAGCTCCCAACCACCAGGATACTTTTCCATTCAAGCTGCAACACTTACATTTGAATAAATAAATAAATGCAGTAAAAAGTTTTTAACTGACTTTATAATAAAAGATGTAAGAAAAAAAAAGAAAACAAAACCACCAATTCACCTACAAAAGCTAACATGTCAGATTAACATCAGCTCTCTTATCTTCTGTGATAAAAGCCAAGAAAATCTATAACAACACATTGCCAACTAACCAAAATCAGTACATCCAAGAAAACTTCTTTCTTCTTAATCACCAATGTAATAAGAGCATTTCAAGATGAGTACACACTAAGGCAGTTTGTGGAAACCAAACTAACACTGCAGAAGATTCTTGAAGGGACACCATAGCATATGGAGGGCAGTCCGAGTCAGGAAAGGACTGCTCTTCCAGGGGTGCAGGCTCAGTTTCCCAGGACATGCATGGTGGCTTATAACAGCTATAATTCCAGTCCCAGGGGACTTAACAGTCTCTTCTGGTCTCCTCAAGCACCAGGCATACAAATGGTACACAGATAAACATGCAGACAAAATACTCACACACATAAATAAATCTTTTTTTAAAAGGCCACTACATATTAACAAAAGAACATTTCACCAATAAGATATAATATCTGTAAATAGGTTAATACTGAATATTAGGACTATCAATTTCAAAAACAAACTGTTTCACTATAAGGAAGTAAGGTTGTTATAATATACCCAAGTCCATAAATTTGGATATAAATAAAATAAAATACACTTGGGCAGAAAATACACAATCATCTCAACTGACACCAAAAAGGAATCTGACACCTTCTTAAATTGGGAACTGTACTCATGAACCCAGCACTGTAGCTGCCTGTATAAAATCTACTTGCATACTGGGGAAGGACTCCTGAGGCCCATACTCTTCCCTAAGGAAATAATGGTAGCTAGTGGTCACTGGAGGAGGAAGAATCACTTTCTTCAGTGGTGAAGTCACTGGTAAGTTCCCCATGTGTCACTAAATAGCCCCACTCATATTCCTATAAGCAACCCTAATTACAGAGTCATTTATAACAACCCTCATATTCATGGGCAACCTTAACTAGTGGGTTATTTAAAAAGGAAAAAGAGGAAGAAAGAGGAAGGGGACAGGGGGAGAGGAGGTGAGAGAGGAAGTGTCAGGAGTGAGTGGGGAGAGGAGGGAGGTGGCAACAGAATCAGAATCCTCAAAGAAACTAGGGCTAAAGAAACACTTCTCTAGAACAAACCTGTATTACATTAAAGGAAAAAACTGAAGCACTCCCTCTAAAACCAGGAATAAAGGCTATCCTTTCTCACAGCTCTTACTCAATACAGGAAAATCTTAGAACAAGTACAAGAGAAAGAAACAACAGGGACACAAACAGGAAAGAAGTCAAAGTATCCTACATTTTAAAATTCCCAAAGGGCCTTCCAAAAATCTCTTGGAATTGTTTTTTTTTTTCTTGTTTTGTTTTGCTTTTAAAACTTTCCACAACATAGCAAGCTACAAGGTCAATATACAAAAATCAGGAGCCTTTCTACAAACCAGTTACAAACTTCCTAAGAAAGAAACCAGGGCAGGAAATCCTATTCATAATAGCTTCAGAATAAAAAGACAAAATACCTGTGAATAAACCTAACCAGGGAAGTTAAAGATCTTTACAATAAAAAAATGTTAAGACACTGAAGAAAGAAACTGAAAGGCACAATAGAAAGTGACATGGATTGGTAAAATCAATATAACAAACAACCTAAAGATTCAACACAATCCTTACTAAAATTTTAATTACATTCACAGAAATTTTAAAAATCTAAAATTCAAATATGAAAGTCCCCAAACAGCCAAATAAACCTAAAGCAGAAAGAAAATTCTAAAGTCATCAAGCTACCTGATCTTGAGAGTTTGTTTGGAAACTCTAGCAGGAGAGCGCAGCTACTGGTATACCACTGACCAGTCCTCCTCTACTGGGGAAGGTCACCTTCTTCAATCGAGGTTGCAGCTTGGGGAGTAGGAATCATATATGCTGAAATCTGAGGACTGTATTGAGCTGGCGATAGCCTTCACTGGCCCTGGGATAGCAGGCCCTGCCCCTCACTGATTACTGCAGCAGGAGAGCTGTACGTACACACACACACACACACACACACACACACACACACACAGAGGAAAGATGGCATGTCGCCGTCCCCCTCCCTTGCCATGCAGAGGCATGGGTGAGGAATAGATCTTTCCCCCCCAAATCCCCCTCCCCTTAATACCCGCAGCTGGAGAGAAATCTGGCCCCAGGACTACAAGAGTGGGAGAACTAGCCCTGTGCCTCACCACCTCACCAGCTGCAGCATGAGGCAGTGGGCACTGTACCCCACCTGGGCAACACACAAGAACTGACTCTGATGTCAGGCACAGGTGAGCCAGCCCTGAGGGTATGAGATCAAAAGAGCTGACCCCAACCCCCATGCCCCATCCAGCAATGGGAGAGAGGGCCCTGCACCTTGCCTGGGCAAGACAGTGAAGCTGGCCCTGTTGTTGTGAATGTGGGTAAGCAAGACACAAGAGGCTGAGGAGAGCTGGCCCACACTCTTTGCTGCAGGCTGCGATGGGTGGGCTGGCAGAGGCAGTGCTGGAGAGCTCATCCAGGTAGTGACTATGAGGGAAAGCTAGTGGGCTGACCAATCCAGCTATCACCCAGGCCCAGAACCAGGGCTATTAGTTGGCCCACACCAACATCCACCTCATCTGTAACTATTGGAGCATGAGAAGGCAATGAACGTACAGAACCAAAGCAGCAGGATCTCCACAACATAGGACAACAACAAAATACCCAAGAGGAGCCCCATTATCAATGGTGTAGCAAAGGCCAAAGGCTTCGAACCAGACCAATGACTCAAAGCAATGAACACTTGCAAGTGAAGACAATTGGACTAAACAAAGGGTGAACTATGACTCAATGGGCCACACTACAACTTCCAAGATATGATTCTTCCCTTTTTTGTTGTTTGTTTTTGTTTGGTTTGGTTGGTTGTTCTTTTAAATTGTATTCTGTTTTGGGGGGGAGGTTGCAAGGGCAGAGGGTGGATTGCGGGGGAGGACAGGGAGATGGATTGGATCAGAATGCATGATGTGAAATCCGTGAAGATTCAGTACAAGTTTTTTTAAAAGGCTCTCTATTGACAATGTAGTCACCAATCTGATCAAAGGGATTGGCCAGTTCAGGCTACATATCCACTATTGCTAGGAGTCTTAGCTGGGGTCATCCTTGTAGATTCGTGGAATTTCCATTGTACCAGGTTTCTACCCGACCCCAAAATGGCCCCCCACCTTTCCAGTCATCCCTTTCAGTACTTTTGCCCTCCACCCATCCCCCAACCCAATCCCTCAAGTTCCCATGCCCACTCACCCCCAATCCACCCAGGAGATCTCTTCTATTTCCACTTCCCAGGGAGATCTATGCATTCCCCTCTTGGGCCCTCCTTGTTACCTAGCCTCTCTGGGGCTGTGGATTGTAGGTTGGTTATCCTTTACTTTACTCCTAATATACACTTATGAGTATGGGTATATACCATGTTTGTCTTTCTGGGTCTGGATTACCTTACTCAGAATGATTTTTCCTAGTTCCATCCATTTGCCTGCATGATGGTCATTGTTTTTAACAGCTGAGTAATACTCCATTGTGTAACTGTACCACATTTTCCTTATCCATTCTTAGATTGAGGGACATCTAGGTTGTTTCCAGGTTCTGGCTGTTACAAATAAAGCTGCTATGAACATAGCTGAGCAAGTGTCTCTGGGGTAGGATGAAGCATCCTTTGGGTATATGCCCAAGATTAGTGTAGCTGGGTCTTGAGGTAGATTGATTCCCAGTTTTCTGAGAAACTGCCATATTCATTTCCAAAGTGGCTGTGTAAGTTTGCACTCCCACCAGCAGTGGAAGATGTTCCCCTTACATCCACATAAGCTATCATCAGTGTTTTTGATCTTAACCATTCTAATAGATGTAAGGTAGTATCTGAGTTATTTTGATTTGCATTTCCCTGATGACTAAGGATGTTAAACAATTCTTTAAGTGTATTTTAGCCATTTGAGATTCTTCTGTTGAGAATTCTCTGTTTAGTTCTGTATCCCATCTTTTAATTGGATTATTTGGTATTTTGATGTCTAGTTTCTTGAGTTCTTTATATATTTTGGAGGTCAGCCCTCTGTCAGATGTGGGGTGGCTCCTCTATTCTTGAAATCTGCCCATTGTGGGGGAGTGAGTGAGTCATGTTATTTAGATTCTTCATGGTTTGGTGTTTCTAAACTGAGTGAGTCCTGTTCAGACTAACACTGTCTGCAGGCTAAAGGCTGTGTTAGTTAGGGGGTCTGTTGTAAACCTCAGCGATGCATTCCAAGGTGCCTTTCTTTTGTAGCAAGGCACCACAGCTTGCCTCAACAGCTTTGTGGCCAGTGAATTAAACAGGTTCCCTGGCCCTTATTCCTGAATTCACCTCTCCCAAGACTTAGCACACAAAACTAAGTATTGTCTCAGCTTACAGCTGTCTCCCAAGAACAATGGGAAGTCTGATGGGACACAGAGCTCAGCTATCTGAACTTAACTGAGGGCACTAGGGATTCAGCCCTTTCGTCACATTTCATAGTAATTTCTACCAATTTCATATGTCTTTTATCAAAAAGTTATCTTAATCTTTAATAAAATTCAACATCTTATTTTTACTTCAAAAAAAGTTTTTTTGAAAATGCAATAAAATATGAGTCATAAATAACCTTTAAAAGGCGAGGGAAATAATAAATCCTACAAGTTGTTCTCTGATCTCTAAGAACACATAATGGCACATGTACCACCATCATCCCACATACATACAAGTAAATAAATAAATGTAACATCCTCTCCCATTATAAAGACAGAACTAGGGGCTGGGTGGTGGTGGCACATGCCTTTAATCCCAGCACTTGAGAGGCAGAGGCAGGTGAATCTCTGTGAGTTAGAGGCCAGTCTGGTCTACAAAATGAGTTCCTCAAAACCTACACAGAGAAACCCTGTCTCGAGAAAAAAAAAAAAAAAGAAAGAAAGAAAGAAAAGAAAAGAAAAACAAAATGAGATGTGCCATTTCTAACTGGCACCAAAACAAAAGCAATTTAAAATGAACCAAAGACCCAAATGTAAGACTTAAAACTTCTAGAAGAAAACATTGAGGCATAGCCATATACAAGGGTTTGCTGAAAGTCTCAAAGGAAACAATGCTTTAAGTTTCTGCACAGTAAGCAATCACCACAGTGAAGACAGCCTAGAACTATCTTTGCCAATCACATTAACAGACAGGAGATTAATATCTAGAATCTATAAACACCCAGATCACCCTATCAATAAATGGCCTTCAATGAAATGGAGAGTTCTCAAAAGAAGTTCAAATGGCCAATAAACTGGAACACTGGAAAAGTGTTCAACATTCTTGACCAACAGGGAAATGTGAATTACAGCTGCTTTAAGACTGTATTTCATCCTAACCAGAATCATTACCAAAAAATGACAAACAACAAATGCTAGTGAGAATGAGAACAAAGGGAACCTATATTCCCTACTAGTGAGAACATAAACTAATGCAGCCACTAAGAATGTCAGTATAGAAGTTCCTAAAAAAAGCTAAAAATGGAGCTACCAAATTAAGCCAGCTAGAACTTCCTGGGTATATATGCAAAGAAGACTAAGTTAACCAGACAGAAATACTTGTACATCCATGATTGTTGCTGTACTACTTAAAAAAGCTAAAAAATGAAACCAGTACTGAGCATGGCGGATCAGACCTGTAATAGTTCACTTAGGAGATTGAGGCAGGATGATCCATGGATTCTTGAATTTAAGGTGAGCCTGATTGACATGGTAAATTTCAGGACAGCCTGGGCTAGAGACCCTCTCAGGGAGGGAGAGAGGGGAAAAGGAAAAAATGGAATAAAGTCTAGATTAGATGTCAATCAACAAATGAATAAAGAAATTATGTTACATATTTACATTGGACTGTGTGTGCTTACATGGATGCAAACATGGATGGAGGCCAGACAGTGATCTCCAGTGCTGTCTAGCTTTGGAATTTTTTTTTTTTAGATTGGCTTAGAGCATGCTGAGTACACTGATCAAAAAGTTCGAAAGACCTGCCTGTCTCTGTTTCCCAGCACTGAGACTGCAAATGCTAGACCACAAAACCCCCACTTTTTATATGAGTTTTCAGGATCAAACTCAGGTCCTCAAACTTGAATGACAAGCACTTTACCACCTAAGCCATCACCTACAACCCCACACAAAATTTTATTAAGCAGGAAATAAAAAGAAATTTATTGGAAAATGAACACAAAGATTATGTTCAACTACGTAGGTCAGACTCTGAAAAAAACAAATATGGCATGTTTTCTTTCAGCTGAGAACTCTAGGTTTAAATTTATATGGGATGGGGGGGTGTCATGAAAACAGAAAGGAGACCAGGAGAAGGGAAAAAAGATCTCAGGAGGGGGTTAAACAGAGAACAATGGGGTGCATGTGACATTGAAGTAGGAGGGACTAGGGGAAGACACTGAGGCCAGCATGAGAGGATGGAGGGGACTAGAAGTGAGAACTGACTAAGAACTGAGTAAAATGACACTATAGGGCCTTTGAGGTGGCCAGCAGGTAAAGATACTTACAACTAAGCCAGACATCCTAAAATTTGATCACCAGAATCCACACACTAGAAGGAGAGAACCGAATTGCACAAGTGGTTCTCCAACCTCCACAAATACAGGCACCATGTATGTGCACCCCATCCTACCCACACACGGAGAATCAATAAATGTTTTAATGGTTATATACACATGAATATGCCATAATAAAACCCATCACTTTACATGCTATCTTAAACACTTAAAAAAAAAAAAAAAAACAGAAGCAATGATCTCAAGTGTTGGCCTATTAGCTTACCCAAAAGTAGTAGAGCCTCTAAGAATCTACAGTGTTTAGATTCTCAGCTGTATCTAATGTCAGTCAGATTTAAGATCCACTAGAATAAAAAAAAAAAATCCCTTCATGAGAAAAACAGGGGGATCTGGACAAACTTACCTACAAAAACTCAAGAGAATTATCTTTACCATAGTAACCACATGTTTCAACATGCCAAATGTTGGCAGGGGTTCCACATTTAGCCAAAGTGGGCTAATTAACAGTATATACAAAATTCTTGGTTCCTCATAATAAAATGAGAAGAGATTTACCAGGCTGACAATATCTGATGTTAACTTCTAGTAAGTTTTCAAGAATACCATTGGTTATTTTCATTTCAAATAACAGTTAAATTTATTAACATTGCCTTTTGCATCAGATTTGACTTATCTATAATTTTCAAGTCTATATAAATTTAACATTTAGATAACTACAGTTTTAAGACTTAGCTCTAGTAAGAAGCCCAATCTCCATAACAACTGAATACACATAAGCTTTTCCTAAAATGAGTAAAAGCTATTACAGAAAAAGCTAGCCCACCATCTACAGTTAAAGGTATAGGACTTAAATATGGATGAATTACCATAAAATACCACAAACTATAACTAAGGAGTCACCCTCAGGTCAGTGAGATGGCTCAGTTGGGTAAAGGTGCTTACCACTAAGCCTGACTACCTGAGTTCTGACCCCAGGGCCCACATGGTGGAAGGAGAGAATGGAAAAACTGCAAGTTGTGCTCTGACCTCCACAAGCATGCCATGACATACATATGGCCATGCACATGCACACAAAATGAATGCATAAATGTAATAAACATAAATGAATCACCATGAAGTTAAAATTAGAAATGCTCATCATCAGGTCCAAACCCCATGTAAATAAACACGTGATAGGGCAACAGATTTAAGACTGACCTACCTACCACCAATTAACATGGAAAATCTGTAGAGTAGGCTCATCAAAGAATAAAGATATTCTTAGACAGGGTTGTTGCAATTTTTAACATACTACCTGCCACTCAAGGCAATGGTTTCAAAGGGAGGTGATCACTTCACTTGTTGAGGAATTTTCCGTTTTACACAGCTAATATGTAATGTACATCTCTTTCTACAAGTGATAGAAGCCCACACTTCTATTAACTCAGAGACCCACATGTTAATTGTCTTCTTGAAAACAAACATCAGACAAAGCAAGGTAAATTTCAAGAGAATAATGACAATGCTCCTTGCACACAAAATGCACAGACGTGTACAAAGGGAACAATCTGAAGAAAATATGTTGTTTTGGGGGCACTCATTTTCTTTGATCTTAACCTACCTCTCACCCAAAAAAATACAGTGATTTAGTATGATGCAGTTAAGCGCTTACATAATAACTTCAAGATGGAGGGGAAAGGGGGAAAACATTACCCACAATATACTTCAAAAGAATAGAATATATTTATATGAAGCGCACAAAGCAAGTCCCAACATTTCCTTTCTGAAACATGTGGCCAATTTAATGTCCCTGTGTGGTGGCTAAAGAGCCAAAATTAAAAGTTGTAGCATCTCTTTAGAGTGGTTTTGAACACACGACATGGTATGAAAGCACAAAAAGCCGTGCTTATTTTTCTAAATTTGTTTGTTAGAAACTGAAGACTAAACCATATTTGCACAATGGACAAGATCTGACAAGCATTCGCTACACTGTCCTAAGTAAGAGCTGCTTTACCTAAAAACCAACAGAATTAACCAAAAGCTTAGATTACTTTATGCACGTGGTGAGATGAGGCAAGGGATAAGTATACACATTCAACTGCAAAATCTGTTATTAAAGAAAAGGAGATGGAAACTATTTAGGCAATATGCTTGTGAAGAATGAAAAGGAAAAAGGGGGATTTGAAACATCAAAAATGTTGAGATCAAACAATACCCCAATTTCTTTTAATACTCTAAGAATAAGAGTCCCTTCCAATCATATCCAGGACTAGCTGTTTCAAATTGATATTTATGAAATCTAGACAACGGTGTATGCCATGTCTGTTTTCTAAATGTAATGGTCTTCTCAGCCATGAATAACCCAGTCTTCCTGTGACATAAGTCAAGTATAGCAACAGACCAATGAGTTGGTCATGTCATTCCAAGAGGATTGTTTCTTCTCCCAGATATGATAAAGATTAATACTGACTAATTATTTTTTGCCTTTTGTCTCAGAATACAGCAAGTATGGAGTATCTATGTACAATAGAGACTGAAGAAAAACCAAGAGGTCTACCTAGAGACAACAGGGCCAAGTATTCACTACTATTTTTATATTAAACCATAATACAACAACATAAATACAATACAGCAGTTAAATAGTAATCTTTCCCTGTCTCTACTACGTAGGTCACAAAAAAATAAGCAATGATGAAAAAACAAAAATACCAATCACTAAGATCCTAAAAATCTGTATTTCTCAAAGTATTACACCTTAAAATCTAGAAACCCTACAGCTAGAAACTAAGTTCACAAAACTCAGTTGATTCACAGACATTAATGAGCATTGTATCAACTCTTACTCATATTCTCTCTCACCTCCGTGACAAAACTTCTCAAGAACTACACTGACCCTTCTTCTCCCTGACCAACCCATGCCATGCCCATCTCTCATCCATTACATCATAAATATGGTCCCATCCAGAACAGTCAGTCTCCAGATGCCAAACCCAACAGCCACTCCTCAGGAGTATGTAACCCAGCAAAGACTTTCTTTGAAATAATGTTTCTTCCTTAGCATGCTCACTCAGGTACTCTCTCTCCCCCTCCCCCTCCCCTCCCTCCCTCCCTCTCTCTCTCTCATGCATGCACATATACATTCATGCACATGTGTACTGGTACCTTTGCCTCACCAGTGTCTCCTCTTTTTTCTTCAGGTGGTTCCTTGTTCTTCCAGTTTCTACATCTTGAACTGGCTTGAGATTCATGTATAAATCTCTCACATAGTCTCACTCTTCAGGGATGCATCAATATGGATATATATTCCTTTTGATGTCAATAATTTCATCATAGCTATCACCCTCCCACCTTGCCCATAAACAAAACTCCTGTCCATGAATATGTAGTTGCTTATATAACCAACTTTACAGTTAATATTTCTACCTATCACAGTAAGCTTTCCAATAGTAATGACGACAGGTTGGTTCAAATTTTCAAAAGTTGAAAATACTCTAGGAAAAGCATATTTTTAAATGTATACTTGCTATAGTGTACTTTGGTGTCACACACACACACACACACACACACACACACACACACACACACACACACACACACAGAGTTGCTAGCCTGGGGCACTACTGGGAAGGTCATAAAACCATTACGAGATGGGAAGAAAACACTAGGAGGAAACTAGGTCCCTAAAAAATACACTTGAAGAGGACATGGAGACCCTAGCCCATTCTCTCCATTTTTGCTGCTTGGCTGCCACTGGGTAAACAAGTTTGCGTTACCATGACCACAGCCATAACGTACTGCCTCATCAAAGGCATGACAGCAAAAGCCCAAATGGCCACATGAAAACTCTGAAACCCAAAATGAAACTCTCCTCCTTGTAAGCAAATTGTTTTGGGTATTTTGCTGGTGATGAAAAACTCAACAACAATACCTTAATATTTTAATCTTTGTTTTTCATAGTGCTGAGAATTGAACCCAGGGTCTTCCACATTTTAGGTAAATGCTCTACCCCTGATAAACATGCATAGTCCTGATCTTTTGATAGAACCAGAGCCTTTTCTTTGAATGTAGTTCTGTAGACAATTTCTATACTGTTTTTCATAATAAACAGAATGAAATGCCCTATGATTTTGAGTTTCACATAATGTAAAAGAGAACGATAGATAAAGATACTAACAAAACACTCTGAACAAAGTATGCATAGATTTTTATGGCTTTCATCAATCTTTCTAGCTCACTTACCCATAACTATAAAAAAAAACCAATTTTTTAAAAGCCAATTCTGTTTTTTCAATTTAATTTTTCAATAGAGCACTCAATATTCAAACAATCTTTAGTTTTCAAATAGACAACTCTCCTTTTAAACTCATTATTCTTGTTTTACATGAAACAACAGATTGCATAATTTTAATAATACAAAGCAATGTGCACATGAGGATACTGATGCATTCAGCTGAAAGGAACACAGGAGCACAGCACACTAACAGGTAGCTCTTGAAATAAAGCTGAAACTCCTTTCCACATGCATTCCATCCTCAAGGATCTAGCCCCTATCTGCCTCTTTAGCTTCATCTCATACCACCCTCCCCTGCCCACACTGGCTCTTGTCTTTGGTCTCCCAATACGACAATCCTCCACAATGGCCTGTGGATATGCAGTTCATTCTGAGTTCATCCTATTGCTGACTGATTATAAAACTCACTTTTACATGTCAGCTCAAGTGAGTCTCTGCTGATGATCCTAATGAAGGGAATCTTATCTTCAGAATCTCACATCTAGGTTACTTTATCACACCATCTTGTTCTATTTTTTTTCCTCCTTTACAATTATAAAACACATCCTATATCCAACAAACGGCTGATTTACAAAACATATAATGAACTCAAGAAACTGGACATCAAAAAAAATAATAATAATAATCCAATTTAAAAATGTAGTACAGACCTAAACAGAGATTTCTCAGCAGAAGAATCTCAAATGGCCGAAATACACTTAAAGAATTGGTCATCATCCTTAGCCATCAGGGAAATGTAAATCAAAATGCCTATCAGATTCCATCTTACACCTCTCAGAATGGCTAAGAGCAAAAACACAGTGACAGCTCATGCTGGAGAGAATGTGGAGCAAGGGGAACACTTCTCCACTATTGGTGGGAGTGCAAACCTGTACAGCCACTTTGGAAATCAATATGGCAGTTTCTCAGAAAACTGGGAATCAATCTACCTCAAAACTCAGCTATACCAATCTTGGGCATATACCCAAAGGATGCTTCATCCTACCCCAGAGACACTTGCTCAGCTATGTTCATAGCAGCTTTATTTGTAACAGCCAGAACCTGGAAACAACCTAGATGTCCCTCAATCTAAGAATGGATAAGGAAAATGTGGTACAGTTACACAATGGAGTATTACTCAGCTGTTAAAAACAATGACCATCATGCAGGCAAATGGATGGAACTAGGAAAAATCATTCTGAGTAAGGTAATCCAGACCCAGAAAGACAAACATGGTATATACCCATACTCATAAGTGTATATTAGGAGTAAAGTAAAGGATAACCAACCTACAATCCACAGCCCCAGAGAGGCTAGGTAACAAGGAGGGCCCAAGAGGGGAATGCATAGATCTCCCTGGGAAGTGGAAATAGAAGAGATCTCCTGGGTGGATTGGGGGTGAGTGGGCATGGGAACTTGAGGGACTGGGTTGGGGGATGGGTGGAGGGCAAAAGTATTGAAAGAGATGACTGGAAAGGTGGGGGGTCATTTTGGGGTCAGGTAGAAACCTGGTACAATGGAAACTCCCACAAATCTACAAGGATGACCCCAGCTAAGACTCCTAGCAATAGTGGATACATAGCCTGAACTGGCCAATCCCCTTGATCAGATTGATGACTATCCCAATTGTTAGCAGAAGCCTTTATCCAATAACTGAAAGAAACAGATACAGAGACCCACAGCCAAACATTAGGATAAGCTCAAGGAATCCTGGGGAAGAGAGAAACGAAGGATTATATGAGCCAGAGGAGTCAAGGACATCACAAGAAAACCTGTATAAACAACTAACCTGGCTCACAGAAACTCACAGAGTCTGAACCAACACACCAGGGAGCCTGCACGGGACCTACCTAAGCCCTCTAACATATATGTGACAGTTGTGTAGCTTGTCTATTTGTGAGGCTCCTAACAATGGGAGCAGGGGCTATTCCTAATGTAGGCTCTTGGGAACCTATTCCTCTTACTGGATTGCCTTGCCTAGTCTAAATACAAGGGGAGGGGCTTAGTCTTATGGCAACTTGATACAACATGCTTTGCTGATACCAATGGAAGGCCTGCCCCTTTCTGAACAGAACAGAGGAGGAGTGGGTTGTGGGGGAGGTAGAGGGGAGAGGGGGAAGGAATGGGAGGAGAAAAGGAAGGGAAACTGCAGTCGGGATGTAAAACAAATAAATTAGTTAAAAAATAATAACCACACATATGTGTGTGTGTGTGTGTGTGTGTGTGTGTGTGTGTGTGTGTGTGTGTGTATGTCTCTGTTCACTAAAGCATAAGTCTCACTAGAACATTTTGTTCACTACTGTTTTCTGTTTTGTTTTGTTTCTTTCATTTATTTTACATCCGACCACAGTTTCACCACTGTTTTCTTAATAGCTAGCACATATTCATTTTCTTAATGAAAAAAATGAGTGATCTAAATTGGTAATGACCAGCTAAAAACAGCCTCTAAAAAACACAATGATATTTCTATGCACAAAATTCTAAACTAATAACCAAAAAAAGGAACTGTAAACATTTCACAGCAGCATTATTCCTAATAGTAAACTTCCAGAAACAGCCAATCTCCAACAGGAGAACTGTATATTTCTTCTTAAAGTATATACATTAAGAAATACTACTTAGTGTTGTTTCTTATTTTTACCTACTTGTTTTAAGGAATCAGTAACAGGATATCTAAAAAATTCTGTGAAAGAAGGTAAACAGAAGAAAACACATTCCATACAACAGCAACATGAAACATCTATGGCGGGTTATAATGGAATAATGGCTACTCTCCAAGTTAGGGGTTAACTGGTGGACAACAAAACCTGAAATGTTCTGTGTCTTGATATGACTTGGGCTGCAAGAGTACATACAGTTATGAAAATGGATGAAACTATCGACTATATGCATTTTGTTTTTGAAACAAAGTCATACTCTATGACCTGTGACCTATCTATAATCAACCTCACTCAGCTTACAGACAGGCAAGCCAGATAAGCAAAATTTTTTTCAAAAGGCAGAAAGTCATAAATTTGTTTACCCAGGTATCACAAAGGACGCAGAAACACAAAATAGGAGAACCAGACTACACCAGCTTCCATCAAAAATCTACTTATTAATTTGTTCATTTGGTTCCTAAAACCTATTATTGTGAGACATACAAGCAGAATTGGACCAAATTATTTGATAAATTATCCTATGAAGGAATGTACTGAGAAAATACCTATTATTATGAAAGATGGTTTATTTTTTACTTTACTGCCACCATACAAAACGTTGATAGACAGCATGAACCAGTTCATGAAACATATTAAAGAACAACTCCATGATGCAGACAAGGTAGATCAAAGGAATATGTGACCTGACACACCAACCATGAGCTGTGTGCTAGTGAACCCTAAAGCCACAGGCTGAAGAAGAATGCTGTAGCTTCCAACTTCACTCTACTCTCCAAAGCAAGTACTGAAGAACAGAAACAATATAATAGTCATGAGGCATTCTTGTGGCCACTGAGCAAGTGAAGTAAAGAATGGGCAAATGAGAAGCTGAATTTCTTATTTTCTTCAATTTGAATTCAGTTTTATTTTAAAACATTTTCAGCCATTGCAAACTATGATTCTAATAACTAAATATGTAAATTTACTTTTTCAACAGCTAATTTTATTACATGCATTCATTTGTATATTTATTTGTTTGTTTGTTTGTATCTATGTGTTTGGATACACATGTCACAGCATACATGTGGAGGTCAAAGGAAAACTCCCAAAAGTCTGCTCTGTCCTTCTACAATGCGAGCGCTGGGGATCAAACTCAGGTCATCAGGCCTGGGAGCAAGTGCCTTTACACACTGAACCATCTCGCCATCCCACAACAAAACTTTAAAATAGCTCATTATTAATTTTTGCACTGATTATATTTCAAGAGATATTTCCAAAAGATATTTCAACTGAATAAGAAAATATACATTATTAAAATTAATTTTGTTTTGTTTACATTTTAAAATTAATTTCATTTGTTTTTCACAATCAAATTTTACTTTTGTTTTGTTTTGTTGTTTGTTTGTTTGTTTGTTTGTTTTTCCAAGACAGGCTTTCTTTGAGTAGCTATGGCTATCCTGGAACTCGCTCTATAGTCCAGGCTGGCCCTGAACTCAGATATCCACCTGCCTCAGCCTCCTGAGTGCTGGGATTAAAGATGTGTGCCACCCTACCCAACCTAAATTTTACTTTTTAAATTACATTTTTATACATATATTATGCATGCATGTGTGTGCATGCTCAAGTGAATATCACAACATACGTGTGAATGTCAAATGACAGCTTACAGGAGTCAGTTCTCTCCTTCTACCATGTGGGTTCTGGAGAAGGAGCTGGGGTATCAGGCTTGGAGATAGGTACATTTCCTTACTGAGTCCCACCAGCTTCACCCTGCTTTCAAATCCATGTATGGCATACGTTCTAGTTCCAATGGACTGTACTGTTCTAAAGGCAGGTCATCAGCCAACACTTCAGACACCTCCTGACCTTTGCGCTTGATTGTCTTCTTTTCTTTAGCTGAATGAAGTCTGTTTCCACCTTTTCTGCCAGTTCTAGTTTCCTCTTGTTCCTTTTAAATGCAGCTAAGCTGAATCCTATAAAGAGAAGAACAAAAATAACACTTGAGAATTAGTAAAGCAAGAAGGCAAGTGAGATTATCCTGAATAGTCTTCCCAGAGAAAAAGCACTCAAGACTGTTGAACTGTTGATTTTAAAGTCTTTCCAATATACCCTGACAACACTGGAAAACAAAACAAATAGCACATGTTTATAAACTTAAAGAGAAAGATCAAGTCAGAGAAACAACCGAGTTCTGAAGGTGGACAAGGTCCAGGGGCACCTTGTGATCCATGACCATCTCAATGCATAGGTATAAGAGATGAAATTTGGGACCAGAGCACTACACAGTATACTAGAGATGAGCTACAAGAAAAGGAGGAACTCCCAGAGGTTGATACCCCCCAGGAAAGGCAAAATAAGCTGCCGCAAACTATAATAAGGTTGCAAGTCTCAACCTGTCTCTAGAGGTAAAGGAAGGAAAGTAGAGAAGAGTTCATGTTATCTGTATGATCTGAGGAGAAAAAAGGGACCTCAGTGTACATGATGCTTAATCTACACTGTCGGCTGGACTGGACAGAGGATCACCAGGGAAAGCTCCTGTCTATATCTCTGAGGAGACTTTCGGAGAGGTGTAACTGAGGAGGGAAGACTAGCCCTGCACACTGGTAGACCACTCCATGGTCTGCACTGACTAAATAGAATAGAGCAAGCTGAGCCCCAATCTTTGTGTCTCTCTGCTTCTTGACGGTGGATCAGTGGACAGTGCCACTCAAAACTGTAACCAGAACACATTCCTCCTCCTTAAGTTTCTTCTTCTGTGGTGTTTGGCCACAGACTATCCAGACAGAACGGCAATTAAAAAAAAAAAAATCACTGAGTAGCCTGGTATGGGCTCACACTTATCATCACAACACTCAACAAGCTGAGAAAAAGAATTGTTATGGGCTCCAGGCCAGTCTGGGCTATAGAATGAAACATCCTAAAAAAGAAAAAAAAATTAACTGGAACTTCATATACCATATGCAGAATACACATACCCATTAACACTGGGACTTCCTCCAACCTAGACTATATATTAGGCACCAAAACAGGTCTCAAGATTTTAAAAACTAGAATCTTATCACAAATCTATAAAATGCTAGAACAAAATTTAGATATCAATAAGCAAAAACAGAAAGTAACAAATACATGAAAATAAACAATATGCTCAGGAATAGTCAATAGGTCACTAAAAAGCCAGGTGGCAATGGCACACACCTTTAATTCCAGCACTCGGAGGGCAGAGGCAGACGGTCTCTGAGTTTGAGGCCAGTCTGGTCTACAGAGTGAGCTCTAAGACAGCAAGGGCTACACAGAGAAATCCTGTCTCAAAGGGGGGGGGGGGGGGGGGGGGGGAGGGAAAGTCACTGAAGAAATAAAAAGGAACTCGTAAAGTCTCTCAAGAAGATGGAAACACTGCATGCCAAAGCCTGTTTATTCACCAAATGAAGTACAATGAAAGCAACTGGAAGCAGTTAATTATTATGTCAAAGAGCCAGTCTAGGAAAACAACCAAATCCCAGGAAATCATGAATATCAGAGCAGAAGTAAGTGAAATAGAGACTAGAAATAAATTACTAATAATCAAATTGATAGCTGATTTTTTGAAAGATAAAATCAACAAACCTTTTGCTAAATAAAGGAAGAAAATTAAATTAGATGTGAAAAAGGAGAGACTTACAAAGTGGTATCACAAAAATGCAAAGAACCAGAAAAACTGCCATGATCATATGCCTGCAAACTGGAAAATCTGATGACACAGATAAGCCCTGGGCATACACAATACACCAGACTGGATCAAGACAGCGGAAAAAATATACAGCAGCCTACAACAAGCAATGAGATGGAGGCAGTAGGTGAGTACCCTCTATGGTTTGAAGATGTATGTAGATCAGTGGTAAAGCACTTGTCCAGCATACATGAGAATTGAGCTTGTCCCTTAACATATAGGACATATGGAGGAGTCTCCCACCAAAGAAAGGTCCATGACTTGAGTTTCACTGATGAATTACAAAATATTTCAAGGAGAAATGAGTTTAAATTCTTCTCAAACTAGTCCAAATATAAACTGAAAAAGAAGAAACTCTACCAAACTCATTCTACTAGGCCAGCATACCCTAAAACAAAAATCAAAGGCACAATAATAATAACCTACACATCAACATCCCT
The DNA here is from genome assembly GCF_007827085.1 of Peromyscus californicus insignis. Taxonomy (NCBI): domain Eukaryota; kingdom Metazoa; phylum Chordata; class Mammalia; order Rodentia; family Cricetidae; genus Peromyscus; species Peromyscus californicus. The sequence continues at coordinate 114,738,112 of NW_026294595.1, forward strand.
GATGAACAGATAACAAAATTACCAACATAACAGTAGCATGCCAACTGCCACAGTTCCAAAATGTCAAGAAAGATTTATCCCAATGATGTAAGAACAACCAAACATAACAATATAGGTATGATATCACATGAAGAGAACAAAGAACAAAAACCCATGATCTCAATTCACATAAATGAAAGCATTCAGTAACATCCAGCAACCCTCCACGATAAAAAACCCTGACAAGATTAGACATAGCATCAACATGCCTCAACCCAGTAAGGGTTGTAATGAGTGGCAAGCTCATAGCTAACAACTTTCTCCAAGATCTGGAACATGATACATATCTCCTTACATCTGTCTTATCAAAATACTATTACAGGCAAAGAAATTAAACAAGAAAGGAATAAGAAGTATCAAATTCAAAAGGAGGAACTCAGATCACCTAGAGTGTAGATGACAGGACTTTATACAGAAAGGTCTTAAGACTCCACCCAACCATTAGAAATGATGAGATCTAGAGCAAGGCAGGATATAAAATGAACAGTGGCAGGGCCAGCAAGATGTCTTAGCAAGTAAAGGCCTTTTTGCCACCAAGCCTGATGGCCTAAGTCCCATCCCCAGGCCCCACATGGTGGAAGGACAGATCCTCTGACCACCACATACATACCATGATATGCACTCACACAATGATATGCATGCAACCATGCATGCAGACACCCACAGGTACACAGGAGGAGACGGAGAGATGGACTGACAGATACACACACACACACAAAATGTAAGAAAAGAAAAAAATTAAAAACAAGTAATGGCGGCAAGTATGTTGTGTACAAACAACTTGCTCTTGGGACAAAACCAAAGTCACCCATAAGAGCTTCAGGTGCTCTTAACAACTGAGAGCTCTCCACCATCACTCTCATCTAGTATCTGACCTTTTCGATTTTATCATAATTGACTGTGACATTATAGTATCTTCATGACCTAAGACGTTTAGTATCTTTAAAGGGCCTAGTTTAATTATCTTTGAAGAGTTAGTGACCATAAAGTGAAATGTACACGTGTTTTATGCTGCCCAGCTTACCAGTGACCACATACTGCACAGGAAGAATTCTGAAAGCCACATGGGAATAATAGAATTTATAAGTGAAAGAAAATTTTAGTGTAATAAAAGTCTTTCTTTTCTGTAATAACTAGGTGAAGTCTCAAGAACTAATCAACTATCTGTTTTATCAAGTAAGTCTTATTCTAAAATAGACAATAGAAAAACATATTTTTGGGCTAGGAAGGTGGCTCAGCTATTAAACGCTAGGCTCACAACCGAAAATATTTTTTAAAATATTTTAAATCACGCACACACACACACACACATACATACATATATCTGTTATATGTTATTTGTTAACTACTGTCTTATGCATTTCATACCATGAAAGAATTATTAAAGTAAGTTATAGAGAATATTTGTTTCTGTGAAGTAAAAAATAAATAAGTTAATTATATTTACAATTACCATTAAAGTAAAATATCTAAGAATAAGCTTGCTATCCATTCTAGCAATCTTCAGCAAAAACAAAGCTTCAGGCATCATATGCCCTCACTTGAAAAATACATTACAAAACCATATTAACCAGAATAAGATGCTAGTGACAAAAAATTAGTAAATACACACACACACACACACACACAGAAACAGATAAGAGAGCCTAGAAATTGAATTTTTAAAAAAGGTAATAAGAACACCTACTGCAATTCTCCAATGAATAAAGCTGGGGGAAAAGTACAAAAAATACAGAGAATAAAAAAACAAAATTCGCTGGGCGGTGGTGGTGCACACCTTTAATCCCAGCACTTGGGAGGCAGAGCCAGGCAGATATCTATGAGTTCAAAGCCAGCCTGGGCTACAGAGAGAGTTCCAGGAAAGGCGCAAAGCTACACAGAGAAACCCTGTCTCGGAAAAAAAAAAAAAAAAAAACCTCAATTCAAAATACATCACAGCATGAAATTCACATGTAAATAGTAGAACTGGAAAAATCATACTGAGTGAGGTAACCCAGACCAAGAAAGACAAATACGGTCCTTTGTATATATATTATGGCTTCCAGTATTGTGTTTTTATGGAATTCCTGAGTATGGGAATGAGTGGGTCTCTATATCTATCTATATCTGTTTCTCATACCTTTTCTTGGGCCCTTTTCCTTCTATTTGTTTGTTTTGTCCAATTCTTATGTGTTAGCTGTTGTTTTATCTTATTATACTATATTTTATTTTATTATTTTATTATCCCTTAGAAGCCTGTTTGTTTTCTAATGACAGACAGAAAGGGAATGGAGCTGGATGGGAGGGGAGCTAGGGAGGAACTAAGAGTAGAGGAAGGAGAAACCATCATGAGAATATATTATGTGTGAAAAAAAAAAATCTGTTCTCAAAAAACCACAGCTCTGTATGCAAGAACTCAAACTGCTACATTAGCATTAAATCAATGGAAAACCTTCAAGACACTAGTATTCAGTCCCCAGCAACACACACACACACACACACACAAACACACACACACACACACACACACACACACACTGAAGGCAATGATATCAGCCAGCCTTAAGATAAGAGCACAAAAGCATAGGCAACAAAGGAGAATTAAACAAGTTTTATTATATCAAACTTCAAACTTAGAAGCATCTACAGGGGAAGGGAGCCATCAACTGGGTAGACAACACGGAGAATGTGAGAAGTCAATATCTAAAGCATACAACAAATTCAAAAGTCCAACAGCAAAAAACAGATGATCCAGTTTTTTAAATGGACAAATTACTTAAATAGGCATTTCTCAAAGAAAACATACAAAAGGCCCACAAGTATATGAAACAACACATAGCATCACTAACCATTTGGATAAAGCAAATCAGAAGTACAATGAGCTGTCACCTCATCCAAGCTGAAAGGCTATTATCAAAGAAACAGAAATAACAAGTGTCAATAGGAAGAAGAGAGAGGAACTCCAACACTTATCAGTAAGAACATAAATTAACAGTCATTATGGAAAATATGCAAAGTTCCTTCTAAAAATATAACTACCATGTAATCTAACAAACCTACTTATAATACAGTATATATACAAAGGAAAGAAATCATTATATCATAGAAATAAATGCACTCCAGTGTTTACTATAGCATCAGCCATAGAGCCCAAGAAATTAAATCCACCAAGGTACTCATCAATGGATAAAAGGTTTAAAAAAAAAAAAGGTGGCACATATAAACAATGGAATATTACCATGGGTAGATATGGGAGACATTCAGTTTAATGAAATAAGGCAAGCAAAGAAACACAAATTCAAGATGTTTTCTTTCTTGTTCATTTGCGGAAGCTAAACAAGTCATCAATAAAAGACAGTAGTGGTCAGTACAGACTAGGAAGAGTAAGATTAAGAAATGTAAGAAGGGCCCTTTCTCGCTCCCCGGCCATCTTGGCGACTGGTCTTGGTTGGGGGCTGTCCCGCACTTAAGGCAGGAAGATGGTGGCCACAAAGAAGATGAAAAAGTCTCTGGAGTTGATCAACTCTAGGCTCCAACTTGTTATGAAAAGTGGAAAGTACGTGCTGGGGTACAAACAGACTCTGAAGATGATCAGACAGGGCAAAGAGAAATTGGTTATCCTCGCCAACAACTGTCCAGCTTTGAGGAAATCTGAAATAGAATACTATGCCATGTTGGCTAAAACTGGTGTTCATCACTACAGTGGCAATAACATTGAATTGGGTACAGCATGTGGAAAATACTACAGAGTATGCACACTGGCTATCATTGACCCAGGTGATTCTGATATTATTAGAAGCATGCCAGAACAGACTGGTGAAAAGTAAACCAGGAAAGTTTTTCTTTAATAAAACTTTACCAGAGCTCCTTTAAAAAAAAAAGAAAGAAAGAAAGAAAGAAAGAAAGAAAGAAAGAAAGAAAGAAAGAAAGAAAGAAATGTAAGAAGGAAGAGAATTTAGATAAGGAGTAGATATCAAAAGACAGGAAACTTTATGGCACAATAAGGAACCTATGGTTTAGAACTGAAAACACACAGTGCAGTAATTGGGAGATCAGCGGCTCTGACAAGATTAAGGTCCTCAGAGACCAGCACACTGCTCACCCTAATTTCATCCTTACAAAGTGGAAACATGCATAAAATTCTATATCATAAATACATATAAACATTATGTCAATTTATGTTTTTATTTTCTTTTTAATTATCAAAGACAGAGATTTTAAAAGTCAATACACTAAAGATAGTAAAGGATTATAAGTAGATTTCTCATCCAAACCTTTGAAGCTACAAGTTTTGGATTCACATGTTCACAGCACTGAAAGAAAAAGGGGTGTGAACAATGAATCCCAAATCTGACTAGCTACGTTTCAAATATGAGGACTAGATTAAGATAGTCTCAGAGTATGGAAAACAGACACAGTTGATCACCACTAGACATACCCTACAGGAAAGACTAAAGGGAATCATCAGGCAAAGAAACAAAAGGATGCCAGGCAACAACATAAAAGACACAGCCAACAATAAAGAGCTGATTATAAGGTAAATGCACAATTATAAAAACTATTACTATTCTAATTTTTGCTTCTAATTGTTTATTTTCTACATCACTTTAGAACTAAGACATGGAAAAGCTTATTCTATATGTGCATGATTTTTACATTTAACCGAGTATGTATGTGTTGGTGCACATGTCATGACAACTTTCAGGAATCAATTCTTTTGCAACATGTGTGTCTGAGACTGAACTTGGGTTGTCAGGCTATCAGTCTTGGTGATAGCCACTGTATTTGCTAAACTATCTCTGGCTATTAAGAAATTTTGTGACATTAGTAACTAAAAGGGAATGACGACAGAGGTGCATAACAAAAAAACTTCTTATTAATATGATCCCATTAAGATAGCATAAATTCAAATTAAGCTATAATCTTGAAATATTAAATTTAATCTTCATTGTAACCACAACCACAAAGAAATTAGCAAAAACTCTATCTCTAGTTTAGAAAATGAGATTAAAAATCACTTCATTATTGAAGAAAACAAAACCAAATAAATGTTAAAGGAATTGATAAATAAAAGAAATGAGGAACAAACACTAGAAAACACATAAAAATTAGCAAAAGCTAATTTACATATAACATTATGTATACACAATAGTATGTACATGTTATGACATGTATATTGAGGTCAGAGAACCAATTTCAGGAGTTGGTTCTCTCCTTCCCCCATGTGAGTCCATATAATCAAACTCAGGTCATCAGGCTTGGCAGCAAGTGCCTTGACTTGGTGGAACTACGTAGCACTCTTAAGGCGACAAAATTATACTAATGGATAGTATATTACTGGCTGCTGGGGTGAAGGTAGGAGGAAGTGAGTGGCATCATGAAAAGTCAACATGAAAGACCTATTTGAAGACACCAGTGTTCTTGAAGCTCAGCTCTAACAGTGGCATCCTAATTGAGACATTGCTAGAAAACCCACTGCAAGCACCATACACACACACACACACACACACACACACACACACACACACACACACACACAACAGATAAGCTAATTAGCCTGATCATACCATCACACAATGCATACAGAATCAAAGCATCACAAACTACTGCATAAATATATAAAGATATGTCGTGATTTTCATTTTAAAAAATGTTTAAATAATACACTTCAATAATATATATTTACTGTATTTGCCAATACTTCCTATCATATCAATTATTGCTATTGTTTGTAATTAATCTTTATTGTCAACTTGATGGAACTTAGAATCACTATAAAAAACACTATGGGCATGTCTGTGAGGGGCCATATAGATTACATTAAATGAAATAGAAAGATCCAGCTTAGATTTGGGTAGCACCATTCCATGGACTGAAATTATGGACTGAATAAGGAAAAAGCAACCTAAACATAAGCATTCATTAATCTCTGCTTCCTAACCTGGGTGACAATATGACCAGACACCTCCTGTTCCTGCTATCATACCTTCTATGCCATGATATACTATGAACCATGGAACGGTAGGCCAAAATAAACCTTTCCCTCCAAAATGTGCTTTGGCTGGTATTTTGTCAGGCAATGAAACAAATAACTGATACATTATAGTTATTATTACCATCAACATCATTATTATTCACACTGTATTTATTAAAACCATATACTTAGAAAGCACAGCTTCTATGTCTTGGTAATGAAGGAGTCAATTACACTAAACCAACCTATGTCAGACAAGTTCAGGAATGGAGTCGAGTGAGAATTCTGAGTAATTGTGAGAATATTCCAAGAAAACAAGACAAGAGTCTTGTGACCTCTGTTTCTTCAAAGCACAGAATTGTTCTTGGAATGTGTTTTCATGCTCCTCCCAGGTGTAGCAGATAGGAGTGAGTTTACTTCAAATTACTCATTATTGCTTGTTGTTGCTATTCAATCAAATGCTCAAATTATCTTTTATATGCCTCTTAGAAAAATATGTTTTTGTCATGTGTGGTTTATCCTAGTGATTGTGTACAGCGTGAACACATGAGAACTTTACTCACGTGACCTTTCTTAATCCTCTGAGCATAAACTGAGGCTCTGAATAAAGTTGCATGAGACTTTAGTTGGCCTGGTTCATCGGCTCCATTCTCCCAGGTCCCACTGCCTCTAGAGCAGTGACAAACCTACATGCCAATAGTATTACCCACCATGAATAAACTTTTTTTTTTTTTGGTTTTTCGAGACAGGGTTTCTCTATGTAGCTTTGCGCCTTTCCTGGAACTCACTTGGTAGCCCAGGCTGGCCTCGAACTCACAGAGATCCGCCTGGCTCTGCCTCCCGAGTGCTGGGATTAAAGGCGTGCGCCACCACCGCCCGGCCATGAATAAACTTTTTAAAAGAAAGTAAGACTAATCCAAAGATCTAGCAGACTATGCACAGAGAAAACCACACCTAGGCATACCATGGTTACACTAAGAACAAACAAATATAAAGAATTATTCTGAAAAGCAGAGAGAGAGAAAAATTACATTGTTATAGGTAACTGTTAATAAACAGTAATTGAATTTCTTTAGGAAATAATTCAATCCCAAGTCAATGTAACTTGTTTGTTTGTTTGTTTGTTTGTTTGTTTGTTTGTGACAGGGTTTCTCTGTGTAGTTTTGGTGCCTGTCCTTGATCTCAATGTGTAGACCAGGCTGGCCTCGAACTCAGAGATCCGCCTGGCTCTGCCTCCCGAGTGCTGGGATTAAAGGCGTGCGCCACCACCGCCCCGCTAAAGGAATTATATTCACCGAGATGGGACATAAAGGATCAATTTTACTTCAATTATATACGGTGAGGTAAAGTCATAAAGATAGGAAGTAAAAGCAGGATCACAAGCAACTAACAGGAGGGGAACAAGCAAACAGTTTAGAAATTCTGTTTGGGATCACAAACAGTTAGGGCAGTGGAGAACAGTGCAGCTGCACAACACTACATACGCATGTACTTAACTGCAGATAGCTAAAACAGCAGGGGAGGTGCTCAGTGGCCACCTGATCACCTGAGTTTGAGAGCCAGGAGTCACACTGTTGAAGCAGAGAGCCACCATCCTCCAAGCTGTCCTCTGCACTCCACATATGGACTGTGGCAAGCACGCTCCCATACAGTCACAAGCACACAGTAAGTAAATACATAAACAAACAAAGGAAATAAAATGTTTAAGATACTAATTTATGATATGGATATTTTTAATTTAATTAAAAATTAATTTAAAAAATTAAAAAATGAGACAACACATTAAAATATAAACCTAGAAGTCTTAATCTAATTAAAATTATATTTTTAAAGTAAAGGTAAAATCTTTTCTAGAGAATGAAAATTGAGAACCTTTTGCACATGCTGGGCATAGAGACACACTCCTTTAATCGCAGCACTGGAAGGCAAAGGCAGGTGGATCTCTGTGAGTTCAAGGCCAACCTGACCTACAGTTCCAGGACAGCCAGAGCTACATAGTGAGACCCACACACACTATCAGAAATGTTAAAGAAAATCCCAAGCTAAAATGAATGACATGTTTTTTGTTTTTTAATTTGTAACTCCATTTTTCACTCCTTTCAAAAACGTAAGATTTAATTACTATCAGAAATGAGTTTTCACAGGATTTCTAGTTATTTTGTAACATCTTTACTATAAGAACATATAGTACTTTACCCCAATTCCTCTGGATTGGACATAGGATGTTTCTCTGGTTGTTTTTATGGTCTAAATGCTCACTGGTAACCAATCTGCTTAAATCAGTATGTGTGTGTGTGTATATATATATACACACATTCACACATACATCTCCATCTCTCACCCACCCTGGTCTGTCTGTCTCTGTCTCTTTCTCTCTCTCCAATGACAGATTACTAGTAAATGAGCTTAAGACTTTTGAGATACATGATTTAGTCATCCTCCAAAATCTGTCTGTGTCTTCTGTTCATTTCATGGGCTCACCAGGAACACTGTAGTATCTTTTTAACTCTTCCATAAATTAAGAGTATAAATTTAGCATGTACTCATTTAATTTCCATTTCCCTATTACCTACTATGACTTGACCATTTTTCTATTGGGGTATTACTTGTATGCTGTGGTTCTGAACTTAGCAAAACTATGTATCCCTTTGTATTACTTATGATGTTTCTCAGTTTTAACCCACGTGTCTTTTTCATACATTTTAGACCTAAAAATTTTGTTGCTGATTCCTCAGGTTCAGTCATAGTGCCCCATGCCTGTAATCTCAGCAACTGGGCCATAGAGATAGAAGAATCAAGTTTGGGGCCAGCATGGGCTACTGCTTTAGCTCTACTGCAGTTTGTATATCCAGCTCTATATTTAGTTCTATAGCTGTTCTATTGTAGCTACGAGACACCATAACTAAGACAACTTACAGAAGATTTTTTTTTTCTCCAGTTTTTTGAGACAGGATTTCTCTGTGTATCCCTGGCTGTCCTGGAACTTGCTCTATAGACCAGGTTGGCCTTGAACTCATGTAGATCCATCCACCTGCCTCTGCCTCCACTGGGATTAAAGGTATGCCACCATGCCCAGCTCAGAAGAAAAGATTTAATTGGGGGCTTTCCTACAGTTTCGAGGGTTCCTGGTCCATGGCCATCATGGTGGAAACTTTGGCAGCAACCTTGCATGGCGCTGGAGTAGGAGCTGAGAACTTACATCTGGCCAGCAGGATAGAGGCCAAGAGAGAGCAAAACTGAGCCTGGCACGGGACTCTGAAACCTCAAAACCCACTCCCAGTGACAGACCTCCTAAAGTAAGGCCACAACCCCTAGTCCAAACATTCAAATATATCCACCTATGGGAGTCCTTCTCATTCCAACCACAAGAGCTCCACAGTAAGTTTCAGGCGACCTTTGGGAGTTAAACATCCTCCCTTTCCTTCCTCCCAATGTCCCCTAGAGAGAACACCATGGTTATACTACTCACAATTACACTAAGTAACCTAAAAATGGTACTTCAGGAATACTTCACAAACCTGGCACAGCGATTCACACCTAAAATCCTAGCACTTATGAGGACTTCTACTAGTTCAGGGCTAGTCAGAGTTATATAGTAAGTTCCAGGCCAACCTAGGTTACAGAATAGGACGGCCACAAAACAAAAAGCAAAGAGTAAACCTCCAGAATAAAAAAGTGATGGGGGGAGGGGGGATCAGTAAACTTGACCTATCTTTTACCTATAAATATTTCAACATGAAAGTGTTCTACCTATGCATCAGAACAGAAGTAATATAACACTTTAGGCTTGTTGATCACACAGCTTAACTCATGAGGGTTTTACTCACTTGTGGTCATGATGCTAGGAGGGCAAGAGGGTATCCCATGATCCACTGCCCATCTGTAGGCTCCTTCTCCAACTAAAAAGCTAACAACAAAAAAGTTATTCTTTTAAAAATACATAGTGTCATCTTCTACAATCAATAAGTTATAGAAGTATATCACATGACAATTAAAGTCAAGTTTGAGAGATACAAGTAATTCTAGAGTTGGCACAAAATAAGATAACTGCATGCTCAAAGTTTCTTTTAAATCTTTCCTTACTAGAAGTAATTGATGTAGAAATTGGTAAAAATTAACACAATAAAAAGTGAAAGTAACTTCCTATGGAAAAAAAGATTTTTCTTTGATCCACATGGTTGTAAAGTTTATTTTATACAATATGTTCAATCAGGTTAAAAATCTAAATGAATGTCTTCAGACTTGTTATTCTTGTCTAGAACTAGATATATACAAACACACTGGCATGCTTACATCCTAAGTTCACTGCAGCAAGAAGGCATACAGAATGCTCAGAATCATTTTCACTCTAGTAAGTAAATACTGAAATACGTCCCAAAAGAGAGTTTTCAGCCCTATACTATAATTTTAACATAAAAAGGGGAAAAGGCCACTTCTGGTTTATGAATGACTAATTTCCAAAGACTTCATAAAGCATGACAATACAAGTTAACAATCCTATTCTTTTAAGTAATTTCATGAGGTGAACATAATTGTAAGCCGCAAACTGCAAAAATCACTTTATCTTCTTCCACAGCCAACTACTTAGAGATCCCAGCCAGCTAGTATGGACCCCTTGAACATGTGCCTGGTTGTTAGTCTCCTACCCTCAATTTTTCATTTCTAATCATTCCCACATTAAAACTCAAGAGTAGGTGTAAGTAAACTGCAAAAGCTCTGGGTTTGGTGTCCCGGGTTTCAGCACCAAATGTTAGTAAACTGCAAAAACTCAGTGTTTGGTGTCCTGGGTTTCGGCACCAAAATGTTAGTAAATTGATCGCTGAAACTGCAAGGAGACAGTTCACCCCTAGAGGGCAAGGTATCCTGGACACCTCAGAGCTACTTAGGACTACAAGAGCTCTGCCCTGAAGGTGTCCCAGACACCTGAAGCAGTTTAGCACAGCAGTGATGGCAGAACTGGAGACAGTTCTACCCTAGAGGGTGAGGTATCCCGGACACCTCAGAGCTACTCAAGATAAGAGCTCTGCCCTGAAGGTGTCCCAGACACCTGAAGCTGTTTAGCACGGCTGTGATAGCTGAACTGGAGACAGTTCTGCTGCATAAAAGAAACACACCTCAACATCAAAGACAGACATTATCTCAGAATAAAGGTTTGGAAAAAGATGTTCCAAGCAAATGGACCTAAGAAGCAAGCTGTTGTAGCTAGTCTAATATCTAACAAAATAGACTTCAAACTAAAATTAAACAAGAGATGGAGAAGAAAATTCCATACTCGTCAAAAGACAAATCACCAGGATTATTAACATCAATGCCCCAAATGCAAGAGTACCCAAATTTGTAAAGAAACATTGCTAAAGCTTAAATTACACATCGAACCTCACACATTAATAGTAGGAGACTTCAATACCCCATTATCGCCAATGGATAGGTCATCCAGACAAAAAACTAAACAGAGAAATAATGGAGCTAACAGACATAAATCAAACCTAACAAATGTCTACAAAACATTTCACTGCGCCCCCCCCCCCAAAAAAGACACCTTCCTCTCAGCACCTCACCAGAACATTCTCCAAAACTGACCACATACTTGGTTTAAAAAAAAAAAAAAAAAGTCTCAACAGAAACTGAAATAACCTCCAGCATCCTATCAGACCACCATGGATTAAAGTTGGATTTCAACAACAGAAACTACAGAAAGCCTGCAAATTCATGAAAAATGAACAACTCCCTACTGACTGACTACTGTGCCAAGGCAGAAATAAAGAAATTAAAGACTTCCTAGAATTCAATAAAAATGAATGCATAGCATACCCAAACTCATGGGATACAATGGAAGGGGTACTAATAGGAAAGTTCATAGCACTAAGTGCCTTCATAAAGAAACTGCATTGATATCATACTTGCAACTTAACAGCATACCTGAAAGCTCCTGAACAAAAGAAGCAAACAAACCCAAGAGGAGTAGACTGGAGAAAACAATCTGAGGGCTGAAATTAATAAAATAGAAACAAAGAGAACAATACAAAGAATCAATGAAACAAGGAGTTGGTTCTTTGAGAAAATCAACAAGGTAGACAAATCCTTATTGAAACTAAGTAAATGGCAGAGAAAGAATATCCAAATCAACAAAATCAGATGTGAAAATGGGGATATAACAACAGATACAGAGGAAATTCAGAGAATTTAGGTCATATTTCAAAACCTGTACTGTAGAATTCTACCCTCACTCCAGCTACATGACTGCACATGCGCAGTTCAGGAGTTAAGCAAAAGGTCTTGCATCTTACATTATCAGTATGTGCTGGTGACTACGTGAGTGCGAGGCATGGTCACACGATCAGCATCAGCAAATGTGTGGGGTAGCTCTGTACTGGGAGCCCTTAAAAGCCAGACACAGACCCCATCCTCTCTCTCTGCTCTGCTCACCACTACCATCTTTCTCTCTCTGCCCTCCACAAGTGCTTTCCTACAGACCTGGCTCTCCTCTCCACCCTCCCACTTTCCCTCCTAATAAAGCTCTGAAAACTAACACTGGGTTCTGCCGTGACCATGACCTTTCCATGTGGTAACCAGCGCTGCCATCAGTTTATCAGACCTTTCATGTACTCCATAAAATTGGAAAATCTAAAAGAAAGGGACAGTTTCCTGGATAGATACTGTAGCCCCTCCAGCCAGGCCTCTGCCTGAGGACTTCCCAGAAGCCAGGTTCCACCCACATAATACTCTAACTGCCCCAACTGCTGGACCCTGCACCCACCTTACAGAGCAAAACACCCAATCTCTGGATATGAAATCCCACCAATCACTCTCCTGGAAAGCTCCACTCTGAAAAGTTCCACCTCCTTCCCAAGAAGCACTATATAAGCCCTCTATCCTGTTCAGTTTGCTGCTGTTTTCCTCCTCGAGCAGAGGCAGCCAGTCACCATCCTGGTTTTTTTCCTTCCCAATAAATCTCTTGTGTAAGATTTGTTGTATAGTGTGACTTTGTGGTATTCCTTGGCTTCCAGCTGCCAGGACACCTTTCCATCCAAGCTGCAATGCTTACAGATACCACTTACCAAAATTAAATCAAAATCAGATACACAATTTAAATAGACCTATTATCCCTAAGGAAAGAGAAGGATTCATTAAAAATCTCCTAACAACAACAACAAAAAAGATAGTTTTAGCTTAGAATTCTACCAGACTTTCAAAGAAGAGCTAATACCAATATTCCTCAATTATTCCACACAATAAAAACAGAAGCAACATTTCTAAATTCATTTTATAAGGCCACAGTCACCCTGATACCCAAACACACAAAGATTCAACAAAGAAAACTGGGAAATTCTCAGAAAATTGGGAATCAATCTACCTCAAGACCCAGCTATACCACTCCTGGGCACAAACCCAAAGGATGCTCCATTCTATCACAAGAACACTTGCTCAACTATGTTCATAGTAGCTTTATTCATAATAGCCAGAAAATGGAAACAATCTAAATGTCCCTCAGCTGCTGTGGATATTGCTCCTATAAATAAACACTGATTGGCCAATAGCCAGACAGGAAGTATAGGTGGGACTAAAAGAGAGGAGAACTGAGGAAACAGGAAGGGAAGTGAGAGATTGCCTGTAGCCGCCACCAGGACAAGGAAGTTGTAAGGTACCGATAAGCCACGAGCCACGTGGCAAAGTATAGATTAATAAAAATGGGCTAAATATAAGAGTAAAAGCTAAACAATGATAGGCCTGAGCTAATGGCCAAGCAGTTTAAATAATATAAGAGTCTGTGTGTATATTTTATAAATGGGCTCCAGGACTGGCGGGACTCGGCAGGAGCTGGAGAGAAATTCTCCAGCTACACTCAGCCAAAGAATCAATAATGAAAATGTGGTACATTTACACAATGGAGTATTTACCCAGCTATTAAAAACAATGACATCATGAAATTTGCAGGCAAATGGATGGAACTTGAAAAAAAAAATCATTCTGAGTGAGGTAACCCAGACTCAGAAAGACAAACATGGTATGTCCTCACTTACAAGTGTTTATTACCTGTAAAGTAAAAGATAGCTATGCTATAGTCCACAGACCCAGAGAGGATAAGTAACAAGGAGGGATTAAGGAGGGATGCAAGGATCTCCCTGGGAAGGGGAAATAAAAAAGATTTTATGGATGGACTTGGGACAGGTGGGGTTGGGAACAGGAGGGATCAACTTGAGGGGTAGGCAGAATACTGGGACAAATGATTGGAACTGGAGCAGGGCCTAGCAGAATCCTCATCAAAGAGATCAGAGGGACTTCATCCAGCAACTGATGGGAACAGATGCAGAGCTCCACAGCCAAACATTAGGTGGAGATTGGGGAGTCTTGTGGAGGAGAGGCAAGAAGGATCAGAGGAACCTAAGGGGTCAGGGACACCACAGAAACATGGACCACAGAATAAACTGACCAGGACTCATGGGGGCTCACAAAGATCAGGGAGCCTGGAGGGTTCTGACCTAGATCCTCTGCATATATGTTATGGCTGAGTAGCTTGGTGTTCTTATGGAACTCCTAACAGTGGGAGCAGGGGCAGTCGCTGACTCTTTTGCCTACTTATGGGACCCTTTTCTTCCTACTGGGTTACCTCATCCAGCCTTGATATGATGGTATGTACCTGGTCTTACTCTAACATATTATGCCATGTTTGGTTGATGTCCCTGGGAATCCTGCTCTTCTCTGAGGGAAGTCAGAGGACAGATGGATCTGAGGTAGGGAAGATGGTGGGGGAGAGGCTGGGTTGAGGGGAGTAAGGGGAAACTGTGATAGGAATGTAATATATGTGAGAAGAATAATTTTTTTAAATTTTAAAAGCACTTTTTCTTTAAAAAATAAAACTTCAAAATAAATGATAAACCTGGTTAAATTAATACAAGGGACTAGAAGAATCTACTTTTAAGCTACTACAGATACACAGTGAGCTTCCAAGTATGTAAAAAATTTTCACTATTAGGCAAGATAGAGTAACAAAATGACTCATCATCTTGTCTGAATCAATGAGCCCAGCACCACTTTGAGATCTTTGGCAGCAATTAACTCTGCAGCTCACACACGATTGGGCCTGTATGATAATGAGTATTCAGAGACGAGTAATACCTGTGGGGCGCTCACCAACCTAAGACAGAGCGCCTGTGTGGCCTGGGCAGGCGTCTCCATGACGGGTAAGGTGACTTGCAGACGTCCCATTAAACCTAAGTCAGAAGCTCATTTTCTAGTAAAAGGGGGACCTGTAGGGCCCTGGCCCCCCTTTTGGGTAACTATTGCCTTGCTTGCTGACCTTGACCTTGATATCCTCCCTATGCTAATTCCCTGCCAGGTTCCACCCTCCTGAATGCTTAAGGGAAGTTCCTTGCCTGTATATCCTGCATAATGGGCATTAAGAGCTTAGATGCAAGATTGTAAAACATCGGTAGCGAACTTCTGCCCTCCGGGGTTCTCCCATTGTGCTGTAAGCCTGTAGTTAAGACCTCCTCCCTCCTTCAATAAAGGGCATTTGGCAAAAAAAAAAAATAATAATAATTAATTAAATTAAAAAATAAAAATAAAAAATAAAATAAATAAATGAATGAATAAATAAATAAATAAAGGTTAAAACAAAAAAGAAGAGCTGGCTAGAAATAAGCCAAGCTAAGGCTGGGCATTCATAAGTAAGAATAAATTTATTTGGGAGCTTGGTGGTGGGCCTCCAAAAGAGCAAAGAGTAAAAAACAAAAATAAAAACAAAAACCCAACCAAACAAAAACAAAAAAAACCAAAATATGAAAATCAACAGTTTTAGTCATTAGACACCAGGCAACAAAGGACCGTTATCCTGTAGAAAATAAAAGAAAAACATAAAAACCACCTTGCTGCACCCAGAGAGCTCACTTGTATGACTTCCAGAGTTTCTAGGCCACAATCCAGGAACCCAGCAGTCTCTAGAGCAAAGAGATGGACAGGGCCATCAGAAGCCAGAACAGCTAGAGTTCACAGGCCATGTATAACAGAGTAAACGAGTGCAGCCAGGCCTCCAGAGAGCTGTAGGAAGCACCTCTTTAGTAGTGTACTGAATGGAGACCACAGCCTAAGAAAGAGGAAATCACCCAAAGCCCTGAAACATACAACCTGCCCATTGTAAAGGAAATAATCTCAAGTTCAGATAGGGCCAGGAACATCCTGTAGGCTCCCACCAGCCAGAGGGAACTTCTTCCTCTAACATTATCTGCTATAGGATTGCTGAGACTTTTTGCGTTATAATAAGGCAAATTAGCTCAAGGTTAAATGTATTCTCTAGGCTTATGAAAATCTAAAGCAGGACCTGAGAAGGGCCAAAGTTTTTAAATAATTTAGCTACATCCTGTAACAAAATTTTAGAATGTCTAATAAAATATAAAAACATTCAGTACACAAAATGTAAAACTTACAATACCTGCATTCCAATAAAAAACTACCAATCAGAAAAATATAACCTAGAAGAGGGGGTGGTGAGGGGGGGTGTCACTCAACTCAACTTAATCTTAAAGTAATAAAATTTGGGCTGGAGAGATGGCTCAGAGGTTAAGAGCACTGGCTGCTCTTCCAGAGGTCCTAAGTTCAATTCCCAGAAACCACGTGGTGGCTAACAATCATCTATAATGACATTTGATGCCCTCTTCTGGCATACAGGCAAACATGCAGACAGAACACTGTAAAAAATAAATGTTAAGAAAAAAAAGTAATAAAATTTATAAAACCAGTAAACAAAGACATTAAAATAATTGTTATAATTCCATTCATACATACATTCAGGAAGACAGAAGCCTTTTGTAAAGATACAAATCTAATGTATGGAAAAAACAAGTCAGAAATGATAAACTAGACTGACTGGATGTGACTTTCTGGTAACCAGATACCAAAGAAGAACAACTGAGATTGAAAACCACAAGCCAAGGAAACTTCCAAATGAAACAAAGAAAATGGAAAGTAAAATTGAGAAATCAGGGAGTTAGAGAACGATACATAAGCCAAATACAGCTGCTCCTCAACCTACTGCAGAAAGATATACCTACTGTCATAGTTAGCTTCAGCTTGACACACCCAGGAGGAGGGATCCTCAATGGAGGTACCTCCTTCAGACTGGCCTGGGGCCATGACTGGGAGGCATTCGATTAGCTGTTAGTCAAGTAGGTGGTGGGCCCAGCCTACTGTGGGTGGTACCATCTCTGGTTAAGTGAGCCTAGGTTGTATTATAAGAAAGGTAGCTGACTAATCCAGAGAAAACAATCCAGTATTCAGCATTCCTCCAAGGTCTCTACTTCACTTCCTACATCCAATTCCTGCTAGAGTTCCTATTCTAACTTACCTCAGTGATGAACTGTGACATGGAAGTAGTGTCCAAACAAGCCATTCCCTCCCTGAGTTGCTTTTGGTCAGTGATTACGGTAGCAACAGAGAAGCAAACTAGAACACCTACTATAAAGGAAAATGTCCTAAACTGGGATGGAACATAGTTTAGCAGCATAATATTTGGCTAGTATATGTAAGGTCTACCAAAGCAAGGAAAGGCAAAGAAATATTGTAAGTTAAAAAAAAACATGATAGCAGGGCATAGTCACAAACATCTGCCATCCTTCCACTTAGGTGACAGAAGAAGGAGTCTGAGGCCAGCCTAAGATAAATAGTTCTAAGATAGCCTGGGCAACATAACAAGACCACACATCAGAACAACAAATCCATTTGATAAACATAACCTACCTAGCATCACTATTTAGCCAGAGTATAACTATAGTGTCAATGTTTATACTCATAATCATGTGGCGAAGTAGGAACCCAGAAATAAACTCCCACAACTACAGCTACATCTAATCACGGATATGTCTTACATACATACATACACACACACACACACACACACACACACACACACACACACACACAATGGGGGAGGGGAGCATCTTCAACAAAGAGTATGGAAAACCTATATTTTCATAAGAAAAATAATAATAATAAAATCTATCTCACATGACTAAAATTAATTTAAAATGAATCAAAGACCTTAAGTGGGACCTTAAACTTTGAAATCATTAGAAGATATGAGGAAAAGACTTCAAGGTATAGGAATAGAGAAAGGCTTTCTGAAAAGGACTCCAACAGTAGCAAAAGTAACTCCAACAATGGACAAATGGAATTGGATGAAACTAAAACATCTGTACATAGCAAAGGAAGAACCAGCATACTGAAAAGACAGCATATGGGATGGAAGAAAAACCTTTGCCAACTACACATCTCACAAAAGAGCAATACTTAGATTCTACAGAAAATTCAAAAGACTAACCATTCAAAAACCAAATCATCCAATGAACAAATGGAAAGACAAATTAAAGACATTTTTCAACAAAAGAAATATAGGGGCTACAGAGATAGTATTGCTTGGCAGCTAAGAGCACTTGCTTTTCTTCTAGAGGATCCAGAATCGATTCCAGTATCCATGTGACTGGCAGCTTAGAAAAGGATCTGTGATTGATATATTGTGCACTCCAATAAACTTATTTGAGGGTCAGAGAACAGAATAGCCACTATATTGAATGTAGAAGTTAGGCAGTGGTAGCACAAGCCTTTAATCCTAGCATTCCAGAGGCAGAGATCCATCCAGATCTCCGTGAGTTCAAGGCCACACTGGAAACAGCCAAGCATGGTAACACACACCTTTAATCCCAGCACTTGAGATCACACTTCTTGCTTGGAAAAGACACACATCTTTAATCCCAGGAAGTGATGACAGGAAGCAGAAAGGTATATAAGACATGAGGACCAAGAACCAGAGGCTTTTTAAGCTTTTAGGCTTTTAGCAGCAGTTCAGCTGAGAGCCATTCGGGTGAGGACTCACAAGCTTTCAGTCTGAGGATTTGTGGAAACAGGATCAGATGAGGAGTTGTCGAGGTGAGGTTAGCTGTGGCTTGTTCTGTCTCTCTGATCTTTCAGAATTCACCCCAATACCTGGCTCCTGAGTTTTTATTAATAAGCCCATTTAAGATTCGTGTTACAGGATCCAATGTCTTCTGGCTTCCTCGTGCACCATTCAAGCATGTGGTATATAGATATACATGCAACCAAAAAAGAAATACAAATGGACACAGCATATTAAAAATATATATATGGCCACACGGTGGTGGCACATGTCTTTAATCCCAGCAGAGGCAGGCAGATCTCTGTGAGTTTGAGGCCAGCCTGGTCTACAGTGTGAGTAGCAGGTCAGCCAGGGCTATAAAGAAAAACCCTGTCTCAGACGTGGCGCACGCCTTTAATCCCAGCACTCGGGAGGCAGAGCCAGGTGGATCTCTGTGAGTTCGAGGCCAGCCTGGGCTACGAAGTGAGTCCCAGGAAAGGCGCAAAGCTACACAGAGAAACCCTGTCTTGAAAAAAAAAAAAAAAAAAGAAAAACCCTGTCTCAAAAATCCAAAGGGAAAAAAATTCAACATCCTTAGTCACCATGAAAATGTAAGTTAAGATTGCTTCTAAAGTCTGTTTCATCACAGTCAAACTGGCTATTATCAAGAAAACAAATGACAGCAAGTACTGTTGGAGATGTAGGGAAAAGGAATCCTTACACACTTGTAGATGAGAATGAAACCTTGTGCAGCCACTATGTAGATCAATAGAGATGTTCCTCTAAAACAAAAACAAAAATAGGCCAGGCATGGGTGATCACTCCTTTAATCGCAGCACTTGGGAAACAGAGGCAGGCAGACCTTTGTGAGTTCAAAGCTTGTGTGGTGTAGTCTACATACACAATTCTAGGCCAGCCAGAGCTACACAGTGAGATAGAATCACAATAAATAAATAAATGGATGAATGAATGAATAAATAAATAAATAAATAGATAAATAAATAAATAAGCAGAGCTGCCCTATGATCCAGGCATACCATCCCTTGGGATATACATACCCAAAACAAATCAAAGCAAGCATACCAAAGAGATACTTAAACAACCATGCTTATTACGGTACTGTTCACAATAGTCAAGATGTGGAAGTAACCTAGATCCAACAACAGATAAGCACACAAAGAAAATGTGGTGCATATACCCAATGGGGTTTGATTCAGCCTGGACAGATGAGATCATTTTAAGAAAAAAATGTCCTTGTAAAATATTAAGGTATTATACTCCCTTTGGCAACTCCCTTGTTTTGTTTCATCTTTCCTCCTTTTCTTTATGAGGCAATCATAGTGGGTTCTACAACCATTCCGAAGTGTTCGATATACCCACACATGTGGTAGTTTAAATGAGAGGTTCCTCATAAATATCAAGCATTTGAATACATGGTGCCCAGTTGGTGGCTGTTATGGAGGACTAGGATGTGTACACTGGCTGGAGGAAGTATGTCACTGTGGATAAGCTTTAAGGACTCAAAAGACTCAAGCCATTTCAAATTAGCTCCCTCCGTTTTCCTGGTTGTGACTGTGAGCTCTCAGCTTCTGCTGCTATGCCTTCATTCTGTCACTCTAACCCTCTGGATCAGTAAGCCCAGTTAAACTTTCTTCTGAAAACCGCTTGATCACAATGTCTCATTGCAGAAATAGAAAAGTTAATACAATGCACATTTATTATATTGTCTTAGAAAATACAACTATGTAAATGCATATATCTTTATGTATAAATAGACAATACATAGTATAAAAGACATCTGAGAATGAGAAAACCTTCAATTCAGGACAATTGTTACTAGCATAGGAACTTCACAGCTCAGCATAGAGCTCTGGGACAGTGTGTAAGGTGAGGTTGCACTAGAAAGGCTTTAGTTGACTGAGCATGATGGTTTACACCTGTACTACCAGCAATCAACAGGCTGAGGATCCCAAATTCAAGGTCAGTCTGGCTATATGACAAGGCCCAACCAAAAAAAGAAGGAAGAAAGAAAACTTCAGTCTAGATAGCCTCAAATCTTTTGGTAATATTTTTTTTCCCTAACTTAGGTGGTAGCAACTAGTTCAGCATATTATTTTGCAGAGTTTTTGCTGTTGTTTTTTAAGAAACTATAGCTGGGCATGGTGGTGCAGAGGCCAGCAAATTTCTGTGAGTTCAAAGCCAGCCTGGCCTATAAATCAAGGTCCAGGCCAGCCAGACCTACACAATGAGATCCTGTCTCAACAAATCAAAAAGAAAGAAAAGATAAGTTAACTTTCATTTTATTTTTAATTCTACAATGTAAAGATATGTTGCTATAAACTGAGAGAGACCACCATGAGGGTAGGGTCTCCATGACAAGTATTACTGGACTAACAGAAGAAATGGCACTCTCAACCCCCCACTTACTCTCCCCGTCTCATTCTCTCCTCTTGCTTTCTCGCTCACTCTGACTTCTCTCTTCCTCTCCCCTCTTCTTCCTCCTCTTTCCCTCTATCTTCCTCTTTCTTACCCTCCTCTCCCCATCTACACCTCTATAGCTCCTCCTCCCTTCCCTCTCCCATGTACTTTCAGTGAAGGACAAAAGCAACTAACTGCAAGGCAAAAAGGAAGTCCACACCAAACTCAGCCAGGCTAGAACTGTGAGCTTGAACTCCTCAACCTTTACATTTCTGAGAGTTTAAACTTTGTGTAAACATTTACTCAAAGATAGTATATTGTGGAGTAAATTAGTATTAATGTCTCCTCCTTTTTCTACTTAGTAACAGGTCTAGAAAGCAAATTTTTTAATCACTGGCAGACCTTTAGGCTGTTTACAGCTTTATACTCTACCAAGAAAATATTATACTGTACCTTTTTTAGGATTGACTTTTATTTTATATGTATGAATATTTTCCCTGCATGTATGCATGCATACAATCCAAGTATGTGGTACACATAAAGGTCAGAAGAGGGAATGAGGTCCCCCGCAACTGGAGTTATAGATGAGTACAAAACACCATATGGGTGCTTGGAACTGAACTGGGGTCCTCTTTAAGCAAGTGCTCTTAACCTCTGAGTCATACATCTTTCCAACCAAGTTTTTAACCTTTAAATGTGGACTGTACTTTTCTGAATAATGTGATGAACTTATTGTTCTTGCATGATATAGACACATTGCCCCAGCACAAATTACTTAGTACATCTTTTTCCCACCACAATGACTAAGATGACACCATCATCAAAGACTGAATCCCCTTAACTTGCAAGTCTGTCCTACTGAACATTTATCCTTTTCATCTCTTTTCAATAAGAAGAATAAGGTAAAAGATAAGACATTGTTAATTATTACTATTGGATAATAGCTGCATCATGACTGTTCACAATATGCAATATATATTTTTCTAAGAATGTCCCAAAACTAATTACTTTAGACACTAGGCTCCAGTATCTATGATAGGTTCTGAGTTTCACAACAAAATAACCCTAACTCATCACTTGGAGACACAAAATCCTCTTGAGAATCAATAACACACAGATCCAGAAATTAACTCCGATCTCCTTTGATCCATGAGATTCTATTCCATCTGGAGCTTATCAACTGTAGAGCATGCCACCATTACAGAACAAAGTATGTCTTAGTCTAAAGTCACATGACCACTGGTACAGAACCAACAGCATCAATCCCCTGTGGATTAAAGCAGCCTTCAAACACTAATAACCCAAGACAGAAGTCAAGAGGAACAAAGTGGTTACCAGGGAGGAATTCTGCCTGCAGAGAGCTTGCCCTTCTGCCCTTCACACAAGAGTCTGTTCGCAACTGAAACTGGATTCTTGATTCCTACAAAATAAAATTGGCATAAAAAGAAATCAGAAATGTCTTCACATTTCTACACTTTGTTTTCTGCTGTTTCAACTAAGACAACTTTAAAATACCTTGGAAATTCTTTACAGACACCAAATGTACTAGTACAAATTTAACATGAATACATGTTGTTTATGACAGCAGTTCTCAATCGGTGGGTCATAAACCCTTTGGGGGTTAAATGACCCTTTCACAAGGGTTACCTAAGACCATCTGCATATTAGATATTTACATTAAGATTCATTAACAGTAGCAAAATTACAGTTATGAAGAAGCAAAAAAAAAATGTTATGATTGGGGGTCACCACAACAGGAGGAACTGTATTAAAGAGTCACAGCATTAGGAAGGTTGAGAACCACTGGCTTTGGGGAACTCTGACCTGAGACTGTAAGCGTTTCAATTTTTAAACAAAGACGTAATATGTTATACATCTAACATATATTCAGGCAAGAACTGTACACCATGGGCAGAAAAACAGCCACGGTCCTTTCCTGATAGGAAGAGAGCCCAGGCAGTAAAGGTAAATACAAGTATGTCCCATCCATCTACCTACTCACCCCAGAACATGGAACACCAAATAGTGTGTGGAAAATGTGAGCACACCTGTAATCCCAGCACTTGGTATACAGAGACAGGAGGATTACCACATGTATGAGGGTAACCTAGGATATATAATAAGTTACAGGCCAACCTGGCCTATGGAGTAAGACTTTGCCTCACAAAACAAGAGTCATGACAGAATTGGAACTAGAAAAACAATTAACTTTACATCCTCTTTCATAACTCATGTCCCTTACCTGCATTCAATCCTTCCATACCTCTTATATTTAGCCTTTCTGGTTCCCTTTTCTTCATGTTATATACATGTACATATATACATCTATTATTGGCTAGATTCCATATATGGAAGAGAACATATTTTTTTTGTTTCTGACATTTTGTGACCTCACTTAATACTATATATTCTATGTCCATCTATTTTTCTGCAATTTTTAACTTGATTTTTCTTTAGAGCTGAGTGATATTTTACCATATATACATATGTGTATATATTAAATTGTTATCTATTCATCTGTTGAAAAACAACTAGGTTAACTCCAATTCTTTGCTATAGAGAATAAAGCAATAATAAACATGGGAATGTAAATATCTCTGTGGTTGAGTGTGGATTTCTCTGAGTGTATCCCAGAAGAGAACTAGCTGGGTAATATGGTAGTTCTATTTTTAATTTTTGGGAACTATCCACACAGATTTTCACATGGCTGTATTAGTTTGCACCCCCACCGTGATTACGGGTGTCTTTCTCTCCACATCTTCTCCAACATTTGCTGTAATATTTTTTGACAATAGTCATGTTGATTGTGGTGAGGTGCTCTCAAAGCAGTTTAATTTTGCATTTCCCTGATGACTAGGGATATTGAACATTTAATTACTGGGCATTTGTATTTGTTTTTTGAAAACTATATCTTTGGTTCATTTGCTCATTTACTGATTGTCAATTTTATTTCCTTGGTATTTAAATTCTTCAGTTCTTTGTATATTCTGGACATTAGTCCAGTGTCAACATGAAGCTGGTAAAGACTTTTTAACCATTCTGCCAATGGTAAACACCTTTAATCCCAGCACTCGGGATGCGGCGGCAGCAGCAGGCAGATCTCTGTGAGTTCAAGGCTAGCCTGGTCTATAGAGTGAGTTCCAGGACAGCCAGGGCTACACTGAGAAACCCTATCTCAGAAAAACAAAAAGAAAAAAACAAGGAGAAAAGACAAAGAAGAAGAGAAAGAAGGGTGAGGAAGAAGAAAAAGAAACAGTATCATTCTGTGGACTATTAACTCTGTTGAGTGTTTCCTCTGATGTCAGCACAAAAACCAAGAATGGAGTCCTGTGAGGAGAATTCTGAGTGCTTGTTAGAAAACAAGACAAAAGTCTTGTGTGGTAGTTTGAAAGAAAATGGCCCCCAAAGGGATAGGTACTATTAGGAGGTATGGCCTTGTTGGAATAGGTGTGGTCTTGCTGGAGGAAGTGAGTCAGTGTAGAGGCGGGTTTTGAGGTCTCACATATGCTCAAGTCATGCCCAATGTTTCAGACGTCTTCCTGGTGCCTGCAAGTCAAGATGTATTAACTCTCAGCTCCTTCAGCAACACCATGACTGCCTGCATGCTGCCATGTCCCACCATGAGGCTAACAGACTAAATCTCTTGAACTGTAAGCCAGCCCCAATTAAATATTTTCCTTTATAAGAGTTGCCATGGTTTTATGTCTCTTCACAGCAACAGAAACCCTAACTAAGACAGTCTTACAACCTCGGTTTCTTCAAAAACACAGAATTGTTCTTGGAATGTGCCTTCATGCTATTGAGACAGCCCAAGGGCAGCAGATAGGAGTGAGTTTGTTTTAGATTGATTATTCATTACAACTGGCTATTGTTATTTGTTTATATGCCTCTATGGAAAAACATATTTTTGTCACATGCGGCTTGTCCTTGTGACTGTATACTTTACGCATGGAATTCTTAACCCTGAGAGTATAAATTGTCTGAGGCTCTGAATAAAGTTGGCTATTGCATGAGACTTTAGTCTGCCTCATTTTAGGCTGCATTCTCCTAGGTCCCACCACCTTTAAAGTGGTAAACACTTAGCTGTGTAGAAACTACCCCCCCAAGTATCAAGTGTTGGAACTGCATGAAAATAAAAACATTTCTGCACAGGAGAGGTGGAGCAATCCATATCTAGGAAACTCCCAGAGAAAGCTAATCCTTGTGCAGGAACCTAACCCAGCAGGAAAAACATTCTGGAGCTATTTATTTTCATATACATAAAGATTTGCAATGCTCTTCCTAAATTATATCAGCTGCAAAATATAACTTAGGAGCTAGCTCAGCTTGTATCATGTTTGCCACACTAGCACAAGGACCTGAACTCAATCTCGACAACCCACATTTTTAAAATGACTGCCATGGTAATGCTGGGGAAGCCAAGGCAGGCAGATCCTCAGGGTTCCATGGCCAACCAGCCTAGTATACTCTGCAAGTTCCAAGCCAATAAAAGACCTTGTCTCAAAAAGAAGGTAGAGGATGCCTGGGAAATGTAACACGAATCTTAAAAGGTCTTATAATTAGAAATAACCCAGAGCCAGATATTAGGATAAATTCTGAAAGATCAGAGAAGAAGAACAAGCCACAGCTAACCTCACTTCACCAACTTTTTAACCAATCCTATTTCCTCAGACTGAATGTCTCTGAGTTCTCATCTGAATGAATCTCAGCTGAACTGCTGCTAAAAGCCTAAAAGCTTAAAAGCCTCTAGTTCCTGGTCCTCATGCCTTATATACCTTTCTGATTCCTGCCATTACTTCCTGGGATTAAAGGCATGTGTCTTTTCAAAGTATAAAACATGAGATCTCAAGTCCTGGGATTAAAGGTGTGTGTCACCATGCCTGGCTCTGTTTCCAGTGTGGGCTTGAACTCATAGAGATCCGGATGGATTTTTGTCTCTGGAATGCTAGGATTAAAGGTGTGTGCTACCACTGCCTAACCTCTATGTTTAATATAGTGGCTGTTCTGTTCTCTGACCCTCAAATAAGTTTATTGGGGTACACAATATAACAACCACAGGGAAATGTTACCCAAGTTTGGGCTCTGGGTTCTATATATGCACACACAAATTCACATATAAGTGTACCAACACATGTATGAACATGGAAACATGCACTCACATGCATTCACATGCACAGAAAAATAATAAAGGGGTAGGGTAAATCATATTCATCCCAACAAAAAAGATATAGTAACTGATGATATATTTATTCTATCTTATTTCATAGTTTTGCATGTTGTAAAATTTTCACTTTTGTATTTGAAATTGTTTTTGTTTTAGCATTCATCGGGCATCACAGGCTTCACTGCTGTTCTTTCTCTGCACCTATCTATGACATTTTCATACCTCTAACTCATATATTTTTCCTCTTTGTCCTATTTTATTCCCTCTTTTTCCCTTAGTTCATTTCCTTCCTCTTTATGATTCTCTATTATTATCTTCTCTGAGATTTATTACAATTGTCAAAACTACAAAAACAAAGAAAAATATTAAGAGCCATTGTAAGAGAAAGCACCAACTCACCTACAAAGATAAACACATAGAAATGCTGGATCTCTTAACAATTCTAAGTGTCAAGAATTCAAGGAATGATATGCATCAAGCCCTGAAATCAAAAAACTGCCAACCAAGAATGCCAAGTCTACATATTGAGCTCTAAGCCAGCTATAGCTACTTAATGAGACTCTCAGAGGAAAAAAAATAGCATTTTAGAATAATTCCCAACAAAATGATTTCTGTAATATACAAACCCTTTCAAATATAGAAAACAATACCTGGTCTGGAGTATGCGGACAACTATGACAGAATAATCAGCCATTTCTCATGAACTTCACCTAACTTGCCAATAAAATTTTATAAGGAAAGGAGTATCTTTTCAATAAAGGGCAATAAGCCATTTCAAACCCCCACCAAAAATAACACACACAAAAGTTAGTCTGAACTTGGAAAAAAAAAAAAAAAACACCTAAATGCTCAGGGCAAAAACAATTTAAAAAAAAAATACAATAAAATAAGGGAGATTGGCTTCATAACTTTGGATAAGTACAACTTCTTAAAAAAAACAAGAACTAGCCTGTTTGTTTGTTTGTTTGTTTACAGAAAGAAAGAAAAAGGTAAGGGTTGGAGAGATAGTTCAGCAGGTAAGAGCACTGGCTGCTCTTTCTGAGGACCTGGATTCCATCCCAGCATCTATATAGCTCGTAACCATCTTTAATTCCAGTCTCAGGGTATCTAATGCCCTCTTCTGGTCGCTGAGGCACTGCACACAAGTAGGGCACAGACATACATGCAGGCAGTCAAAACACTACATACGTAAAATGAAAAGTTAAAAAAGTTGAACCTTAAATGCATTATAATAGAAAACTTGTTCACTCAAAGACAGCATTAAGAGAACGAAAAAAGAAGTAACATCCTGGAAGGAAATATCCATCATATATGCATCTGAAAAGGGGTTTTTAATTAAATATACAGAATATATCTACAAAGCAATAAAAAATAACCAATAAAAATGTTAAGAAGTTATAAATGAAAACTTTACAACAAGGATTTCTAAAGGTTGTATATGTAGAAGAAAAGGCATTTAGTATTCATAGGAAAACTCAAAACAATACATTCACAGAAATATTAAAATGGCTTTTTAATTAAAATTATTGAATAATAATAAGCAATATTTTTAAAAAACAAAGATGTAGCAAGGCTTTCAAAAAAGATTTTTCTATCACTTGGCAAAAAGCCAAGGAAATGTCCTACTTGTTCTTTGTATGACCAAACTCTACTACCTGCAGGAAGTAACCCAAAGGGTACTCAAAGATATTTGGCAAACAGATATGTTTCATTTTGCAGAATTTGGAAAATTAAAATATGTACACCATAGCATGGATACGTAGTCAGGATTTCAATGGGCAACAGCTTTGGTTTCTGAAAAGCTGATTCTGTAATTTTTTTTAAGATTTATTTATTTATTATGTATACAGTATTCTGCCTGCATGTATGCCTGCAAGCCAGAAGAGGGCACCAGATCTCATTATAGATGGTTGTGAGCCACTATGTGGTTGCTGGGAATTGAACTCAGGACCTCTGGAAGAGTAGTCAATGATCTTAACCTCTGAGTCATCTCTCCAGCACGATTCTGTAATTACACATTTATTAAAAGTTATGGCCATCATGGGGATACCTGTACAAATTAAGACTGACAATGCTCCAGCATATGTCTCTAGTAAAATGAAACAGTTCTTTGCATACTGTAACATAAAGCATATTACAAGTATATCACACAATTCTACAGGGCAAGCAGTTATAGAAAGATCTAATCACACTCTAAAAGATATGCTTAACAGAAAGAGGTCATAAAAAACCCCAGAGATGGATTGCACAATGCTTTACTAACTTTAAAATTTGTAAATGCTAATAAAAAAGGAACAACAGCTGCAGAGAGACACTGAATAATAGAAAAAAATGCGGAATTAAATCAGCCTATATACTTTTAAGGATGTTGTTGATCTAAGAATGAAAACCAGGATATGCGTTATGTTGGGAAAGATGTTTTGCTTTTGTTTCCACAAAAGAAGAAAAGCTGTGGATACTATCAAAATTGATAAAGATTAGATTCGAACAGAAGAGACCTCTTGATTAGAAGAGGCAATAGTTCATTAAACAATGTGACCATTCAATCTAACGTATAATACTAACAAATGCCTTCCATTTGATCAGATATAACCTGCCAAAAAGGAAACCCCCCCCCCCCAAAGTTAAGGTAGGGGCAGGGTTTTATTTTTGACTTTCCAGGAGAATAAAAGCATCCAACTAAGGAATCTGAAGATCACTGGACAAATGAGACATCTAAAGAAAAAGGACAAATCATCCACAGAAAGTGTCCCAAGGGGTTGGGGATTTAGTTCAGTGGTAGAGTGCTTGCCTAGCAAGTGCAAGGCCCTGGGTTCGGTCCTCAGCTCCAAAAAAGAAAAAAGAAAGTGCCCCAAGAAAAAGAATAAATTGGCCTAATGGTATAGCACATTTGCAACAGGATAAAATTTCAGACCGGGCAGTGATGGTGCACGCCTTTAATCCCAGCACTCGGGAGGCAGAGGCAGGCGGATCTCTGTAAATTCGAGGCCAGCCTGGGCTATAGAGTGAGTTCCAAGAAAGGCTCCAAAGCTACACAGAGAAACACTGTCTCGAAAAAACCAAAAAAAAAAAAAAAAAGACAGCCACAAGACTCTGATTTAAACCGAAAAACTTCCAGCAATGGTCAGAGTGCTGCAAACCTAAAATTCTAACAGTGAAAGGCTACTGCAGGGGTATCAAGAAATTAATCCAGCCTGGGTGCGAAGCTCAAGGGCAGCCTGAGCTATATAATTAGACTGCTTTAAACAAAGGAAGAACAGGAAAGAGAGAAGGAAGAGAGGGAGAGGGGGAAAAAAGAAAAGGAGGGAACTGTGTTTCATTAAATATATGTGTGTGGGCCAATGAGATGGCTCAGCAGGAAAACACGCTTGTTATACAAAGCTGAGGACCTGATTTATTTCTTGGTTAATAACCAGGGGGAGAAGAGGGATAGAAAGGAGAGTTTTCTGGAATTGAAAGTAAATTTTATTTATATCTCCTAAATGTATTAATGTTAATATAAATATATTTCAAATTGCAAAGTTAATAGAATATTCTGAACTAGTGTTAAGTGTCCATAATCTCTTTTAGGACTAGAGAAGAGGAGTGTACTTCTAACCAAACTTGGCCATAGACTTCTCTGTTTAACTCTGTTATGTTTGCTTTTTTGTTGTTGTTGTTGTTTTTCAGTGTCAGAATTCAGAGTGAGGACCTTGTTCACAGTAGGAAAATAATCTACCAACTAAGCTACATTCCTAGTATTGGAGGCTTTCTTTAAAACTGTTTATACCTAAGATTTTATGCTCTTAATTTAGTAAAGGAGGAATAATAATTGTTTCAGCATTCTTCTAAACAAAAATGATTAAAAATATGGGAATAGCCGGGCGGTGGTGGCGCACGCCTTTAATCCCAGCACTCGGGAAGCAGAGCCAGGCGGATCTCTGTGAGTTCGAGGCCAGCCTGGACTACCAAGTGAGTCCCAGGAAAGACGCAAAGCTACACAGAGAAACCCTGTCTCAAAAAAAAAAAACAAAACAAAACAAAACAAAAAAAATATGGGAATAAGTCTTCAGAAGGTATGGAATGGTAACAGACTCAGTTTTTCAAATAAGAGGACTATATCATAATGCCACATACCACTCAGTGCTCCAACTGCTCCAAAATTTAAGGATTTTCCATCCATTATGCTGGCATCACACTCAATTTCTCCTAAGAGATTTAGATTAGATCCCATTCCTGCATTTGTAAAAGGAGAATCCTAAAAAACAAAAAATGAATTTAAATAATATTAGTCGTAAAAAAAAGAATTAATGTCAATCCTTCATAAACCCTCTAAAACCTAGAAGGTAAGAGAACACTTTCTAAGACTCATGCAATATCAGTACTTCTCTGATGACAAAGGACAAAAATATTATGAGAAAATTAGAGGCCAATATACTTTATACTTTATAGATGCTAACATCAAAATCATCAAAGAAACAAAAGCAAACCAAGTCCAGCAGAATATGAACAAGTGTTTATATCATGAACAAGAAGGATGGCAGGAAGGTAAGGCTGGTTTAATATCTGAAAAAAAAAATCAAAATACCCCATGTTAATAAAATAATCATGTCAAGAGACATTAGGGAAAAAGTACTTAACAAACTACAACACTCTTTCATGAGAACAAAACAAAAAACAAACAAAAAACACTAAGAAAGCTAGAAACAGAAAACAACATCCTTGCCATGATAAAGGAAATCTACAAAAAGTCCAAAGCTAACACTGAAAAATGGGGAAAAGGGGAAAGACTGAATAATTTTCCCTGAAGTCCAAACACAACAGGAATATCCATTCTCGCTACTTCTTATTCAAAAACATGTAAGACAATTGTAGCAAGACAAGTAGGCGAGGAAAAGAAATAAAGAGCAACTAAATTTTTAAGAAAGAATCAAGTAACATATCTTTTTTTAAAAAAAAAAAAATGAAAAGAAAACATGATCTTTTTAGCATGAGTTACCTGTACAAAACAATGGGTTGTTAGGGCATGTAGCTGGAGCTACATGAGACCGTGTCTCCAAAGGGTGAGAAAATGTTAAAATAGGGCCATAATGAAAATAAGTTTAGGGAATCTGGAGTGGTGACTCAGTGGTTAAGAACACTTGTTCCTCTTGCAGAATACTCAGGTTAGATGCCTAGCACTAACATGGTGGTTCGCGACTATTAACCCCAGTCATAGGAAAGGAGGGAGCCTCAGTTGAGAAAATGTCACCATAAGATAGGGCTGTAGACAAGCCTTTAGGCATTTTCTTAACTAGTAATTAATGGGGGGAGAGCCCAGCCTGTTGTAGGTGGCGCCATTCCGGAGTAGCTGGTCCTGGGAGAAAGCAGGATAACCAAGCTATAGGGACCAAGTCAGTGAGTAGCACCCTTCTGTGGTCTCTGCATCAGCTCCTGCCTCCAAGTACCTGTCATGTTTGAGTTCCTGTCCTGACTTCCTTCAGTGATGAACAGATAAGGAAGTACAAGCCAAATAACCCCTTTCCTCCCCAAGTTGCTTTGGTCATGGTGTTTCATCACAGCAATAGTAACCCTATCTAAGACAAACTTAACTAAGACAGTATGCATCACCACACTCAGCTTACATCTTAATTTTTGTTATTAATTCGTCCCACAGAGCATAAGCCCTTTTGTCTTTTTAAGTGTTGTATCCCAGAGTCTAAAGCAATGTTTCATTCACACATGGTAAATATTTATAGAATGACTAAATAGCAGTTGATCATAACCAGGTAAAGTAGAATAATAATTATTGTGAACTATCACCCCGTAAGCCAGCTAGACACTAATTCTTATGTGACATTCCTACAGAGAAATTCCAGGAAAAAAAAAAAAAAGACTTCAACTAGCAATGTCCCTTTGAAGGAAAGGAAGAAAGAAGTGGCAAGCCAGGCTCTACTCTACCACCATGACAGAGCAGCTTTTCCTGCAGCAAAAGCAGGCAGCATCCAGCCAAGGCAAAAAGCTGCAACACTACTTTTTCACTCGAAACTAAAAGCTGCACTACCCACTACTTAGTCTTTTGATAAAAGCACAAAATAAAGAGTTTGCCCAGCTACGGGGTTTACTGTACCTTGAGGGATTTATTATGTAACCTCTATAAACAACTCTTACAGATACAATTAAGTTTTCAAATATATGAAAACCAAACTAGTACAATATAAAATTATTTTATATAAAATGGTCCTATCTGTCCAATCACCAATATTCCTGTTAAAGTATGTCAAATGTCCATTGATAGATCACTAATACATTAGTGTTCACACTCTATCTCAAGTGTAAATTCAAAAAGCACAGTTTAAAATTAATGAAACATGGGGGAATATATAATTTTTACCCATACATAATTAAGTATTCCATTGAAATTCTTCTAATTACTGCCTCCATTGACAGCCAAGTAGTTTTATTCATCTTAAAGTAACAAGTGGGACACAGTCTTAAAACAAACATTCATGAATCTTTCTAAGAGTAATAGGGTATGTAAATATAGCTCAGTGGCATAGAATTTACCTAGTGTGTGTGCATGACCCTGAATTTGATCCCAGGATAGAAAAAAAAAGTAATAAAAATAGGGTGTATTTTCCATCATAGCTTTTTTCAAATTAAAATGAGAAAAATGCAGTCTCAGACGAGCCTGTGCTACATAATCAGAACCCATCCCAAGAGAGGGGGCAGGGGGACGGACAAAAACTTAAAAAAAAATATGCAGTATGCCTATCTTAGCCAAGACTGTTCCAAGAATTATTAACTCTCTAGTATTTCCTTATTGGTTCATGGTTCATCCTACAGGATGAACGGTGGCTAATGAAACTGAGTCACTGACAAAAAAAAATACCAACACACACACACACACACACACACACACACACACACACACACACACACGGACACGGACACGGACATATTTAACAACCACTTAAGCTCAAATTTCCAAGAACTAAATAATTGAAAGCTTCCCTATTTAAATTCCTTTGTAGTAGTATAGGTTAGGATTCATTCATTCAACAAATATTTATTGGATACCTACTGCCAGGCAGTTTTTTTCCTGTAAAGGGCCAGATATATTAAATGATTCAGACTTGTGGACCACACAATGCTTCAGCTACTCAACTCTGCCACTGAGGTACAAAAGCAGCCAGAAAAATACACAAATAAGTGAGCATGGCTTCGTCCCAAAGAAGTTGCATTTTGTACCCTGAAATTTGAATCTCATATAATTTTCTAGTATCATGAAATATCAGTATCCTTTTGATTTCGTTTCAATCATCTTAAAAACTAAAAACCATTACAAGTTTACAGACCATCAAAAATAGGGAGAAAGCTCATTTGGCTTTTTGACCCAAGTTTGCTAAATAGTGAGATAAATCATAGGGTTTATAGCAATACACAAAACAGAATATATTCTTCCCAACAAGTAGCCTCAATTCCAGCTATAGGAGGCAGATGCCTTCAGTAGCAGAGCATACGCTTAACACTGTCAAGGCACTGTGTTCCATATCCAGTACCAAGAAAGAGAAGAAGTTGGCAGAGCAAGGAACGGAATGAAATACAGATGTCCTCTGGTATCTGAAGAGGATAAGTTTCAGAACACCCCCACCACACTAAACCCTTATATAAAGTGGCATTGAGACTGAAGATGTAGTTCAGTGGTAAAATATTTGCCTAGCATGCATGAGGTCTTGGGTTCAATCCCCAGTATCACCTAGTATTATTAAGAAAAAGAAAAAGCTTATGAACCTTGAATAACACATATTTGTTAGACTTGTTGGCTCCTGCTTGAAATACTCAGAAGGCTGAGATAGGAGGGACACACATATTCAAAGCCAGACTGAGAGGGCTGGAGAAAAAGCTCAGCAATTAAGAGAAATTGATGCTCTTGCAGAGGACCTGGGTTGAGTTCCTAGCACCCAAGTTAAGATTCTGATCAAGGTGCAACTTTATTTTTCTCCAGGAGGGTTCCTGCAGGGTGGGCGGAGCAAGAAGCTGTCATCTGCATAAGGTGGGGCAAGCTAACAGGATGTTTGTATAGGATGTTTACAGGGTGAAAGGGTCAAGGGCTCTGACTCAATGCCCTGTTGCTAGGCAACCTGACTGTAAGATGATCTAGTTCCCTGTCTGGGGGGGGGGGGGGGGGGGTGTCTGTATTTTTCCACTAATTAGAGATTCTGTCCTTGTCCCTGACAACCATCTTCTAGCCTCCGAGGGCACCAGTCATGCACATGTGCACATGCAGGCAAATACTCAAACACTTTAAATATATATATAGAAAAGAGGAAGAAAAAAGTCAAGACTGGGTTACACAGTGAACTTTCTCAAAAATAATGTCAAGCATAATGGCCCAGGCCTACAATCTTAGCACTTAGGAAGGTGAGGCAGAAAAATCTCCATGAGTTCAAAGCCAATTTGGCTACATAACTAATATAATATAGTTGTTACAGTGTACCATTTAAGGAATGACAAGAAAAGCTACACTTAGTTAGTACACATGCAAATTTTAGTTGGAATGTTTTTGATCTGCAACTACAAAGATTCAGAAATCATGGCTATGTAGACTAACAATAAATTGGATGGCATATTAGACAATAGTGAATATAAAACTACAAATCCAAATAGAAGATAGGTCATGGTCAGAAAGCTAAACAGGAGAGACAAGCAAACCACAAAGGTGTCCATAGCTTAGTTTTTATTTTGTTTCTTCTGACTTATTTCAGACTTAAATTTACAATATAATCCAATATCCAAGAGCCGGCAAGATGGCTCAGCGGGTAAAGATGTCTGACATCATGTCTGACAACCAGAGTTCAATCACTGGATCCACAGGGTGTAAGGAGAGAACTGTCTCCCACAAGCAGTCCTCTGACCTATAGATGCCATGGCACATGTGTCCCAACACACAAAATAAAGAAAAAGGTAATTTAAATTTTTAAGTAATCTAATAACCAGAATATATACAGCTCTTCCACAACTGTGAATGATCAGAAAAGAAAAATTTTAAATGGGTAAAAGACATGAAGTGACATCAACAGGTATTTTTCCCCAGAAACATACAAATGGCCTACAAACACATAAAAATAGGCTGAATATCATTTCTATAGGGAAATAAAGAAATAATGATAAGGTACTGTAGTAGTTTGAATATAATTAGTCCCCATAAGCTCATAGAAAGTGGATTAGGAGGTGTGGCTTTGTTGGAGGAAGTGTGTCACTGTGGAGGTGGCCTTTGAGGTCTCATATATGCTCAAGCCACACCCAGTATCTCAGTTCACTTCCTGTTGCCTTTGGATCAAGATGTAATAACTCTCAGATCCTTCTCCAGCACCATGTCTGTCTGCGTGCTACCTTGCTTCCTGACATGACAACAATGGACTAAACCTCTCCAATTAAATGTTTTCCTTTATAAGACTTGCCGTGCTCAAGGTGTCTCTTTACAGGAATAGAAACCCTAACTAAGACACAATTCTCATCCACAAGAACAGCCTTAGTGACAAAGGGAAAAAAAGAAAAAAACATAATAACATGGATGCAAAGCAATTCTCATACATTATTACTGCAATGATAAATGGTTCACTCTGTAATTATGGAAAACAGCTTAATAGATCCACAAAAAGTTCAACATACAATTAACATGTGACCCAGAAAGTCTACCTATAGGTGAATATACAAAGAAACTAAAATCAAGTATTCAATATTTTTGCAGGGCTATTCACAGCAAGGGTATCTACAATAGCCTATAGGTAGAAACAGCCCCACAGTCATCAGTGGATGAATGGATAAAAGTGCTGTAGTATGCACAAGAACAATACTGACTAGGCCTCCAGAAAGAGGAATGGAGTACTGACCAATGCTGCAATATGGAAGTGCCTCAAAGGAGTTGAACTTAAGTGGGGAGGGGGGGGAGCACAAAAGGTATGATATAAATTATATGAATTATCCAGAACAGATACATCCATAGAGAGAAACAACAGATCATGAGTCGCCATCTGATAGAAGACAAGCAAATAAAGAATAACTGCCTAAGGTGTATGAGGATTTTTTACAGAAATAAAAATATTTGGAACAAGATAGAAAATGGTCTACAAAGCACTGTGAACATACTGATATTAGTTTTTCAAACTGTCATATGACTTCCACCTGGATTAAACATACAAAAGGAGATACAAAAGTACATATATTCAATGATTCTACATATGTCAAGTTTTATAACTGACAAAATATTTTTACCCTAGTGTCCCTGAGACCTTCTAGAGGGGCAGAAACGTTGTGTTTCCTGGTCCAGGTGCTACAGACACGGGGCTATGTTCACTATGAAAAATTACCAGTTATCCATAAACAATAAACATGCTTACTTTCTAGCATATATACTATACTCAATAAACAGCTCTAAAACCACAATGCAAATTTCTTAGAATAAAACAACTGAAGTTTTTTAAGACTGTTACAACTGTGGATCCAATCAGTCTGTCTGCTCAAAATAAAAGAATCGTTAAGTGAAATTCTCAATTCTCCCACCTCCAAAGAGTCTCATTTGAAACATATGAGTTAAATCTAATGTTTTTTTTTTCTTCTTAATAAGCCACTACACATGGGTAGCTGGACCATGTCCTCACTTTGAGAAACTCATTTCAATGATTCCCTAAGCTGCTTCACTTCATTCACTCTCTCTGTGAATCCCATTTTAAGGAAATTTGTAGTCTATCAACATTAGCACACAGGAAATAAGAAGTAAACAGCCACACAACAACTATGAAACACTGCAAAGGTGATCACTAAGGTAGCAAGATTCACCCTACAGTGGAGAAAGATGTGAATCAGAACAAAGACTGAAATGAGAATGACCGGTAGGTAACATAAAAGTTTTCTAGGCAATCATTAGTGACATAGTTTACATACAATAATCACAAATATTGTATGAAGTACTAACATGTTTTCTATTGAGTAATGGAATAAAGATAGGATAAATGGTGGGAAGCTAAATATTCTTTAGAGGTTAGCAAAACAAAGATGGAAATGAAGGCAACATGTTTGGACTCATGGTACATTTTTCACCACAAACACTCAGCACAGTACTTTACTGGAGACTCCAAGTGAATCAAGAATTTAGTTCAAGCTTATCTGGAGCTCCAAATACTTCGATCTGTTTTAGCTGCAGCTTCAAAACTCTATGGAGATACGTTTGGGTAATGGTTCAAGCTGCTGCAACTGGGGTTTTTGAAAAGTTATTAGTTTGATTTAGAATTCATTTCAAAAGTAATAAGCTACTTAAGTTTTGATAGAAATTCTTTTTAAAACAATTTTCAGCCCCTAAGAGCACTGAACTACTATCAAACTATCAATTCATTTTCTTAGCCCTTATAACAAGGTAAACTTGACATTTTAATCCAAGATTATTTTCATTATTTTCAGCTATACCTTAAAGTGAAATAGTGTTAGCCACACTCAAAAGCTCTAAACTCAAGAGCCAGCTGTCTTTCAGCTCTGGCAGACTGTAGCCCTGAAAAAGCCACACTCCATTTGGCAAGATTTCCATTTTCTTTTTTTAAATAGAAGTTATAAATCCATATTTTATATGATTCTCTGAAGATTTAAATGTTGACAACAAGTTTCACATTTTTAAAGATTTATTTAATGTGTATGATTGCTCTATGTGTATGTATGTGCATGTAATGCCCATGGAGGCAAAAAGGGGACATCAGATCCCCTTGATCTGCAGTTACAGGTGTTATAAGCTGTCATGATGGTGATAGGAACCCAATATGGGTCTTCTGCAAGAGCAGTAAGTACCATACTACTGAACTTCCAAATACTTGAGTTCACTACTTTCTCTAAGAAGTTCAGCTTCTGCTACTTCATTACAATGGGAAAAGGCTAATACAGTGATCAACTCGGATGTCTGCTTATACTCCTACACAAACATCAGTCAGTGAACCTGGGACTTGCCCCCCATCTTCTCTTCAGCTTGCCAATTTACCATTTCTCTGCATATTATTTAGGATACAGGAGGTAGACTTTATGGGTGTAAGTCTGCAAATTTTACTGTCCTTTGTTCAATTCTAAACAAACATTAAGTAAAAATATGACAAAACTTTTACTTTCAATAAATTTTATTTAACTGTGTTAACCTTCCTTTCCATGACAAATAATTGAGAAGGTAGGCAATGACATAAATCTACACATGGAAGTCACAAGAAGAATATGAACTTCCCATAAATGTTAATACAAACTGAACCCAAATGCAAGATTTTCAGAACTGAAACGAACTAAGGTGGGGATATAGTTCAGTGATAGAGTTTAGTCCCCAGCACCAAAGGGAGGGGGGAGGAACAGAACAAAAAACTGAAGAACTGGAACTAATTAATGCCTATCTATTATTACAGGACTACAGAAAACAAGGTCAGAGGAGCAAATAGCTTTATTGCATGTAAAAAAGACACCTGAGGAAGTCCTATGATGCCTGTTCTCAGTTATTCTGTTTTTTAAGATATTCATGAATATTCAGTTATAACAAAAATCCTACAAAAAAAAAACCTAGCCAATTAGAAATAATGAAGACACAGTTTACTAAGGTACATACTAAGTGAGTTTGAAATGTTAGCAAACTATTACAATTTTAAAGAGTACATAGCTCTTTAAAAATTAATGAATTTTGATAAGTCACCAGAGTTAGCCAAAAACATTTTTATTAGGCCCAACTGAAGTCTTTTTCATTCATTAATACTAATCACAGCATACTTTGAAAGAAGAGAAACAATTGTTGAGAAGGGTCCCTAACAAAATAAGAAAACTTTCCATCTTCATTCCATAACTCCTAAAGACAGAATAGTCTTTCCCTTTGGCGTTCTCTGTTCCCTCTCTTTCTCAGGACATACTTGCAGATGCCCTGGCTGCTTTACAGACATGCTAAGAGTTCTTGCTGTGGTTGATCAAAGTTGGAATGCCTGAGGAAATTACTCAACTAGACAGCCCGGAATTGTATCCAGCCAAATAGTTAGAGTGCTTACTTAAACATGTGTTAAAGTAATATCTTAGAGGTCCTGGATATAAGTTGAGAGAACATTTGTTTGCATCACACTTTGTGAATACTAAGGTTTAATATTAGTGACAGTTCATTTGTTAAAATAGTCCAACTATACAAAAGACAACATACTTTGGCTGGAAACAACAGCATATGCACTAGGAAAACTCTTATGATCCTAAACTATGTAAAATCTTTTGAAAATGTCAGAAAAACTGGAATAAATGCTGATATTTGTTCCTTAGAACATTTGTTAATCTGGCATAGTCTGTCAAAAATATAGTCATATTTTAACAAAAATCATTATACTTACCTCTTCATTATTAATCTGCCTAATTTTCAAATAAACACAATATAATTATGCAGAAAAATGACATCATGGCAGTTTTTTCCAATTTTTTAACTGAAAGCCATACAGCAACAGTACAAAGAGTTACTTGTCAAACACAACAGAAATCTTTAAACTAAAATACTGGCTTCCAGACTTGCACATCTGAAATAGTTTTAAAATGTTTTAGTTGGATTCATTATGATGTCCAGAAAGAAGTTAGCACACACAGTACCTGAAACTGTTCTTTCCACATGAGGTACAATAAAAAGACAAATACAGCTATTTCCCCAACATTGCCAGATTTGGCAGCCACTTATACTTCCCTTCAACCTAAGTCATTATACCTTTTAACCATGTTGACAATAATATGGAAATATCACTCAAATAGAACTTACCAGATCATGGAATTATAGTATTTACACCATCGTTCTTTCATCACATAGTCATACTGAGAATGGGGGAGCTAACTTTTTAATCCTCTACTAACTATATTTGCTTTTATTAAAAAGATTTCTAGCCTACCACAAAATGTCGTTGACTTCTACATATATGCCAGAAGAGAGAAGTATAAATGTATTTCCCACTCTGAATTCTGTAAGAAGCTTAGTACACTATATAGTGTTGATGCCCTGTGCCAAGAAATAGGATGCTATGAACTGTCAGGAAATGTACAGATCATGCAAGAGCCTAGATATGAAGAGAAAATTATTGCCAATAAATACTCCTTAGCAGTAGAAATGACCAAAGAACTTTTGTCAACCAGGAAGTTCACAATTTAAAGTTGTTTTCTATAGTGACATATGATCCTTCATTGAAGTTCTCATAAAAACTAGACAGAAGACAGACATGGAAATAACAGGAAATTTTTGAACAGTGTTTTGCACAATTTTGAAGCAAGATTTATATGATGTTCTTGAGACCTTAAAAATTATGTGCTGCATTTCTTCATTCTTTCCCAGATTCTGAATTAAGACTGAATTTAAGAGACACAGAAAAACTTTTTTTTTTTTTAAAGATAGGGTCTCACTATGCAGTTCTGGCTGTCCTAGAACTCACTATGCAGACCAGGCTGGCCTCGAACTCACAGAGATCTGCTTGTCTCTGCCTCCCAAGTGAAGGAATTAAAGGAATGCACCACTACCT
Source organism: Peromyscus californicus insignis (assembly GCF_007827085.1). Classification (NCBI taxonomy): domain Eukaryota; kingdom Metazoa; phylum Chordata; class Mammalia; order Rodentia; family Cricetidae; genus Peromyscus; species Peromyscus californicus. Next base: position 114,779,052 of record NW_026294595.1, read on the forward strand.
GTTTTTTTGGTGTTGTTTGTTTTAGACACACAAAAACTTAAAATCAAAGGGCAGTATTCTAGGATTGGGGAGATGGTTCAAGGGATAAAGTGCTCGCTGCACAAGCATTAAGACAGAAGTTCAGATCCTCAGCACCCACATTAAAAAAAAAAGAAAAGAAAAGAAAAGAAAAAAAGATGTGGAGGCTGGAAAGATGGCACATAGTACTCTTCCAGAGGACCTGAGTTCAACTACCAGAAATCATATTAGGTGAATCACAGCCATGGACACCTGCACTCACATGAACATATAGACACACATAATTAAAAGTAAATCTTTGATGCCACAAAATGAAGCCAAGTGTAGCATAACTTGCCACATTTGCCCTTCAAATCTATCATGCAGAGACTAAGATCCTCTATCCTCAGTGAGCCAGAGTAAGTGACAGACCCTGTCTCAAAACATAAAGTGTAGAGCATTAGAGGAAAACACCTGAGGTTGCATTCTGATCTCCACATGTATGTACAAGCACTTGGCACTCAGCACTCAGCATGCACACGCACACACGCGCGCGCACACACACACACACACACACACACACACATACACAGCACACACGCACATTAAAAAACAAAGGCCATTTTTCTTGATTGATGATTGATGTGAGAGCCTAGCTCACTATGGCCAATAACCCATATGGGCTGGTGGTCCTATAAGAAAGCAAGCTACAACAGGCCATGGGAAGCAAGCCAGTGAGCAGCAGTCCTGTCCTTCATAGTCTATGCCTCCAGGTTCCTGCTCTGTTTGAGTTCCTGCTGACTTCCTTTGATAATGGACTGTGATGTGGAACTGTATGCTTTTGGTCACAGTGTTTTATCACAGAAATAGAAAGCCCAATTAAGACAAAATTGGTACCAGAAGTGGGGTATTACTATGATAGACTTGGTCATGTTTAAGGATAGTAGAAGGATTTTAGAACTTTGGACTGGGAAATCATTGAGTGTTCAGAGCTTAATGGGCTGCTGTGAGAACTTGGAAGATAAAAATGCTGAGAGCAGTGCAAGAATTGAAGCTCCGCTTATGAAGTTTCAGAGGGAAGTTTTGGGAATCCCTTAAAGACTTTATTGGGGCTGTTTGATATTTTGAGTTTTATGATTGGGTGGTTCTGGTCAGCTATCATTAAGAGACTTAAACCTTTAAAAGTGAAACCTCTGCTTCACTAGGGCAACTGACACTGGTCGGCTAGGGTTGAAGAGTCAGCTTTACTTAAGAAGAGACCAGCATCACTGAAATCTTTGGGAGTATTTCCACAGAGTCAGCACACAGAAGCTGTGGTCCATCAGGAGCCAAGGCTGTAGCTTGTGCTGGCAACCGAACTTGGTAATGTGAAGAGTTTCCAAAGTGGTTCTGGTTTTGAAGACATAAAGAGCAGCTGAAGCTTGGCACTGTGCAGCAGGGCTGGAATCTTTGATGAGAGGCCATTGGTGAAGATACAAACTCAGATGAAGTAGAAGGCCCAAGACTGAAGGCTCATGAAAGGCTTGGTACTAGGTGGCAAAGTCAGAGTCCCCGAAGAGAGCCCAGGAAAAGGTCCTGTACAAGTTTACCCTAGTTGCAGACACCTCAGCATTTTGGAGATGCCAGTACTAGGGGACCACCACCAGGGACAGCAGCAGCTGTGAAGTGGAACTGGCCTTACTCAGCCTAAGAGATAAACTGTGTGTGCTGCAGATGGCAGAGTTGGAGAAATGAAGCCCTTTGGAGCCCAGAGGATCATGAGGGGGTCCCAGAGCCTAACAGTGAGATTTTCACTGTAGAAGTTTGGTTTTATTTTTATTTGATTGTTCATGTGCCTTGATTTTTCCCTTTTGGAGTAAGAAAGTATTTAACTTGTTTTTTTTTTTGTTTTTTTTTGTTTTTTTGCTTTGTTTTGTTTTGATTTGATTTTACCAATAGTTAAGAGACTTAGGAATTTTACAGATACTTTGTTTATTTTAGAAAAACTTTGGCCGGGCGGTGGTGGCGCACGCCTTTAATCCCAGCACTTGGGAGGCAGAGGCAGGCAGATCTTTGTGAGTTCGAGGCCAGCCTGGTCTACAGAGCGAGAGGTCTACAGAGCAAAGCTACACAGAGAAACCCTGTCTCAAACAAAAACAAAAAAAGAATGGTGGCGCACACCTTTAATCCTAGCACTCAGGAGGCAGAGCCAGACGGATCTTTGTGAGTTCGAGGCCAGCCTGGGCTACAGAGTGAGTTCCAGGAAAGGTGAAAAGCTATACAGAGAAACCCTGTCTCGGAAAACCAAAAAAAAAGAAAAAAGAAAAGAAAAGAAAAACTTTGAAAAGAGGCTTTTAATATTTTAAAGACACTGAACTTTTAAAGTATTTCAATTTTAAAGACTGTGGGACTTTTAAAAGTTGGAATGTTTTATACTGTCACATTAATATTAACATGACATCTTAGGGACAAAAAAGAAAAAGTTATAGCTTGATAAGTGATGTGTTTGTGTCAAGTTGAAAAGAGATCAACTGTCCTAGTTAGTTTTTTAGCAACTTAACACAGGATAGAGTCATTTGGGAAGAAGTAACCTCAATTGAGAAAATGGCCTGACAAACTGGTCCGTGGGCAAGCCTCAGGGGCATTTCCTTGATTGATGATTGATTTGGGAGGCCCAGCTCACTGTGGACAATGCCACCCCTGGGCTGGTGTCAGAATGTTATAAGAAAGCAGAGTGAGCAAACCATGGGGAGCCAGTCAGTAAACAGCACACCTCCATGGCCTCTGGATCAGCCTCTGCATCAGCTCCTGCCTCCAGGTTCCTGCCTTGAGTTCCTGCCCTGACTTCCTTCAGTGATAGACTATGCTAGAAAACTGTAGGCCAAAATAAACTCCTTCTGTCACAAGTTGCTTTTGGTCACAGTGTTTTATCACAGCAAAAGAAACCCTAACTTAGGCCTAGTTTCAATACCCAACACATCCCCCTCTCCCTCGTCAAAAAGAGAAGAAAGGTAGTCTTTCAAATTACAGTCTATGGTTACACAGAAATGAAGCATACAGAAAAGTTTTAGCTTCAGTTCTTCACTAACAAAAGGGGAAATGAGTTGTAAAACTATCAAATTCTATAAAATTGATGTCTGAAATGATAAATCAAGTAACTACAAACAGATGCAATGATTCAAAAATGATTAAACTGCAATTCTCAGAACCAATAAGTCTAATTATTTCCATGAATACAGAACTACAGCGTATTTTATACTCAAAATTAAATAAATTACTTTCACATAGTCAAAAAACAGAAATACCACCAATTCTACCATCATACCATAGGTTGGTTTAAACAGCTCAAAACTGAAAATCAAATGAAATATATTGAGAGTAACAACACCCAGAGAAAAATGAAAACTCATACACAAAGCTACATGCTTCTCAGAAACTGCTAGGTCTAGTCTTAGAAGACATCCCCTAGACAGCTTCCGTCAAGAGGAAGCATCTGTTGAGGTCCACAGAGCTCATCAAGAATGGATAGAGAAGGCTAAAGAAAGTCTTCATGTTCCCATCAGTACAAAGTAAATCATGACACAGTCTGCAGTTAAGTGTTTTCTCTTGGATTTTGATACAGAGTAAAGTTAAAACTAAAATCTAATAACTGGCTTGATTTTCTTTTAAAAAAAAATTGCTTTTCCACTAAGCATGTACTTTGTGCTACAAAGCAGACATGATTCCTAGAATCTTGGGGAAAGAACAGCTGTACCTACCTAATGTGTAAACACAGTAAGTTACAAGTTGATCCTCAGTACTAAAGGCAAGAATCAGCATTAGTACTCCAAAAAGTGTTTTAAAAGAACGTAACTTACTTTTACCGTCCCAGGCTAAGTGGGCTCTGTCTGGTGCTTCTTTGTCTGCACATGGCCACCCACAGCCTGTCTTCTAATTAAATCAATGCTCTAGCAGCAGAGCAAGCAAACAAGGTGCCTCCCGTCTGTGTACAGCTCTTCAGGACACAGTTCCCTTGGCCAGAAGATGGAAATTCTTGGGAGAGGTGATTTTCTGCCTCTTCACAAGAAGAACTTAGAGACTTGGCGGGATGCAACTCCATGAAGTGTAACTGTGTGTATACACCTCAAAAAATAAAACAAAAAGATGCAGAGAAACATAAAGACTCCATAAACAGCTGGAACACACAGAAATAATGAAGCACCACTGGAAATACTGCTAGTGAGACAGGCACAATCAGGGCTCTGAAATAACTGGAGATACCAACTATTTTAAAAGGAAAGAAAAGAATATCTCCAGTTAAAACTAAAATTCCATGCAATGAATATACTGCAAGCACTATAAGGAAAAAAGCAATCATTTGTTAAAGGTGAATCTTTTATTGCACATAAATAAAAAGCATAATTTCCCCCTCCCACATTACAAAGAATAAAAGACATCATCAATGAAGGAGAAAACTTGGTCTTTGAAGGGCAGAATGCATCACCAGCCACAGTACAGTGAATAGGTGCTTACATATGTATGACCTAACTGCATCCAGCAGCCCTGCGGGGAAAGGGAAAGGAAGGGACAGGGAATTGCTCCACCTGGAGAACAGGACAACAGGAATACTCTGCCACCCTCTGCCTACGGAAACAATTTTGTGCAGGAAAACAGAAGTGCTCATTTATTTAAACAATGGTTAACATCTCCAGTTAATGGAAATGATCAGATACCTTCTGCTTGTTTTATTTTTTTTACTGAGGGAGGAAAAAAAAGGAACTGAGGGCTAAAGAGATGGCTCAGAAGTTCAAAAAGCTAGCAGCAAGCTGGGCATGGTGACACACGCCTTTGATCCCAGCATTCAGGAGGCAGATCTCTGTGAGTTCAAGGCCAGCCTGGTCTACAATGTGAATTCCAGGATAGCCAAGGCTACACAGAGAAACCCTGTATCGAAAGGAAAGGAAAGAAAGCTAGCTGTTCTTCCAGAGGAAGAGTTCAGGTCCCAGCACCAATGTCAAGTAGATCATAACTGCCACTATCTCCAGCTCAGGGAATCTGATGCTCCTGGCTTCCAGCCACCTGCCCTCACATGGACATACCCACACAAGAAACATACATACACATAATAAAAATAAATATTTTAATTAAAAAATAAAAAACTGAAGTCAGGGGCTGGAGAGTCAGAGGTTAAAAGCACTGCTTGCTCTTCCAAAGGTCCTGAGTTCAATTCCCAGCAACCACATAGAGGCTCACAACCATCTGTAATGAGTCTGGCGCCCTCTTCTGGCCTGCAGGGATACATGTATACAAATAAATAAATCTTGTTTAAAAAAAAAAAAACTGAAGTCATACATAGAATGGGTGACAATAACCATCTGACCCCAGAGGAGCCCTCAAGCAAACTTAATATATCAGCCCTCCTTAATGTGCTCTTCCATCCAGGTATGCCACATGCTAACTGCAAGCCACATCATCTTCATGACCACTACACATTTTAAGCACCAGTAAGCTTCAGGTATTTTATTTCTCCAACGCCTGAGGCACACAAACAACTCCAGTCAAAAATGTACAATGCAGGCCGGGCAGGGGTGGTGCACGCCTTTAATCCCAGCACTCGGGAGGCAGAGCCAGGTGGATCTCTGTGAGTTCAAGGCCAGCCTGATCTCCAGAGCGAGATTCAGGACAGGCACCAAAATGACACAGAGAAACCCTGTCTCAAAAAAAAAAAAAAAAAAGAAAGAAAGAAAGAAAGAAAATGTACAATGCCCAGGGAAAGGAATGTGGCCAACTCCTACAGGTGAACAAACGCCTGGAGTGGGATCTCTCAACAACAGACTACTCAAAGGTGACTGGCATTCTCAAGTTCCTAAAGATGCGTGCAGTGGGTTCCTGGCACAAGAGGATATAAAGACACAAATGTAAAAGAGTATTAAATACAGTAACACAATATGTAGTGATGCAAATAAAAGAGTATTAAATATAGTAACACAATATATAGTGCTGCAAATATCAACTTTCTTCTTTACCTCAAAATCCCAGCCATCTGGATAAGAAATCATGTCATAAAGGAATTCAAGTTTATAAGCAAGCAATCCACTGGACTGTACAAAAATTCAAAGGCAAGAAACTATACCAAATGTAATCTTCTCCATAAAGGACTTAGCTCAGTGATTCTCAACCTTCCTAATGCTGTGACCTTTTAATACAATTCAATCACATAATTATTTTCATTGCCACTTCATAACAGTAATTTTGCTATCATGAATTGTAATATAAACATCTGTGTTTTCCAATGGTCTTCTATGACCCCTATGAAAGAATCATTTGACACCCCCCAAAGGAATCATGACCCACAGGTTGAGAAGCCCTGATTTAGACAATAAATCCATTTAAAATATGAATTAAGATCTTTCCTTCCTATAGGAAACTTTTAAGGATAAATTATGTCAGCCAGAAAACCAGAGGGTCACATAATTTAAACAAAATATTTTGGAAATTTTCTTATATTGTTTGGCTTTCTTGGTTGATTGGTCGGTTTAGTTTCTGGTTTTTCTGCACTGAGGATCAAACTCAGGACCCCTTGCATATTAAATATGTGCTCCAGCACTGATCAACATTCCCAGCAAAACAGAATTCTTTAAACAAAAGAACCTATGTAATTTATCTTTTGTTATATGAAATTTAAGTTAGTCTTAGCACTATTCTTTTTTAATTTAATTTTTATTTTTATTAAAATATAATTACATCATTTTCTCCTTCCCTTTCCTCCAATTCCTAAGTCCATCCCCCTTTTCAAATTCAAGTCTCTTTTTCTTTGTTATTGTTTTACATATATAAGCAAATAAACATATAAATTTGTAGATTTACCTGCTCAGTCCTAATCAATTAGTTGGCTCATCCCTGGTGAAGACTAGTTCTCCCACTCAGCATTCCTTAGTTGTCTATAGTTCTTGGTCTGCAGATGGAGGCCCTGCATGCACTGTTCTTAATGTATAGAATTCTACCTACCATAGTCAAAATGAACTGACTACAGTACCCCATAGGTTCTCACCAGATGAAAATCTCTTGTCAGAGTCATGAGTTTTTTCACACAGGACTGAAAATAGCCGACCTTAAGTTTGTCACTCATACTTCATCCATTAGTCCTCATTAGTCCTTTTAAACCAGGTCTGAGTACTTTTTTAAAATAATGTCTCCATGAAAAGAGAATAACAATGTTTCAAGAGTAGTTCATTTTCACTCAAAAATCTAAGAAACATGCCTTTTTACTTTGGGAACAAGTCTAAGAAAGTGGTAGCCTATGAATCACTCAGAACTCTGTCCAATTTTCTCAAAGAAGAAATATTATCAGAGACTACTCCATGTAAAATATACAAAGTAATGGTCTAGCATTTTTAATCTACTGAACCAAAACAAATTCAAAGCAGCCAAGAAAAACAGCTAACACCCAAATGTACAACCCCAGATGTGAAGACCAAATTGCTTCCCAATATTATCGTCTCTGCTGAAGCAGAATCAGAGTTGTAATATCCAATAAACAGAATTCATGTCTAACTTGGTCTACAGATAATCTGTGAAAGTTATAAAACAACAGGCCGAGGAAATTCAACATCAACCTCTAAACTACAATGTCTAAACCAATTGGAAGACAAAATGCACTTGGCGGCACCTCTGCATTTTCACACCACAGAACACTTATCACACAGGACTGCCACCTTCCCCCCAAAACCTGAAAGGGAGAAATCGGTCAGAATACGAGGTGAGGACTACATGCCAGTGCTCGTACATTATTTAAAGGAAGAAATACCACCTGTGTGTGTCCAAAAGCGGTCGTTTTAAGATGACAACACTTGTATTGGTAGTGGACTAAATCATCCATTTCTAGGAAAATGAGTCTAGGTGGCTTGTGTGAGCTTTAGATGAATAAGAACAAAGTACAGTGTAACTTCTCACTCATGCTCGTGCAAACAACCACAGTCAAATTCACTGGGCTTCACAAACAAATGCATGTGTGCACGCGCGTGCATACACGCATCCCAAAACAGCGCGCGCGCGCACACACACACACACACACACACACACACACACACACAAGATAGGAGGGTGGTTTTGGGGAAGGATTTTAGGGGGAGAGAAAGTAAAGGGGGGGTGAAATAACCAAAATTCAGCATACACATGTATGAAACTGTCACACAATAGGGTTTTTTTAAAGGAAGAAATGAGGGGTGGTTATAATTGAGGCAAGCAAACACAGCATAAAGATTAGTATCCTGGGACCCCTATTTGATTTGGGGTTATGTACACACACCTCCGTTCTTATAATAATGAATTGGGAAACCTAGTTTGCCTACCTGACAGTACTGTATACACACATCTCTCTCTCCAAACAATGCACCTAGCAACCTCTGGTAACCATCAAATTTAGACAATTTCTATTTAAATATACTCCCAACATAACCAGGTATATGAAGAACAGAAGGGACAATGCAGCCTGAATTGGTTTTGAGTGCATGAGAAGTAAGGCAAAACTGTGTCCTTGTTAATCCTATTTTGCCTGGTTGTTTGTTTGTTTTTTGTTTTTTTTTTTTTTTTTGGTTTTTCGAGACAGGGTTTCTCTGTGGTGTTTTGGAGCCTTTCCTGGAACACTCTGTAGTCCAGACTGCCCTCTAACTCACAGATATCCGCCTGCCTCTGCCTCCCGAGTGCTGGGATTAAAGGCGTGCGCCGCCACCACCCCCGGCCTATTTTGCTATGGGTAAGCACAGGACTAAAATCAAATGCATTATGCAGAGGCACATGCACAGTAGAAAAATTATATAACTGAAGCTATCAAGCAAAAACAGAGAACCACCCAAACTATGCCCCTTAGTAACCAGCCACTCCCCTTTGACCTCATAAAAAGGGACCCAATGCTGAAGCCTAGAGTCCTTGAGTATCTTTATTCATGTAGCTCCCGTCAATCTTGACCTTGTACCTCTCTTTAATCCAAATACAATTACCTTGCTTCTTTTGCAAGTCTTTGTGAACCCTTACTTTCAATTCTCTGTGTAACAAACAGTCCAAGAACCTAGAAACACTGGGTCCAGACCTGACAACTGCATAAATAATTATAGAAATGTCACAATAAAACTTGCTTCTTTGTGTGCTAACCAAAATAATCAATTTCAAGAGGGCTTAAAAGAAGAACCAAGAACAATGGCACATGCCTGTAGTCCTAGTACTGGGGAAGTAGAATCAAGAGGATCAAGAGTTCAAAACCAGCTGTGCCTACAATAGCAAGTCTAAACCTAGCCTGTGTTACATTAGGACTCTATCTAAAAAAAAAGAAAGAAAGAAAGAAAAGAAAAGGTTTTTAAGAAAAGAAAGGACAGAATGTAAGAGTGTATGCCAAGGTGGGGAAGGTGTATATGAAAAGTTCCTTTTGTGGCACCTTGTCTCTTCCTCCTCTACTGTGTAAAGTTGATACTAGTATTAAAATAATCACTATTTGGGAAAACGCAAATGATCAAACACAAGGCTAGATACCCTTCCTACAAAATAAGAACCATTAAACCATTTCCTATCAGTTACTTTACTCTGTGTTTAGGAGCGGGCTCAAGGAATTCATTCATACCAATTCTAGTATCTGGCAAAGAAAAAACAACAGGCAAGTTTAAATTATATCATTTACTTAATCAAAAAGTATATCCCTACCCAGGTGTGGTAACACAAACCTTTAATCCCATCATTGGGAAAGGAGAGATAGGCCCAGAGAGAAGCAGATTTCTGTGAGTTTGGGGCTAGCCTGATCTACACAGTAAGTTCCAGGCCAGCCAGGGCTAGATAGTGAGACCCTGTCTCAAAAAACCGTAAAAGTAAATTTTAAAAAAGAAAGTATAATACCACCTATAATCTCAGCACTAAGGCTGTGGAAGCAGAAGAATTATAAATTCAAGCCAGCCTAGACTACAATAACAAGAATCTATCTAAAAAAGAAAAAGAAATACTTTTTTAAAAACTTAATTTTAGGCTGACATGGAAGGATCTCTGTGTTTGAGGCCAACCTGGTCTACACAGTGAGTTCAGGACAGTCAGAATTAGATAGAGAGACCCTGTCTCGGGGGGCGGGGGGGACACTTAATTTTTTTTCTTTCATTTTTCTTTATTAAGAAATTTTCTACTCACTCCACATACTATCCACAGGTCCCCCCTCCTCCCTCCTCCCACCTCCCAGCCCTCTTTCCCAAGCCACCCCGCATCCCCACATCCCCCAAATCGAGGTCTCCCATGGGGAGTCAGCAGAGCCCAGCACACTGAGCCTAGGCAGGTCCAAGCCCCTTCCCACTGCACCAAGGCTGTGCAAGGTGTCACACCACAGGCGCTGGGTTCCAGAAGCCTACCCATAGACCAGGGACAGATCCCGATCCCCCTGCCTGGGTGCCCCCCAAATAGTTCGAGCCAAACAACCGTCTTCCGTATCCAACGGGCCTAGTCTAGTCCCATGGGGGCTCCACAGCCACCAGTCCACAGTTCATGGGCTTCCACTAGTGTGGTCAGTCATCTCTGCACATCCTCCCGTCATGATCTCGACGTCCCTCACCTGCAGTATCTCTACTCTCTCTCATCAATTGGATTCCCGGAGCTCAGCCTGGTGCCTGGCTGTGGATCTCTGTATCTGCCTCCATCAGTCACTGGACAAAGGCTCTATGATGACACTAGGTTATTTGCTAGGCTAGTCACCAGAGTAGACCAGTCCAGGCACCCTCTGGACCACTCTTAGTCCAGTCGGGTGCCAGGACTTAATTTTTAAAAGGATAAACATAGCCAGGTGTGATGGTGCACACCTTTAATCACAGCACTCCGGAGGCAGAGGCAGGCAGATCTCTGTGAGGCCAGCCTGGTCTACAAATCAAGTTCCACAACAGCCAGGGCTACACAGAGAAACCCTGTCTTCAAAAACTAACACACACACACACACACACACACACACACACACACACACACACACACACACGAACATACAGGCGCACAACCCCTCCCACCTTCCCTGGAGTGAGTCAGGCTTGATGCTACATTATCTGTAATTCCAGTTCTTGGGTATCTGAAGCATAAGGATCACAAGTTCAAGGACAGCCTGAACTACTACAGAGAGGCCTTATCTCCTCTCATCACACCAAAAAAGCATCTCCAAATCCGAAGGACAAGGCACATCTAGGAAGAGACACCAGTGAAGAGGATGACTAAACTTAAAAACGGATGTTACCCTCGAATGTAAAACGATAGAAATCAGACTTTCCGTGATTTTTCTCATTTCAATATGCTCAAACGACTCAGAACAACTTATATTCATCTAAGTAGAGAAAACATAATCCAATTTTCTTATTCTTTCCATTGACCGAAACTATGACAATACTTCTTCAACTGAACTCTTCACAGGAAAACCTAACCTGGGTTTAATGGACTATATTTCAAACACCTCAGGTGAGAGAGACTGTAGGGGACAGTAAAAGAAATGACCATATAATTCTTAAGATACAGGAAAACCCTTCCAGTTGGCATTTAAACTATGAACACACATTTCAATAAAAGATAAAAGACACCTAGTCCTAGTCTGCTTCCCTGTGGATGAGATAAACACCATGGACAAAATGTGAAAGCCAAAGTTACATTTTAAGTTCTAATTACGATTTAGAGATTCATGAAATAAAAATACTTCTGATCTGCCCTTGCCCAAGGACAGATAGTTCCTGAAATGCTGGAGGCTGTTGTTTATAAGAGATAACAAGCCATATGTTTTCACTCCCCTAACAAGCATGTCTGATCCATCTGCACTGGATGTGCTTGATCACATGTGGGTAAGAGGTTCACAGGCAGAAAATACATCAGGATGAACAGTTGCCCCTGATTGGATGTAGGCTGGAGGTATGTCCATATGTATGCTTGCCCATGACTGGACCTGATGGGAAATACTTAAGATGCTGCAAAACTTGATTTAGGACCATTTTCTGAAGATGGACCTGGAGATGGACATGGCCAGAGCTGTAGTTGGAAGTTTTTCTGTGTCCCGCCCAGTCCGCAGCCGCTCAGACACAAATAAACACATAGAAGCTTATATTAATTACGAACTGTATTGGCCATTAGCTCAGGCTTATAACTGAGTAGCTCTTACACTTAAATTAACCCATAATTCTTATCTATGTTTAGCCATATGACTTGGTACCTTTTCTCAGTTCTGCCTTGTCATCTTGCTTCCTCTGTGTCTGGCTGGCATCTCCTGACTCAGCCTTCCTCTTCCCAGAATTCTCCTTGTCTGCTTATCCTGCCTATACTTCCAGCCTGGCTACTGGCCAATCAGCATTTTATTAAACCAGTGTACAAAAGCATTATCTCACAGCACAGAGCCCATCCACCTGGCCAGTATTTAATTAAAGCTTTCTACAAATTTGGCTTTAAATTTTGGTAGTGGTCTTATTCTTATCTGGTGGGATTAATAAAAAGAAACTTGGGAATGAAAGAGTTTATTTTCTCTTACAACTTTCAGGTCACAGTTCATCACTGGGGGAAGTCAGGGCAGGAATTTCAGGTGGGAACTGAAGCAGAGACCATACAAGGCACTGGCTTGCTCCCTCTGAAAGCAGAGGCCATAGAGGACACTGGCTTGCTCCCTCTGGCTGACTCAGCCTGCTTTCTCCAACAGCCCAGGCCACCTGCTCAGAGATGGCACCACACATAATGGGCTGGGTCTCCTACATCAATTAACAATAAAAATGCCTTAAAGGCACAGCCGCAGCCCTTTCTAGTAGAAGCAATTCCTCAGTTGAGGTTCTCTCTTGCCAGGGGTGTCAGGTTGGCAACCAGCATTAGCCATCACATATCTATAATCCCAGTACTCAAGATCTGAGAAAGGAAGAATACATGTAGGCAAAACACTCATACACATAAAATAAAATTAATATATCTTAAAAGAAAAATTTTAAAAACCATAAATTCCACTCATTAATACAGAATAGTTTTTGTTGTTTGGGGGTTTGTGGCTGTTAAGGCATGGTCTCATTAGGTAGGCCAGGCTGGCCTCAAATGTATTCAGCCTCTTGAATGCTTAGATTACAGGCATATACCAGCATAATGAGGTATTTAAAAAAAGGTATTTTTTTAAGTATAAATAAATAATCATTTATGAAAGCAGGGGGGAAATAGAATCACATATTCAACATGATGTAGCTTTAACTTACAAATACTAAAGTTACTCTAAAGTTTTTTAACTTAATTTTATATAATTTTCTGTTCATGACTGTCATTCTCCATTACTTATTAAGCTTTTTCCCCCAGACCTATACTGACTCCACAAAATGATAACTCTGACATCACCTTCGACAAAAAGGTCCATACTATGTCTTTTGAATAAAGGAAAACTTAGCAGTAAATACAACAACCTTCCTTCTCATGTCACTTACCTTCTTTTATCCACAACATTTAAAAACCTTTACATTGTAAACTGGTCATTGATAGTTGCAGAACACATCATAAGTAAAAACTGTTACAGTTATGGGATGCTTTTACTATGGTCTATACATACTCTAAGTGGTTGGCATATAGTAATCTTCATAACTCTGTAAGCAGGAATTATTTTTATCCTTTCAGATAGAACTGAGTTATAGGAAGGCTCTAATACACCCATTGGCATTCAGCTATGACTGATACCCTGGGTCACAATAGGCAAGCACCAACAAATCCCAACATCAGATGTTTTAGGGGCCAAACTTCAAGAGAACTAATACCCATCACACACACACACACACACACACACACACACACACACACACACACACAACTTCCAACCTGCCTTGAATGTGTTAGCATGAAGTTAGATATGTTATAAAGATTGGTTAAAATCTACAAAGCAATAATTCAAAGTGCAGCTCTATAGTTAAATGAGAGGGAATGTACAGAAAACATGGCTAGGGCTTTCAGTCAACACTCCAGAGCTACCTTTCCAGTAGAAGGAATCTGACTGATACCCTGATATCAAAGACTAACCAAAAGCCCACAACTGTCAGCTTGGGAATGTCTACTTTACCTCACACCTTCTCCTTCACACTCATCTCCATGTCTTAACTTTCCTCCCCAAGAAGTCTTCACATCCAGTAAAATAGTCATCTCTAATAATCTGGTCTACTCACTAAAATCTATCCTCCCCACATTTCAGTCTTCTCAAAGGCCTCAAACTCATCAATACTCCAGAGTCAGAGAAACTGGTAGTCCCTCACTATAAAAATACCAAAAGCCTCCCCAACTCAACTCAGTGCCCACCGTAAACCTGGAACTGTTCTGAAAATCTTATTGAACAAGGGTGCTCTCACAAAATAAACAACATATAGCTTTGGGAACTACATCTGTTACATTTGTGATAAAACTTATCTTTCTACTTTAAAACTTATCTTTCCACTTTAACCACTTTATAGAGAGCTAAACTCATGTATTTGTTAAAGATACATCACATTTTGGGGATGTGAACTTCAAAAACTGTCCTACTGAAAATACCTATCACCAAAAACAAGAGGAAGAAGGAATTGACCAACTTTTTTATTACTCAGGAAAAGTCATCAATGAAAATACTTCTAAAAAATTGTTTATCTCGGCCGGGCGGTGATGGCGCACACCTTTAATCCCAGCACTCAGGAGGCAGAGCCAGGCGGATCGCTGTGAGTTCGAGGCCAGCCTGGTCTACAGAACGAGATCCAGGAAAGGTGCAAAGCTACACAGAGAAACCCTGTCTCGAAAAACCAAAAAAAAAAAAAATTGTTTATCTCAAAATCTTTTATAGAGCTTTGGTAGTATTGGTGGGGAAACACTGGTTACATGATTTATAGTTGACTAATTCAGCATGTGTATGCCATTTAAAAATAAGGAATGTAAATTCAAATATTTTAAATAAAACATAAAAAGAGAAAAGAAATACCTCAAGTTCCACCAGAGCAGCGGTCACTGCATCTGTCGCAAGAGCACCAGCCTGTAGCTTCTCGATTGCCTAGGAAACCAAGAGGAGAAATTATCACTGTAAAACTAGTTTCTCAGCTGAGCGGTGGTGGCGCACGCCTTTAATCCCAGCACTCGGGAGGCAGAGCCAGGCGGATCTCTGTGAGTTCAAGGCCAGCCTGGGCTACCAAGTGAGTTCCAGGAAAAGGCACAAAGCTACACAGAGAAACCCTGTCTCAAAAAACCAAGGAAAAAAAAACTAGTTTCTCAAACATATCATGAGCTTTGCAAAGGCTTAAAAAATATGAGACACTCAGAGTTGGTAAAAATTGGTCAGCATTTCCACTCCCCACTTGAAGACACGGGTGTCTGACCTGCTGACACTTTGACATGAAATTGTGGTTATGTTGGGTTCCATTCCTGGATGCATGTGACCTGTGGGCTGCAAGTTGGACAAGGCTGCTTTAAGGCATATGTTTCTCAGATTTAAGAAAAGTAGCGTTTATTACTCAGACTAATTATCATTCTTAATATTGTCCAAACTAAAACAATGACTAAAAATCAGCCACTAAATGCAAGATGGAGGGAATTTAATAAGTGAAAGTGCTTCATTGTTCACAGAACAATTCAAAACAGCCACAGAAATGATATGAGTTAGTTCAGTTTAGATATCCTGACAATTTATATTTCATATGAAGAACTGCATCTCAGATATAGCTACCACTGCCACTATTTCTACTCTCCCCATCCATGCGCATCAAAAACAACTATTGTTTCTAAGTCACAAAATCTTCTGATAACCCAGCAATGGTGGCTCAAACCTTTAATCTCAGCTCTTTAGAGGCTGAGGTGAGAGGATCAAGCAGATGCCATTAATAGGCTACTCAGTCTTCTCTCAGAGATCAGGCCTCAGTTTAGTTTCCTGAGACTAAACAAGCAGTTTCTAAGTGAGCCACAAACAAAGGACAATCAATCTCCAACACCCCTGATAGCAAGGACGAGGAGGCCTGGTACATGCAGTACTAGGTCAGCCATCCTCCACAGTCAGCAAGCTCATGATAATAACCAAATAAGGAAAAGGCCTAGGACTTGTCCAGGCATGCCCAAAAATGGGAAAACTGTAGCCTTAACCAGCCCCTGACTAGCCCTGACCAATTAGAACATACTAATATGACTGCCACTTGCTTAAGCCAATCATATCTAAAATGACCTAACTGCTCTAGGACCTCTCCTTAGCTGTGCTTAAAAGGAGCCTGCAGCTCCTCTGAAGGTCATTGCCATTTTGCCTTTGTGTAGGATGGTTGGCCCCAGCATGCTGGAAATAAACACTCTTGCTGATTACATATGTGGATGGTAGTCTTTTGTGGGACTTCTTTCTCCAGGACCTTAAGATAGGTAGTTAGAGTGCATGATTTTACAAATTCAATCCAGCCTGGGCTTCAAAAACAGGGGTGGGAGGGTGTTTATTAAGTAAAAAAGAATCTAAGGTGGATATATTCATTTTCAAAAATATTCTTGATACTATAAAAACACTCTTTTGTACTGGGTGGTGGTGGTGGCGGCGGCGGCGCACGCCTTTAATCCCAGCACTTGGGAGGCAGAGGCAGGTGGATCTTTGTGAGTTCAAGGCCAGCCTGGTCTACAGAGCAAGTTCCAGGACAACCAGGACTGTTAACACAGAGAAACTCTGTCTCGAAAAACAAAAACAAAACAAAACAAAACAAAACAAAAACCTCTTGTAATACATTCTACAGAGTAAAATCACCTAATTGGGGGGGGGGGGTATAAACTGGCTTTTACAATCTGAGTGTGGTCTATGCTGCCTCCTGGGGCCATGATGACATGTCTGGGTCCATGGTCCTGCTGCAGAGGGAGTCTGTGATGATGTTCATGGCCTTTGTTGCCATAGGGCGTCGGTCATAGGAACCATGAACATTGGAATCTGAAGGCCATAGTGCTAAGCCAGTCGCCCTCACCGGTCCTGGGATAGCTGGCCCTGCTCCTCACTGGTCATTGCAGCAGGAGAGCTAGACCCAACCCCTATGGGAAAGCTGGTTCCCTGCACTCGGGAGAGATGGCCCACCATCTCTCACCAGGGCATGGGAGAGCTGGTCCTGAATGCATGGGCCTAAAAGGACTGGCTCTGCCTCTCGCCTGAGGGGGATCATCCCACTGACCCAGAACGACCTGCTCAGCTACCACTCAGACCCACATCCTGAGAGGTTGGCCCACCCTAACATCTACTACATCTATGACCTGCTGGAGTTTGAGATGAGACTGGTTCTGCAGAATGATAACCACAGGATCCCCAAGACTCAGGGCAACATTAGGATATCTGAGAGGAATTTTGGTGAAGGTCCAATGACAACGGTATGTCAGAGGCCTTGAACCAAACCAATGACTCACTGCAATGAACATTTAGTGGTGGGGCTGATTGGACAAAGGGGTGTACTTCGTGACACACCACAGCACTCAATGCCACTAGGATTAATGAAGAGGTGTTGGAAAGATGGAGATGCAAGGTGAGGTTTTTTTTGCTTGGTTTTTAATTGATTTTTTTGGGGGGAGGGGACTATTTTGGGGGAGAGATGCTGAAGAAGTGAGGGGAGCTTATAAAGGGACTGGGAGGTGAGGGGGATTGGGGTGCATTAAGTGAATTCCCCAAAAAAAATCAATAAAGAATTATAAGACAAAGCCCAAAAACTAACAATGTATTTCTAATTAAACTTTTTATTGTTTTATTTTATTATATGAGTGTTTTGCTCTCATGTCTGGATGTGTACTACATATGTGCCTGGTGCCCTCAGAAGCCAGAAGAGGATGTCAGATTCCCCCAGAACTGCAGTTACAGATAGCATTGCCATGTAGGTGCTGGCAACTGAACCCAGGTTCGCTCCAAGAACAAGTACTCTTACCCACTGAACCACCACTCCAGCCCCATACTCATAATTAAACTTTTAAGAAGGTAATTCATGCCACCCATGGTGGCACATGCCTTTAATTCCAGCACATACAAGCAGAGGCAGGGAGATCTCTGTGAGTTTGAGGGCAGCCTAGTCTACATAGTAACACAGTGAGTTCCAGGACAGCCAGGGCTATATAGAGGTAATTCATGGGGCTAGGGAGTCTTAATGCTTAAGAAGATCCAAGATGTTTGCAGAGGATCCAAGAAGTTCAATTTCCAGAACCCACATGGCAGCTCACAAGTATCTGTAACTCCTGTCACCTTCTTCTGACCCAGGACACCAAAAATGCATGTAGTATACACACATAAATGCAGGCAAAACACTCATACACATAAGGTAACAAACTTAATAAATATTAAAAAAAGAAGGTAATTCTTTACAAAAATTAAAGAGGATGATAGGTCAAAATAAATTAAGATTTATAGGACTAAAGCTATAGAAAAACTAAACATATCTTTTCAGATAATGAAAAGATTTCACAGCTGAAAAACATAAGAAAATATTTAAAGCCATATTATATATACATATATATACATATATACAGTAAATACACACGTATATATGAACATATATATATGTATATATATATATATATGTGCATGTGTGTTTGTGTGTCTGTGTGTATTTACTATATATAATCCCTGTACCAAAATACTCTCAATTTATGGTAATCCATTAATAAGAAAAAGTTCATAATTCTGATACAGTATCTTTCTTATAAATGGTATTTAAAAATAAATAAAAGAAAAAGTACCATATTTACCTGATACACAATTTCTAACATTCTGTATGCATAAAAATAACGGAAAGTTTGCCTACAAGACTATATAGTCCAGATCAAAATAAAAACAAATCATATTTTTTCTGACCTCATTCCTGCCCCCAAATTAAGTAGTCAACAGTTTAGCAAACCTCCAAAGTCAAAGGTGCACAAAGCCCAAGTGAAGAGAAGGGCAGAGCTCACTGCACCAGGAAGACAGGCATTTGCTCTGCCCGTGCTCAAGAGCAGAGGACAGGGCCCAGAGTCATCGAAGAAAAGCACTCATTTTCTCTCTTTCTTCTTCCTTTTTTTCTTTCTTTCTTAATGACTTCCCATCAAGAAAAAACATTAAGCATTTATTCACAGGAAGGCAAAGGCAGGTGAGTTCTAGGCCAGCCAGAGCTACAAAGTGAGACCTTGTCTCAAAAAAACAAATACATACATATAATTCTCAAAAAAAAAATATTTCTTTTAAAGAAAGTAAGAAAGAAAAGACACTGAACTACGTAACAGGAACAGTTTTTCCCATCTGTGGGAATGTTTAAAAAGATATGGTTATATATCCCCATAACTATAAAGGCACAGAGTTCAATCTGAGGGAGAAGAGGAGAAAGCTAAACATCATTCAAAGAATTAAAAACACAGATCAAACTAAAAACTGAGGACTAAGATCCTACAAATGAGTATGAGTAAAATAACTTTGGGATCCAGCCAGATTTCACTGGAAATGAAATTTAAAACTTTAAATCTCAAGGTAAAGTTTCATGTGCAAAATCACAAGCATTACACACACTCTGCTCATACCTTCTGACAGGCTCGTTTGCATACATGTTTATATTCCTTGGCTTTGGATTCCGAATGATAACCTGCACCTACAATTAAAAAAAGAAAAACCAAGTGTTAGTTCCCGCTAAACTACCAGTGACCCCTCCGACTAGAAAAGCAGTCCATACAGACGCAGTCCCAGTGCCTTGGCTATATGAGATTCTAGACTCTAACAGCTGATATCATGCTTTTCCCTTTATTCAAAAAAGTTTCCTGTCAGAGCTCCTAAGAATAGCTCATGTCCCGAAAGATCCTTCATATGGTCACCCCCTACCTCCTTCAAGAACCTCCACCAGGATCAGAGAGATACTTCCATCAAGCCAGACAACCTAAGTTCTATTCCAGAGGCCTATCTGGTAAAAAGAGAGTGCCAACTCCCCAAGTTATTCTCTGATCTCCATAAGTGTAATGATCTCCTTAAGTGTCCTGTGGCACAGGGCCTCCACTACCACCACACACATTAAATATACAAATAAATAGATAGATAGGTAGATAGATAAATAAGTAAATGTGATTTTTAATTTAAAAAAAATACTAAACTCAGGAGTTCCTTTGGAATGGAGTTGATAACGCAGGTGGTACCAGGAACAAAGAACCTTGAAGTCCTTCTCTGTGATCTTTCAAAAGCCCGACTATTTAGGAAATTACTATTTAGAATCTAAAATTCTCAAGATTCTCCAAAAATCCTCATGGTCTGTCTTTTAAACAAATATCCAGAAAGTTACTTAAAACTTTGGCTCCAAATAAACTAGTTCTCTTAAGGAAATTTATTCTTGGAACTAGAGAGATGGGTCAGTGGTTAAGAGCACTTGCTGCTCTTCCAAAGAAACCCAGTTCAGTTCCCAGGACCCACATCAGGCAGCTCATACACAACCAACCCCCTAACTCTAGCTCCTGGGAACCCAAATTCCTCTTCTGGTCTCCACAGGTACACCTATGTGTCACACACACAGACACAATATATGTAAGTAAATTTTAAACATTTATTTTTATTACTTTTGATAGCATATCTGTGTGTCTGTCTGTATGTACACATTCACACAAGTGTCCAAGGACACCAGAAAAAAGTGTTTCATCCTTTGGAGCTAGAGTTACATGTGGTTGTGAGCAACCCAACATCAGTGCTGGGATGTGAACTTGAGTCTTCTTCAAGAGCAAGTGCTTTCTGGTGTTTTTTAAGATTTATTTTTATTTTATGTGTATCAGTGTTTTGTCTGAAAGAATGTCTGTGCACCACTTGCATGCAATGTCCCATAGAGGCCAGAAGAGGGCACTGGATCCCCTTGAACTGGAGTTACAGGCAGTTCCTAACCACTATGTAGGTTCTGGGAATTGAACTCCAGTCCTCTTAAAGAACAGCCAGTGCTCTTAAACACTGGGTCATCTCTCCAGCCCCTTACTTTTAATTAAAGGGTCCAGCTAGGGATGAGAGTAGGAGAAAGGGGAGCAAGAGGAGGGGGAGAAACAGGAACTTAAACTCTTGATGACTAGAGTTCTTATTAAAATTCTTTAGTATGACCTTCTTCCTCCGCTAGATTCCATAGAGGTCAAAGCTAAGGAAGATTAAGGTTACATGTTTAAGCCTCCCAACTCTCCTGTGGGTCTAGTGGAAACCTAACACAACTTTCCTCAAGACTGAGAAAAAACTGACCCATAAACAGTATTAAAGGGACCTGGGACAACAGAAACAATGCTAAACAACTAGAGTCCTTAAGGCTCAAAAGCAATTCTCTTTCCTGAGAGAAAGCTAAAAGTTGATAGAGCCTCTATGAGTCTTTGTCAAACCTATCTTCACAGTTCTCTAAAACCATGATCTGCAGAGGAAAAGTAATCAAGTATTCAAACACAGAACCGTATGACCCAGTTACAGCACTCCTGGGTATGCACACCCAAAGGACCATATATCTTACTACAGAGACACTTGCACACCCATATTCATTGACACGCTATTCACAATAGCTAGGAAATGGAATCAACCTAGATATCAAACATCAACCTAGATATCCAACAACTGGCAAATGGATAATGAAAATGTGGTACATGTATACAATGGAATATTACCCAGATGTAAAGGAAAAATTAAATCATGAAATTTGCAGGCAAATAGATGGAACTAGAAAAAATTATACTGAGTGAGGCCCAAAAAGAAAAACATTGCATGTTCTCTCTCATACATGGATCCTTGCTTCAAATCGTTTGTTTTTCGTGTTTAACCTGGAAAAGTCATTCAGCAGGGAGGGATATCAAAATACAGTTGAAACACTGGTGGTGCACACCTTTAATCCCAGCACTCAGGAGGCAGAGGCAGGTGGATCTCTGTGAGTTCCAGGTCAGCCTGGTCTACAGAGTGAGACCCAGTTTAGAAAAACTTAAAAAAGAAAAAAAGAAAAGAAAGTTCAGAGGTGGAATACTAAATGCAGAGAGGTTTCAATCAGACAGTGGGGTAAAGAGGATTGAGAAACAAGAAGAAATGAAAAGGGCTAAAAAAAATGTGTGCATAAAGAAGCTACATGGGAAGCCGGGCAGTGGTGGCACAAGCCTTTAATCCCAGCACTCAGGAAGCAGAAGCAGAGCCAGGTGGATCTCTGTGAGTTCGAGGCTAGCCTGGACTACAGAGTGAGTTCCAAGAAAGGCTCCAAAGCTACACAGAGAAACCCTGTCTCAAAAGAAGAAGAAAAAAAAAAAAGAAGCTACATGGGAACCTATGGTCTTGCAACTCACGTAAAAAGATAATGAGAGAACAGAACACATATGATATGAAGAACACGGGAGGGGTAGTAATAGGAGCTAAAGGTTAAGGAGGGGATGGGAGCAGTGGGTGAGGGAAAGAGTGCAGGAGGTAGGTATAACCAAAACTAAAAATGTATGAAGAAGCACTATGAAACCTCATTATTATTTTATAAGCTAAAGACACTCCATATGGAGTTTATCTTCTTCTTGGCAAAAATAGCCATTTGGGCAAGAAATTGTTCTTGTCTGGACTGCTTGACAAAATGTTGTAACGACTGGACATGCAGGACTCATAGGAAGGTGACCACTGAACTTTGCAAGGCGAGATGGTCCTTCAGGTTCCTGCTTTGCAGAGGAGACTGTCCAACATTCTACAGGACACAGGAAAAAGTGACAAAAAAAACTCTAGACCTGTAGGCTAAAGATGGATGCCCCAACGTTACAGAAGAACTTTGGATGACTGTCCAGGCAGGCAGCTGTCTCTGTCATTTCCAGATTTTTGGAAGTTGCTTACAATGCACTTCCTGTTTACTTAGGTAATATTATATCCTTCTGGGGTCTTTGATGTAGTTGAAGACTTGATAGTTATAATTTTCCTTGGTAATGATAAATTAGATATGAAACTTTAAACTCACAAATATAGGATAGATAGAATATTTTCTTTAATTTTGCCAAATACATAATTCTTGCTTAACTGTTCTATTACATATAATTTTACTATGTTAAAGTTAAAACCTTCCTTTTTGATTAGACAGAAAAAGGGAAGTGCTGTGGAATGTCGTTGTGTATGTTGTGAATGTTTGCTCTGATTGATTGATAAATAAAATGCTGATTGGTCAGTAGCCAGGCAGGAAGTATAGGCGGAATAAGCAGACAAGAATTCTGGGAAGAGGAAGGCAGAGTCAAGAGTCACCAGTCAGACACAGAGGAAACAAGATGACAAGGTAGAACTGAGAAAAGGTACCAAGCCACGTAGCTAAACATAAATAAGAATTATGAGTTAATTTAAGTGTAAGAGCTAGTCAGTAATAAGCCTGAGCTAATGACCAAGCAGTTATAATTAATATAAGCCTCTGTGTGTTTACTAGGGGGACGCGAGTGGGAGAGATTTGTCCCGACCACCAGCTGGCCGCCATACAGGAAAACTTCCACCTACAAGATACAAATGGGACATACATATCAACCACCACTCCTAGCCCCCTGCAAGGCTTAGAGAACATCAAAGAAGGATCAGAAAGAATGTAAGGGCTTGAGGATGGAAGAAATGCTGTCCTCGTGTGGCTACTGCACACACAAACTCATAGCAGCTATAGTTACACAAGACCTACACAAGATCAAACCAGCTAAAGGAACCCAGCATGAAGTGGGAGGGGCTCCTGATGGCTGCTGAGGAATTGAGAGTCATTTTTCTTTAGGGTGGTGGCCACTAGAAGGTTGCCCAAGCCCCAGCAGATGACCCTACACCCTTGCACAGGTGGGCAACATTAACTGGACTAAGTTATTTAAAAAGAAAACACAAAGTTGGAAGAGAGATGTATTGGGGAGGAGCTGAGGAGAGCTGGAGGGAAGGACTGCAGGAAATATGATCAAGATATATCATATACATATGTGAAATTTTAAAAGAATACATGTTTAAAAGTTAACTTAAGAGCCAGGCAGTGGTGGCACACACCTTTAATCCCAGCACTCGGGAGGCAGAGCCAGGCGGATCTCTATGAGTTCCAGGCCAGCCTGGGCTACCAAATGAGTTCCAGGAAAGGCGCAAAGCTACACAGAGAGAACCTGTCTTGAAAACCAAAAAAAAAAAAGTTAACTTAAGAAAATCAAGTAGGCATAACCATTAGACTATCAGAGATACTGCCTGGAAGTAGTTCACACCAACAGACGCAGACCTATGGTGTAAAGCATGTGATCCTAGGTCTGCTGTGTCCCAACTCAGGGACCCCAAACTTTCAGCAATATTTGCTAAGGCCTGGGATATTACTGCCAAATAAGCTTAGCATGTAAATTTTTCTGAGTAGAATAAAGAAAAGAGCTCAATATGGCCCCAAGTAATCTTTAGAATCTGGTTAATATTTGCCCATTTCCCTATTTGACAAAGGAAACACAGGCTCAGCACTCAGAGCACTCCCATGTAATAACACATAGCAAAAACTTTACTGCACTATTATGTTTGCACTGTGTGAGCTATGGTTTCTCTACTGCAAGTAACACTGACATTCACAATGTAGACAAGTCTCTGCTTTTCAATTTTAAGATTAAAGGTTGGGTCTGGAGAGATGGCTCAGTGGTTAAGAGCATGCACTGCTCTTGCAGAGAATCCCAGCTCAGTTCCTAGCTCCCACACTAGACAGATCACATCCGCCTGTACCTCCTGCTCCAGAGAATCTAAGACCCTCTTCTGGGCCTCTGTGGGCACATATACTCACATGGATATATGTAAATATAAAAAAAAAAATATTTTATCAAAAATTTAAAGGTGGCTACTTTGTTTTGCTTTTTTTCTTTGGTTGGCTGATTGGTTGGCTGATTGGTTGAATTGGATTGGATTGACTTCTTCAGGTGGCTCCAGTTGGTTGGGAATTCTTTTTGTAGCCCAGGCTGGCCTCAGACTCATGGTATTCTTCCTAACACAGACTTCCAAGTGCTGGGATTAGTATATGTCCCCATGCACAGTTGACTTTTTTCTTATTATCAGTATCAGATTAGCCAATGTTGAGAATAGCTAGGTAAAAACAAAACTCTAGGGCTGGAGAGAAGGCTCAGTGGTTAAGAGCACTGGTTGCTCTTTCAGAGGTCCTGAGTTCAATTCCCAGCAACCACATGGTGGCTCAGAACCACTTACAGTGGGATCTGATGCCCTCTTCTGTCATGAACATGTACAAGAAGACAGAACACTCAAACACATAAATAAATAAATAAATCTTTTAAAAATTTTTTTAAAAAAACTCTACTAAATGTTGGGTAAGTCTAATGCTGAACAAAACAGTTGTACATTATATGAGAAATGTAATCTTTAACATTAAATTATGTTAAATATGTAAGATACAGACTTCTTCGTAGTCAACAATCTATTTGAATTTCTAATAATTTAGAAATAGAGGATGTGAGCTAGTCGGTGGTGGCACATGCCTTTAATACCAGCACTTGGGAGGCAGAGGCAGGAGGATCTCTGTGAGTTTGAGGCCACCCTGGTATACAGAGTAAGTTCCAGGATAGCCAAGACTGTTACACAGAGAAACTCTGTCTTGAAAAACCAAAAAAATAAAATAAAAAGGAAGAAAGAAAGAAAACAGAAAAACAAAGAAAAAAAGAAAAGAAATAGAGGATGTGGCTATGGCCATGCCACCCTGAACTGACCCAATCTCAGTTGATCTCAGAAGCTAAGCAGGGTCAGGT
Organism: Peromyscus californicus insignis; assembly: GCF_007827085.1. NCBI lineage: Eukaryota > Metazoa > Chordata > Mammalia > Rodentia > Cricetidae > Peromyscus > Peromyscus californicus. The sequence continues at coordinate 114,804,642 of NW_026294595.1, forward strand.
CTGGCCAGATAAGAAGAGGTTGTCACAAGATTTCCTGCCACAGCCCAGACTGATCCCTACTTATTCTGATCTCTAGCACAGTCTTTAGCTAGGGGCCATTACCATCAAGTATGTCTGAAAGAGAACAGAATCATAACAGTCAAAAAAAAGCAATGTTTTCCAAATATCTAAAGCTGTTACTACTTGTCTAAGTTTCAGATGTTTCTTGTACTTTTTGGTTTTTTTTTTTTTGTTTTTTTCGAGACAGGGTTTTTCTGTGTAGCTTTGCGCCTTTCCTGGAACTCGCTTTGGAGACCAGGCTGGCCTCGAACTCACAGAGATCTGCCTGCCTCTGCCTCCCAAGTGTTTCTTGTACTTTTTACCAATAACTTTAAAGACAGTTACTCACTGGTATTATGGATACACTGCTGACATGGTGCAGTAAAGATGATAATGAACCAGAGATTCAGAAGCAGGAGTTAAGAGTCCCAGGTCTATTTTAAATTGAGTAAAAGTAAACACATTTCAATACATTTGCCTCATCTCACCTTTTCTTTCTTTTTTTAAAGATCCTGTTTTTATCTCTGTGGGTGTGTGAGCATGCCTGCCTGCACATGTGCGTGTTTGTATATGCCACACGTGTGCAAGTGCCCATGAGTACCAAAGGTATCAGATCCTCTGGAGCTGGAGTTACAGGAGGTGCTAAGCTGCCTTATGGGGTTGCTAGGAACTGAACTCAGGTCCTCTGAGATCAGCAAGAGTTCTTAACCACTGAGCCATTTCTCCAGCCCCCTCATCTCTCTTTGTAAAAGAGGGGAGTGTGGTGGGAAAACAGAATAGACAAAAGAAAGGGAATTAGCCAGTTTAAGTGGCACATGCCAAGGCAAGAAACTCACAAATCTGAGGCAAGCCTGTGCTATATAACAGGACCCTATCTTGAAGATAAGCTACATATCTGCGTATGGTGGCTCATGTCTACAGTATCAGCACTGAAAGGCTAAGCTGGAGAACTTCCCTGAGTCCCAGGTCAGCTTAGGTTACAAAGTGAGTTCTAGGCCAGCCTGGGCTAGAGTGAGACAGTGTCTTAAAAAAAATGGGGAAGGGGAGCACAACTAGATGGCTCAGCAGATAAGTACCTGTGGCAAGCCTGGCAATCTGAGTTCAGTCTCCAGAAGCTATGTAAAGGTGGAAGGAGCAAACCATCTCACAAGGTTGTCCTTTGACACATGCACCACAGCACAAGCACCCACACACAATATCATATGCACACATAATAATAATAATTTTTAAAAATTAAACAATAAAAAAGCAAAGGCTGATGATGTACCTCTGTGACTAGGCACTCACCTAGCACACATAAGACCCTATAGTAAAAGAGGGAGAAAGACGGGGTGTGACATATGGGGCAGGGATCTGGAAGAGACAGAGAAATCAAACTTCCTATATTTTATGTTAGTTAACCCCTCTGGACTAGATTCTAAGGGACTTCCAAGTTCTCCAGCCTGAAAAATAGCCAAAGGTTAACAACCAGACTAGTTTCGTGAGAAATAGGTCTAGTCTAGATAAAGCTAAAAGGAGACTTGCCATTCTTTCCCTACAGGTATCATGGAGTTTACATTCTATATGCAAGAAAATGGAAATGGCCAAAAAAGGAAGTGCCTGCTGAGTAGATGTGACCTCAAAGCCACGCCTCCTCAAGTGGAGGATCCAGGAATTAAGTTTTACTCTGTCCTCATGGTCTTCTAAGTAGACAGATCACAGGATGAGACAGTGTCAAAAATTTAGGGTCAATTAAGGGTTTCTCAGCCCTGCTCAGAAGTGCAACTGGAGTCATTCAAGGCACTGAGTCTCGAGTCCTAAGGTTCTTCACTTATAATACTAGGAAAATATGAGCCAGTGAAATGATTTACCTCAAAATATAATTCTTTGATTTTTTTACATTCATTATTTATTTTGTGTCTGTGTGGATGTGTGCATGCAAGCATACACAGAGACAAACATGTGGAGGTCATGTGTGACCACTGAGGGAGTCGGCTCTCTTCCTCCATGTGGATTCCAAGATTGAACTCAGGTTGTCAAGCTGGTGGCAAGCGCCTTTACCCACTAAGCTAGCTCACTGTTATCAAAATATACTTCTTGAGCATAATACAAGGTGGCTACTCAGGAGGACTGCAGACAGAAGACTAGAGGGAAAAAGATTTTTACTATTCAAGACATCTACATCACTATGTAAGCAGAACTCCTCTGAAGCCCCTTTATCTGGCTTCTTCACATCTACTAAAGATCCTACCAAATTATCTTTGTCAAAAGACTTTGACAGTCTTCTGATGACTGTAACCTGGAAGACCATCTCTCCATAATAAGACATTTGTTCACAATTTATTTCTTCTCTTTGTCCTCTCAGAACCTGTCACCACCTCCCCAACAAGTACTTCCAGTCTGTAGCTGGAAAGACTATTGCAGCTTCAACCATCTGGCCCTTTCTTTGTGTCTCAAAAGCTAGTACACATATTCATGTTAATACATTTGCTATAGTTTTTCTCCCATTAATTTTTCAATTGTCAGTTCATTTCATAAAGAATCACTGAATCTGCAGAGGGCAAAGAGAAATTAAAACATTCTTACAAGGCTAAACTATGGGCTGTCAAGATGGCTCTGTAGGCAAGGGTGCTTGCCACCATTACTGAATTCAATCCCGATAACCCACATAGTAGAGAAAACTGACACCCATAACTGACCTCCACAAATATGCTATGGTGTTTATGCCCAGACACAAGGACACACACATACATACATATAGATAGACGGATGGATGGATGGGTGGGTAGATGAGGGGAAAAAGCTGATCTATATAATTTTGTAATTATACTTTAAGATGGCCACTGTCTAAAATGGGGCCAGAAAGAATTTTTCAGTGGCATTATCCTATAAAACATAAATCAGAACTTAAAAACTTACTTTGGTTTCAAGCCAGGCATAGTGGTACACAATTTTAATCCCAGCACTTGGGAGGCAGAGGCAGGTGGATCTCTGTGAGTTTGAGACCAGCTTGGTCTATATATTGAGTTCTAGGACAGTCAGAACTACATAATGAGATCCTGTCTCTAAATAAATAAACAAGCAAATAAATATTTAAAATTTACTTTGGTTTTAACACTACTGATCTAAACATATGTACTACATAAGGTAAAGATAAATAAGAGAGAGGGGAAATAATGAAGACATAGGAAGACGTATCATTGTTAGACCTTCCAACCTGGAGTATAGAATAGGCCCTCACTCTATTAACATCTAACGGGTTCTTGGGTTCCAATCTCTCTTTGGCAGATACAAAATTCAGTCTTCAGTGTTTTTCAAAGCAAGAAACAGAAAACATTCTTTTCAGCTTCCATTTCAACTCACCCACAAGGTCTCACCTGCATGCACCAGCACAAAGCCCCCTCGTTTCTCCTCACAGGGCTGCCTTGTTTCTGATTCCTTGACTGTTACTTTAGCAGCAGATGCCTGAGGTGATCTGGAAGGCAGTCCTTCTCCAGAACTCATCCCCTTCTCCATGGTCATTCTCCAAGATTATCATCTTCTATCAGGAAAAGAGCATCCTTCCATGCAAAAGCAACTTCACAGGAGGAGTTACCCTAGAGAAAAATAGGAAGAGATTACCTCTATTTCTTTCTACCAACATGCACATTACTTACAAAAAGTCATGCACATGTATTTTTCAAAATAGGTATTTTTTAAATAGTTGAACTGGATAATATTAACAGAACATGAGAAGCTTACAATTTAAATCTCTGTCCAGTGACAGTACTTGTCTGAACACATATAAACTAAAGAACTTACTATAAAAAGATCTCAGCAGGACAGGAAACAGTGGCTTCCAGGCTGTGCCTTGGTCTAGGTGACTTCATTTTACAAACCAAATTTTGGTCCACTTTGAGTACATATGTAGAAGCAAATTGACTCTGCTCCCAATTGTACACACTGTGCACAGATAATGCTACCTGTCCAGCACCATGCAGGGGTGGCACAGACTGAAAACCAACTTGTTATTTAAAGTAAAAAAGCACCTCTATAAACATATCAGACTGGGAACATAGGAGTATGTGGGGATATTAAATCTTACCAGACAAAGAGAAGCCAATATTTTACCGAAGACATCAGTCTGAAGAAGGGTGTTACACCTTTATCTGGGCACCCTAACACTATGAGCAATGGCCTCCACCAACCTGTCATCTCACCACCCAGTGTGTGTATAAAGGGATCCACAGGCAAAGAAATCTGGACTGTCTCTGAGTATTAAGCTCAGATAAGTCCCTACTGATGAAATGGCCCACTCACATTATCATCTGCCAATCTGCCCAGTTCTAGGCCCACACCTCACCTCTATTGACTCCATGGTTCCACACCTCACCTCTGCAGCTCAACTCAACCCTGAGGCCTGGGATCAACTCTGACCCTGCAGCCCTGCTATGTTTGGCTCCTGCAGCTCTCCATCAGCATCAGCTCTCCACCTCTGCCTCCAGGAAAGCCTCTGCACTGCTTGAACTCCCTGTACCTTCTTTACCACATTCTGTAACCTACACTAACATACATAATTACTGCATAATATGTAGTGTGTGATATGAGTAATTAAGATTGGGATTAAGGGGCTGGAGAGATGGCTCAGAGGTTAAGAGCACTGGCTGTTCTTCCAGATCCTGAGTTCAATTCCCAGCACCCATATGGTGGCCCACAACCATCTGTAATGAGATCTGGCTCCCTCTTCTGGCCTGCAGGGATACATGCAAACAGAACACTGTATATATAATAAATAAATAAATCTAAAAAAAAAAAAAAAAAGATTGGGATTTAAAAAAAAAAAAACTGTGTTTGAAATAGCTAACTATCAAGGCAAATTTGACAACTTTACAAACTAGAGGCAACAAAAGCTTGTGAACTTTTTATTCAATCATTTTGTTTCTTTCTTTCTTATTTTGTTTGTTTGTTTGTTTGTTTGTTTTTGAGATAAGGCATCATGTATCCCCTGCAGGCCTTGAACACATGTTACCAACAATGGCCTCGAATTTCTGATCCTCCTGACTCTACCTCCAGAATCCTGAGATTACAAGCATGTCCCACCACACCCAATGTTGTGCAGTCCTTGAAATCTAACCCAGGTTTTGCAGCTTGGTAGGCAAACAAACACTCTAACAACCAAGCAATATCCCAGGGTGCTCCCCAATAAATTCTAACACTGTAGAAAGATACAAATATTCTGTGTATGAACATAACATACTCATGACATCAGTATTAAGAGCCTTAAAATGAATAATATTAAATACAATATCATTGTACAATACAATGTACATACAATCAACATTCTAAAACTGATTAGGACATTGAAGGTTTCACAGTCTGAATACAATAAATGCTAATACATCGTATACTTTGAGTTGACACATAAATTATATCTTAACCAAGCTGTCTAAAACATAAGCTCTTGCTTCCCATTAACTGTACTTTTCTGATTTACCTAAGTCAACGGTCTTCTCTTAGTCTCCTCCTCCACGCTGGTTCTCTAACCTCCTGCTCTTCATGGCAAGCTCACCAACCTACGATCCTAGTTCATAAGCCCTCTGGGCCTATTTTCAACATCTCCAGAACTGTGCTTACTGCCAATCTTTCCAAACAATCCTCTCAGCAAAACACATGATTTCTTAGCTTTTTTATGCTCTGACTTGAAATAAAATTGTGACTAGAGCCATGGTTTTTTTCTCCTTGAAGCTCCATCTTGGTGTTCCTTGTTAACCTACTAAAATGAGCTCATTTTTTTCCCCTAAAGTCTAGGTCATCCCCACAGCATTTTTCATAGTTGCAAAATCCTTTTCTAACTCACCTTACAGTCATTTATATATATATATATATATATATATATATATATATATATATATATATATATAAAATCACATAATTTTTTAGTTTTCCTATCACGTGATGACTTTTTTTTTAATTAAACAATTTAGAAGTATCATGTTTCCTGTTTAATCTTTCCAAAGTAGTATAGGAGGAAGACAATCAAGAAATCATCTATCTGATAATAAAATATTTCTTTACAGAAGAAATCTAGCCCTTAAGCTATTGCAACTGATAATAAAGAGTCATTGATAGGAGGCTCACTGCAACCTTAAGACCAGCCTGGTCTACAAAACGGGTGGCAGGTCAATCAGGGATATGAAGTGAGAAGCGCTCATTTTAAAAAACAAACACAGTATTTTGTGCTTTTAGTATCATATTGAGATTGCAATGCTTCATTAAATGAGTTCCAGAACAAACTCAAATTCATCTTTGAGCCAGTAATTCTACTTCTGAGCACACCTTCTACCTAAATTTTAAACAGTCTTTCTTAGGTTGGTTTGTGTTGTTGATGATCATTTGTTTTGTTTTGTGAGACAGGGTCTCATGTGGCCCAGACTGACCTCAAACTCCTGATCCTCCTCCCTCCACTTCCCAAGTTCTAGGATTTCTAGCATATGCCACCACTCCTGGTTAGCTTTACACAGTTTATGCTATGCTTAATATAGGGTAATATAGAATTTTAAAAACATGTGCGACCTAAGAGTTCAACAGAGAGGAATAGTTATAACTAACATTATTTGTGGCCAACTGATTTTCAAGATGGATGCCTAAGTCAGTTAATGGGAAAAGGAAAGTCACCAAAGGTGATGAAAATTAGATAGCCAGAAGGCAAAAAGTAAAGCTGTGCTCCTCTCTGCTACTATACACCAAAATTAAGTACATCAAAACTATAAAAACTTTTAGATTACCAGAAGTTATACAGGGGTAAATATTTCTGACTCTAGATTCAGCAATATTTTTTTGTTGTGGTGGTGGTTTTTGTTTGTTTAGTTTTTAAAGACGGGTATCTCTATCTGAGACAGAGTCATTCTATTATGTAGTTCTGGCCTCTGTTAATAACAGACACACATGTGGTACATGGACATAAAAAAAAAAAAAAAAACCTAGTCAAACATTACATATTTCTCCAAAATTATATAAGGATCAATTAGTACATGGAAAGATCCTTAAGATTATTAACCATAGAAAGCAAAACAATAAGGAGATACTATTTCACTAGTATCTTTTGTGCTTTTAGTATCATATTGAGATTGCAATGCTTCATTAAATGAGTTCCAGAACAAACTCAAATTCATCTTTGAGCCAGTAATTCTGCTTCTGAGCACACCTTCTGTAACCTACACTAACATACATAATTACTGCATAATATGTAGTGTGTGATATGAGTAATTAAGATTGGGATTAAGGGGCTGGAGAGATGGCTCAGAGGTTAAGAGCACTGGCTGTTCTTCCAGATCCTGAGTTCAATTCCCAGCACCCATATGGTGGCCCACAACCATCTGTAATGAGATGCGAATAATCAAAACAACAGGTGTTTGCCAGGATTTAGAGAAGCAGGCCTTCATAATCAATTTGATTTAATATGCTGTAGCCACTTTACAAGGTATGCTCAGTTCTCAAAACACATGACCCAGAAGTTCCACTTCTAGGTACATACAAAAAAAAAAAAGAAAGAAAGAAAAACTAAAGGAAATATCCACACAAAAAGTCATAGAGGATGTGTAGAATTATTCCAAACAGCCCAAAATACAAAACAATACAACCACATATCCATAAAAAGGAATGGGTGAGTTATGTAGGTCAGTGGTAGAATTCTTACCTAGCATGTGAGGTCCATCCCCAGAATAACAGGGAAAAATAAATAAAAATAAATAACGTATTTTTACATAGTCATGGACAAACCCTGAAAACATTACGCTTGCTAACTGAAAGAGGCTAGACACAAAAGGACACCTGTTACATGCTTCCATTTACTTGAAATGTACAAAACAGGAAGATGCAAATAGAAACATGGATCAGAAGTTGGGGGTGGGAGGGGCAGCTGGTGGAGGGTTAACTCTAATGGGCATGAGATTTTTGGTGAAGGTGATAAACATGTTCTGGGACTAGACAGCAATACTATAAAACTTTTGAACACTTAAAACACACACACACAGAGTTACAATTTAAAAGAATGGATTTTGTACTGAGTTGATTACACCTCAAAAAGAAAAAACATAACCAGGGCTGGAAAGATGGCTTAGCAGTAACGAGCACTTGCTTCTCTTGCAGAAGACTTGAGTAGCTCCTAGCACCACACGCTGGCTTATAACTATCCATGATTCCAGTTCCAGGAAATAGGATGCCCTCTTCTGGCCTCCATGGATATGCACGTGGTGCAGACCGACATTATGATGCAAACACTCATTCACATAAAATAAAAAAAAAAACTAAAGACAAAGCATAATCAATCTATCCATGCAATGAATACAACATACACAAATTGCAATTTTTACTTTGAACCGTACTGTACACACACATTTGCAGGTGATAGCTTAAACACCTAAGAAATTATAGAGCCTTAATTGAGGCAACTATGTTAATCTCTAACTATTTCTGCATTTCCCAAACGTTTTCTAATAACCACTGCTTTCTGAAGTAGTGAGAAAAAAAAAAAGGTTTATTTACAACAAACAAAAAGGGAAATTATTAAATGCTCAAGTGTGTAAGTTAAACTTCCTTAGCTTATTTTTCAAAGATCTTAGTCCAATGGCCCCCAATAAACCTTTCTTTCCTCTCCCAGCAGAATTACGCTGAACTCGGAATCATTATGCCCTCTACTTCAAAACACCTCCAGCTACTGCTTTTTGCCTGCCTCTCCAGCTGCTTCCTCTACTCGGCCCTAGCCTCCGCTGCCTCTGCACTGGAGGCTAATGTCCCTCGGGACTCAAACCAGGCCTCTAATACACTCCGGGAAGCTCTGGCCCCACTGCGACAGCAGCATGTGGGACATGCCAGACCCTGCGCGGTCCCGGAGGCTGTGAGTGCCCTGCAGCCTGTGACTGCACAGCGCGCGAAGCGCTACGAGAACTCCGCAGCCAAGCAAACTGGCGGGGCCCACGCGTGACCGTGACTCGGGGCCTGGGACTCCGTGGGCCCCTGCCCCGGGACAGGCAGGTGGCGCCGTGAGCGCCGTCCCGTGCGGTCGGGAGAGCACGCCGCGCGAGCCTGCGGGGCCACACGGAGACCGAGGCTCGGCGGCGGCGGCGGCGACGCGGACAGCGTGAGAACGAGGGACACTCACCCGCGTCAGCGCTGAGCACTCCTTGCGCCGGAAGTAGTCGCTCGCCCGTTGCCAGGGTGAGGAAGCGGGAGTGGCATGAAGCCTTTCCATTGGCTGAGGGTGCACACGTGGCCGGAAGCAGACGCCCTGTGTGGGTGTGTCTCTGCCATTTAGTCCGGTTCTTTGGCTTCAGAGGAGAGACACACAGGTCTGCCTCCGGCTTCTGATATTTAAGGACTTCTTTTATTTATTTATTTATTTTTTTGGCATATTTCGGTTTGTTTGTTTTCGTAGCTGTGCAGCGAAACGTTACCCACCTCGCCTTCACTGTGCCCTGTAATTAGCTCGCAGGACGTGTCTGCCTCTTACCCACGTGGTTAGCTGACAAGGGCAGTTGCACGAAATGAAAATAGTGGCCATCACTGATTACCGGGTTGCTGTAGAGCCCTTCTCCCGTCATTCTTGCAACCTGACTCCTATGGAAAACTAGGATTCTACCTACATTCTATCTAGGGGTTGCGTCTAGTGAGAGTCAGCCTTATCCTAGGAAGAAGGAAATGTCCTGAGCCTTACTTAACTGTCCAGGATCAAAGACCAGGACCCAGTAGCAATTACATACAGTTTCTTTGTAACTAGTATCTTGAAACCTTTAACAAATAGCCTGCTTAGGGAAGCAGATATTGGAAGGAATAGAATAGTGCAAGTTAAGTATCACTTATCTGAAATAGGATGAAAAATATTTGGGTTTTTTTGTTTTGTTTTGTTTTGTTTTTTGGGTTTTTTTTTTTTTTAGTTTTTTTCAAATTTGAAGTTATTGCTTACACATAATAAGACGTCCAGGGGATAGGACCCCAGTTGGAAAAAGAAATACTCAATTGTATTTCACACAGAGCCTAAAGGTAATTTTGTAAAGCATTTTTAAATAATTTCGTGCATGGTGTGGGAGCAGTTGAGGTTTTGGATTTTTAGATTAGAAATGCTCAGCATGTACTTTCTCCTATGTGAGGTCCAAAACCAACAGTTTAGGATCACCAGAGCTCCTGCTGAAAAGGCAAATTCTTAGAACCCACCTAAAGCAATCTTTTAACAAGCTTTCTAGGTAATTCTAATGCCTAAAGCTTGAGAGTCACTGGACTGTAGGACTTCTTGACTGAATCTTAGAGGTGGAGCAGGAAGAGTGATAAGCCCAATCGCTCAGAAGAGGAGAGCAGCCAATACTTGGGGTTTTAGAGTGATCAAGAATGAGATTTCCACTCTGAGATTACTAGGTTAAAATATATAAATTGTAAAGAAAAGGTTTTTTTTTTCAACTGCTGGTAATCCCAGATATATAATTAATAATTTTTATATTGTCCAGGATATCTTATATTTTTGGCCTAGCCTTTAATGGCCAAGCCATCTCTCTAGCCCAGTCCAGGATATCTTTCTGTAATATTTTCTTCCATGGGAAGAAATTAAGAAACAGTTGTAAAATTTGTCAGTTTAAGCAAAACATTAGATTTGAAAGGAAATGTAGAAACCAGTATTAAAATGAGTGATTTGGGAGATGGAGAGGTGACTCAGCGGTTAAGAACACTGACTGCTCTTCCAGAGGACCCAGGTTCAATATCCAGCTCACAACTGTCTGTAACTCCAGTTCCAAGGGACCTGACACCCTAATTTTTTTTATATTTTATACTTTATTTTTTTCCTTTTTTTTTTTGTTTTTGTTTTTTTTTTTTTTTTTGGTTTTTCGAGACAGGGTTTCTCTGTGTAGCTTTGCGCCTTTCCTGGAACTCACTTGGTAGTCCAGGCTGGCCTCGAACTCACAGAGATCCGCCTGCCTCTGCCTCCCGAGTGCTGGGATTAAAGGCGTGCGCCACCACCGCCCGGCTTTTTTTCCTTTTTTTTATTAAGAGATTTTCCATTCATTTTACATATCAACCACAGATTCCCCTGTCCTCCCTCCTCCCACCCCCCCAGAATAAATAAATTTTTTAAAAATGAGTGGTTTGGATAAAGGGGGGAAAGTGTTTAATGGTTAAGTCAGCGAATGGTAGCAATATGGGATAGGTTAACAGCAAAGATTCTAGAAACAAAAGAATCAGTGTTTATATCTCTGTCCTACTACTTAACTGTCAAATTGAACAGTTTTATTAATCCTTCTATTATTTAATTTCCACACTTGTAAACTGGGGATAAAAAATGTGTGAGCTGGGCGGTGGTGGTGCACGCCTTTAATCCCAGCACTCAGAAGGCAGAGGCAAGTGGATCTCTGAGTTCGAGGCCAGACTGGTCTACAGAGTGCTTTCCAAGACAGCCAGGGATACACAGAGAAACTGTCTCAAAAAACCAGAGAGAGAGAGGAAAGAAAGAGGAAAAGAAAAAAGAAAGGAAGGAAATCTCCATTAAATGCATACTTGTTACCAAGAATCAAACTTCTTTCTCAAATAGCATACAGACATTTAATAAACCAAAAATGTCTGTAAGTGATCATCAAAATTGGGAAAATAAGTTAGCATTGTGTAAATGTGAGAAATGTTTCTTGGTTTTGTTGTTGTTATTGTTCTTCTCTGTCAAAGGAAGCCTAGCAAGGACTCAAGTTTCTGAATCTTTCTCCTCCCTCTTTGACATGATTAGACAATTACAACAGATTGTGAAGTGGAGCTCAGACAGATGGGATAAAACACAGTCACTACCCATGTCAGGCATAAAAGACAGAAACGGTCTTGGCCAAATGTGCTTGCTCACCCAGTTTGGAGTTTGGTGCACCCTTGTTACAAAAAGAGTTGCCTGTGGTCAGGCAGTGGTGTCACACACCTTTAATCCCAGCACTTGGGAGGCAGAGGAAGGCAGATCTCTGTGAGTTCAAGGCCAGCCTGGTCTATAGAGCAAGTTCCAGGACAGCCAAGGCTATACACAAACCCTGACTCAAAAAAAAAAAAAAAAAATTGCCTTGCAAAGCTATTTTTGCTTTGTTAGTATTTTCCTTCCCAGGATGCTGTGGGATGTTCTGTATGGCAAATGTGTTGCTGATTAGTCAATAAATAAAACACTGATTGGCCATTGGCTAGGCAGGAAGTGTAGATGGGACAAGGAGGAGAATAAAGCTGGGAAGTGGAAGGCTGAGTCAGAGAGACACTGCCAGCCGCCACGATGACAAACAGCATGTGAAGATGCCGGTAAGCCACAAGCCACGTGGCAAGGTATAGATTAATGGAAATGGATTAATTTAAGCTGTAAGAACAGTTAGCAAGAAGCCTGCCACGGCCATACAGTTTGTAACCAATATAAGTCTCTGTGTTTACTTGGTCGGGTCTGAGCGGCAGTGGGACTGGCGGGTGATAGAGATTTGTCCTGACTGTGGGCCAGGCAGGAAAACTCTAGCTACACCAGAATACAGAAATGTTTCTTCCATTCTAATTGGAAAGTGATGATTCATTTATTTAACAGATAATTAGGCTTTACACAAAACAAGTGCTGGGAGAACAACGGTTTGAAAAGAGAATTGGAGATCAACCTAGTCAATCCCATAAGCCAGCCACACTGAACACCAAGACAATGCACAGTTTAGATGAAAGACCTGGTTATATATAAACAGATACTGCAGCAGTTAACCAAGTGTAGTTCAGGGGTCATGGTTAAAAATCCCAGATCATTTCACTGGCGAGGTGTTTACTGATTTTATACTTGTTGTGATAACATATTTTATTCTCATTCAAGGGTGTAAAATGTTCATAGAGGGGTCTGGCATTAGTGTGTGGACACAATGCGCACATGCCGTGGTCCTCCTGTGGAAGTCAGAATAACTTTGTAGGCCTGGTTTTATTTTTCCACTTTATGTGGGTTCCAGAGATTTAACTCACATCCTGGGGCTTGACAGCAAGCACATTTAGCCATTTTGCCAGCCTGGTTTTTGTTTGGCTGGTTGGGTGGTTTGGAGTTTGTTTGTTTGTTTGTTTGTTTGTTTGTTTGTTTGTTTGTTTTGAGATGATGTTTGACAATGTAGCCCAAGCTGACCTCAAACTCCCAATCATATTGCCTCCTGAGTGCTAAGGATTACAACTATTCACCACAGTCATTGAGAGATAATTTGAAATATTAAAAATGAACAGTTGTCTAGCTAATGAATTTGCTCAAAATGTTAAATATGAAAAGTTCTTATTAGCAAATATTTTTCAGGGAAAAAAAAAACAATTATCTCTGTCTGCGTTTCTGTTCTATTGCTGTGAAGAGACATCGTGACCCTTAAACTATTATAAAAGAAAACATTTTTGTTTTGTTTTTCGAGACAGAATTTCCTTGTAAAGCCCTGGCTGTCCTGGAACTCACTCTATAGACCAAGCTGGCCTCCAACTCACATAGATCTGCCTGCCTCTGCCTCCCCAGAGCTGGGATTAAAGGTATGCACCACCACCACCTGACTAAAGAAAAATATTTAATTGGGCTTGCTTTGCAGTTTCAGAGGTTCAGTCCATTATCATCATTACAGGAAGCATAGCAGTACACAGGCAGACATGGTATGAAGTAGCTGAACATTCTACAACTGGATCTGTGGGCAGCAGAAAAAGAAAGACACGGGGCCTGGCTTGAGCTTTTGAAACCCCGAAGCCCACCCCCAGTGACATTCTTACTCCAATAAGGCCACACCTAACTCCAACAAGGTCATACCTCCTAATCCCTCTCAAGTAGCACCACTCCCAAATGACCAAGTATTCAAATATATGAACCTATGCGGTCCATTCCTTCTCAAACCACCACAACGTCCCTCTTCTTGTTTGTTCCTCTTCCAAACCCCAAACAGTAGCCAGCTGAAAAATCTCTCCCTTATCTCTAGTAGTATGAATGATGACTGCTGCATCTTGATCCTTACACCCTAGGCAGTCCTTCTGTTGGGTTTCTCTGGGAGCCTCCCTGCATTTGCTATTCCTGAAAAGCACATTTTCAGTGGCCCTCTCTGTCATTCCTGTTGTTAGTACCATAACACCACAGTATGACAGCTATTTACACAGCATTCACATTGCATTAGTTATTATAATGTAATCTACATATTATTTATACTTTATAGGGGAGGATTTGAAGAGTTTATATGCTAATGCTACATCAGTGTTTGTAACAGACTTAAGCATTCTTGGATTGTGGTATGAGGGAGGCAGTTCCCCACAGATGCCAAGGGACAGTTCTCCTTTAACACTCCAATCAGACATGTTCCCGATGGAAGTATGGTGTATTTGTTTTCATTACTGCATAACAAGTTACCACAAACTCAGTTGTGTGTTTCATCTCTCACAGTCAGGTGTCCAGGCTCTGCTCAGGTCTCATAGGGCATCAGTTAAGGGGTCAGGCAGGGCTGCCATCTCATCAATGCTCAGTCTTGTTCCAAGCGTTTGATAGATCTAAGATTCTTGCACTTAACAAGTTCCTTAGTGGAGGTCAGCAGAAGCCAGCCTCTCTGACTTTGCCACCTTCTAAAGGACACAGCTCATTAAATCCTGGGTAACTTCCATTTTAATGAACACAAAGTCAATGATTAGTAACTGAAGGGATCAGGCAAAACACCTTGGCCTGAGTACTGCCATTTTGACTTTAGACTCCATTTTACCTATAGGATGAAATAAAGTTCTGGTTCCCCAGCCCTGGGGGAGATGAGAACTTTGCAACGGCTCACTGACTTCCTCCTTAAACCACAGAAATAGTTGTTATGCATCTTTAGTTCTCTAGAAACATTATGGCTCTTTTGTTGTTGTTGTTGTTGTTGTTGTTGTTTTAAATAACAAATCCTTTCTTTTTTAAAAAAATTGTACTTATTATGTATACAGTACTCTGTCTGCATGCATGCCTGCACACCAGGAGAGGGCACCAGATCTCATTCTAGATAGTTGTGAACCACCATGTGGTTGCTGGGAATTGAACTCAGGACCTCTGGAAGAATACCCAGTGCTCTTAAACTCTGAGCCATCTCTCCAGCCCCATTATGGCTGTTTTTAACAACAGAAAGAACAAATGAATATGATTGGTTGGACTGAAAGGCTTGCATTGTATGTCAGTTGACAATGATGGAACACACAAGGAAAGTTCCTAATGTTAATATTCTGATCCTCCCCACTTGGTGCCACCCTGTGTCTCTTTAAGGGAAAGCTCCACCCATTTCTCTCTCTCTCCTCTTCTGCTTCCCTCCCACAGGGCGTGCACCCTCAAACCCCCCTCTCTCTCTTCCTCTCTGTCTTTTCCTATTTTTCTCTTTATCTCTCATTATAATAAACCATTTCCACATGGATGCAGCCTCTGGGTTGTGAACGTCCACCCGCTGCGCCATTGCCATGCCCACCGGCCCACCGCTGCATCTGCCCAGCAAGTTTCCCTGAATATGTGGGGTCCCCCCCACTAATAATTCATAACACCTAATTTATGATTCCTGATTGGTGAAACTTATAACTGTAACTTGGCAACAAATGTTTGTGATTTTTGTGCTTATAATCACTACTTCTGCCCCTGTTCAGGACTACCAGGAGAAACAAGACTCCTGCAGCCCTGATTGATCAGTGACCCCGCTTATGTGATGATTTATTAAAATCTTTGGACCTTCTAAGTGTTGTCTCTCTCCTTCCATGTGGCACATAACAGACTGGACATAACATAATAAAGTTTCAAAAGTGATAAACACCTATTTCTAACTATATTATGCCCAGATCACGGGGACCTCCTAAAGACCACCATGGAGACCGAATCCTGTATGTAAAAGCAAAGAGCCTTTATTTTCAAGCTCCGGGGCTTGGTCTCTCTGTCTGTCTGATGCAGCAGTGAGAGCAGAGAGCCCCGAACCCTGGCAGGCTGGGGTTTTTATCACAGCAGAGGTTGGGGTGAGGGAATTTCCAGGGTTCAGGACCCTGATTGGCTGACAGTTGTCTAAGGGGTATCGGGAATGTTTGGAATGTCAGGTATTTCATATTAGGTGTAGGCAACACTGGGTGGGGTCAGCTTATGGCTTTTCCTGGGTCCAGGTGTTGCCTGCCAGAAGCTGTGTCTGGGCCTCTAAGCCTGTCATGGTAGCAGTGTGGTCAGTCTGTTTTGGGGGGGAGAGCAACAGCTACATTCAAGGAGAGAGGATTGTGAAGGCCTAGACTCCATCTTAGGGAAGGGCCACCATCTTAGACCACCTGCTGTACTCAGTTCCAGGAAGAATCTCAGGAATGTGCCATGACAACTCAAACAGATACAGGGCAGTAAAGTTTAACAAGATCCAGATGCTCCTGCAGACATTATGTCTGAGATTTATGGCCCTTGAAGATATCCAGATAATCCTGTCAGTGGGTTGTGGTTCCCCTACCAAAATCCTAACCCAATAGTTTCAAATGTAGTTTCGAACTGAAAGTCTAGACCAATAGTTTCAAAAAAATCACCTTGCTCCATATCCCTTCTACCCAATCCCCAAAACAACCAAGGCATGTAATTCCTGGCTTGTGTTTTTTTTCTCTAACCTTTGAGCCCTGGGCCACCACATTTCCCTCCATCTGCTGCGTGGGAACATAAGTTGTCGGCCCAGGTTCGAACATGACAATAAAGAGACCCTTGTGTGCTTGCATTGAAAACCAGCTCCTTGGTGGTCTCTAGGGGTTTCATGACACAGGTACAACAAGGATCATGCAAGATATATATACCATCAGGAGTGGAAATCATTCTTTTTTTTTTTGTTGATAGGGTTTCTCTGTGTAGTTTTGGTGCCTGTCCTGGATCTTACTCTGTAGACCAGGCTGGCCTTGAACTCAGAGATCTGCCCGGCTGTGCCTCCCGAGTGCTGGGATTAAAGGCATGCACCACCACCGCCCGGTGGAAATCATTCTTAAAGTATTCTTACTCCTAATGAATCAGAGAAAGTTTCAGCAATGGACTGCAACAACTCTGCATGCTAAACTGGCATTTTGGTGTAATTTTTTTTCTTTCCTGATAGGGAATGAAAAGGGCCATGTATGACTTGCTGCTTTCCAGGTACCAGTTGAGCACATATCAAGTCTACACCAGCTTCCTTTCATACAAATGACATGATCTACAACCTGTAACATTCTAATATAGACAAATTGCTTGCCTGTCAGAGAACCACTTTGAGAAACAGGAATAACAGCACGGTGACATCTTTAGATACAAATAGCATATAGCATAGTTGATGGTCAGTAATCTGTTTTATAGATTGGTCAGTGGTTGATAGTCTGTTTTGATGCTCACACTATGAACTTTCCTTGCCCAGACAATCTTAGGATCCTGCTCTCACTCTGGCACATGCACAGCTTGGGATCTGGAGTCTTACATCATCAGGGGCTGGGCACCTGCCAGGCGGTCACGCAATCCTCACCTTAAAAAGCCGGAAGCAGGCCGGGGGGGTGGGGGGGGTGGGGGGTGGCGCACACCTTTAATCCCAGCACTCGGGAGGCACAGCCAGGCAGATCTCTGTGAGTTCGAGGCCAGCCTGATCAACAGAGCGAGTTCCCGGACAGGCACCAAAACTACACAGAGAAACTCTGTCTCAAAAAAAAAAAAAAAAAAAAAAAAGCCGGAAGTGGACCCCCACCTCTCTCTCTGTGTTCTCCCTCTGTGTTCTCTCTCTGCTCCTGCCATCTTCCTTTCTGTCCAGGCCTGGCTTTCCTCCCTCTGATCCCCTCTTTCTTTCTAATAAAGCTCTTTATAACTCTGGTAGCTGGGGTCATGGCCCGTGACTTTTCCACCAGTAACCAGCGCCAACACCAGTGCCGTTTATTATAACCATCAGACAAGGCTTGAGATCTTCTCTAATGGGTGATAGGGAGTGGTAATGGACTCTGTTTATATCGCAAGGAAGAACAGGAAGAACAGTTTTATATATATATAAAACTGAAGACATAAGGAAATGGAAGGAATAAGTATCCCTTAACAAGATATATAATTAAACACCCCCCAAACTCCTCCCTCAGTGCTTACAGAGCCTCAGGACAAAGCCAACCCACTTTCTTAGCTCAAACTCAAAAAGCATAACATTTCTATTTCCCCTGTTTCTATCTCCCTTTTCTAAACACTGGACAAAATTGTGAGGTGAACCTGCTTGCCCTAGTGCCCCAGGCATTCTTATTATTTCTTTAAAAATTACCACCATCACCATCATCTTTTCAGAAACCCACAGATTTTTCTAGATCTGAGCCTGCCTTGACTGTCCTGGAACTCGTTCTGTAGACCAGGCTGACTTTGAACTCACAGAGAACTGCCTGCCTCTGCCTCCCGAGTGCTGGGACTAAGGGTGTGCACCACCACAGTCCCGCCCTGCCTGATTTATTTTTCCCTCTTCTATCTCACTCCTCCTGTCACCTGTCAAGAGATCTCAGCTTGCCTGCCCTGTTGTTTTCTCTTTCAAATGCCAATAAAATTGTCTTTGAGACAAGCAGGGCGCTATATGCCTTTAATCTAGACATTCTAGAGGAAGGCAGAGACAAGCAGATCTCTTGAGTTCAAGGCCAATCAACACTACATAGTAAGACCCTGTCTCAACAGGACTTATCCCGGGTATATGAACTGGCTTTTTAGAGCCCAATTCCCTATGGTGAGATACCTTGCTCAGCCTTGATGCAGGGGGAGAGGCTTGGTCCTCCTCCAACTTGGTATGTTGATTCCCCCAAGGAAGAGTTTACACCCTATGAGGAGTGGATGGGAGGTAGGGTAGGAGGAGGGGGAGTGGGGGGAGTGGGAGAAGGGGAGGGAGGGAGAACTGTCGTTGGTATGCAAAATGAAAAAAAAATTAAAGAAAAAAAAAGACCCTTGTTTGTCTATGTATTTCCTTCTGAGTCCATCTCTTTTCCTGAGTCTTTTTAAAAATTCTTTTTAGTCTATGAGACCAGTGTCCCTGCAAAAGTGGTACTATAACCCCTGGTGACACTCTGTTAAGGGCACTCCATTTCACTTCTACTGACTGTACCTCACCATCTGCATCCAGGGTTAACTTGCCTTGCTAAGAGAAGGACATATAACTCATGCTAATCCAAAACTGCTCTTTCCAGAATTGGAATCTTCACAGGACAATGCAAGGATAAAAGATCATCTATCAGATTCCCTGCAGCCACTCCAGCCCTTGCCCTTCCTAGCTTATTTCTCTGCTTTTCTTTTAATTCTATAAGCTACCCCCTAGCCTCCCAACAAATTCGTTTCTCCTCCCATACCCTTTTGAACTGCCAGCAAGGCAGAGCAGAGGTAAATTACTTGACTCACATTTCAAGTCTTGGTGACAATGCATTGCCTTGGAAATCTGAGCAAGACTAGTGGAATTACAGGTAGTCTGGCTGCCATCCCTGTTTCTTCCTCGTTGTCTGTCATCTGTCTGCTGTGTGTCTGGCCAGCTTTGTCAACATTCCTCATCCGCAGGGCAATCTAAATGTGTTTCCTGAGCATCAGTCTCACCAGTTTGTGGTTTACGTTAACATCTTCCTCTGAATTCTCAAAACGTAGCTTTTTATTCCAATTCATGAACGATGCTCCCTTTTCTTTCATAAAATGAGTCATTGCAGGAGACTTACTGATCTGACACCCGCATGAGCTTAGTAGCTGCTTTCCCCAAATGCATAAGTGTAAATTGCTGGCACATCCCCCTTTCTACCTTTCTCTGCTCCCCTCCCTACTCCGCCTCTGTCAGTCTCACACAGCCTCAGTGAACCCTCTTGGAGAATTTTTTCTAATTTATTTTAGTTATTGATCATTTCTCCATGGGGACAGATTTTTTAAATTAACATCAAATTCCTTTTTTAAATTTTTATTCTTTTTTCTGTATGATGTGTGTCTGTTGCGAGTGTGTACAGTTTGTGTGCAGGTGCCCACAAAGACAAGAAGAGGGCATTGGATCCATATAGCTATAGCTATAGATTAGGTATATATATATATATATATATATATATATATATATATATATACATATAAATTCAGACATAGATATAAAATCTGGCCTGGAACTAACAGAGATCTGCCTGCCTCTGCTTCCTGATCTTTAATCCCTCTGCTGGGATTAAAGGAGTGCATCACCACACCCAGGAAGGTGTGGAGGGGCCTCAAAACATGACCACACAGCTGCCATGACAGGCTTAGGGGCCTGGACACAGCTTCTGTGACAGGCTTACTGGCAGGCAACACCCAGATCCAGGAAAAGCCATAAGCTGACACCACCCAGGGATCCATCCAGGGATGAGAAAACACCTAACATCCCAAACATTCCAACCATTAGATAAGGTGGTCAAATGTCCCTGAGTCTAGCACACACCTAGTTTTGTTTTACAGCCCTAGACAATTGTCAGCCAGTCAGGATCCTGAACCCTGGAAATCCCCTCACACCAACCTCTGCTATGATAAAAACCCTACCCTGCCTGGGCTCAGGGCTCTCTGCTCTCGCCAATGTGTCGGACAGAGACCAAGCTTGGAGCTTTTACATGCGGATTCAGTCTCTGTGGTGGTCTTTTGGGGGTCCCCGCAATCTAGGCATAACAGAAAGAAATGTTTTAACAAATAAAAACAGGTGGGAAAGTGTAGAAAAGCAGGGAAAACTGAGCGAGAGAAGAGAAAGGGGCTTCTTCATCCTGGAGTCTGATTGAACTCATTTACCCAGTCAAAATAGACTAATTCACAGTATTTGCTGGGTTTTGTATAGAGATGTTTCAAAGGGGGTTATTAAATTAACAATTATGCTTAACACCTAAATGCATCTAGCCTTTCTCCTTCCTCGACTTTATAGGAATCTCACAAGAAACACCATTTATAGAAAAAGACACATCTTAGCCTTCTTGTCTTGTGCAACCCTTTTGACCCATGGTTTTATTTTAATTTTTTTAGATTGCACCCTTATACAAAGCACATCCAGAGACACCCTATAGTCTCTCATTTATTGAAAAAGAGAGTTGGAGACTGTAACAGCACACACAAGACTTGCACAGGTTCAAATCAGACAAAATCCTAGCACAGAGAACCATACTAAATAAATAAATCTTTAAAAAGAAAAAAAGAAAAAAAAATCATCTTTCAAAACTAAAAACAAATATAGACATCATCAGATAGAGGAGATACCATCAGACAGTAATTCAAAGAAACAAAGAACACCAGTAATGGTAATTTTGAAAGTAGTTACAAATGATGCTATAATTAATTATAAATAGTTCTCTTAACAATCTTATTGAGTTTAATTTATATTAGCATATATTAACTATGGACTGTTTCTTTACACTGTGTGAATATATGTCACTGTGATTGGTTTAATAAAGAAGCTGACTGGCCAATAGCTGGACAGGATAAGTTTAGGTGGGAGAACCAGACTAAGGACACTGGGATGAAGAAGGGCAGAGTCAGAGGAGTCACCAGTGAGACACGGAGAGGGAACAGGAAGTGAAAGATGAAAGAGCAGTAACGCCAAGTGGCAGGATGTAGATTAATGTGAATAGGTTAATTTAAAATGTAAGAGTTAGCAAGTAACAAGCCTAAGCTATTGGCTAAGCATTGATAATTAATATTGAGTCTCTTTGTCAGTTATTTGGGAACTGGTGGGTGGGAAAGAAAAGTCTACCTACAATTAATTATACATAATAACCAGCTTCATTGTGACACTTTCATACGTGTATGTAATATGTCTTGACCATATTTATGAAGCATATGCCTCCAAATTTGTATCTTCTTAAGGATAAGTGCTGGATATTTGTATTTCAGTGTCTGTTCCTGGTTGACCCAAAGCCTCTAGTGCTAGGTTGGAGGTGGGTGAGGGTGGGTGGTGAGGGTGTGGTGTGAGGGGTGTGGGGAATGTGGGGGGGTGGGGTTGGCTATATATTCTCAGGCACTTTCAGTTCCCAGTAAAGAGGGCAACATGATCCTATAAGCCTAGAAATGACAGCCAGAGAGAGCCAAAGGTGCTGGCTGTGAAAAACAAAAGCACAGAAGCTGAGGTGTGGAAATCACTAAAAAGGGTCCCCCAAAGGCCCATGTGCTATGTCTTGATCTTCACCCTGTGGCTCTATTGGGGGGCATGAGATTTAGGATTGAGGCCTGGTATAAGGACGATAGCTCACCAAGGATACAGTCTCCAAGAAGAGAGTCCCTGGTCTCTTCCCTGTTTTCATTTGCACATGGCCATGCTCCTGCTGTAGTATGTCATGCCACCACTTGTTTGAATCAATGATCCAAATTTTGCAAGATCATGAACCACAACAAACCTTTCATCTTTTTAAGTTGATTTGTCTCAGGTATTTGTTACAGTAACTGGAGGCTAACACAGAAAAAAGCAATGGGATCCAAGGGGATCTAGGTGGAGCTAACAGTGTTCAACATAGTTTCTTTCACATTTCTAGAACTATTGCTATAAAAGGACAGTGTATCAATATTTGCATGAGTCAAAGATACATTTTGAGAATTTGCAGAAATACCCTTGTACTTTAAATAATTTGCTTTAATAAATATGACTTGGCCCCCAGGAAATAATTTTTCATGTGGTAAACGTGTATTTAAATGGTCACACCACATACAATTTCTATTTTAGAATTCTACTTAATTGCGTCTAGAAATATTTTGGATTTTCCTAGTCCAATTGTACTATACTTGTAGAATGAACTAGAAAAAAAAGCACAGTTGACCACAGACTCAACCCAAACATTCTCCTGATCAGTTATGGTATTAATTTGGTTTAATGTTGATGTTTTGGGTATTATTCATGGCATGGTTTAAAAAAAAACATAAAAGTAAAACTTGAAGCATGTGTTCTGTAGTTCACAACTGAAGGAAAAGTTGACTGAAAATAAGGAGCCTATCTCATGATCTTGGATTCACAGAGGGCAGAACGGTCCCTCTAAATATGAAGATGTTTCACTTATATAGCTATAAGTTAGTCTGGTTTCTACTGTGGGCAGGTCAAAAAGGCATTTGAAAGCAATGCAATGTGTTGGTTTTGGACCATTTTAATGCTAAAACACATATTTAAACCATTTACACAAGATAAACTAACATTTATTTGGCCCACAGCCTGCCAATTATGATGTTAAAAGAGAAGCATAAGAAACCACTGGTTGTTTTGGATGAAACCTGAGCCTGTTCTCTGGACTTGCAAAGGTTGTGAAAGATCAGTACACTCCAGTTTAGGGCCTGCTTGTTTCTGTTGCCCTCTGGGGCTTCTGTGTGTCAAAACTGCTCTTAGAGTTGTTTATCTTTGTCTAGAGAGCCACTGGCAAGCTCACTGAAGTGCTACTTCCAGCAATCACAATCAGGATGAAGGGATTCAATTTACCAAGAAACTGCACTGATTATTAAATATGCCACAAAGCTACCGATGATGAGCGTGATGACCCATGAGGAAGAGAAGGCAGGAGATGCTTCGCCAAACTTCTCTGTCATGAGAGCTCCCTGGGACTTCTGTATGTGTGCTTTCTACAGAATCTTCCTTGTCCAGGTCTTGACATGGATGTTTCTCTTCATCCTTCTCTACTGAGACATACTCCAAATGTCACATCTCCCATGAGATCTTCCTTGGCATAATGTGACATGATATGTCCTCAGACATGATATGCTCTATAACACCACTCTTCTTTATTTTCTTCCTAATACTTACCAGTAACAATGTTCTTTTCTTGGCCATTTATTACTACTTACTGACTGTGGTTCTCCTCTGACCTCCCTACTATCATTCGTAGAGGCCCCTGACATCCAGCTCAATCCTGTTGTTTCTATCCCTGATAGCACCAAGGACCTCATACATGCTTGAAGACAAGCCAGATTGCCGATGCAAGCTTTACCCACATACCACTATGCCTATGAAGGTTGAGGTACAACAACACAGAAGAGAATCAATTATCACTGACCTTTTAAAAGTATCATAGGTATATGACTGCATACACGACTGGCTAAGTGGATAGACATCTCACAAAGCAAGTATAATTAAATTTAGGTGTAAGGTATCACCATATGTTATGGTCTGATGTGTCTCATAAATTAGAAACTTCATCCTCAATGAACAATATTGAAAGGTGGATAGGTCATGGTGACTCAGTCTTTTTTTTTTTTTAATTTATTCATGTATTATGTATACAGTATGCCTGCAGGCCAGAAGAGGGCACCAGATCTCATTATAGATGGTTGTGAGCCACCATGTGGGTGCCGGGAATTGAACTCAGAACCTTTGGAAGAGCAGCCAGTGCTCTTAACCTCTGAGCCATCTCTCCAGCCCCGGTGACTCAGTCTTAATGCTGTCATCTTGGTAGCGCATGAGTAACTGGGGGACTGTGTTCCTGAGAAAAACCATGAGTTCATTTTTCTTCTTCTCTGTTGTGATATTTTGATCACATTCTGACAAAGAGGGCAGAGCTAGCCACTAGCTGACCAAAATTAACCAAAGAGGTTTTTGGAGGACTGAGGACAGATAGGAGACAGGAAGTAGTAAGGCAGAGCTGAGAGAGAATCTCGACTCCTTTGGATGGAGAAACGAAAGAGATAGGAGGTCACTGGTGGTTGCTCTGCTGCTTCTCTGATCTTTCAAGTTCTTACCCCTATATCTGACTCCCGATTTTTATTGGTAAGGAATAAGTAGATAAACACTTCACTTCTCTCTCATAGTCTCACTATGTGGTCTAGCTGTTCTGGAACTCACTGTGTAGAGAATCCTAGTCTAGAAGTTGTCATACTCCACTTGCCTTCAAAGTGTTGGACTTACAGGCATGTAGCATCAATTTCAGAATTTTATTTTCAAGTTGCCTATGTGTTTGAAACTTCTTCATCATATAGAATTGGTGAAAGAATAAAGATGAGTGAACTAGTTTAGAAGTTAGGAATTCTATGATTTGGTCCCAGCCCTGCTACTCACTAAACATTTAACCTTGGACAGATTTCAAATTCTAACTTCTGTGAGGATCAATATCCTTAGAGTAAAATTCAAAAGGTTCACTCATAATTCCAGAACACAGGAAGTTCAAGGCCAGTTTAGGCTACATAGCAAGTCAAAGCTAGCCTGTGATACACAGGCCCTCACCAAACAAAATGGTGGGGATGAGGGTTGGCTAGCATAGAGAAGCTTCACACAAGGCCATAAGAAAAACACTTGTTTTGTGTGACACTTGGAATATTCTTTTCCAACAGGCCTAACTTCCTTATGACTATTAGGTAAATCCTTTTGAAATACACAAACAGACCCCTAACTTCTACCAACTCAAAGACTAAAAATGCCATCGTATAGCATCTAAGGCCTATAAGAAGAAGTTTCCCCCACTTTTCTCTAATCTACATATCTGATGATGAAAAGTGCCCTGGTTTATGGTTCTCAGTCTGTTACTACAAAGACATCATGAACCTGTTACCACATTGGAATGTGGTGTTTGAGGTAACCTAAATCTGTTCTTGGGTAATGGTCATTCATACTTGGTTCCAGAATAAACTATTTCTTACTCTCTTTGAGATGAAAACTGTATTCCTTTGCATCAATAACTTGATCCTTCATTTTACCTGTAAAGGAAAAATGAGACTCAAAGATGTGAAATGCTAGTTCAGGGAGTATGGTAGCTACTTCAAGAACTCAAGCATCCGGGTTTTTGTTGAGCTTTCCAACCCCAAGTGCTACAATTTTGGGCACGCACCACTATGATCTGTTTTTATATTGGTGCTGGGGTGGAGGGGTCAAACCTCCATATCTCTTCGTTGCATTCTTATTTCATATAGATTTCCTTTGCTCAACTTTCAGTGGATTAACTGCTAACTTTGCAGCAGTTACCCTGTTGGTGAAGAAAATAGGAGCTAAAAATTACAAAGTGAATGGAAAGGGATGGGGATGGGGGTCTTTGTATAATTGCTATTCTAATGAGTTAAACTTTGCAATCAACACAGCCAGGCTCTCCTAACAGAAAAGAAGACATCTGTTGGCTGCTTCCATAAGCTTATGGATAAAAGTTTGTTTATACAGCTGGATAGTCTGAAAGGAAGCAGGGCTGAAAACATTAGGAGAGCAGGCAGATGGCAGGCGACAGTTGGAAGCATCTGCTTTCTGTTAGAGACAGTAGGCTACAAAGGGCTGCCCTCTGACCTCTGAGTCCAGCTTCCCTGGGGACCTAGGTGTGCTCTCAAATCTCAAGGTGCTGACAGCCAATTTACTTGCCGACATATGCTAGGAGAACCCTTGCCTAAAATGGTGAAGAATTTGGAAGCGAAGCCAGGGAATCAAGTTGAATGAGTGAAGTTATTTACATTCAGTTCCTAAAGCACACTTTAATTCTTGAGTAACAATTGTTAGAAAAACAGCCTAGCCTTTTCTTTTCCCCATTTTGCATCTCCTTTTCCTTTTTAACTAAGCAGTGTTCAACTAAAATTCCTATCCCTGAAATAAAGATTGTTTATTATATTATAGCAGACGCTAGACAAAAAAAAAAAAAAAAAAAAAAAAAAACAACTTAGAAGTGGAGGAGGAGGAGACCAGGTATTAGGATAAGTTTCTACAAATAAAAAACCAAAGCAACGGGCCGGGCGGTGGTGGTGCACACCTTTAATCCCAGCACTCGGGAGGCAGAGGCAGGCGGATCTCTGTGAGTTCGAGGCCAGCTTGGACTACCAAGTGAGTTCCAGGAAAGGCGCAAAGCTACACGCAAAGCTACACAGAGAAACCCTGTCTTGAAGAAAAAAAAAAAAAAACAAAAAACAAAACCAAAGCAACAACAACAGAACAGCAAGGCTAGATAGATGTTGGGAAAATATTCACTGGTTCCAAAACTAAGAGGTTTTGTTGGTTTTGTTTTGTTTTTTATAATGAAAATGAGGGAGGATATAGGTTACTTCAGCTGAGCCTGTATTGGCACTAGGTAACAGCCATGGGCTCTCACGGGTGGGGGGTGTGTGTTGGGGGGGAGTAGCCCACAGAGATAAATACTTGTTTGGTTTGTGAGTTGGCTGGGGTGAGCAGGATGCAAGGTTTTTCTATAGACTGTCCAGGTGGTGCCGTGGCTGGAGTGAGGGGGTGATGGCCCAGAGTCAAGGTTTTGGCTTTGGAAGGCTTTTCCTGTTGTGTTTGCTTCTTTAGCTTTGCTTTGTGGGGTTATGAAGCCTCACGAAACCCCACAAGCCATGGCTTCATCACGCTAGGTGAGTGTACTATTGCTTAGCTACCTCAGCCGTAGAACACTCCTTTTCTTGGTTTGCCTTACAGCTGTTAACTGGTTTCCCTTGCCCCCACTCTTCCATCATCTTTCTTCTGTAAATCAATTAATCAGCACGGATACCAAAGAGACCGTTACTCACTTCTGTAGAAAAGCAGATGAAGTCCTCTAGGACAGTAGTCATACTGGCCGGCATCCCAAAATATCTGCTCCAAGTGCATTATGTAAATGAATATTAGACTTTGTCACTAAAAGCTGTGACGGGAGAAACAATTCCGGGCTTAGTTTGGGTCCTCTCTTGGAATACAGACACTGCAGATGCAGGGAATATTTGGATAGGTGGTAGTAGAAAGCACACGTGAGAACTTTGAAAAAATAAGGCAGGAGAGGAAGAAAAGGCCTGTGTAAAAGATGCTTCTTTAACGGGGCAGGACTCAATATCCTGAGAACTGTGGGAAGTTTATAAGAAACCTCTTGGAATTAGCCTAAAGGACGGACATTTCAACTCCTTGGACCATAGATTGCCATTGGGGAATTGTTTACTTCCAACTTCCTCCAGCCTGTGCTTGGGCCTTGAGGCTGAGCAAGCTACTTCACTCTGGGGATGGTGCTGAGCCAGGAAACCAAGTGCAGGCGAGCTGACTGTGCAAGTTAGAACAGCCTGGAAAGCCTGGGAGCAGAGGCAGCCAAGATGAGATCTGGGCAGCAGAAGCTTCTGTTAACAAAGTGTGAGCAGCAGAATAGTCTCAGACCAAGTGCGGATTAAGTGATGTCGGGAACATCCCAGCAAACTACCTTCACTGCGTTCTTCGAAAATTTCTACAATAAGAAGGTTTTTAAAAATTAGTTAGATAAGGAAATTATCCTTTCAATGATATCCCCACACTCAAAAGAAACAAAAAAATAAAAGCTAATTTCCCCCCCAAATTTTACCAGAACTCTTCCCTGTATTATAAAAGATGAACAAATATTATTACTTTTTAAAAAAAATAACAAAATTCTTTATTGATTCTCTGGGAATTTGACATTCACCCCAATCCTGCTCACCTCCCAACCCCTCCATTTCCTTCCCTCACCCCGGCAGCATCACCCCCCTAAAGAACCCTCCCCCCAAAATCAATTAAAAACAGAACAAAACACACAACCCCCGCCCCCCCCACACACACACCTTGCTCCTCTGTCTTTCCAATACCTCTTCATTCACCCTAGTGACATTGGGAGCTGCAGTGTGTCACTCAGTATACCCTTTTGTCCAATCAGCTCCACCCACAAAATGTTCATTGCAATGAATCGTTCGTCTGGTTCAAGGCCTCTGGCACACCATCATCACTGGACCCTCACCAAAATTCTTCTTGGGTGTCCTGCTCTTGCCCCAAGTCATGGAGATCTTGTGGTTATTGTTCTGCTGGACCAGTCCCTTCACGAACTCCAGGAGGTTATAGATGGGGTAGATGTTTGGATGGGCCAATCCAAGGCCCATGATGTGGGTCTGGGTGGTATCTGAGCAGGTCGGTCAGGATCACTGGGACCAACGCCCTCAAGTGAGCTGTGGAGCCAGCTCTCCTAGGCCCATGCCCTTAGGGCCAGCTGTCCTGTAACTACAGTGAAGAGTGGGGCCATCTCTCCTGAGTGTGGGGTGGGGTCAGCTCTTCTGCTGTAGTGTCCAATAAGGAGCAGGGCCTGCCATCCTAGGGACAGTAAGAGGTGGTGCTGGCTGAGCACAGCCCTCAGATTTCAACACGCATGGTTCCTATAACCCCCTGCGGCCACACAGTCATGGACATCACCACAGACCTCAGGTGCAGCAGGAACATGGACCCAGACATTGCCCTTACCAGCAGCTCGGGCCCAGATGTTACCATGGCCCCCGGTGGCAGCACATGTCACCCAGACTATTATGTCCCCATGGCAGCAAGGCCCTCAGACACGAGCATGGTCTCAGGTGGCTGACCTGGGCGATCAACACAGCTCTCAGTGGCAATAGGAGCCACGAACATCAACTACAACCAAAGCTGCTGCTGCTGGGTCACAGACCTAGACATGGCCCTCTGCAGCAGCCTGGGCCCAGACAACACCATGGCCCCATGTGGCAGACCAGGCAACCCAAACTGGAATGGCCCCAGTGGCAGCACAGTCCTCAGGCACCAACATGGCCACCCTGGGCATCCATGTGGCCTTTGGTGGCACTGAGGCCACAGACATCAACACAGACCCAGCTGTGGTAGAACCATGACATTTTATTACTTTTAAATAAGGGTTAATATTTCCAAACAAATGATAAACTTGAAATTTGTTGAAAGTACACTGAACGCACAGAAATGACTGGGCATGTAATCTTGTGCAGCTAACAGCTTTCTGTAACTCCAGTTCTAGGGGATCTTGCATCCTCACACAGATATACATGCAGGTAAAACCGTAATGTACATTAAAAAAATAATAAATCTTTGGGGCTGGAGAGATGGCTTAGTGGTTAAGAGCACTGACTGCTCTGGCAGAGGACCCAGGTTCAATTCCCAGACCCAGGTTCAGTTCCCAGCATGGCGGCTCATAACTGTCTGTAACTACAGTTCCAGGGGACCCAACACCCTTCCACAGGCAAAGCAAACACCAATGCACATACAAATAAATAAATATTAAAAAAAATAACTCAAGAAACTAGACATCAAAATACTGAACAATCCAATTTTAAAAATAGGCTTTAGAGCTAAA
Organism: Peromyscus californicus insignis; assembly: GCF_007827085.1. Lineage (NCBI taxonomy): Eukaryota > Metazoa > Chordata > Mammalia > Rodentia > Cricetidae > Peromyscus > Peromyscus californicus. Next base: position 114,834,564 of record NW_026294595.1, read on the forward strand.
CAGAGAATTCTCAACAGAAGAATATCAAATGGCTGAAAGACGTTTTAGGAATTGCTCAACATCCTTAGTCATCAGAGAAATACAAATCAAAATGACTCTGAGATACCACCTTACACCTGTCAGAATGGCTATGATAAAAATCACTAATGACAGTCTATGTTGGAGAGGATGCGGAGCAAAGGGAACACTCCTCCACTGTTGGTGGGAATGCAAACTTGTGCAACCAGTATATGGCAGTTTCTCAGAAAACTGGGAATCGATTTACCTCAAGACCCAGTCATACCACTCTTGGGCATATACCCAAGGAATGCTCAATCATACCACAAAGATACATGCTCAACTATGTTCATAGCAGCATTATTTGCAATAGCCAGAACCTGGAAACAACCTAGATGCCCATCAACTGAAGAATGAATTAAGAAAATATGGTACATATACACAATGGAGTACTACTCAGCAGAGAAAAACAATGACAGCATGAAATTTGTGGGCAAATGGATGGAACTAGAAAATATCATCCTGAGTGAGGTAATCCAGACTTAGAAACATGGTATGTACTCACTCATATGTGGATACTAGCTATAAAGCAAAGGACAATCAGACTACAACCCACAGATCCAGGGAGGCTACCTAGCAGGGGGGACTCTAGGATGACTGTGGTTTATAATAAGTTTTGGTTTTGCCCAATCAGTGGGCAAGCTCTAGTGAAACATTTTGCTATTAGGATAGAATTTGTACCGTATCAAGCTGATGAAAGAAAATGCTGGCTGTACTTTCAGGAGGGGAGGCTAAAATCTTTTTAGATTATGGATTAGCCTATAGAAAAATGTCTGCCATAAATCAAACAGTGAAGGGGAAGATGAATAGGAATCTCACACAACTTAAGTAAAATATAGCTTTCTGAACAGATGAAGATAGGTTTCTTCTGTATCTCAGAATCTAATCAATATTTATATGTATAATTCAGCTTTTATTTTGACTTAAAAAGGCTTATTGGAAAATGTTATCATTTTTACTATTTTTTGCAGAGAAAATATTTTCCAGTTTCAAATAACCCTGGACTTTTGAATTATAACCTGTTTTTATGTTCATATGTGTGTGTGTGTGTGTGTGTGTGTGTGTGTGTGTGTGTGTGTGTGTAAAGCAAAAAAACCCAACTCCCCCCAAAAATATACATAAATAAATAAATAAATAAGTAGAGGGGTGCCCAGGGACAGAACATGTCCAATAGGAGTATCCTCAATGGAGAGTCCTGTTTAAGTGACTTAGCAGTAGCCATTGATATAACCTTGCTGGCTCTTCAAACTGTTTTTCCCAATTTTTATTCCTTTTTATTTTAATTTTATTTAAACCTTTTCATACAATATATTTTGTTCATCTTTCCCCTCCTCAACTACTAGATTCTCTCCACCTCTCTACCCACCAACTTCATTCTCTCTCAATACAACAAAACTGAAAATCAAAATAGACAAACTAAAGAAAAAGAAAATCAATAAGACAAAAAAAATACCAAAACAAAAGAAAAAATGCACCAATACTCAGACAGAAAAACCCATGGAGTCCTTTGTGTGTTGGTTACTACACCTGGTCTTGGCTCCTGGCCTGCAGTGTGGTTGATATACGTAGTAACACTCCATTGGAGAAACCTGTCTTTTCTTTTCCCAACAGGTTTCTGTTGTGCCCTGGGCATGAGACCCTTGAAGAGACCACCAGAGACACGAACTCACTGAAATGCAAAAGCAAGGTTTATTGAAGCAGTTAAAATCATGGCAGGGACCTTGGTCGAGCACCCAGACACAGCGCAGGCTAGAGAAGGGGCCCACCCCTCTGCAAGATCAGTTTTTAAAGGCAAAAACCATAAGGTTACTTCCATTAGGGGTGCTAGTACAGGTACAATTCTGATTGGCTCAAGTTTTAGGGGCTTTCCAGAATTTCTGTGTTATCTTACTTTGCAGTTTTAACTGGTTGTTTGTCAAACTTTATAGACTACCTCCAGCATTGGGGCATTCTGTGGTTAATCAGTTGCTACCAGATAGTCCTTCAAACATCCTGACTTTGTCTTGGGACCTATGCCAGCAGCTCTGAGAATTTTGAAACTCAGGCCTGTTTCAAGCTGGGGTGAGGGGCTTTGCTTGAAATGAGGGTGCTTTGGTTCTTCAGTATCAATTGCCAATAGTTTCTTGCTTAGGTGTAACACGAATTGCTAAATGGTCTTATTAATAAAAAAAAAAAAAAAAACCCTGGAGCCAGATATTGGGGTGAAAGCTGAAAGATCAGAGGAATAAAACAAGCCAGGCGCAAGTTCTTACCACTAGAAAATCCTCAGCCCATGAGAGCTACTTCCTGTATACTCACACCTTCTATACCTTTCTGTGCCCTGCCATCTTACTTCCTCTCTCTACCCAACTACATCACTTCCTCTTTCCACTCAGCTCTATCACTTCCTGTCTGTCTGTACAGACCTCCAGACCTCTATGGTTAACTAGTGCTAGGATAAAAGGCATGTGCCACCACTGCCTGACCTCTATATAGTGGCTGGCTTTGTCCTCTGATACCCAGGCAAGCTTTATTTGTTAGAGTACAAATAAAATATCACCACAAACCGGGCAGTGGTGGCACATGCCTTTAATCCCAGCACTTGTGAGGCAGAGCCAGGCGGATCTCTGTGAGTTCGAGGCTAGCCTGGTCACAGAGCGAGAGTCAGGACAGGCACCAAAGCTACACAAAGGAAAATATATATATATCACCACTTAGGTGTGGGACCATATCTCATTATAGATGGTTGTGATCCACCATGTGGTTGCTGGGAATTGAACTCAGGACTCCTGGAAGAGCAGTCAGTGCTCTTAACCTCTGAGCCATCTCTCCAGCCCCGATTTTTTTTTTTTCTTACTAGACATAAAATTACTTATACATTTTCCCCACCATATTTTAAACTCCAGGTTTTGGTTTCTCTTTTGTTTCCTTTTTAAAGATTTATTTTATTTTAAATCATATGTATATATTTGTGTGTGGGGTGTAACTTTGGAGGCCAGAGGTATCTGATCCCTTGGAGCTGGAGGTATAGGCAGGTAGTTGTGAGCTGCCTGACATGGGTGCTGGGAATTGAACTTGGGTCCTTCTGAAGAGTAATACATGGTTTTAACCACTGAGCCATTTCTCCAGCCCTTCTTTTTTCTTTTTAAAAAGAAAACAACTATTGATTTTCTTTGGCTTCATTTGGCCTGATGACTATTTTTCTGTTACTGCTTTCATGGTTTCTCTGTTTTTCATCTATTTGCCTAAGATGTGTCTAAGGATAGGATTTTTGTGCTTATCCTAATTGGAATTTACTGAGATCTTGTTGTTCAGGGTAATTTTTTTCCCATTAAATTTGGTAGTGCTTAGCCATTTTATTAAAATGGAGGCTTATATTGGATTCTACAGAATCTTTGTGGGATCCCACAAAGGCTGGGACCCTGCCTGAAACTGTTCCCTTGCCAGGCTCCTATGTCTTCCCTGTATTTTCTCCCTCCTCTGATTTGCGCAAAAGTCTTTCCTTAGCACATCACCTGCACACACTACTCATCTCAAGACTTGGTTCTTGTCATGTAAGAGCTGAGGTGATATTCATCTGCTCTATTCCATTCATCTGGCAGATGTTTAACCTAATCTCCTAATCAACAAATACTTTTTTGCGGGGAGGGGAGTTTGGTTTTTTAAGACAGGCTGTCTCTGTGTCATTTTGGTGCCTGTCCTGGATCTTGCTCTGGCCTCGAACTCACAGAGATCTGCCTGGCTTTGCCTCCTGAGTGCTGGGATTAAAGGTTTGTGCCACCACCGCCGCCCAACTTCAACAAATACTTTTGAAGGCCTACTATGTACAAGAGAAACATAGCTCTCTAGGCAAGTGGAAATGGCAGAGTTCTTGAACGCAGGGCCCATGTTGTCTTTTGCTGGGGTTTTGGGAATCTAAGGTAAGGGAGGACATTACCAATGGCAAATGTGCATTCCAAGGTTCACTTAGACATTATTAGCCAGCATCCTGGAAGCTGGAAAATAAGGAAAACTAATAAATACCAGTTGGAAAGTTATATCAATCATCCAAACTCATTAAAGTAGACCAAAAAAAAAAAAAAGCCACAAATTTGCTCAAGTCCAGAAGGACTCACTAATAAACTCAAACGTTATTGGAATGTTAATATTATTCTATTTTTACTTCTATCATTTGCCTACAGTGTGATCATACAAAACACAATAACAGATGGGAGACTATTTGTAAGAAGTCACTTCATCTGCCTCAGGAGGGTCCTAAACACTCCTATGGAAAGCGGCCAGAAAAAGCACCTCTGCTACCAAGTACTAGTCAGAGGATATCATCTAGTTTCTAATCAGTAGCTCCTCCCACCCCCCACCCCCACAACTTAGGTGAGCAACACTTTGAATTGCTAGTGAGGAACAGAAATAAAGGGAACCCTCTTTTTCTAGAACTCATTTCTTAAACAAACAAACAAACACACACACACACACACACACACACACACACACACACACACACACACACACACAAAAAAAAAAAAAACCTACTGTGATTCAGATGCCTTGATCAGTATGTAGAATGATAATCTCCCAAGGATTTTTCTGTCTCAATCCCCAGAATTTATGGACATGTTATAACATGGCTAGTTTATTCAGTCTTTCATCACTGTAATAAATGTGTGAAATAATTAGCTCCTAAAGAGAAAAGATTTTGGCTCACAGTTCAGAGGGGGAAAGGGTTCATTTGGTTTACACATCACAGTTCATCATTGAAGGAAGTCAGGATAGGAACTCAAGCAGGGCAGGAACCTCGAGGTGGGAGCTGATACAGATGTCATGGAGGAGTGCTGCTTACTGGCTTGGTCCCCATGGCTTGTTCAGCTTGCTTTCTTATGGAAAACCAGCCCAGGCATGACCCCATTTACAAAGCCCTCCCACATAATCACTAATTAAGAAAATACTCTACGAGCTTGCCTACAGCCTAATCTTATGGAGGCTTTTCTTAGTTGGGGTCCCCGCCTCTCTCAGATGACTCTAGCCTGTGTCAAGTTGACATAAAATTAGCCCAGCACAGGACGCTTTCTAGAGTCCCATGATTAGGACTCATCCTGTAGTGAGTTTATGCCTATGTGACTCACATTGAGCTACACCCACAAACCTGGCCAGACCTAAGAAGATTGGTCAAACTTTTAACTTGTTCATGTTTGTTCTTTGCCCTTTAAAGATAGAACCTGAGCACCTCCAGCCACATTCTGGTTTTAATTGCTGCAAGAATGACGCGGTGTGTCCCTTCCATCCCAAATTAGAGACTCAAGGTCCCTCCTTATTTTACTTGTAGACACTGGAAAAGCTTTAACATATAAATAACTACTATAAGCAGCTAAAATTGGGAACAATAGTCCAGTTATCCTCAAATCTTGTGGGGTGTGAAAAAAGGATCAAGGTGGCCAAGTGGAGCTTGTACTTAAGCAAGGGAGAAATCATGATGGAAATCTACATTGGCCTAGAAGAGAATGATCAAAAGTTGAGGATTTTGGTCCCACCAACCCCTGAATAGAAGCTGAAGTTGGGGTTGGAAAGTCCAGAAGAACTCAAATGAGGAGGACTACTTTTTCTAAAGTATTTTTTTTTTTTTTTTTAGTGTATGTATGGTATATATGTGAGGGTAGATACATGTACCATGAAGCATATGGTGGGAGGGTGTCAGAGCACACACACACACACACACACCCCGCCACGAAGTCAGTTCTCTCCTTCCACCTGGGATGCAGTTCAGATCATCAGGCCTGCACAGTAAGTACTTGGACCTGCTGAGCTATCTCACTGCCCAATGACTTTTATAAAACTTAATTTTTAAATGTCATTTAGTTGTGCGTGCATGTGTATGCTCATGTATTTGCACACCATGACACACCTACAGAGGTCAAAGGACAGCTCTTGGGTTCCAGAGGTCAAATTCAGATGGCCAGGCTTACCCAGCAAATGCTTTGATCTGGTGAGTCCTCTCACCAGCCCAGGAGGAAGATTTTAACCCTTATTTCTTGCTGTTGTTTCCTGTTTCCAAAACCGTACTCCCCAGAAGCAGGCAAAATGAAACTCTATAGTTAATTTTGCACAGAGTGGGGACAAAGGAGTTTGTGCGTATGGACCTAAGAAGTAAAGGGGCGAGAAAAGAATAAAGAAGAAAGGGGGGACCAAAGAGAAGAGAAGAAACTGCAGGGAATTGACTGTCTCCCAGTAGAAAGAGATAACAAAAGGTGACCCTGTTTTTGACAGATGGCTTGCTGCTGATGTAGAAATCCAGGATGTAACAGGTATGCTCATTCATGCCTGTAACTTAGCATGTGGGAGAATTTGGAGTTTAAGGCCAGTCTCTTACAAGAGACCATGATACAAAGAAACAAACAATAGGGGGGACAATACCCCAGGTAGACATCCTATGCCACCAAGGAAAACTTCTAGTGCCAGGAATGGCTTATATCTTGTTGAGTCATTAACTGAAAGGGTCCCCTGGGAGCTCTTCAAACACCACAGGTTATCGCCAATGCCATTGGTTGTTCTCTACAACCTGTTGGTAAGGCCCTATTGCTGAAGACATCACTTAAAATATGACATTAAACATGGAGAAGTCTATTGACTAGTGTTCATGGCACTGGAAAGTACTCTGCATGTTACCAGAGGAGAAAGGTAATCATTTAATATTACCCAGCTATAAACCCTCCTGGTGACCTACAACAGCAGCCAGAAGTAGAACAGATGTTATGGGAACAATCAACTTCCCCACCTCCCTTTTTGGATTTAAGGTCCACTCCATGAGAAAGCACTCAAACTTGACACCAATAAAATGGTCAAGAACCTGAGACTAGATATGTCATGGAAACCCAAAAACTGCTAAAGAAACATAGCAATAAAATGACTCCTAATGACATACTATTGTACCCATAGATAAGTAAGTGCCTTGCTCAGCTCTCTTTAGACAAGCTGCTTCTTGCAATAGATCGGAACTAACTCAGAAGCTATTTGCAACTGATATCCACTTGTTATGGAATAATCTTTTTGTACACTGTGGTGTCTTTGCCAAGGTGCCTTCTGATGGGTTTAACAAAAGAGTTGACTGGCTGGTAGCTGGGCAGGAGGCATAGGCAGGACAGCAAGACACAGAGGACACTGGGAGGAAGAAGGGCAGAATCTTAGGAATCATAAGCAGACACAGAGACTGAAGGAAGATGAACATGCCATGTTGAAAGAAGGTACTGCCATGTGGTAGAGGGTAGATAAAAAAATATGGGTCAATTTAAAATGTAATTGTTAGTAACAAGACTGAGCTATCTTTGGAACATTTATAATTAATATCAAGCCTCTGAGTGGTTATTTTGGGAGTGGCTGCTGGGATACAGAGAAACTCCGCCTACACCCATCGGCAAATGGAAAAATCAGTTTTCTCCAACAGAGAGTATCACTAGGTATATCAATCACACTCCAGAACAGGATTAGTTGGCCAACAAAAAATAAACTCAGTAGTATTTTTGTGAACTTTTTGTTTCATTTTGCTTTGTTTGGGTATTTTTTTTTTCTTACCTGTCTTTTGCCTGTTAGTTTTGATTTTTGTTTTGTATTTTTGCGGGGATTTTCTTATTTCTGTTTTTGATTCTTATTTTTTGTCTTGTTTGTCTTTTTTGTTTTTTGGGTTTTTTTATTTTATTGAAAGAGAGAGGGAGAGAAAAAGTGTGGAAGATCTGGGAGGAACTGGGGAAGGGGACAAAGTAATCAAAATATATTGCATGAAAAAAATGACTAAAAAGTAAACAAACAAAAATTTAAATTAAAAGAACATATAGATGTTAGCATATGGTACACAGAATTTTAACCCTTGTTCTCTGAATGTCCTGAGAGCGCTAATCTCAAAGCCTGATCTGTATTTCATTCTGGGATTTGAAATCCTCCAAACAAGTTTCCAAATAATTGCTTTTGATTGAGCTCACTTCCCAGAATTTGGTACTGGCCTTTTCCAATTACAGAATATGAATCAGAGTCATAGTTGGTGATCGTGAAAAGTAAAACTTAATATAATTCTTTGTACTTGGAGAATGCAAGAATATGCTGTGAAATGCTCTTCTGATGCATTTCAGAGTAATCATCATGTTAGTTCAGTAGGAAGTAATTAGATTTCTCTCTCTCTCTCTCTCTCTCTCTCTCTCTCTCTCTCTCTCACACACACACACACACACACACACACACACACACACACACACACACACACACACACACACCGTGGACTCTAGGGACAGGAGCCACACTACAAATGTTCTTGTTTTTAAAGAGAATATGTTCTGACCTTACTTCTAAAGTATCTAGCATATGTGGCTTGGATTTATTTTCATTTGCCAATTACCAGTTCCTTGTCAGCAGTATTTATCATTATTATTATTATTGGTGGGTGAATCATCCTTTTCCACAAAATCTATTTTCCAGGCTCACCCGCCTGAACGCTGGCTCACAGTTCGCTCATGGGAGCCAAGACAACCCTTTTGGATGAGTCTTCTCTGCATTTCCCTGTCAAATCTTTTTACTATCCAATCTGAGACCGACAGTCTTCTTTGAACAACTGCCTGCTTTTACATTTTGCTGGATTGACATTTGTCTTACTCTCAAACCAGAACATGTTTTTCATTCTTCTGAGACTAGGTCAGATATACTTAATAAGACATCGTGGAAGGAACAGGCTCAGCTTTAGCCTGGTGTCTTCATAGGACAGACCTATGAACTCTGAATCTTGCAAATGATTGGATGTCCAGGAAAGGTTTGGAGACCCATACCCTCCACGTACTCATAAAATAAGATGGCAAGGGAAAGTCTAATCAGTATACTAGCAAAGAGCCACTTCAAATATGTATTTGATTTTTTTAAATTAAAAGCCTTTTATTTTGGCGCCTAGCTAAGAGCACTTGCTGCTCTTCCAGAGGACCTGATTCCATTTCCCAGCATCCATTTCTGGCAGCACCCGACTGCCTGTAACTCCACTTCCAGGAGATCTAACACTGTCTTCTGGACTTCATGAGCTCCCACGCTCACATGTGTGCACCTCTCCCCTATGGGCATCATTAAAAATAAATGTTAAAATGCGCAGACTTGTTGCACAACTCCTAAACGGTCTTATAATAAAAACCCGGAGCCAGATATCAGGGTGAAAGCTGAAAGATCAGAGAAGCAGAGTAAGCCATGGCCACCACCTCTTACCTTACCAACTCCTCAGCCTGAAACAACCTGAAAGCCAGAGTTCCTGTCTCCTCCTGCCTTATATTCCTTTCTTTGCCCAGCCATATCACTTTCTTTCTTTCTTTTTTTTGGTTTTTTGAGACAGGGTTTCTCTGTGTAGCTTTGCGCCTTTCCTGGACCTTGCTCTGTAGACCAGGCTGGCCTTGAACTCACAAAGATCCACCTGCCTCTGCCTCTCGAGTGCTGGGATTAAAGGCGTGTGCCACCACCGCCGGCTCCATATTACTTTCTGTTTCAACCACTGCCTAGCTCTGTTTCTCTTTTAGACTGGGCTACACAAGATCAACAGAGCTACTGCAGTGGTGGCACACACCTTTAATCCCAGCACTAGGAAGGTTGGCCTTGAATTCACAGAGATCCAGATGGATCTCTGCCTCTGCCTCCTGAGTGCTAGGATTAAAGGTGTGTGACACCACTGCCTGACCTCTATGGCTAACTCTGTGCCTAGCTCTGTCCTCTGATTCTCAGGCAAGATTTATTTCTTAGATAACAAATATATCACCACACAGATTAAAATTTTTCATTTTGAAATAAATTCCAACTTGCAAAAACAGTATCCATGTGCCTTTATATTCTTTACTTGGCTTCTCAAAAGTTAACAATTTACATGGTTGATCTGGTAGGTTTTTGTTGTCAACTTGACACAACCCAGGGTCACCTGGGAATAGAAACCCTTAATGAGAAGTTGCTCAGATCAAATTGGCCTGAGGCTATGTCTATAAGGGATAGTCTTGATTGGTGACTGATACGAGAGGGTTGAGTCCACTGTGGGCAGCATCATCCCTAGGCAAGTGGGCCTGAGCTACAAAAGAAAGGTAGCTAGAAAAAACAGAAGGAGCAAGCTTCTAAGTGCATTCTTCCATGGTTACTACTTGAGTTCCTGTCTTATTCTCTCAATAGTTGATTGTGACCTGGTATTAGCCAAACAAACCCTGCCCTCCCCTAATTTGATTTTGGCCACGATATTTTCACAGCAACCGAAAGAAATCTATGATAGTATTCTACATATCAATGACCAAAATCAGGAAATTAATATTAATTCACTTCTCTTAGCTAATCCACAGCCTTACATGAATCCACTAATTGTCTGTCTTGTCTATGTGGACCACATGTTACTTTAAGTTATAATATCTCTTCTGTCTGTTTTTATTTGGGACAGTGACTTAATCCTTGGTTTTTCATGACCTTGACAGCTGTGGTTGGTTATTGGGAGCCAGTTACTTTGCAGAATGTCTTTATTTTTAAAATTTAAAAAAATTGACAATTTTATACATTTATAAATAGGAACTTTTAGTTGACTGGTTTTTGTTTTTTTATTTTGTTTTGTTTTTTGAGACAGGGTTTCTCTGTGCAGTAGCCCTAGTTATCCTAGAACTAACTCTGCAGACCAGGCTGGCCTCAAACTCATAGAGATCCACCTGGCTCTGCCTTCTAAGTGCTGGGATTAAAGGCGTGCACCACCACTACCAGACTGAGCCAATGTTCTTAACCACCGAACCATCTCTCTTGTCTCCTGGACTTTTCTCTTATAGAGCAGATTTGCATGTCCACAGCTTGCTTTCCATCTCCATTTACTGTTAATTTGAGGTTATGATTTAACATATCCAAAGCAACTCTTGGTATCCATAAATCCACAGCATGCATTATCAGTGCTCTTCTTTCCCTGTCCCCCATATAGCTCCACCATTAACACAGTTTCTTAGACCAGAAATCATAAAGTTATCCTTGCCTCCTCTCTCTGTCATCATCTTCCTGCTCTACTTTCAAAGAATATCCAAATCCTGCCACTTCTCACTGGCTCTTCTGCTTGCTTCAACCCATCATCATCAGTTCTTTGGACTCTGATAATAGTATGCAACGTTCATTTGCTACCTTGTGCCCTCTCTGCAAATGTAGGCAGACATTTCTTTCCCACCTACCAGTTCCCAAATAACCGACATGGAGACTTAATATTAATTACAAATGCTTGGCCAATAGCTGAGGCTTGTTACTAGCTAACTCTTATGTTTAAATTAATCCATATTTCTTATCTATGCTTTGCGCTATGGCTTGGTACCTTCTCTCAGTACAGCATGCCCATCTTGCTTCTCTCTGCATCTGATTGTGACTCCAAACTCTGCCCTTCTCCTTCCCAGCATTTTCAGTTTGGCTCTCCCACCTAACCTTATTCTGTCCAACTATTGGCCAGTCAGCTTCTTTATTAAATTAATCACAGCAACATACATTCACACAGTGTATAGGAATATTCCACATTAACATTTGTATGAATGGAAAAATATGAACTTCATGGATGTTTAGCACAGCTGTGTTTAGTCACTTTCTTTTTTTTTTTTTTTTTGGTTTTTCGAGACAGGGTTTCTCTGTGTAGCTTTGCGCCTCTCCTGGAACTCACTTGGTAGCCCAGGCTGGCCTCGAACTCACAGAGATCCGCCTGGCTCTGCCTCCCGAGTGCTGGGATTAAAGGCGTGCGCCACCACCGCCCGGCTTTTTTTTTTTTTTTTTTTTTTTTTTTTTTGGTAGTCACTTTCTAAGAATGATGTCTTGTTCACTGTACTTTGTGTGCTTATAATGTAGGAGGTAGGAGCAGACACTCTTTTGTTAAATTAAGTATTGCACAAATCTAGAATCACAAAACCTATCATGATTTATTAAAATGCATTGCAGGTGTTCAATAAACATTTTTTTTTCTAAAACACACAGAGAAAAGAGTGGCAGAATATATATATATATAAAAGGTGTGAGGTTCATGATTTGAGTTCTTTGATCAAACTGAACCTGTAGATGTACCCTTGAAACACTGTAATTTTCTAAGTCAATAAGCTCTTGGGATTTGGTTTGGCTTGGTTTGGTCTCCTGTATCCCAGGCTGGCTCCAAACTCACTCTGTAGCCAAGGATGGCCTTGGACTTGCGGTGCTCCTTATGCCTCCACGTCCCTAGTGCTTAGATTACAGGTGTCTGTCCTCACACCATCTCTGACATGATGCTAGGGATCAAACCTAGGCTTCATATATGACAGACAAGAAAACTAACAACTGAACTATATTTTTAGCCCAAAGCTCCTGTTTTTAACAGGATCTGTTTGGAATTGCATTTCCAGGAATAATTTGCAACTGGAAGAACACTGATAGGTTATGGAGCTAAATCTCAAGCAGGGGGAATAAAAAAGGTAAAATCTGTTAGGACCTGACAGCCTGCTTCAACAGGCTGTGACATTTGGGAAGCTTGTAAGTTACTCAATGTGGAAGTACTTGTGCCTTCAACATAATTCTGTCAATGTGTTTCAACTATTGTTTCAACACTATTGAGTGTTGGCATTAAAAGAAAGAGACCAAGAAACTGCATTACTTTTAAGTAGTCAGAAAGTCAGTGATCTCAGCACTCAAGCGGTGAGAGCATTAGTATCAGGGGTTCAAAGCTAGCCTTGGCTATGTGAGATGCTGTCTTAAAACACACACATAGGACAGTCATTCTAGCTGCCTGAATTTCACCCCAGGACAGGACACACCCAGTTTCATGGGGTAAAGGTATAACAGGATGCTGCAGACCAAGGGAAACACTAATTCACAGGTTTAAAACACGAAGAGGGTAGAATGAGGGCCAGTGGGGAAAGATCCTTGCCCAGACTTCATCCTTTGAAAGCAGAGGCCAAGAAAATGTCAGTTCCTTATTCAGAGTCTCACAGTTACTTTCAGTGGCACAGTTGGGACCAGAAACCCAAGCCTCTTGGCTCCCAACCTTACAGTCCTTCCAGAACACAAATGTGCGATTTCTCTTGTCTGGTGTTTTTCTCTTTGTTTTCCCTTTCTCTAAGCTTTTGGAGATAAATTGTAGTTTTGGAGATCAAATATTCTATCTCCATTTCAATAGTTGGCCAATGGAACACTTTGAAGACAAAGAAAGGAGAAAGAGAAGAAAGTCTCATTCCAGTGTTCCAGGCTTTTCCTGCCCAGAAAACCTCAAGAGTTCAAGGCATTGGCTGCCATCTGTGCTTCCAAGGCCTGAAACATTTTCTTCTAAAGTCTTTTGGCTCTGAGGTCTTTAAATTACATTGGTCTTGAATTAATTCCTAAAGGCCTTTTCATAAACACTGAACTCTGTAATAAAAGAAAAAGAAGAGAAGGAAAATCAACTTTCAAAGTACAAGGAAAAGAAAACATTCACCCAACTGTGTGAAACGTGAGGAACACTTTAGTGGGGATGGGGGATGACTGAGTAGAAGACATCAGGTGACCCCAGGGTTTGAAGAGCTGGGGTCTACTCTTCAGAGAGCTGTTTACAGAAAAGACAAGCTCTTTGTGAAAGTGTAATTGGGGGGCAATACCATCTTTGGTACCTCTAATCTGTCCTTCTGTGACCTTGTAGCCATCATCATCTTGATCTCTATGTTCTCACTGTTGGCTCTCAATCTCTTCACAGCCTTTGAAATGATAGAAATGTCAAGGTGGCAGTTATATGGAGACCTGAAGCTCTGAAACTTCACTATTAAGTCATTTGTGCTTCGAAGACTGACTCTGCTATGGGGCGCTGTCTTGTGTGAGGGCAGTCCGTGCTGTGGTTTGAATATGATTTGTACAGAAAAGGTTTATGTGTCAGAACCCTGGTTCCTAGTACAGTGATGCCAGGGAGAGGTGGAAACCTTAAGATGCAGGTATTGGGTGGTTGGAGGTGATGCCCTTAAAAAGTCTCCAGCCTTGATATCTTATTTTAGCAATGTAAAATAGACAAATATATCACAGGGAAATACCATAGCCCATGACTAACCAGTGATAGAGTTCAAAAGTCCATCTCTGTGGAAGGAACCAGGACAAGTCTGAAAGGTCATTCCAGTTTCTGATCTCCCCACAGACTGGCCAAATTTGTAATGAGCCTTGCATTGCAATGCTCTCTACCCAGTCCTTGCCACATCCCCTTTCTATCCTCATGTCTTTAATTCAAAGACGCGCTCCCCGATAAATGACTCATGGGACCTTTGCTGTATTTGTGGTATTTTATTGTTAAAATTCTATAGGGCACATGATGTAAGCCAGTCTCAATTAAATGTTTTCCTTGAAAGGAGTTGTCATGGTCATGGTGTCTCTTAACAGCAATAGAAACCCTAAGATCCACATACACACAATAACAAATAAAAGTAAATTAAAACAAATGCCATCACATTGTAACTGTCACACTATTCCCACTGATCTTCCTGTGCTGTCCCCCAGAGTACCTCAGTAGATCAAGCTTCAGCTACCATAGCAGTGACCCATTTGCCAGCAGACACATCCATGTTTGAGACCTCTTCCCTTTCCTGTTTCCCTATGTGCTTTTCTCTCAGTGCTCCCTGTGACCTCATCCAGAACGGATTCCATGCCCTCAGATTCCTGTGTCAGGCTCTGTGTCTATGTGAACTGAAGTGAACAAACAAAACAAAAACAAAACAGCTTTTGACTGCCTAGTAGATAAGCCTGTCTATGATTTGCATGTGAATGAGTTTTGATTAAAGTGTTTGGAACTTGTTATCAAGGACATTTGCCACACAAACACTATGATGATAGAAAAGTTTGTGACTATATTTAATATTGTCCAGCTCTTTTTTTTCCATACACATGTTTGTTTTCAAAATGATGCTGAATGTGTCCTCTCCAATGTGTTCTGTAGGTTTGGTGGTTTGAATAGAAATGGCCCCCATAGACTCAGGAAGTGGCACATTAGGAGTTGTGGCCTTGTTGGAGTAGGTGTAGCATTGTTGGAGGAAGTGTGTCTCAATTCACTTCCTGGAGCCAGAGGATCAAAATGTAGAACTCCCAGCTCCTTCTCCAGCACCATGTCTGCCCATATGCCACCATGGCGATAATAGACTGAACCTCTGAACCTGTATGCCAGTGCTGCAGGCTGCAAGAATACGAAATAGAGAATTGGCTATATATGATAAAGCTATACCTTGAAGGGTCAAGGAATCCTTCCAGAGGAGAAGTCAAATATCAAGGAATATTTGATGTTATTCAGCTTTTAATATATCAGTTGTCTTCTGCTATGAATTTGTTGTGTGCTCATATACTACTAGACCACAACGGCAAACAGTACAAGCTTCTCAGACCTACTTCTGAGCTAACACCCCTACAGAGATAGCATCTGTCTCCTAGGCAAACACATCAAGTCTTTCATATATTGATGTACCTGTTGTTATCAGCTTTTGACTGTTGTGAAAAAATCATTGCAATAGGCATGGATATACATGCAGCAGAGCTCATGAAGTATTTATTTGTTTTTGTGAGTTATGTGTGGGTTTGCGTGTGTAGAAGTCAGAGGACAACTTTCCAGAAGTCGATTCTTTCCACTTCACTGATGAAGTTCTATTTTATTTTTATTTATTTATTACTGCATACTGCAGCCTAGTTGAACTTCGGACTACAGGGTGACTTCCCCATCTTCCACTCCCATCTTGCCTTAGGAATGCTGAGATCACAGATAGGTACCACCTCATCCAGCTTTTTCACATGGGTTCTGACCATCAAACTCAGACCATCAGGTTGTGTGGCAGGCCCTTTTATCTGCTGATCCATTTTGCAAGCCTGAGTTCCTGAAGTCTTAATGTCCATTGATGGCTTAAAATAAATTCACACCTGAAGCACACACAAGCTTAGAGTTCTCAGATCCACAGGTAAATTCCTCCATGCTCAAGCTAGTTTGGATTGGGTTTTGGTCAACTTGAGAGAACACTGACTAAAACTTTCAAACATCTTTGATAGTGCAATCTTTTGGATCTATAGAAAATAACCTGCTCGTTAAGCAAACTTTTTGAAACAAGACCATGTAAAATTCTCTGAAGTTTAAGGCTCTCCTGTCCTCAAGGAAACTTGAATAAGAATTTGAAACATTCTGAACAACCGGAATGAGCTCAGCTAAGCCGAGAACATTCCTGAGCGGTGTCTTACCACCACAACGGGAAAATCATAACAGAGTCCGGAACCAGAAGCTTTAGTGCAAGCCAGAGTGAAAAGAGATGTGAGGCACTTTGAAAAGTAGATCTTTACTAAATCAGCAGGTGATCACTTTTAGCACCTCATCTGCTCAGAAGTCCCCAGTCACTCACGCTCTCTCCTTTCACCATTTGCTTCCTGCCATCCATCTTTCATCACTTGTGGTCAGAGGAACGCCAGTGTTTTCTTTTCAAATGGCTTCTAGGAACTGCCTTCGGCTTGCTTGGTTCAGTCCTCTACTGTTCACACTTCTTCAAAAGGACATCGTGTCTCATTTCTGCTGAGGAAAACCTAAACAGTGAGAGAACATCATTGCTGAAACTCCAGCCACTGTTTCATTTTGATCTTACCTGTCCTGATTTACCTGTTTAATGCGAACATAGACTGGATCTGAGATCCTTCCGGCCCTCAGCAGCTGATGTGATAAGTCAGCAATGGAATTTGCAGCTGCCTGCTTTTTCTGTTTTCCTTAATCTCTTACCCTTCCCTCAGGACCACTGTGGGTTGAGAATCAAAACCCCTGACTCCAGACAGATGACACAGGAGCAAGGCATTCTAATTCAGTGTAGGTTCCTCACTGACATTGGAGTGGATTTAGGAACTGTCATTCATTTGGAAGAATCTTGTCTGGAGCATCATGCTTGGAGAAGACAAGGAAGAGAGGGATGAAGAGGAAGGAGTGAGGAGAGGGGGATTTTCTTGGCTTATGTCACTTAAAGTCAGGACTTTCATTCCAGGTGTTACTTAAGTGAACTGAAGTTATCCCCAAGGACCTGACCTCTACCCATCTCTCAACGCTGGCAAGAGCAAAATGGTTGCTACAAGACCTCCAAGCTTTGTGTTGGCTTTCTGTCACACAAAAGAAAGTGGCTCAGAATTTCCACTAAGGTGCTTGAATCATCTGACATAGGTCACATGCTCATCTAGCAGTCATGCAGCCATGGGTGAGGGATGTGGTGGCTGGATGGAGTTAGGCTACCTCTCCATGCCAAGAGCCAGAACTGGAGTCAGAGTTCCCTACCCCAAGCCCTGCTGGACCACCAGATTCCCAAGAAGAAACCTTGAGCTTTGAGAAGAGAAATGATTACTGGGAAGAGAACCAATAAATGTTCATGTTCATCTCCCAGGGAAAGGACACCTCTGTACCTTCGTAATTCTCCTTTCATCCACAGTTTTATCCACATTCTGCTGCTTTGATTAAACACCTTGGCTGAAAACAACCGAGGAAGCTAGAGAGATGGTTCTGCAGTTCAGAGCACTGGCTAGTCTTCCAGAAGATGTGAGTTTGGTTCCTAGCACACAAGCTAGGGCACCCATAACCGCCCATAACTCCAGTTCCAGGGGATCTGACACTTTCTTCTGGCTTCCATGGGTACTGCATATACATGTTGCATAGATACATATGCAGGCAAAATACTGACACATGTAAAATAAAAGGAAAAATTTTAAAGCAATTTAGGGGAGGAGAGGTTTTATTCCAGCTTACAAGTTATAGTCCATCATTGAGGGGAATCAGGCAGGAGCTAAAAACAGGAACTAGAATTGGAAATCATGGAGGAATGCTGCTTGCTGACCCACTCACAGGCTCATGCTTTTTATGCCGGTCAAGACTACATGTCCAGGGAATGGTACTGCCCGTAGTGGGCTAGTCCCTTATGCATCGTTCTGCTCTCCATCTGAGATAGTAGATGGTAGCCACTCTTCCCCAGCCAAGTCTTTGTTCTGGTAGTGTGAACAACTGGCTAACTAGAATATGATTCTAGTATACACGCCATAAAGGATGGCTCCCCAGCAGTCACTGCTTTATAACTCAACAAAAACAAGAGGAGCCGGGCGGTGGTGGCGCACGCCTTTAATCCCAGCACTCGGGAGGCAGAGCCAGGCGGATCTCTGTGAGTTCGAGGCCAGCCTGGGCTACCAAGTGAGTTCCAGGAAAGGCGCAAAGCTACACAGAGAAACCCTGTCTCGAAAAACCAAAAAAAAAAAAACAAAAAAAAAAACAAGAGGAATAGTTGAAAGGGAACTGACCACGTAGCTATTCTATAATCATGTATGTTTCTAGAGGTGTTGAAGATAATTTTTCAGCAATATTTTTCTAAAAGGCATTTGATAGATGTTTTGCTGACTGATAAGATAATTCATCAGATGGATAACTATCATTAATGAGAAGCTAAGGAAGCTGATGGGTGGATTATCAATATTACCATGAGTCAGACATGTTTGTACTGACCAGTGTTTGATGTGGGTCTTGATACATTGCTTAATCATAACAGATACTGTAAAATGAATATGGTTGATTGGGAAAAAGTACCCACGATGGTTGAAATAGTCTGAACCCTGTATACTGGAATGTTTGGATATTTCAGTGGTTTGGTGGATAGTGAGAAGTGTCAGAATGTCTCATAGCTTTTAATCTATGGACTATTTGTTCAGTCTGGGAAAAGTTACATAATTTCTCTGAGTATCAGGTTTCTACCCTGGTAAAACAGGAGGAAAAATGCTTACCCTACTTAGTTTTCAAAGTTATTAAAAATATGTGGCTTCAGTTCTTTCAAGCAGTAGCTTGATGTTTTTCAAGACAGAATGAAAACTATTCATACGGGGAAAAAATGCCAGCAACTCCAGAAAAATTTAGTGAATAGTTTATCCTGCATAATATACCCTTGTACAGTATACATTTTGTACATCAAGTGCAAAATTTCAACCCAACAAGAAGTATAGATTCTCCAGAACCCCAAAGCATTACTAATGGAGATAATAATACTTCTCATTCTATGTGTCAATAACTCCCAGCTCCCAGCTATGATCTTTAACCCAAAAGCTCAAGAGAAGTCCACAATACAAAAAATAAGCATTGTTTTCTAAAGTGAGACATAATGTTAAGTCAAACAATAAATGAGACATTGGGAGTGTCTTAGGGTTTTTATTGCTTTGAAGAGACACTGTTGCTGTGGGATGTTCTGTATGGCAAATGTGTTGCTGATTAGTCAATAAATAAAACACTGGCTAGGCAGGAAGTATAGGCGGGACAAGGAGGAGAATAAAGCTGGGAAGTGGAAGGCTGAGTCAGAGAGACACTGTCAGCCACCACGATGAGAAACAGCATTAATGGAGATGGATTAATTTGAGCTGTAGGAACAGTTAGCAAGAAGCCTGTCAGGGCCATACAGTTTGTAACCAATATAAGTCTCTGTGTTTACTTGGTCAGGTCTGAGGGGCTGTGGGACTGGCAGGTGAGAGAGTTTGTCCTGACTGTGGGCCAGGCAGGAAAACTCTAGCTACACACTGTGACCATGACAACTCTTACAAAGAAAACATTTAGTGAAGGTGGTGGCTTACTTATAGTTCCAGAGGTTTAGTCCGTTATGATCATGAAGGGGAGCATGGCAGTGTGCAGGCAGACATGGTGCTGGATCTGAGAGCACAGGAAGTTGACTGATAGTCCCACTGAGGGAAACTTGAGCAAAAGAGACCTCAAAGCCTGCCCCGACAGTGACACACCTCCTCCAACAAGGCCACACCTCCTAATAGTGCCACTCCCTTTGGGGGCCATTTTGTTTCAAACCACCACAGGGAGACCTAAACTTTCTAAGTAGAGAAAGTATTTCTAAAGAGATGAGCTAATGACAATTAGAATTATGACATACACTGAAGTAGAGGGAGAGTTAGTTTTCCCACTCTGATTTCAGCTCTGGCTTTATGGACCTCCACCTGTCTTCTGGTTAAGCTGTTTCTCAAAAATTAAAGGGAGTGTTTGTTCTGCACCCGCCTAAGTCCTATTTTTAGTCCTGCATACTTTTCTTATGAGTCCAGTGGGCTAGGCATGGTGCTTTGTGCTTGTAATTCCGGAAAACCAGAGATGGAAGCAGGATCACAGGGAGTTTGGCGCCGACCTGAGCCAACTAGTGAGACTCCGTTTCAAAAACGAAAACCAAAGTTGGAGCTGGTAGTGCACATCTGAAATCCCAGCATGTGGGAGACAGAGGCAGAAGGATTGCAAGTTTGAGGACAACCATGGCTACATGGAGAGTTTCAAGTCAGCCTGGGCGACATAGTGTGATCCTGTCTCAGCAAATAGATAAAAAGACAAACAAAAAGCTAGAGTTGGTAGTGGTGATGCACACTTATAATTCTAGTACTTGGGAAGTCGCGCCCAGAAGAAACGGGTTGTTTACATCCACCATAGACATACCAAGTAGGTATTAAAGTCTTCAGCATTACATACTTCTACTTTAACATCTGAAAACCATAGGGAATTAAATTCTCAATTAAGTGTAAAGTTCTTATATGTTCTTAGAATACTTTGATTTTTTTTTTTTTAAGTCAGGATCCCACTATGTAGCCCTGGCTGACCTAGAACTCCCTATGTAGACCAGCTTAGCCTGTAACTCATAGAAACCCACCTGCCTCCTTATAGATATGGGCCACCATGTCCAGCTGCTATACTTAAAACATGTTTTTTTTCTTCCTTTAGTTTTTGATTGTATGAGTATGGGTGTTTTGCCTGCCTGTCTGTGTACCCTGTGCCTCAGTCCTGCAGAGGCCAGAAGAAGATCTCCTAGAACTGGAGTTATAGACGCCTGTGATTTATCACGTGAGTGCTGAGAACCAAACTTGGGTTCTATGGAAAGGCAGCCAGTGCTCTTTGTTAGGTCCAAAGCCTCCACCCAAAACAGCTGATGACAATGTCCTAAACAGATGGACTTTGGCCAGATGAACTGAAGGATTGTTACTGGGTAAACAAAAGCCTAAAGGCAGGTTTCAGTTTACCAGAAAAGCAGATTTTGCAAAGGAAGGCTTCTGTTTAGCAGGAGCCTCCCTTAATGCACTCCCAAAGGCCAAGTAACCTCAGGCAAGGGCATCTTGTAGTAGGTCAATCCAAACAGCCTGTATCAGGTCAAAGACCATGGCAGGTGTCAGGGGGGGGCCCAAAAACAGCATGACCACCCAGCTGCCATGACAGGCTTAGAGGCCCAGACTCAGCTTCTGGCAGGCAACACCTGGACCCAGGAAAAGCCATAAGTTGACCCCACCCAGTGGGGCCTGCATCTAAGAGGAAATACCTGACATTCCAAACATTCCCTATACACCTAGACAAATGTCAGTCAATCAGGGTCCTGGACCCTGGAAATCCCCTCACCCCAATCTCTGCTATGATAAAAACCCTACCCTGCTTGAGCTCAGGGCTCTCTGCTCTCACTGCTGCATCAGACAGACAGAGAGACCAAGCCCTGGAGCTTAAAAATAAAGGCTCTTTGCTTTTACATACAGGATTCGGTCTCCATGGTGGTCTTTTGGGGTCATCCCTGCTTTCTGGGCATAACAGCAGGGAGCATGGAGGCAGGTGGGTTGGTGGGCAGGCAGGCATGGTGTTGAAGGAATAGCAGAGAGATTACATCTGATGAACAAATATAAGGCTTTTGAAACCTCAAAGCCCCCTCCCAGTGACACACTACCTCCCTCAAGGCCGCACCCCCTCATTCTTCCCAAACAGTTGCATCAAATGAGGACCAAGCATTCAAATATATGAGCTTATGGGAGCCATTGTCATTCAAACCACACTGCCTTATCTCTTATTTCAGTCTGTGTTTGTTTGATTGTTTGTTGAGACAGGGTCTCATTAGCCCAGGCTAACTTTGAACTCACTGTGTAGCTGAGGATGGCCTCAAGCTCCTGATCCTACTACTGCCTCCACTTTCCAAGTGCTGGGATTATAGGCATGCATTCACCAGCATCTGCATCTCCACCTCTTTCCCTCTCTCCCTTTCCCCCTACCCTTCTCAAACTACATTTGTTATACTGGGCATGGCAGTGGTGGTGCATGTCTTCAATCTCAGCACTTTGAAGACAGAGATGGACAAACCTCTGTCAGGTGAGCTTTTAGTGGGACCTTGTCACCAACAATTAAAGACTCCATTTTTATTTTTGTGTGGTTGTGGGTGTCACAGCATGTGTGTAGAGGGTAGAGGACAACTTGTCAGAGTTGGTTTTCTGTTTCTACCACGTGGTACTGGGAGTTGAACTCAAGTCATCCACTGAGCTCTCACGCTGTCCATCTTGTTTCTCTTTGATGCTTGATTTTCTAAATGTCTATTTGCAAGCATGCTAGCAGTAGTTAGTCTCATGTGATGGTGTTGACTTGAGTCCCTATTTGACTGTGCTCATAGCTTTCCATTGCTATCACAAAATTCCCGAGATAATTAATTTAAAGGGAGAAAAGGTTACTTTCAGCTCATGGTTTGAAAGGTTTTGTCTATGGTCACTTGGCTCCATCACTTTGGACTTATGATAACACAGAATTTGTGCCCAATATCAACTTCACAGGAACTCTTCCAATGACATAACTTCCTCCTGTCACATCTTACCTACTGCAGCAGCAATCAACCATCAACACATGGCTTCAAGGAGGACATTACAACCCAAAGCTTCATCAGTGACCTCCCAGCCTGGATCACTGACTCAGTTTCTCTAGCTCTTGCTCTACTTTGCAGATACTCAATAAATTTAATTAATATGGCAGGCTCTCAATAAAAATAAATTTCTAAGAATCATTTGGTAGACAGTGCTTTCTTTTCCTCTTCATAGAATGAATAGTATTTGAGTAGAAAATGATCTATGTTTAATGAATGGTAAGAAAGTAGTATTCTTATACCTGCTCTCTGCATACATAAGGAAGAGAAACACTTTAAGTTGGGTGAGGCCTGCTTCTAGTTTTGTGAGTCTGGAAGATTGAACTAGGTCACCACTTTTTTTTAACAACATACTCTTGTGAAAGATTTTGCTTTCATGTCCCAAGTGTATTTTGTTATTTTATTATATGGTAAAATAGCAATAGTAATACAAATAAAATAAATATTAAAATAATAATAATAATAATAATAATAAACCATTAGCCTCAGAGTTTGAGCCTTGTTTGCCCCCTTATGTTAACTTCTCAGCAAATAGAGGTCTGGGTCTTTTGTTGGAATTAAACTGAGTTGGCGTTACATGGAAAACCTAAAAGCTATGAAGCCTTTTGATGAGAGGCATGTTAGTTACTAAGAAGCATGAAAAAGAATGGATTCTATTGGAATCCTTTGCATGACAGAGAGGTGCTACCAGTTGCCTAGAATATCTCTGTTAATCTAGCTGCCATTGGCCCTTGACCTTGTCAATAAGTATTAGTGACCCTGGTAGTGAGTTCCAGGAAGCTTTATACCTCGCTCGACACTTCCAGGGTATACTTTTCTCTGGTCTTTCGGCCACCTACCCCACTGCCCTAATGTTCTGGGCTTTAGACTTACACATGATAAATATTGCCTCTGGAGCATGAATTAGACTGTAAGGAGAAAGAAGGAGATACCAAGTGCAACCAGAAAATGATACTGCCTTCTGTAAAATATCTCTGTAGCCAGCGGAGGCCTTAAACTTGCAATCTCCTGTTTTCGTTATTTAAAAACCTATCTCTTACTTCTATTTACTTGTTTATTTGTTCTTGGTTTTTGCAGGTAGGGTCTTGATATGTAGCCCTGGCTAGCCTCCTATTGGTTGGTCTGGGTGAATACAATAATATCTCCTATGGTTGTCCAAGTAGGACAGGACAGGAGCTATCTTGAGTTACAACTTAAATATCTAGGTGTCTGAGTCTCCATTTGGATTCTTGCCCCCAGGGTCCTGGTATGCTGCAAGCAGATCATACTAGATTTTGAGAAACTATTACAACCACTCCTTTGCAGTTCTGTGTTCAGTGACAGTTTGTAGCTTGGTATCAACGTGGTAGGAGAATTTACACCAGGGAAATCATCAAATGCTACTAATCAGAATTTTTTTCTGGGTTTTAAATATTTGCATATTCTGCCTAGATCCCACAAATGTGGGGAGCAGGCTTGTCTCCTCACAAGCGGTTCCCCCAGGGAACATCTGTCTTGGGCTCTTTGCACGTCCATTTTCCTCCCACAGCACTTCAGCAATCAGGAGGTGATACAGCTCTTCATAGTTGCTTTCCTTGTTTTTTTGTCCACGCCTGGCTTGTTCATATGGCATGTCATCCTTCAGTAAATCTCCTCATTGGTCAGCTTGGTTTCTTGCCCTTTTCTGTAACTAGGTCCAAATTTACACTCCCACAACCAATAGGATTGTGTAAGAGCTGGGAAGAGGGAAAAGGGTAGAGAGCAGACAGAATCACCTGCCCCAGACTAGGCTGATTATGTATTCTACCCTTGGAACAATGCACTATGACAACTTTGGAATGTTCTTGGCCCCTTGTGGAGGCATATGCCTTTAGTCCCAGTATTTGGGAGGCAGAGGTAGGATATCTGTGAGTTTGAGGCTGCCTGGTCTATATAGTGAGCCCCAGTACAGCCAGGAATATGTTGAGATCCTGTCTCAAAAGAAAAGTTCACAGCTCCTGTAAAGAGGCACCTCAGTTCTGTCATCCTGCAGGCTATTGACCCTTGCTTTGAGTGCATAAGCTATTCACTATCCTACCAAAATATACCTTTCTTTCTATTCAATCTAATATCCTTAAAGTCACCCTATAATGAGACCAAGCTTTGACCAGAGATTGTTGCGGGATTCCCGGTGACAGAGAGGAAAAGGAGATAATCAGGAGATGCCAGCCAGATGTGGAATGAATGGGATAGATGTAAAAGCCACATGGTAGAATGTAGATTAATAAAAATATGGGTTAATTAAAGTTATGAATCAGTGGGACAAGCCAAAGCTAAGGTTGAGCTTTCATAATAAGTCTCCATGTCATTATTTGTAAACTGGCAGGCCAAAGGAAGGTCCGACTACAAAAGATGAGATTTTGGGGGGTGGGGGTGGGGTCAGCATAACATGAAGATGCATTCAAGGCCAGGAGAGGCCCTGGTCATCACGTCTTTTTGCCATACACCCTCCACCAGTGTAATGCCCCCTGTCATGAGCCTTCTTCAAGGAGAACAGATGGGCTGCCCAATCTTGGAATCTTAAAGAACAAAGACAGAAAATCTCAGAACTGCCAACCACAGCCAGTTTATGTAAAGGACTTTCAACCATGACAGCTGTCTTCCTAGCCTTTAAATCCCACCAACTAAATTATCAGCACCAAGAGCCAGAGATCTGTCCTTGTGACGTAAGTTAAAGTGTTTCTGTCTGCATGGTAGAGGCTATGGCCATCATGTAGTATCTTTCATGAGCTCCTAGCTCTAATATATGAAGAAAGTTTTTCTTATTTTACACCATTTACTAAATCAGGCTCTTAAATGAGTCTAATCAATATTTTCACCTTTTTCATTGTTTATTTGAGACTGGTTTTTACTCTGTAGCCTATGCTGGTCAGGAACTTGCTAGGTTGCACAAGCTGGCCTGAAATATGTGGTGATCCTCCTGCCTCAGGCTACTAAGTACTAGGATTGCAGGTATAAGACACTATATTTAGATGGACTTCTCCTTCATCCCTCCCTCCTTTCCTCTCTTCTTCTACTCCTCCATTCCTCCCTTCCTTCTTTTCTCCTTCTCTCCCTTCCTTCTTCCCTCCCTCTTTTCCTTCCTCCTTCCTTCCTTCCTTTTCCCTTCCCTCCCCTCCCCTCCCCTCCCCTCCCCTCCCCTCCCCTCCCCTCCCCTTCCCTTCCCTTCCTTTCTTTCCTTGGTTTCATGTAGCCCAGGCTGCCCTCAAACTTATCGTTCCAATTTTAGTATATGTGCTGCCGAAGCGAGCACGTGCCCTCAAACTTAATAGGTAGCTGAAGATGACCTTGAACTTCTGATCCTCCTGCCTCAACCTCCTGAGTGCTGGGATCATGAGCATTCAACAAAAGTTGCCCAGGGTTATGTGACTCTTGAAATAGAGCCAGGGCCTTCTGCTTTCTAGGCAAGCACTGAACAGACCAGGTTACATCTTTCCCTAGGTTTTTCCATCTTTAAAAGGAAAATTCTTGTGTAATTTTTAATGACTATACTCAATTATATCAGATAATCTTACACACTCTTTAGTGGTGATCAACTATGGCAACTGAAGACTACAAGTTTGTAGAAAAGCCATTTGGGGAAACTCTTGCTGTCCAGCAGTGTCCAGGACTCCCAGAGGACAGGAAGGAAAGTCTTCAAGAAAACAAAGAGGGGAGGGAGTATAGGAAGACTGTCCATGCATGCAAGAGTGCTAGGAGTTAATGAAACTTGTATGCCCTGCTTGTTCTGCTCGGTATGCTGAAAGGGTCTGTGTGGTGATATATTGTGTCTCCCAATATATTGTGCACCCTAAGAGATAAGACCATTTAGCAGTTCATCTTACAGGTCTGCTATTGGGTTATCTGTTTGGGGCAGAGACTGAGATCAGACATCATCTGCATCTGAACTGGGATTTCTTCTGTAGAGCAGAGCTGGTCACAAAGGTGACAAGAGCTTGGAGTTCCATGCTGGTGTTTTCCTGACATTGGTCTTGGATTCTTGTTGCATTTCATATTTCTAATCCCATGGCCTTCTCCCCATCTCAAAGAAAGAGAAGAGATAGAGAATTAATATGATTAATGGCTGGAAATGACAAGTTACAAAAAATTTAAAAAAAAATCCAACCCACTGAGTGTATTGTCTTTGCAGTACGTTATCAAATGCAGCATTTTTCTGGTCTCTCTGTGTTTGAAGATTTACTTATTTGTATTGTGTGTGTGTGTGAAGGAGTGTCTGTCTGCATGTATGTATATGGCTCACATGCATGCAGTGCCTGAGGAGGGCAGAAGAGGGTGAGGAAACTGAAGATCCAGCTTGTGTTGAGCCACCATGTATGTGCTGGGAACTGAATGGAGCCCTCTGCAAGATAAGTTCCGTTATCCGCAGAGAGTCTCTCCAGCACCTAGTCTGTTTATGAAACTATTTGGAGATTCACCTTCTGGTCTTGCTAACCACAGCTGATGGTGAATAATGTGGACCCTAACCGGCCCAATCACATTTCACCTGTAAACTTAGAGTCTAGACTATTTCAAACATTCCTTTGTTTGTCTGGGGCTATTGCTCAGTGTCAGAGCACTTGTCTAGTATTCATGAGGCCTTGGGCTTGAAACCTCCACCTTATTTTGTAAACAGAAACAACACTAACCCAAAACCTTTGTTTGTTCAGAACAACCTCAGACTTACAGAAAAGCTGAAAAGCAGCACACAGGCGCACACATACACACATACACACATACACACACACACACACACACACACACACAGGTGTGCACACACACACTTAAATCATATTATAGTCAGCTTCTTGTGCAATGATCCATGCCCCTAGGTGATTTAGTGTTTCTTGGAGGTAAAAATATTCTCCCATATAATCAAATTCAGACCCCAAACAAAGAAATCAACACTGATGGATCATTACCAGTTAAAATCAAGTCCATTCACCTAACATCATCCTTATATTAATAAAAGGGTTTGTTCACAATTATTTCTTATATTTTTCTTGTTTAGATCTTGGTCTATTTAAAGACTTTTGCCAGTTATCCAAACTAAAACTGTGGCAGGACGTCTTTCTCTGCCACACCCACAGACTTCTTGTAAGTACTACCCCTGGAGACCTCAGGTCACAAGGCTCCACCACTAGACTACTCTGGCAGCCAGGCCTGATCCCTGGATGCATGTGATGGATCCCATGCGCCCCACCCTGCCTTTAGTCGCCGGGCCCTGACCCTGAGGAGCTCCAATGGCCGGGCCCTGCCCCTAAAGAGTTCCAATGGCTAGGCCCTGGCCCCTAAGTAGCTCCAATGGGGGATGAGGGAGTGGGGGGGGGGCTACCCCTAAGGAGCTCCAAGCGCAGGCCCTGGCCCCTAAGACTTACCTAACTGCTGTAATGGCCCTTCCCAGCCCCTCAAGGCAGGAGAGTGGCCAGGCCCTGCCCTATAGGAAAAAAGAAAAACAAGATCAGGCCACAAAATCCCACCAATCCCCAAGCTTACCTCAAAATTAGGCCACATACACCCTCCAATCCCAGGCCACCCTGGAAAGCTCCAACTGCCCTCTTGTCCCCCCTTCCCCCTCCTCCCGAGAAACCCTATATAAACCTTGTCTTCTGCTCAGTTCCCTTCTGCTTCTTACTGAAGCAGAGGCAGCTACCCTCCTCGGTTTTTCCCTCTCAATAAGTATCTTGTGTGAGGTCTGTTGTGAGGTGTGACTTTGTGGTATTCCTTGGCTCCCAAATGCAAGAATATTTTTCCCTTCAGAGCTGTAAGACTCCCACTGGGGAAACCTCCCCACCCCTAGCAGAGCTCACTTCCATTAAGGGAAGATTGTTCCCTCAGAGCTGTAACACTTACGGTGGTACCCTGACTTGCTCTGGGAATATGTTCCTTTTGCTCTTCTGTGCATCTGGAGGCTCCTTTTGTGGCTCTGTTTAGCACATGGTGCTGGCAGCTGGCTATGCCTAGCTTGGGTCAGTCGAGCAGGCTAGTGAAAGGGAAAAATCAGTAGCCATCTTGAGAGACACTTCCCCCTCCCCTCCTCCAAAGGTATTTGCTGACCAGCAGTTTTAGAAGTGATCAGAAGTTGAACTTATAAGGCTGGGACAATAAATTTATGTATCCTGGACTTGGCAAAACAAGATATGGGGAGTAATGGGCTCCACTGACCAGAAGTTGAACTCAGGGGAGAGTAGGACTGCAACAATAAATCTGAATGTGTATATCCTGAGTTCAACAAAAGCAGGACATAGGGAGTAAAAATTTATGTCTCTGTAGATACCCTGAATCCTGTTAGCCATCAGTAACCTTATGCTTATAGTTCAGCCAGTAACTTCAAAGAACTACCTCACCCTTAGCTCCCTCGTCCAATCCCAAACTGCATGTAAACTTTTCCTATATAAACCTTTAAAGTGAGTGCTCAGGGCTGTCCTCCTCCATCCGCTATGTCAGATGTTGGACGTGGGACCAAGCCCAAGCTTGCTTGTTATCAATAAACCCCTTTGTGTTTTGCATTGGATATTGGCTCTGTGGTGGTCTTGCTTGGGGGTCTTGCGACGTGGGCACAACAGCTACCCCACTGTTTTGGGGGTGCTTTTGCTTGCCCTTCCATGAGAGCTGAGCTTTATGCCTTCAAGCACCAGCCAGGAGCTGCATCTACCTGCTCCAGCTCTGGGAAGATGCTGG
Source organism: Peromyscus californicus insignis (assembly GCF_007827085.1). NCBI lineage: Eukaryota > Metazoa > Chordata > Mammalia > Rodentia > Cricetidae > Peromyscus > Peromyscus californicus. Next base: position 114,863,903 of record NW_026294595.1, read on the forward strand.
GCTGAGCTGCAGCAGGCGTTTCTACCTAGTCTCCTGTGGAGTAGTGCACCAGCTGCCCACAGGCCCTATGCTTGCATATATGGGCCTCCATGTTGTATGGCAAATGTAACAGGTCTTTTTTTGGACCGCCAACTCCCAAACAATGACACAGAGACTTTTTATTAATTATGAGAGCTTGGCCTAAGCTTAGGCTTGTTCCCAACTAGCCCTTAAAACTTAAATTAACCCATTTATATTAATCTACATTCTGCCATATGGCTCATTACCTCTCCTCTATACTGTACATCCAATTTCCTCCACATCTCACTGGCGAATCTCTAGCTCTCTGATTCTTTCCCAGAGTTCCTATCTCTGCCCAGAAGTCCCATCTATCCTCTCCTGCCTAGCTATTGGCCATCCCGCTCTATATTAAACCAATCAGAAGGTACCTTAGGCAGGCAAGGAAGGACAGAGACACATCTTTACATAGTGTAATTAAATATCCTACAACAGTCTGGCACCCCTCTGGTACTCTTGGAGGTGGAGGTATCCTCAGCTACCATCTTTGAGGCTATTTCTTCACCTGACCCTGTTGCCCCACCCTTGAAGCCACAGTCCTGCAGTTTCTTTAGGCCCAACTGGGCTATTGCATCCCTTCCTGCCCTCTCTGCCCACCTTCCCTTTAGAGCTACCTATAATCCCACAGCTCCCCTAGGCCCTCATGGCTTTTGTGACTATTCCTCAACTCTTTCCTGTGGATAAGACCACCCTTCTAGAGCTCAGTCTTTGTCCTCACCTTCTGGTCTTGTTTCAGGGTTTCTATTGCTGTGAAGAGACAACATGATCATAGTAACTCTTATAAAGAAAAACATTTAATTGGGTAGTGTAGCTAGAGTTTTCCTGCTTGGCCCACAGTCAGGACAAATCTCTCTCACCTGCCAGTCCCACAGCTGCTCAGACCCAACCAAGTAAACACAGAGACTTATATTGCTTACAAACTGTATGGCCGTGGCAGGCTTCTTGCTAACTGTTCTTACAGCTTAAATTAATCCATTTCTATAAATCTATACCTTGCCACATGGCTCGTGGCTTACCGGCATCTTCACATGCTGTTTGTCATCGTGGCGGCTGGCAGTGTCTTTGACTCAGCCTTCCACTTCCCAGCTTTATTCTCCTCCTTGTCCCGCCTATACTTCCTCCTGCCTGACCAATCAGTGTTTTATTTACTAACCAATCAGAGCAACACATTTGCCATACAGAACATCCCACAGCAGGGTAGCTCACTTACAACTCAAAGGTCCAGTCCATTATCATCATGTTGGGGTATGGCAGCGTGCAGGCAGACACGGTGCTGGAGAGGTAGCTGAGAGTTCTACTTCTTGCAGGCAACAGAAATTAAACTGAGACACTTGAGCATATATGAGACCTCAAAACCCACCTCCACAGTGACATACTTCCTCCAATATGGCCACACCTACTCCATCAAGACCACACTGCCTAATAGTGCCACTCCTTTTGGGGGCCATTTCCTTTCAAACCACCACAGGTCTCCTTGGCTTCTGGCTTCAGGAAAGCCCAAATACCAGGCACTGAATCTCCCTTCTGGATTAGCCAGGCTAAGCCCCTGGCTCCTGTTGAGTGCACTGACTGAGTCCTGAGGATGCCCATGTCTACAGGTTTCAGTGACATTTTTCCTCCTAGGCCCTTCTCTTGTCCGTAGGAACGTGCCTTCCATACCCTCTCATTCTCCCTTGGGATGCCTCTTAGAAAACCTCCAGCCTCTCCACCTGATGCCTAACCTGAAGGGCCCTAAATTTATTCGCTTTTGTAATTGAATTTTACCTTAATACCCCTAGAATATCAATCTAAAGGGCTGCATAATGGCACCCTAGATCCTAATATTATTCAGAATATTTACAAACACTGCAAGCAAAGAGGACATGGAAAGATCTTCTTTATTCCCCATTTCTTTTTTCTGCTCCAAGCCCTGTTTGTTTTTGTCTGGTTCACGCCCCTCTTCCTATAGTTGGAATTTTTTTTTGAGCCACCAACCAAATAAAGACATGGAGACTTATTATTAATTATGAATGCTTGGCCTTAGCTTAGGCTTGTCCCACTGACTCTTTTAACTTAATTTAACCTGTTCCTATTCATCTATATTTGCTTCGGGTCTTTTAACATTTCTTTCATTCTGTATGTCCTACTTTCCTGCTTCCTCCGTGTCTGTCTGTCTGGCCATGGCATCTCTCTGGTGTCTCCTTTTCTTTCATCCCCTGAACCTAAATTCCTCCTCCTGTTTATTCTTCCTGCCTAGAAGTCCCACCTATACCTCCTCCCTCGCTACTGGCCATTCAGCTTTTTATTAGACCAACCAGGTACCTTAGGCAGGTAACATATCTTCATATAATCAAACACATGCAACACATCTTTCCATAGGTAAACAAATATTGTACAACATAAACAAATACAGCACATCTTTACACAGTTAAATAAATGCAACACATCTTTGCATAGTTAAACAAATATTCTGCAATCCCCATGGAATAAACGTCTGGTCTTTTATGTTATTGCTCATGAATCTGTAAGTTTGTTGCCATGTAGGAGTGGGAGGTGGGTCATAGCAAAGAAGTAGGCCAGCTGCAGACACTTTGCTGGCTGGTGCATGTCTCAGCTCCCTCCTGCAGCACCCTCTGTAGCCAGGGCTCAAAAATTTCCCGTCCCTAAGCCTTCTTTGTTCTTTACTAAATTCAGTTTTACAGGAATTCAGGTGTCCTTTAGATATGAGTGGAATTAGACTGTTGTTTCATGCTGTCCCACCTAAATTAAAAGCTGGCTCTGGAGTTGGGGTATGGTTCCCCTCTTCTAGACCTAAGCATGCTTGTGTAAAGGTTTCCTTCAAATTCTCTGTCCCATATCAGGCAATCCACCTGACCATGTGACAGAGGAAGAAAAGTAAAACAAAATAAAGGGACAGACTATTCCCAATGGGACTGTTGCTATTCATCTCATACTCTTTGGGTTTTGGTTAAACTCTCTAAAGCTTTTGTTAAGGTGTGTGTGTGTGTGTGTGTGTGTGTGTGTGTGTGTGTGTGTGTGTGTGTGTGTGTATCAAGATTTGTAAGACTATTATATAAATTTTCTGTACCTCAAGATTAGTAAGCATATTGGGTATGATTAAAAACCTGTAAAATCTGTAACAAAAGGGGTAACTTAAAACTTGTAAGACTGAGGCTGATAGTTTAAAATGTATACACAGGTAGTCTTAAAGGGAACTGGGCTTGCTACCATTCTAGCTTCTGTACCCTCATCAGGATGGAGGTAGCCATGTGGTTGACAGCCATCTTTGCTAGGCTTGGAAAGGATGGATTTTACCATGTGACTTCACTCTCATCTTGATTAAAAGTGACCACATGAGCCAGGCGGTGGTGGCGCACGCCTTTAATCCCAGCACTCGGGAGGCAGAGCCAGGCGGATCTCTGTGAGTTCCAGGCCAGCCTGGGCTACCAAGTGAGTTCCAGGAGAGGCGCAAAGCTACACAGAGAAACCCTGTCTCGAAAAACCAAAAAAAAAAAAAAAAAAAAGTGACCACATGACATAAGCCAACCAAGGAAAAAAACCAATTCCTTCTAGCCATGAAGCACAAACCGGATGATTTGTCCACTATTTTCGATCACCTCGTGGTTGCTGGGAACTAAGCCCAAGTCCTCTGTAAGAAGAGCAAGTGCTGTTAACTGCTGAGCCATCTCTCCAGCCCCTCAAAATTTATCTTGAATCTTAAATGCAAGGAAAAAAATCTTTAATAACATACAAATTGGACCTAGAACTCAGTGGAAACTGGCATATGGTTTTCTCATCATCTCAGCCCCAGTGGGCTAACAAGACCATGCTATGAGCAAAGTAGGCTAAGTGAGGGTCCATCCCTTGGGCGGCCATCCTTTCCTGGCACTGATTTATTTCTGCCTCTGGATTCTGGACTACAGGACTTCACCATTCTCACATTTTGTGACATTTTCTTTTTCATTTCTTTTCAGACAGGGTCTCTCTATGTAGTCCTGACTGGAACTCACTATGTAGACCAAGTTTGACTTGAAACTCACAGATATCCACCTGCCTCTGACTCCCAAGTACTGGACTAAAGGTGTGCACCACCACACCTGGTTTCTTGTGACTTTTTCTTAAGCTAGTTTGGGTTGGTTTCACAGTTTGTATATGGTTTGGGTGTGTCCCATGGAGGGTCACATCCTGGAAGCTAGGTTCCCAGTGTGACATTGTTGACCTACTATGGTCTTAAAGAGGTGGGACCAATGCTGGAAGTCTTTAACTCGGTGTGGGCACCACTGTCTAAAGAGGTTAGTATTGGTCTTCAGAGTTTATATAGCTCTTCTGGAAATAAGGCCACCTCATGTATGCTACCTCAGCTGTAAGCCCTCGAATCTCTGGTTTTCTTTTTCTCCATCATGTTGTGACCCAAGTAAAGGGGCTCTCAGAGGCTGAGTGGACAAGGGCACTTGACCTTGGACTCCTTTTATTTTTCAGACAGGTTCTCTTGTAGCTCATGCTGGCATTGAATTTGCTATATAGGTGAGACTGACTTTGAACTCCTGATCCTCTTGCCTCTACCTCCCAAGTACTGAGATCACAGACCTGAGCTACCTGCCTCTGAGCTTGGATTTTCAGCCTCTAAATCTGTGATTAACATATTTGTAGTGGGTAGCCATTCCAGCTTTGATCTGGAAGTTCCAACCCCCATTGAGACTTCGGCAACTGTCACGCCTACAAGGCGGGGCCAAGGGAGGCACCTGGGGACCCGAGATCTGGATCGGCGGGCGCTCTCTCTGTTGCGGGAACCTGGACTGGAGAGGTGGACCAAGCAGAGCTCCAGAGAACACCGCTGGACTGTGCGATACACCTTCCCCAGACCCCGCGACCTACCTATCCCTTAATTTGTTAAGTTACACCATTAAATAAATCTCCTTTTAACTACGTGGAGTGGCCTAATAATTTCACCAATACATACTTTTTTTTTTTAAACTTTATAAAGTACTTGGCTTCAAGTATTCTATTATAACAACGGAAAATGTGCTACATTCCTAAGGCAATAGGGACATTGAGGTTCATTGGCATACAAAGAAATCTGGAGTGCATTTCCTGTGTGGTCCCTGATAATTTGTTGAGTTTTCTAGTGGAACCCTATAATTGTCGCAGAATGTAATGTCTAGGTTATCCATTTGAATGGAGGAACATAGGGAATCAATAATTACTTTCAGAGTTTATACTTAATTAATGAGTTGCTGTTGGAATAAGCCCATTTTCAGCTAGGCATAGCCACATACGCCTGTGGTCACAACATTCAGGAGGCTGAGGCAGGTTTGAGATCAAGAATTCAAGACCAGCCTAGGCAAATAGAGATTCTGCCTTGAATCACATAAAATAAAACTTAAAAGTCTCTTATAAAGTATCTTTCTTTCTTAATTTGATAACCCCCCCCAATTTAATGTACAATTTTTTTTTTTTTGAGGCAGTCTCATTCTGTAACCAAGGCTTTGCTTGGATGGAGTTCATGTCAATCCTCCTGCCTGAACCTTCTGAGATCTGGGATTACAGACATGAGTCACCATAGCCCTCAGATGAACTCTTTGCAATATGGTAAATTACATTGTTTTCTTTACTGGCCCAGGAGAAAAGATACTGATAATTAAGTTCAGATTTTTTCAAGAAAAAAAATATGACATGTAGTTAAGACAAAAGCACATATAGTGCTGGGGAAATTTTATTTTAAAATTTAAAAATTAATGAAGGCACTTCAGAAGCCCCAAGCAGGCACTTCTCTCAGCTTCTCCAGGACACACTTCCAAGCTAGTCTGTTTGCTTTGGCACTCTCACACCATGTAGAGATTTTTGTCTCCACCGCTTGGCAGATTTGGGGTAATGTAGAACCCACACTTAAGGCTTGGCACAGAATCTCTCACACACTCTTCATTTCCCATGTGCCTGAGTCTGGCAGCTGCTTCTGTATAAATGTTTGGAGGAAGGTGATGATGTGAACCCAGAGATGCTGAGAACAGTTTGGAACTAAAATGCCAGGCACACCAGCACAACAGAGGCCCAGTTGCTTTCTAGGGGAGTTTGTCTCACTTCCCTTGACTTGTGTCCACATCCAAAAATCTGGAAACCTCACAGTTTCTAAGCATCCTGTTCCAGTAAGTGCAAGTTGCCATCAGTTTCATCAGTTTGAAAAGGTTGCTTTAATAATATGGAGAAATGGGGCTGGGGATTTAGCTCAATTATCAGAGTGTTTGCCTAGTATGCAGGAGACCTGGAGTTTGGTTTATCAGTGCTGCATGTCCTGGGCATGCTGGGTCACATGTGTAATTCCAGGAGTTGGGAGGTAGAGGCAGGAGGATCAGAGGCTCAAGGTCTTACAGTCTGGACTATGTGAACATTGCCTCAGGAAAGTGGAAGGGCAATATGGTCCACAAAGGTTCTAATGCCACTGTGCTGGTATCTGTATTACATGAGCTACGGACGAAAGAGCAAGCAATAGTGACCAAGTATCAGGTGCCTATGGAGAGCCTGCTCCAAGGCCACCACCAGGGTAAGGCAAGAAAATCCATGAAGGCGGTGGATAGACCTTTTCTATCTGAGGGTATTCAGAAACAAGTTTCTGTCTATCTGACTAGTAAAATGAGAAAACACACATGCTTTCCGATGGTGAAGACCATCCATAAAAAGCTGCATCACACTTAACAGTAAAAGACAATACTTCCTTTCTAAAAGGAACAAGCCAAAGATAGCCACACTGACCACTCCTTCAGTGCAACACTGGAAGTTCTAGCCCCTGAAATAAGAAAAGCACACAGACTGGAAAGGAAAAATGAAACAATGAATGACATTGTTATCTGCATAGGAAATCACAAAGAATTCGAAAGAGTGCAACTGACTAGTTGAGTGGTAATTGCACATATATTTTATAAGAAATTACCAAACCATTTTGTATCTACAGAAATATAATTGATTCTCGTGAATTCTTTGTTTTTCTTATTTCAGAAAGGAAAGCATGCTTATAAAGGTATAGAGGAAAAGGACAAGTTACGCTTTTCTGAATAATTCAGAAAGGGGACTTACTTACAACCCAGAGTGGCTGCCTGTAAACTACTGAACTAGGTGCAGGGGTTCTGGGAAGAAAATGGTCACTGATGCCCATCTCTTAGTATGGTTTAAGGTAGTCCACCTTCCTCGGAGTCTTCCCTCAACCAAAGTAATTGAACTGGGATGTTATGTCTCCACCCAGGCCAAAGACTCCACTCCATTGACCAGGAGTCTTTTCTACTCTAACAGGGGCCTGGTATTCTTTTCTTGTATACCTAGATTTCACTTGCTAAGGTTTTGTTCAAGATTTTTAAGCCTGGTTTTCAAAGACAGATCTCCAGAATCTAGCTACATTGCTGTATACTAACAAGCCTACCATGTGATTTGATTTGTTCTGTCTGTCTGTTCTTGGTATTGTCTTAGTTAAGGTTTCTATTGCTGTGAAAAGACACCATGACCATGGCAGCTATTATAAAGAAAACATTTAATTGAGGGGGCTCACTTACAGTTTCAGTGGTTCAGTCCATTATTATCATGGCAAGGAGCATGGCAGCAGGCAAGCAGATTTGGTACTAGAGAAATAGCTGGGAGACCTACATCTTAGATGCAACAGGAAGTTGACTGAGACACTGGGTGGTATCCTGAGCATAAGAAATCTCAAAGTCCACCCCCACAGTGACACACTTCCTCCCAACAAGGCCATATCAACTCCAACAAAGCTATACCTAATAGTGCCACTCCCTATGAGATTATGGGGGCCAATTACATTCAAACTACCACAGGTATCAAAGATATACTGGTCTTATATAAGTTGAGAAGTATTCTTTTAGAAGAGATTGAAAAAAAAATAATAAAGGGAGATATCAACTAAACCCTCCCACCTTCCACAGAAACTCATTTAACAAGTAGACTTCACCTATATATAAAATACAAAACTAATAATTTTATAAGAAGATATAACCGTAAGCAAGGGCACAGTGAAACCACAGAACTTAAATTCTACATGGGTAGAAAGCTTTATTGGGGATATCTCCTGAATAGCCTATGCTACACAGAGAAACCTTGTTTCAAAAAACAAACAAACAAAACCAAAAATAAAATAAAAAGAGAAAAAGAGCCAGTGTGCTCAACTATTTGCTTCACTAGTAAAAGGAGACTTAACAATTTCAGCAGTAACTTAGAGACAAAGGCTCTAAAATAAAGAAAAACAAACAAACAACAAAATGACAACAACACAAAACTAATGCAACTGATGAGAACCTGAGGTAGAAGCTGGTCAGGTAGAGCAGGGATCCCAAGTAGCAACTTGGAGTCTTTGTCAAAGGCCAGGAATGCTCAAAGGGAGTTCTGGTCCTTGGTTCCTTGTCGTCTCCTAACCCTGCCCAGATGCTAAAAGTGAGGATGTAACAACTCAGAGGATATCCCAATACCTTGTGTGTGGGCCAAGTGGATGGACAGACTACCTCCCCCTGCCTTGCCCCAGTGTCTGCCATCAGCCCTCTGAAAAGACCCCAGACTACTAGCTTGATGGTACCTCATTTCCTGGAACCCACTCTTACTAGATAGGAGCTCTGCTTTCTGTGAATTCCCATCCACGAATCAATAACAAACTTCTAACTCACCCTCTGTGTTCTGTGAACTTCATTCTTTGAATTCACCAGACGATAACTTGGAAGTCACTGACTCAGTCAGAGTTTTATGTGAACCTGAGTATCTGGCATCCCAGCCCCTGAGAGGCCTACTTGAAGCAAGAACTAAGTTCCTGTGGACTCAAAAGATAACTCATTTTTCTGGTATCATAATCCACTAAAGAGTTGAGTTTCTCAGGAACTCCTTAAATCAAGGAGTAGTTCTGGCCTATAATCTCATAACTCAGAGTAAGAGGAAGATGTGAGCTTAAAGCCAGTCTGAGCTACATAGCAAGACCCTGTCTCAAACCAAGGGCTGGGATGTGGCTTGGTGGGAGAATACTAACTAGCCTAGTGCATATGGGCTAGGTTTTATTCCTAGTACTGAAAAAAAAAAAAAAAATCAAACCAATTACATTTGAATCTCTACTTGATCTGAATTAGAGGTAACAAAAATTTCCTTGAAATAAGAAGTGTCTGTAAGGGCGGTGGTGGTACACACCTTTAATCCCAGCACTGGGAGGCAGAGGCAGGCGCATTTCTGTGAGTTTGAAGCCAGAATGGTCTACAGAGCGAGTTCCAGGACAGCTAGGGGCTACACAGAGATATCTTGTCTCAAACATTCGTGAGGTGGGGGTGGAAGGTGTCTGTAAATTATACTCATAATCACCCTATGATGTCATTCACAGTGATTGGTCAGTGTTGGAGAATTCAGACATATCCCAGGAGCATTTTCTGGATGAACAGCCCAACAGGGGTGCTTTATAACAAAGACAGTCTTGTGTAGAGGTTCTATTGTTCTTTATTATAATGAGCAATTTATGTAACAGGTGCTATTTTTTTCCTTCCTCTTTCAGAAACTGTTTAAACTGCCAGGATTTTGATATTGCTCTGAGATTTGCATCTTTAAAAAACATGCTTTCTTGGTAAACTTAGGTTTTTACACTAAAGATGGCAACATTAACATTAAACATAAACCCAGAAAATTTATACTGCCTTTCAGAAGGGGCTGTATCGTTAATTGCTACAGTCCATTTTGGTTTTATTTCCTTTAACTTAGACAAAGCACATTCAGTTTTCCTGTGAGTGGTCAGTTAATAGTTCTTACAATCTATACCAGATGGCCTTTAATCTTACAAAGAATTGGAGTTTCCTTTATACCAGCATACCCATCCCTCCAAAATATTCTAAAAATCTAAAGGACAGGTGGATTTCTTGTTGTTGTTGCTATAAATAGAAAAATGACTGCAGAGTCCACGAACATTTCAAATGTAATTATGGGCAATGTAAAAATCAAACTGCCTTTCCAAGGAACTGTCTTCTTAAACAGTTAGTCATACTTTCAGGTATTTTTTTCTAGAATAGTCAGTCTGAAGTGCATATAATGAAACAAACCAACACTATACAAACTAGTAAAAATACAAACTAGTAAAAACATCTTGTACTTTTATTCGTAGGTTAGTTCTATATGCAAATTACTAAGCATGGAAAAAAAGTTCACAGCTTCCATCCTTTTTGATAGAGAAATAAGTTATCTCAGTAGCTACTTAGATCTGTCCCCTGCCTTCAGAGAGATTAAGGTGCTTATAAGGTATATATATGTATTTTTTAAATTTATTTTTAATCTTTACACAGAAGAATGGACACCATTTTTTACATATATTGTAAAAAGTCTTCTAGAAAGCTAAATTAGAGTAACACTGTACTTGTAGGAAATGAACTTCATACAATATAAAAATCTTATAAATTCTATAGTTCATATAATTATGACAAATCTGTGGAAATACACAGTATAAAATGTGAATATATGAATTATTTACAATTAGAACAATTATGTAAGGGAAACATTTTTAAAAAAAATTTACGTGTGTGACTATTTTGCCTGCATTTATGTTTGTGTGGGCATTATGGGCACACAATGCTCACAGAGGCCACGAGAGGCACTGGATCTCCTGGAACTGGAATTACATACGGTTGTGACCTGCCATGTGGGTGCTGGGAAGCAAACTCAGATGCTCTGCAAAAGCACCTTTGTTCTTTACTGTGGAGCTGTCTCTCTAGTCCCAGTGAAGAACAACTTCACGATGGTCAGAAAAGGATATTTTTTCATACTCTAGAAAGGTGGCTTCACCCCCATTATCCCTTATACTATTTCTGTGTACTTGAGATCACAAAGACAGTACCCAGTTATTTGACTCTCTGTTTTTTTCTCGCTTGGAATTGTTCTGTTTTGTTTTTCACAGATTTAATCAGCAAAGACAAGGCAGGATCTATGGGCCGCTTCTGTGCTGGCTTTCCCGTGTCCTGCTGAGCTCGTTCTACTGCTTGAGTAAGTAGTTCTTCTTTGCGTTCTCGCTGCCGGGCTTTCTCCTCAAGAATTTTTTCCATAGCTTTTGTTTTCTTGAAATTAGGATCAGAGGGATCCAAATTGAACAAGTGGGAAGTGTACATTGCCTGAAACCGTGTGTCGCTAACATTTACCTGCAAATCCAAAAGGAACAAATAGGTAAATAAAGGCAAAGAGCTGTTGCTTACTAGTACACAAGTGTGCACACTGTGCAATAAGACATTAGAACCATTTCTACAATTTCAATGAGTTTTTTACTTTGTTATTTGAGACAAAGTCTGTCTTTTAATTCTAGGCTGGACTGGAACTTGCAGGTTTTGAACACAGGATCCTCCTGGCCTTGGCCTCCTGAGAGCTGGGATTACAGGAATGTGCCACCATGTCCAGGGTAGACTCAATGGAATCATAAGGCCTGTGCTTCAACCACAATGTGAAAGGTGTGCTGTTCTCTTCCCCCACACCAATCTATTTGAAAGAGAAGAATAGTGGCCTGTGTGTATAGTGGTCTGTAACTTGGGATGATTACTTTGACTGACTAGAGAAGTAGTTCCCAAGGCTTCCGCTCCTTGCTTAGCATAAGACTGACTTCTGTCCATCATAAATAAGTCAACTGCGACACTGTCTAACTGCCCGAGTTTAAGCAGTCACTGCACTCTGTGTAATTTTAAGAAATTTTAAACTTGGTATCAAGAAAAAGTAGCTACTAGCTAAACCAGGTAGCATGGGGCAGTATTCCCAGATACTCAGGAGGCTGACTCTGAAGGATTTCAAATTCAAGGCCACCTTGGGCAGCTGTTTCAAAATGCAAAATGGTAGTTGCAGAGGCTGCTCAATGGTAGAGTGCTTGCCTAAACCCATGTAAAGTGCCAGGTTCAATCACCCTGGAAACGTGTGGGGGTGGAGAAGGGGGAGCAAAGAAATCCACCCTCCAGTCCAAGATTTGGTAAGCTACAAACCCCAAACTATCCTCTATGTTTCTACAGAAAGCATTATGGTTCTAGCTTGAAAAGTGTACCCTTCAATCCAGCCAGGCTTAGTAATGAACAACAAAGAAAAACCTGAGTCTACTGGACAGGGATCATAGCTTTACTTAGTTACAGTGATGGCAACAGACAGGATACCAAGAACAACAAAGGAAATCTCATGAAAATTCTGTGTGCGTGCACGTGTATGTGCATATGTACAGGTGCCTGTGCCTGCATGTAGAGACTAGAGGTTGATGACAGGTATCTTCCTTTATTGCTCTCTACCTTATATTTTTGAGACGGTTTCTTTCATGGAAGCTGGAGTGTGGTGATATTTTATTTGTATGTTAATAAATAAAGTTTGGCTGGAGATCAGAGGACATAGCAAGCCATAAACACAAAAGTCAGGCAGTGGTAGCACACGTCCTTCTGATCACTTGGCAGGCAGGGTCTCTGTGTGTTCAAGGACACACTAGGGAACAGCCAAGCATGGTGACACACGTCTTTAATCCCAGTACCAACCATAGGGGGACCTGGAGGACTATAAAGACAGGCAAGGAAGTGAGGTAGCTGGGCTAAGAGCCAATGAGAGGGCAGAAGAGCAAGGCAATAAAGGTGCATATTAGACAGGAAGTGGTCCTTTTGGTAGCTGCAGAGCTGGAGAGGTGAGGTCAGTGGCTCTCACTATTTCTCTGATCTCTAAGGCTTTCACCCTTATATTTGGCTCCATGTTTCTTATTTAATAAGACCGTTTAGAAATTCTTCTATACTGGAGCTTCATCACCTGGGTAGGCTGGCTGTCAGCAGGCCCCTGGGATTGGCCTGTCTCCATCCCCCACAGCCCTGCCTGGGGTTATAATCATATGCTACTGCTCTTAGCTTTTATGTGGGTGCTGGGATCCAAACTCAGGTCTCATGATTGTTCAGCAAGTTCTTTACCCACTGATCCATCTCCACAGCCCTCATGAAAAAAAAAAAAGTTATCTGTGTGTTGTGTAGAGGCTAGAGGACAACACGAGGGTGTCAGTTCTCCCGCTATGTGGAATACAGGGACTGAACTCAGGTTCTAAATCTTAGTGGCAAGTGCATGGTTATTTATGTGTGAAGGTAGAGCTCATAATTAGAAATTATTCTTTGCTTTTTTTTTTATTAGAAAACCAATTAATCAGAAACTTCAAGGGAACAGAAGCATATATGAAAAGGTGGAGCAATAGGGACCTTGTAATCCTTCTCCATGCTATGAAGAAGTCTATGTCCTTCCCTCCACTTTGACCAAATTCAAAACTCACCCATCTTTTCTTCCAAGTTCACTAATGGAAACTGTTAAGTAATTCCTAGTGGATATTTTAAAGCTTTCTGTGGAGGGCTCAAACTCATGTGTATGGCCATTAGGACCACTCACTCACCGTAACAAGAAAACTGAAGAGGACAGGCAATGTGATACACAGAAATTAAAAAAGCATTGCTCACCATGTTGGCTACTGTACACCATGAGAGTGAACCCACTGTCATGTGACCCCTCCATGCTTAGCTGACCTCTCACAGCATGAACATCACGGCTTCTGGTTTTAACATTTAAAGGCCACAGATTTTTGTTGTAACACAGCTACCAAATTAAAGGTAACTATCTCACCTAGAGCTCAAACAGTGATGTGCTCCACTCTGGGATGAACTGTGTTAGATTAAAGGACAGTTGCTTTGTCAACATTATGGGCCCTTGAGAAGGGCTTTTCAAGGGTAAGTTCATGCTTAATTTCTATATCCAGAGCTGACTTTTTTTCTTTTGGTTTTTTTGAGACAGGGTTTCTCTGTGTAGTTTTGGTGCCTGTCCTGGATCTCACTCTGTAGACCAGGCTGGCCTTGAACTTACAGAGATCCGTCTGGCTCTGCCTCCCAGTGCTGGGATTAAAGGCGTGTGCCACCACACCTGGCCAGAGCTGACTTTATACTGAACTCCACCTTCAAGAAGCTAATAATGACTTGTGCTGCCGGTTACCTCAAAGTCATCCTCAAGTAACTCCTTCTTTTTCATAAGCTGTTTCTTCTTCTTTTTGCTCAGATTCTGGTGCTCCACAATCTTGTCATAGTTGAAGTGTTTCTTGCTATCCTCGTCCTCATCCATTACAAGCAAGGCCATTTCCGCCTATGGAGAGAAAAACGAACAAACAAAACCTGAAATGTACAGTGGAGTTTTCCTGCACTGCTACTCTGAGAATTGCTTATACTCAATGACTGGAGAGTAGAAAGAGGCCCAAGATACAGTACAGCTTTGATCCATTCCACGCTGTGATGTGAGGATTAGCTACAGGGGAGGAGGGAAGTAACAGTCTTTATGCAAAGGACAGACTTCCATTCCTGTAGAGTCATCGGATTAGCAGGCAAAGGAATAGAGCCCCGGGTCTATCAAATACATTTCATCTTCACCTTGTTCTTTTTAAGTAATGACAGGAAATTTACTTTGTGATTCAAATTACAGTTTCCAGATGTGTACTTTAGCAACTAGGAAAAATCTTTTACTCTTTTTTTTTTCTTGCCTCTTTCAATACTGATATACTTTCATGAGCTAGACTCAGCATTTGCTTCAGAGACCAAGCATTCTGTTTCTACTGATTATGAGATTAGAGAGACACTTCAAGAGTCAAATAAACTGCCACAAGCACACAGGAGCATGCTCCCTGACCTTTACACACAAGAATACTTTAATTTCCTTTCCTTCCATCACTGGCACTTCCATCACATTCGACTTCCTTATAGAGCCACGTCCCATGAACACATGGATCTTTAAGTAACTATATGAGTACTTACATGTAATGGATAGATAATAGAAAAATGCATTAAACTGACCAGTTTAGGTGGCCAGTCAAGGCCCACTGCCAGAGCCACAGGGTTATACATAAGCATCGCAGCATTTCTAATGAAGATTTAGCATTTGTACATTAAACTTATATTTACTACTAATAAAAGAGAAAGCATTTGATGCTGTGGGCTGCAGAAATATAAAGTAGGAATTCAGCTGACAATGGCAAAAGCTAGTACCTGGAATAGCAGGGCTCTTTCAGAGGATAAAGTCAAGCCTCAAGGAGTCTTGGTGATATCGGCTTTTGAATATATTAGCTGTGTCCTCCAATGAATTTTTTGTGTGCTATGTAGCTTTCCCATTTGATTGATCATTCATTGGGCACAATTTTTCCCCTATACAATTTGGGGTATTTGGATAACATCCCACAACTGTGTGCCTTTCTGTAATTCTGTAATCTCCATTAGCAAGTATCTGGTCAGGACCATCTCCAGACAAAAGTACTTTATTTCAGATATTTCTCAAACATCCAAGGACAGACTGCAGATACATAAGCACTCAGACCACCTGCTAATTTCCTGCGATAAGGTAAAAAATATCTTACTGAGAAAACTGCCAAGACCAGGGGGATGTTAGGTACAAAGCTTTGTTTCTTGTGCAAATTAAGCTTAAACCCTCCTTTCTCCCATAGCCCAAGTCTGCCTTTAACATAGAACAAAAGGGCTTTTACATACCAGGGACATCAAGCTGTAACACAGGCTATCTAGCTACAGAGTTCACTTCCCCCACCCTGCCAGAAAACGACACAGCCAAGATTTGGCTGAGACAGATCCAATTCCAAAGGAAAATAAGGCAGTTTTATTTTACTCATGATTTAGTGACATAAAACTCCTTATACTTACTTTACCTAACTACTTCTAAGAATATAGTTTGAGCACACAAATTCCCCATTTTGATCTATTAACCGATTAGCTCTTAGTTGACCCCACCTCCTTTAATCACTCCCCTTCTGGGTTGCAAATGACACTGACAATTACTGTTCTTTGTGTGGATCTTATCACCTCTCTGTTTGACCCTCAAAGAATTCAAGCCATGTGACCTTGCTTTAGCAGAGTATTGCTGATTGCTCGGGTATATAACTGTAAACCTCAGAGACTTGAGGAGAACTAAGATGGAGAACTGAGATGGGGTAGTTCTAAGATAGAACATAAAGAGAACAGCAGAAAAATGTAGAGACTCTGGGAAAAGTCTATGAAGGGCTGGACGCCTATAGTCTTTGTTAATTTGACAAGCTATAATGGAAACTGTAATATGGTTGATTCAAATAGAACCAAAGGATATGGAAATACTATTTTATGTTTCAATAACAATATTTTCTGTTTCAGTCATCCTAGAGGGTGAGAATAAGAATGTCTCTTCTTAGTCACAAAGGTCTTGAGAAACTTTGACTTCATATTAGCTGGAGAAACAGTGTTTGGTTAAAGTTAACATTTAAAAACTATGTGGCTAAAATACTTATGTATCTTATAATGATACAAAATTCAATGGAAAAATCAGTTTTAAAATTTGACACTAAAAACTCACATGAACCACATCAATTGCCCATATTAATCATCAATAAACACTCAACAATGACCACTTTCTACCTTTTGTTTTTCTAGTTCAGTTTTGTCCTCTGAAGATGTGTCGTCTTTTGCAGATTTCGTTGTCTTTTTCTTTATACCTGGTACAACAAACCAACAGAGGACAGACAGTTAAAATGACAGGATTAACAGCCAAAATCTATTTATATTCTGAATAAAATGCAAAATATCTAGGAATAATCTTAACAACAAATGTCAAAATTACAGGAAGGAAAAGCACAACCCTGAAAGAAGGCCATGGCTATAAACATAGTACACAAGCCTTCTGGAAGGCGACTTAGCATCGAAAGGAAGGCATTTTTGTTGGTGTGGTGGCACATTTCTCTAATTCTAGCACTCAGCAGAGGAAGAAGGGTTCTGAGTTCTAAGTTTGATATATAGTGAGACCATCAAAAAAACCAAAGCAAAGCAGCAAAGCAGCAGTATTTAATAAAGAGAATCACTAAACCATGGACTGAACACAATGGCTTAGTCCTTTTGAAGTGAAGGAACACCCTCCCCCTCCCTGACACATACACACAAGTTATTTAAAAGGATGAACAATTTGCTTCATCCTAGAAACAGAGAATTGGGTTATGCACTTATCTGAAAAACAGGTTTTTTTTTTTTTGCTTATATGTTTTTGTTTTTAAATTAAATTTTAAATTAAATAAATTAATTTTTAAATTAATTTATTTTGGTTTTTCTGTATGTGGCTATGCATGTACCACATCAAATGTGAAGGCCAAAGGACAACTTGTGGGAGTTGGTTTTTGTTGGTCTTAATGCAGCGGTGCAATGTTACTCAGTAAGCGGCGCTGTTACCATGCGAGAAAAGTCACTATCAGAGTTTTATTAGAAGAGGACAGAAGAGAATGTGATCAGGTCTATGGAAGACATGTTCAGAGGGAAATGGGGGTGGGGGTGGGGGTGGAGAAGGGGAGGAGTCTGTGATCCGCTTTTTATGGATTCCCCTGCACATACGCATGTGTTTATAGAGCTACGCCACGCATGCGCATAGATTGCGTGCTCACGCTGCGTAGAAGTTACGCAAACGCGGCGCAGAGATTCCGTAGGGCCTAAAGCCCTGGAATGACTAAATATCTGACCAGCACATGGGCGGTCATGTAGCTAGGGGAGTGGCCAGGAATTCCAACAGTTTTCCTTTTCTACCATGTGGGTCCTGGGGATCAAACTCAGGTCTTGGTTGTAGCAGCAAGCACCTTTACATTCTGATATCCTGCACATAAGTGTCCATACCAAGTAATTGCCTGGTACCCATGGAGGTCAGAAGAGGGCATTAGATCCCTCGGAACTGCTACAGTTGAGTTGCCATGTGGGTGCTGGGAACTGAAATGTTATTCTCTGCAAAAGAGTGAGTGCTTTTAGCCACTGAGCCATCTCTCCAGCCCCAAATATGGAATTTAATAATGGCAGCTACCTGTAGGGTTATTCTATGGCCTTCATGAATTAGGAAACTATAAGAATGTAGTTACTGCTTGACACATAGTCCTATAAGATGCCTGCAATTATTTCCACTTTTGTCTGATTATACATATATATCTCAAGTTCCTTAGTAATTATGCTGATACTATGACTTTGTTCTTTCTTTTGTGTGTCTGAGTGTGGGGACTTCAAAGGTAGATGGAGTCAGGGTGATAAAGTATGAAAGATTAATCTGAAAACTGTTAGAATGTTACTGCATCACTGATTCTCTGTGTACTGTGGGACACTGTCTTCTTTCGATAAACTGCTTTTTCTTCCATTGAATAGAAAGCAACAAACTTGGGCTGGGGATATAGCTCAGTTAGTAGAGTGCTTGCCTAGCAGGCATTAAGTTCTGTATTTGCTCCTCAACACAACATAGAACCAGGCATGGTGGTTCAACTCATGCCTGCAACTGAAGTACTTGGGAAGTGGAGGTAAGAGGTTACCCTTAGCTAACAGGGAGTATGAAGCCAACTTGAGCTATATGAGACTCTGTCTCCAAACGAACAAAACAAAAAATAACCCAATGTAGTGGTCTGAATGAGAACTGTCCCCCACAGTCTTAGACACCTGTATACTTGGTCCCCAGTTGGTGGTGATGTCTGAGGAGGTTTGCTAGGTATGGCATTACATTGAGAACAGGCTCTGAGTGTTTTTAGTCTCCCTCATTTCCAGTACACTCTCTCTGCTTCATGACTGTACATCAAGATGTGGGCCCTCAGTTTCCTGCCCCTGCCACCATGCCTGCTGTCTCCACCCTCCATTATGGGCTCTAACCTTCTGGAACCATAGACCAAAATAAACTCTTTCTTCTATAAGTTGCCTTGGATATGGTGTTTTATCACAACAGAAATGTAATTAACACACCCCCAATGTTTTCTACAGTAATAACAAATCAAGATGCTAGAAAGATGGCTCAGTGGTTGAGAGCACTTGTTCCTGAAGGAATCCTGAATTCAGTTCACAGCACCCACATGGTGGCTCACAACCGCCTGTAACTCTAGTCCTGGGGATCCAAGGAGAGAGTACACCTTTTTAAAAACTTTTTTGTGAGCGAGACGGTGGTGGTGCATGCCTTTAATCCCAGCACTCTGGAGGCAGAGGTAGGCGGATCTCTGTGAGTTCGAGGCCAGCCTGGGCTACAGAGTGAGTTCCAGGAAAAGAGCAAAGTTACACAAAGAAACCCTGTCTCGAAAACACCGCTCCCCTCCCCTCCAAAAACAACAACAACAACAACACTTTTTTGATCCCAGTCACATGCAGGATACTAGGGAAATGAAAAGTTTGTGTTCTGAAACATTATCTCATCAGGGAATCTCACAGCAAGTAGGAAATATCTCTTAAGACAGTCCTGGTCATACATGCCTTAAATGTCAGCATCAGGACATGCCTGGGTACATAGTGAGATCCTGTCTCAAAAAAATAACAAAGCAAAATAAACAAAGCTTTTTTTTTTAAAATCTCTTGGCAATATAATATTGCAAGAAGTACATAAGGATCAAGTCTATTGACTCACATAAAAACCAAGACTCTAAATCAGATGTGAGAACTTTATAGTTACAGAAAATAAATTGAAATAATTGTTATATTTATAGTAATAGACTCTCAAAGTATCTTTTGTTGTTTTGCCAGTTAAAACATTATAAAGAAAACTGATCATGCCCAGAGACATTCCTGTCCACCAACTTCATGGTACAGGCTGAGTTTGTCCAAATTATTTCTACCTACTATTTCAACCTTTTAAAAACTTCATTTTATGCTCATGTGCAGGGACACACATATGCACAAGCACGCCACAGTTCAGTTTGTGCACAGTCAGAAGACATTTTTGAGACTGATTCTCTCTATCCACTGTGGGGTTCTAGGGAAGAAACTCAGGTCCATCAGGTTTGTGTGACAAACACTTCTACTTTCAGAACCATTTTGTCAGCTCCAACTTTAACCTTTAAACAAGTTCTATAGTCTAGAGCTAACCATGCCTCAAAAATTGTCCATTATTTGTCCTTGAACTGACTTCAAACTGGGCATGCTCAGTAGTGTATTGCTTAATTGAGCATGCTTAGGAATATGCCTACCTCTATGAATGTGTAGGCTCTCTGAGCAACATCTTCATGCTGAAGAGAGCACTGCTTTAGAAAAACCTCTGCGTAGTACTGATCTGTTGCAGGTAATAAATCTCTCTCCATTTTTTTATTTCTTGGCTATTTTTGTTCGTGCCTTTTCACTCGCCAAGATGTAAATCTGTATTTGGTTATAATTAAGCAAAAAGCTTAATGATGTATCTATGGAAAATGATGTGCTATAAAACAAAGTCTGCAATAGAACTATCATAAGGAAATTCTGTATCACTTCTACTGTCTGAGAAAAGCTTCTTCTACTTTAGTTGAATGCTCCATATGGGGCAGACAATAAGGGCTCTCCCTAGATGTAGGTGAGGTCTCAGTATTGAGCAGATGGGGAATGTTAAGACCCTCCACTGACTCCTTCTTGATGCGAATTTCTGCATCCAAGATCACCTATCCTTTCTTCAGGGTGCTACATTGTGGTTTTGCTTAAAAAATAAAACAACAAAACAGTGTTATTTTCACATTTAGCTTATATTCATGTGGGTACTGGCTCTGTCTCTAATCTTTACAATATCCTTGCAGAAGCACATTACAATTCAGAGTCTATCAGCTACCAACTGCTCCTGGGTAATCTGTTACCTTCATTATATTCAACTATAAAGTGAGCTGAAAATGAACTCGAGGACAGGGTGCAAAATCCATACTGTATGCTGTAAACATATAACACACTAGCTGATGAGTCAAATAGGTAAAATATAGTTGAATTTCACGGTGGCTTATAAAATACTTAAAGATGGCAAGACAAAGGATACATTAAAAAAAAACAGGGATGTACTATATACTTAGTCCTACTTTTTCAAAAGCAAAATCTTATTATAGAGTTTATACAATTAGGGTTGGGTTGGGTTGTAGCTCAGTGGTCAAGTGCTTGTCTAGTATTCATGAGGCCTTCTATTTATCCTTAGCACCAAAAAAGGAAAGTTACAAATTAGCAATATGAAAAAATTTCCAATATTTCATTTCCAAAATAAAAAATTAACCTTCATCTTAGAAGTATATTTTCAAAACTCTCATAACTCTCTTGATAACAAGTTTGCAGTTTAGGGTGAAAACTGTAACAAATCTCTGGTGCTCACGCTGGTTTCTAACCCAACCCAAATAAATACCACATCTGGCATCAATCAAAATCAATTCTTTCATATACTAAAAGTTTATGCAATTTTATAAGGTGTGTAAGTTTAGCTCTACAGGATGCCCAAGGGCAAGATTGTTACAAATATACTCAAGTTCACCTTCCTATACTACTGTTTCATGTACAGAATTTGAACTTTTATAAAAAAATTTATTTATTTTACATCCTGACTGTACTTTTTCCTCTCTCCTCTCTTCCTAGTCCCTCCCTGTATCCCCACTCTGTTCTCACCTCCCAATCCATTTCCCCTCAGTTTCTGTTTAGGAAAGGGGAGGTGTCCCATGAGTATCAACAAAACATGGTATATCATACTTCTAATCATCACATCTTGAGTATTTTTTGGAAACTAGGTATATATCCTTAAGTAATGACTGCATTTTACTTTTGAAGTACTAATGTCCCAGATGTATCTTGAAAAATTAACAATGAAGGCAATGTTGTGGTGATACATATAACAATTTAGGCCACCTGAGTTACTTTAAATCTCAGTCAAAGAAAAAACAAACAAACAAAAAACCAAGACAATGAATTTTGAGCTAACATTAGTTCCCCTTAAGAATAACTACTGTCTAACAAGTACTGGAGGGAAAAAAGAACCCACCATCAAACCTTACATCTGGAGGCACATACAAAAAGACACAACCTCTTTTTGACTTCCTTATAGCAACTGACTTCTCTAAGGCTATAAATATGCTTCCATATGTGCTAGTTGGTTTTGTTAACTTGACAGAAACCCAGATATATTTGGGAAAAAGAAATCTCAATTGAGGAATTGCTTTCATCAGATTGTCTCGTGGGAATGTCTGGGAGCATTTTCTTGATTAATGGTTGATGTGGGAGGATCCAGCCACTGTGGGCCATGCTACCCTTGGGCAAATGATTCTGGGTGGTATAAGAAAGGAAGCTGTGCAAGCCAGGAAGCAGCACTCTTCTATCGTCTCTGCTTCAGTCCCTCCCTCCCTCCAGGTTCTTACCTTGAGATGATGGACTGCTATATAAATGTCAGACAAGTATGCTGTCATGGTTTGAATAGGAATGGCCCCCATAGACTTATGTGTTTGAATACTTGGCCATAGGGAGTGGCACTACTATCAGGTATGGCTTTGTGTCTCTGTGGAGGTGGGCTTTGAGGTCTCATATGCTCAAGCTAGGCCTATTGTGGCAAACAGTCTCCTGCTGCCTGTGGATCAAGATGGAGAACTCTCACCTACTTCCCCAGCACCATGTCTGCCTGCTTGCTGCTATACTTCTTACCATTATTAAACCTCTGAAACTGTAAGCCAGCCCCAATTAAATGTTTTTCTTATTAAGAGTTGCCGTAGGCCAGGGCAGTGGTGGTGCATGCCTTTAATCCCAGCATGGGAGGCAGAGGCAGGCAGATCTCTGTGAGTTCCAGGACAGCCAGAACTGTTTCACAGAGAAACGCTGTCTCAAAAACCAAAAAAAAAACCAAAAAAAAAAAAAAAAAAAAAAAAAAAAAGAAAGAAAGAAAGAGTTGCTGTGGTCATGGTGCCTCTTCATAGCAATAGAAACCCTAATACATATGCTCTTCCTTCCCCAAGCTGGTTTTGGTTAGTGTTTTATCACAGCAATGGACTCCAAACTGGGACACTATGTTCCTTACACCCTGTTGGATCATGAGCACAAAACATTAACATCAATCTTTATTCTTGTTATATTGTGTATATACATTGGTAGGGAAAAGGTCAGTTATCCTGAGAAGAACAAATCTGAAATTAATTAAATCCATCTGTTTGTGCACACACACACACACACACACACACACACACACACACACACACACACACACACACACACACAAAATATATTTCTTTCAAAGTCCAGTTATACTGTAAGTAATTGGACAGAAACATAAAGTATGGGAAAAGACATCATAGTTACAGAAGTCAAGAGTCATTTAATAACATGGATTGTTGTCTAAGAAATGTGTCATTAGTAGATTCTGTCATGGTGTGAACATTACAGAGTTCCATCCATCACATATGCAGTTTGCATTGTTATATGGTGTGTGGCTTTATGGAAGTATACTTTCAACTGCTGAAAGTAGCTGATAGTGACTGTCTGCTCACTGAATGGATACTGAGTGAATGAAGGCAAATGGCTTTGCACTTGGCCTACGGTACTACTTAAAGGGACATGTTCTTTTTGTGAATCAGCCTGTGAGGTTCAGCTGGTTCTCTTCTGTCTCGGTCTCCTTTCCTGTTATCCTTGCTGCGCATTCTATACTTTTGCCTCTTGTCTGGCCTTCAGATTTGTATGTCTTGTCCTTATCCACTCTCAGGTATCCTGACCAAAGTAGTCTTTAAAGCTGAGAACTTCTTTTATCAATTTCCTTAGGCAATAACTCTCCCCAGAATGATCTGTTTTGGGGCCAGCAATGGACCTTTTTCTGCAAAAATTGAGTTTCTTAGTTCTCATCAGTGTCTTTCTCAACATGTTTTCTTTGCAGCAATCAGCAGTATGTTAACAGATATACCAGACGATGTCACTTTCTTTCTTTAAAGCTATTTGGTGGCTTGCTATAATTCACAATAAAATCCTAACTTTCTGTCATGACAATAAAGCTCTGAAGGCCACGTCCTATTAGATCTCCACCCTAGCTCCACACAGAACTCCCTCTCTGACCATGTCCCAGCGATATGGATGTCTTTCAATTTCTCCAACACTGCATAAAATGTTCTTTCTCATTTTACATCTTTTCCTTCCTGTGCAATGTTCTTCCTCTAGCAGTTCATGCCCAAGGTCTCAGCTCAAATATCATCACCTCAAGGAAGCCTTCTGTGCCTATCCTATTTACAGGATGCCCCCATTTTCTCTTTCTTTTTCTCGTTATAGTCTCTGTACCACTCTCCTTTAAAACATTACCATACTTAAATAATCTTGTTTCTATTTTTAGTACATCTTCCCTAAAACCAGACTGCACAAAAGATACTGTCTTGTCTTTATTATTACTGCATAGCTCTAGCCTATCAGACTGCACTGCGTTTGACAATCACAATATTTAATGGTAGAATGAACAAACTTGGCAAGACACCCTTTTTAGTCATACATTTCATGTGAAAAGTTCTCAGCCTATTTTCCTCCAAAACAACCAAACACCAATAACTGTTAAAACCAGATAGAAACAATTCTTATGGAGCATTCTGAAATGAACACATTGAAAACAAACAAATTCTCCTATA
Organism: Peromyscus californicus insignis; assembly: GCF_007827085.1. Taxonomy (NCBI): domain Eukaryota; kingdom Metazoa; phylum Chordata; class Mammalia; order Rodentia; family Cricetidae; genus Peromyscus; species Peromyscus californicus. The sequence continues at coordinate 114,888,279 of NW_026294595.1, forward strand.
TTGTTCACTCAGAATGTTTGATACTACTGCTAGAGAAAGCTTACGTGCAATTTCAATGTGCTCTCTTTAAGAAATTGGCTACCCCACACCACTGAACCATTTAGGTTATTTTTTGAGTTCTCTGAGTTCTGCAATCTGACCAGATTACATCTATTAAATGAAGCACTTTGGACACAAAATAAGGAAACTTTAATGTTTCACAACACTCCATAATAAACTTTGTGTCAGTCAAAGGAAAAGGCTAAAATTCATCATCTTTTAGAAATGACCACACAGGTATGATAAAAAGCAGAATATGCTAGGTTTCCATTTCCCTTTCCAATTCCTAAGAGTCTCATATCCTATAATAGAATTTATTCAACTTAATCTTTCATCAATAAAATGTCAGTGCTAAAAGGCTATAACAAGCAGGAAATAATTTTAAGCAATTCTGACTTTTCCTGTTGAGGACTGTTCTAGCCCACTGGTCAGGAGGGACAAGAAGCAGGGAAACCTCATAAACTACTTCTCTTTACAATGCCAGCTTGCAGTTCTCCAAGAATAAGCCTTTGGGAGTTCCTGTGTGTGGCATAAAGACGAGGGGAAGGAAAAGCACACAACAGCAACTGGAAATACTTACAATGGTTTCTGCACTGACTTGCCCAAGTATGGCCTCAACCTTCCCAAACACATTCATATACATTTAAAAACTATATACATGCCAGACAAATTCTCCACTGCCTTTGCAAGAGAGAGTGCTGGAGTGCAAGTACTATCATGCAATGAGACTATTCTTCATTCTAAATCCCATTATTCTTTTAGAGTCCATCTGGCTAGCTATAAAGAAAATTTCCAGAAAAGAGCCCCTATTAAACTGTTAAACTCACTCTTATTAAAAGTCTCATAATGAGGGAGCTGGAGAGAAGATGGTTTAGCAGTCAAGAGTATTTGCTGCTCTTGTAGAGGACCCAGGTTAGCTTCCCAGCACTACATGGCAGCTCATAACCATCTGGAACTCTAGTTCCAGGTGTTCTGACATCCTTCTCTTCTGGCTTCTTCGGACACGGCATGCATGTGGTGCACATATATGCACGCCAAATAGTCATATATAACATAAAAATAAGGAAATCTTCTACTTTTTTTTTTTTAAAAAGATTTATTTATTATGTATACAGTATTCTGTTTTGCATGTATCCCTGCAGGCCAGAAGAGGAAGCCAGATATCATTACAGATGGTTGTGAGCCACCATGTGGTTGCTGGGAATTGAACTCAGGACCTCTGGAAGAACCAGTGTTCTTAACCTCTGAGCCATCTCTCTAGCCCCGGAAATCTTCTTTTATAAGGGAATTATTTTATATCTTCTATGTACAGGGGGCATGTTGGCTCTTCTCAATATGATTTATGACTAAAATCTACAGGACAGACTTGGTTATAAACCATCAATTGTTTTCAACCCATATCATCTTTTCTTTGGATTCCAACTGAAAAAAAAAATCACAAATACAGGCTGACTTACCTATTTTTTTAACTTCTTCAGCAAAGTAGGGATCATTCATATCAACATCAGAAGGAAGCTCATCTTCACTAGCTTCTTCAGCAAGAGCCTTAAAGAGGAATGTAAAGAGAGTTTCAACATTGTAAGTACCGCAATAAGTGAATACGAAGAAAATAATAAGCACTTTTGAAGTCAAGAAATTCAATATAAAATTAAAAGTCTAAAACAAGTTAATTTATAAAATAATTCTAACTTAATTTTTTTGTTTTTCCACCAAACAATCAGAAAATAGTCAAGAAGTGCTGATGAGATGCTCAATTGGCAAAATGCTTGCTATGTACAGCATGAGGATCTGAGTTCATATCTCTAGTTCCCATGTTAAAAAAAAAAAAAAAAGAAGTACATCTGTAGCCCCAGTGCTGGGCAGGAGGGATGAGGCCTGGAGTGCTGAAACATCTCTAGAGCCAGTCTAGCTAATAGGTAAGTAAGCTCCAGGTTCAGTAAGAGATCAGATCTCAAACAAATTCAGACAAACAAACTACAACCCCCAAAGGTGCAGAGCAGTCTGCACATGCACCCACACACATATGTGCACACACCCAAGAATATGTTCACATATGCATGGAAAATAATAACAGGAAACTACAATTTTTGTAAGAGAATATTATCAGATATGTGGTCCCCGTCCTTAGAAAGTAATGAGACATACTGTGCTGTTCAGTTTTTGTAAACTTGACAGAAACTTGAGTCACTTGGGAAGAAGGACTCACAATTGAAGAACTGCCTCCATTAGATTGGCCTGTGGGCATGTCTGTGGGGGCACTTTTTAAACTGCTAATTGATGAAGTAGAGTGTTGTTTGAATGCTAAATGGTCTTACTAATATAAAACCCTAAGCCAGATATTGGGGTAAGAGCTGCAAGATCAGAGAAGCAGAGCAAGCCACAGCCAAACTCACCTCGCCAACTCCTCAGTCAATCCTGTTTCCATGAATCTTCAGACTGAAAGCCTCTGAATCCTTACCCGAAAGGCCTCAGCCAAAAATAGCCTTTAGTTCCTGTCTCCTCACGCCTTATATACCTTTCTCCGTCCACTCATATCACTTCCTGGGACTAAAGGCATGTGTGCTTTCCAGTACTGGGATTAAGGGTGTGTGCCACCACTGCCTGACCTCTATGTCTAATCTAGTGACTGGCTCTGTCCTCTGATCCTCAGGCAAACTTTATTAGGGTACACAATATATTACCACAGTAGGACCTAGTCTACTGTGGGTGGTGCCAGCTTTAGTCCTGGGTTGCATAAAGAATGTAGCTGAGAAAGCCAGAGGAAGCATGCCAGAAAGCGGTGTCCTGCTTTAGTTCCTACCCCAACATCCTTCCCCAGAGACAGCCTATTACCTGGATGTATAAGATGAAATAAACCTTTTCCTTCACCAAGTTGTTCTGGTCAGAATATTTTATCATAGCAACAGAAACCAAACTAAGATGCATACATAGACATTTATAAAATAATACTTCAATTGAATTCAATATTCAACTGACATAAGAGTTATAAAGGGATATAGATATTCATAGGAGAACATTGTTGGTTAATCAGTAAAGAGAATGACTTGATATTTGCTACAACTAAAAAACAGCAGTGATTATCAATAACAAAGTCAAACACTATAGGTTATCTCAAATATTTAGAACAATCTATTTGTTTAAAGGGGAAATGATTTCTACTACAAAATTTTAAAACATATAAATTAATGCTCTGTTCTTATTTTCAGTTTAAAAAATGACCTTGGGGAGGAGACGGCTCAGAAGTTAAAAGCAACCACTACTTTATCATAAAAAGACCAGAGTTCTGATACCAGGACCAATGTCAGATGGCTCACAACCACCTTAACTCCAGCTTCAAAGGATCCAACACTCAATTATGGCTTCTAAGGGCATATTTGGGCATCTACATGCACACATATGTGCATATACACTTACACAGACAAACACATAAAAAATTTAAAAACTAATTTTTTTTAAGGCCAGGCATGGTGGGACACACCTTCAATTCCAGTGCTAAGGAAGCAGAGGCAGATGTGAGTTTGAGGCCAGCCTGGCCTACATAACAAGTTCCAGGTAAGCCAAGGCTACTTAGTAAGACCATTTCCAAAAGAAAACAAAACAAAAATAAACAACTTGTTTTATCTGTGGTCTACCACTATAAACTATCAGTCTATTTTAAATAATTTTGAAAGCTAAAATTTCCCTAATACAATTTGAACAGACTGTCTATACTATATTGGTCTATTTAACTAACAAATAAGACCATAAAGTAAACTGAGATAAGACTAATCAAACTGGGTTTATTTCTAAGAATCTAAAATATCCCTGTCATTTTAATAAATATGCTTAGAATATATTCATCCTGGATGCAAAATGATATGATCCATTAAGCTTTAAAGGCACCAAGAAGTCAGAAGGCATCTGATGCTATCATCAAGTCTGGTGCAGAACACCAAGTCTTGAAGACACTGATTACTTACTGTATGTATTTTAAATGTTAACAAATCCAGATCTTCTCTTGGCTGCTCTTCCTCCCTCTGGCACTTGCCAGATCTGGGAGCCTTCATTTAGAGGGACCCTTTAGCCAAACCCAGGCGGCAAGACACCAGTACATGGTACAATTCCTCCTAACTTCGGTCCTGAAGCTGCTTGTGTCAGATCCAGTCTCAAGGTCGAGCTAGACCTGGACATCATGTGCTCTGGCTCAGCCTGGTGAACCCACCTGACCCCACCGTGACTGCACCCTTCCCAATTCCCAGGCTTACCCACAATTACAGACCCACTCATTCCTGTTCTAACCTCCAGGCATCACATTAGTCTGCTGTGTTCGCATCAGATCCATGACCAACACAATAAGCAAACACTTGCAGATTCATTGCACAAAAACTATGAAAGGTCAAGACAGTATGTCCTCCCAAACCCACCAGTTCTATAGCAATGGTCTCCAGTGAGTATTGCCAAGATGAACTCCAGGACACAGAACTGAACAATCATAATACTAATCAAAGAACTTGGAGTTTAAAGACACAATCAAATAGCTCAATGAACTCAAGGAGAACAAAACACCTGAGTGGTGCCCAAGAAAACACAAACATAAGTCTGAAATGACACGACAAAGACAATACAAGATTTGAGAAAGGAATTCAACAGGCATAGAAATACTGAAGAGACCTCAAGCTGAAATGAAGATAGAATTGAAAATTTTAACACAATTAGAAAACTCAGAGGAAAGCCTTATAAGTAAAATTGATCAAATATAAGACACATGATCAGAACAAACTAGAGGAATAAGACAAGTAAAGAATATGAAGAAAGCAGAAACACAAAACAAAACATAGGAAAGAAACTGGGATTCCATGAAAAGACCAAATCTTTGACTTATAGGCACAGATGATCCTAGGTCAATGGCTTTTGAACAATGATGTTCAAAAGACTCCTAGAAGAAAACTTTCAAACTAAGGAAAGATATACCCAGACGATCTAAGAAGCACAGCTAATACCAAATAGAGAAGACCATAAGCAAAACTCCCCACAACATATCACAGTTAAAACACTTAAACGGAATAAAGAGAGTATTGAAAGCTCCAAGAGGAAAATCCTAAGTCACATAAAAAGGAAAACCCATTGGAATAACAGCCGATTTCACAATGGAAACTTTGAAAGCCAAAAGAGCAATGCACTCCAAGTTCTACAAAACTACCTACACAGACTACTGTACCCAGCAAAGCGATCTGTCATGGTTGAAGGAGAAAGAAAAACTTTCCACAACTCAAATAGGCTAAAAGAGTTCATGTCCAGAAAAGTCAAGCCTAAAGAGAATACTGGAAACAATACTTCTTAGTGAAGAATAAGCATAGCCAAGAGACCCTAGAAAGAAGACAAATGGAACTGTAATTAATGAAATACTAAAAACAACTAAGAACACAAATACCAAACCAAACAAAAACAAAAACCAACCAAACAACAACAAAAATCAATAAAATGACAGCAACTAATACACACCTTTCAATAATTTTAAATATTAATAGCCTCAACTCTCCAATCAAAAGACACCGGCTGGCTGAATGAATTAAGATACAAAGTCCATCTTTCTGTTGTCTACAAGAAACTCAGCTTTAAAGATAGGGACCATCTTAAAGTGAAAGGATGGAAAAAGTATTCCAAGCAAAAGGAACAGGAAGCAAGTAGGTGTTACTGTCTTAACATCTGACAAATGGACCTCAAACAGAAACTAATCAAGAGATAAAGGGCACTGCCTTAGGTAGGGTTTCTATTGCTGTGAAGAGATACCATGACAATGGCAGCTCTTATAAAGGAAAAGCATTTAAATTTAATTGGGGTGACTTATATTTTCAGAGGTTTAGTCCTTATCATCATAGCATGCAGGCAGACATGGTGCTGGAGAAGGAGCTGAGAGTCCTTGACCCACAGGCAACAGGAAGTGGTCTGAGACACTGGGTGTATCTTGAGCATAGAAGACCTCAAAGCCACCCCCACAGTGAGAAACTTCCTCCAACAAAGCTACACCTCCTAAGAGCGTCACTCCTAATAAGCTTATAGGGGTCAATTACATTCAAACTACCATAAGCACTTCATTTTAATCAAGGGAACAGTTAACCAAAAAAGATATTACTATCTTAACATATATGTACTGAAATTGGTACACCCAATTTCATGTGTACTACTAGAATTAAAAGCACAGATTAATATCAACCCATTAATAGTAGGCGATTTCAATACCCTTCTTCCTCTAATAGATCATTTGGACAAAAGATAAACAGAAACATCAGAAACAAATAATATTATATATCCAATGGACTTATTCCACCCAAACACCAAAGAATATGTATTCTACTCAGCAGCCCATGGAAGGTTCTCTATAATAGACTATATCATGAAATACAAAACAACTCTTTTGGTTTTTCCAAACAGGGTTTTTCTGTGCAGCTTTGGAGCCTATCCTGGAACTCACTCTGTAGACCAGACTGGCCTCGAACTCACAGAGATCTGCCTGGCTCTGCCTCCCGAGTGCTGGGATTAAAGGCGTGTGCCACCATGCCCAGCTCACAAAACAATTCTTAACAAATTCCGATGTATCTTACCTGATCCTAGTTAAATAAAAGCTAAAATCAGTAACAAATAAATCTTCAGTAAGTACACAAACTCATGGAGAGTAAACAACTCATTACTGGAATGATTAATGGGTCAAAGAAGAAACCAGGAAAGAAAAAAAATCTTGTAACTAAAAGAAAATAAAACCACAATGCAACAAAATCTCTGAGAGACATTAAAAGCAGTCCTGCAAGGGAGATTTATAGCCCTAAGTGCCTTCATAACAAAATTATAAAGAACACAAATAAATGACTTAATGATGCAACTAAAAATTTTGGAAAAAATGATAAATCCAGTAGATGGCCAGACATAATAAAAACCAGAGTAGAAACCAGTGAAATTGAAGCAAAGGAAACAATACAAAGAATCAACAAATCGAAGAGCTGGTTCCATGAGAAGATAAACAAGTTGACAGATCCTTGGCTTAACTAACCAAAAGAATGAAAGAGAAGACCCAAATTAACAAAATCAGAAATAAACAGGGAAACATTACAACAGACATAAAAGAAATTCAGATAAGGGAATAATTAAAACACCCATATGCCATTAAGTTGGAAAATCTAAAAGAAATGGGTGAATTTCTAGATTCACCCAAACTATCAAAGTTATAGCAATCTAAACAGATCCATAACAAATGAGACTGAAAAAGTAATAATAAGGCTTCTGTTGGGGGGAAAAAAAAAGAGCTGGGCTGTGGTGGCTCACGGCTTTAATCCCAGCACTTGGAGGCAGAGCCAGGCAGATCTCTGTGAGTTTGAGGCTAACCTGGTCTACAGAGCGAGATCCAAGACAGTCACCAAAACTACACAGAGAAACCCTGTCTTGAGAAAAAAACAAACAAACAAACAAAAAAAACCACAAACAGAAAAAAAGCCCAGGCCCAGATGAATTCACAGAAGAATTTCACCACTTTCAAAGATCTGAGTCAATCTTCTTAAAAATTTAAAGAATAATAGAAACAGGAGTACTCCCAAACGCCTTCTATGATGGATGCCAGTATCATTCTAATGCCAATGCCAGATAAGGACATAACAGAAAAAGAAATCTACAGGCCAATATCCCTGATGAACATAGATTAAAAAAAAAAAAATCCTCAACAAAATACTTGCAAGCTGAATATTTGCAAGACAGACATATATCAAAAAGATTATCCACCATGACCAAGTTGGCTTTATATTAGATGCAGGGATGGTGCAACATATGCAAGCCAATAAATGTAATGAGTAACATAAGGAGACTTAAAAAGAAAAAACATGATTAGTACACAATTAGTAAGTTCAGAAAAAGCCTTTGAAAAAAACTCAAGATGCCATCATGATAAAAATCCAAGAGAGATTTTTATCTCTCTTTTATATACTAGAGGGAATATATCAATATAATAAAAGCTTTATGTGACAAACCCAGTCAACACCATCCATCCTAAATGGAGAAAAACTTAAAGCAATTCTATAGAAATAAGGAACAAGACAGGGCTGTCCATTATTCCCACTTTTTTTTTTCAATATTGAGCTTGAGCATTAGCTGGAGCAATAAGGCAAAAGAAAGAAATTAAAGGGATACAAATAAGAAAAGGAGAAGTCAGCCAGGTGGTAGTAGTGCATAACTTTAAGTGCTGGGATTAAAGGCAGGTGGATCTCAGAATTCTAGGCCAGCTTGGTCTACAAAGTGAGTTCCAGGACAGCCAGGGTTACTCAGAGAAACCCTGTCTCAAAAAAAAACAACAAACAAAACAAAACTAAAAGAAGAAAAAAGTAAAAGTAGGGGGAAAGTCTCAGATTAGAAAATCTTCCCAGAAACTATTAGCTTCACTACTTGTGGAATTATTCTATTAATGGCATTTAACTGTCTATATAAATTTTGAAGAAAGCTGTAGTAAAAAAGAGGTAGCATATCAGGGAGTAGGACTTTTACCCTACTTTGCCACTTTATCACAATAAAGGTCCAAAAATTATTTCCTTGTAGATGGGTGTGGTGGCTCTCACCTACAGTCCCAGCACTGGGGAGGAGCGTGGGTCATACATACAGTGAGATTCTGTCACAGAGACCAACATTTCAAATTAATGGGTGGGGTGTGAAGCATACAACTGGCATTCAAAACACCCGGTCACTTAGCATGAATACCTTCTGTTTCTTTTTTAGTCTTTTCTTCTCTTTCTTCTTCTCTAAAAATTGTTCCCAAGGGGTCAGTTTATCCTTTCCCTCCAACTTGTTTTTGACCATCTCTTCTGCACTCTCCTTAAGGCCTGGAAAAGGAAAAATTGTTTAGTTGAAAATGGTGTATGCTCAGTCAGTTAAAAGCTTACAAAAGCAAAAAGAGACATACATAATTTATGTACGTAGGTATATCCAACAATGAATACCTGCAATATTAAGGCCACAAAATGACAGGTAACCAATTTCCAGAGATGAGGGGGAGAGAAAGAGAGGGAGGGAGAGGGAGGGAATATATTAGTCAGACATGGTGGTTTACCTACAATCCCAGTACTTCAAGGTTGACTTTAAGTTCAAATGGGCTATATAATAGAAATACTGTCTCAAAACAAACAAACAAAATTTAAAAAATAAAGGAAAAAGGAACCCAAATATTTACTTAGGTTTAAACTTCCTCTCTCTATACTTGTTTTGAGCCTCCAAGAAGAATTCCTGCTTGTCTGCCTTTTGGTGAAGACTTGAGTGAAAAAAAGTTCTGAAGCAAAAACACAAGCTACAACTAATAACTCATTATCTCTAGTTTTTCTTGTCACTCAAATGAAAGCCTGTGTTCCCTGGGCACTGTGACCAACAAAAACTGGAGAACAAATCCTTGAGTCACTGCTTAAGTATTCTCCAAGGCTATAGAATTAAGAACTAAAGGGCCACCAGCTTCCCTCAACTCTACATGGCTTGGTTCTTTCAATGCTGTTATTTGTTTTCATGGTTCATCTCTAAAGCTTTTGCTCCTATATTCTGCTCTTGACTCATCTATCGTTTGGCCATTAAACTAGAATTTTTAAGGTATTTAGCAATTAGAATCATTTCCAGGACTGTTTTTGCATTTATAGCATTTTGAATGTGTTTGGGAAGATGAATTAGATCAGTTGCTTCTTTTCTCAAATGACCATTTTGATCATTCCATTCACTGTTACATTTTATTTTGTTTATATGGAAATAGGGTCGCACTATGCAGAACTCGAAGACTGGGCTGGTCCCCAACTTAACTATGTAGGCCAGACAGGCCTTGAACTTGTGGTGATCCTCTTGGCCCTGCGGCCTGACAGACTGGATTATAAGTGTGTGCCACCATGCCAAACCATTTGCTATTTTTTTTTTTTTTTTTTTTTTGGTTTTTCGAGACAGGGTTTCTCTGTGTAGCTTTGCGCCTTTCCTGGAACTCACTTGGTAGCCCAGGCTGGCCTCGAACTCACAGAGATCCGCCTGGCTCTGCCTCCTGAGTGCTGGGATTAAGGGCGTGCGCCACCACCGCCCGGCCCATTTGCTATTTTTAAAAGATGGATTTTGTGTCATATAAATATTTAAAACTCCATATCTAACTATGTCCTTCAAAATTTCTAACAAAAGTAGATGAATAAGTAAATACCATCATCTTCAAAGAAGACAGAAAAGTAGTTATATATTTTTTACTCTGGTAGTAGTGATGACCTTGGCCAGCTTAGGCTTTACCACCTACTCATTCAAATTTACCTTTGGTCTCAGGACACAAAATAAATCTGGTAGAGATTAGATGGATGCAATTCATCCTTCCCTCCCACATATACTTCCCTCCCTTTGAACTTCAAAATACTTGGTAGATGTCAAAATATATAGAACTAGTAACAACAGTGCTGTGAGTGCTAAAGACCAGGTTGAAACAGGTGAGTGCTAAGGTCCATTTCCTGGCTGTTAGGCAAAGACATAATCTCCAAATTTCTAGGACTTAGAAAAGTATTAAATTAAATTATATATGAAATACTGAGGGTAGGAGCTCTGATTTGTTAGATGCAAAAAAAGAAATACAATCTTCAATTAAAAAATATATCTGGGGTTGGAGAGAGCTCAGAAGTTAAGAGCACTGGTTGCTCTTTCAGAGGACCTAGATTTGATTCCCAGCACCCACATGGTGGTTCAAAACCTCCTGTAACTCCAGTTCTAGGGATCCAGAGCCCTTTTCTGTCCTGAGGGCACCAAGTATGCCCTGAGTGCATAATACACAAGCAGATAAAAGACTCGTACACATAAAATAAATCACTAAAACCCACTCTTTATGAGAAAAACATTTTACATTAGTACACAGATTTTAGAAGATATGTGAATGATACAGTCATATACAGATCTTCAAATGAACCAGTAATATACCTAGGGAATGTTAAGATGAGATCCTCACATAGGAGGAAAAGGCAGTAAATTCTGATAAAAACAAGTTGATTTTCCATAACAAGATAGAGTAACATATATAATGCACGCAGATCAGCATATAATCAGTCTAACCTCAAACTTCATAGATATACTATTATATTATTAGATGATAGTTAAATCTTTAAAATCTTTTGTTTTTACTTTTTTGAGACACAGTTTGGCCTAGAACTCACGATGTGAATTCACAAAGATCCACCTGCCTCTGCCTCCCAAAAGCTGGGAATAAAGGTATGTGCCACCATGCCCGTGGCTAGAGGTAATTTCTGGAAAGGGGTTATGTGATTATTTGCATCATGTAAGTGAGATGTCATTTTATTTGGTACTTGAATATATAGTTTTTTTCCTAAGTTCCACCTGCATATGCCAGTTCTGTATACTAAAAACAATGTAGAGTCACTTTCTTTCACATTCCATAATATTTAGCACAGTCCCAAACACACAGTAAGTACTGAATAAACATGTCTGTCTTAAACTATTTGAAGGAAGGATTATTTCCTGCCAAGTGTTTGATCTTTGATGTTTAGAACATATTATTTCCAATAGAAAAGGAATCAAAACTTTAAGGTCCAAATGGCTTCTGTCTCTAACTGGTTCACATGAACCACTAGTTCTAGAATAATGCATGTACTATTTAACCTTAGGAAATAATATTTCTCTGGAACTTAGTTTGTTTCCAGCAATAAAGAAATATCTTGAGTTCAAGTCAGTCTGTAGTTTTCTTTGCCTGGCTCTCACTTACTATACCAAAATAGAGGACTGACAAACACATTGCAGTGAATTAACACACTACCACAGTAACTTAAAAATGCTTTGTTCTCATTGTCATCATGAGGTCATTTAAATCTCTTGCCACAGATTACAACTGTTTATGTTCTGAATTCTTAAAAATATGCCCATCCCAGAAGTCTCTTGGCAAATGCACAAGAACATTCTTCAGAGTCGGTTTAGCCTCACTTAAGAGAAGCCACGATGTGACTGAAAAACAACTTCATTATAACTGCTTTTAGTTTTGTACAAATTGGTTTTTAAAAAAAACTTTAAGCATATATCCACAGACTGATAAATTAAAGATATCAATAATCCCACAAACAAGGGGTAAAGCCACACCTACAGATGATTCAATATGACAATAATAATTTAATAAGCACAATCTATTCAGAATCATTTTGGCAGTTTCTGTGCATACAAAAAGACTCATAATATTCTCACAAAATCTATAAGAAGAGTATACATTCCTCCTGACCTTATCCACATGAAATATTTGAAAAGTCTTCAAAGGATATGAATGTTTTAAAACAACTCAACTAGGTACTATTACAGGCTTTGTTTATAAAAACAAAATGCAGGTTTTAAGAGTTCTCATATAGGTCAAAACTGGCATTTTTTACTTAAATAAAGGATTAGGACTCACTGGGAGTATTTATGAACACTTACATATCAATCTCTTAAAAATTTTGTGTGTGTTATAAATTAGACTATGTGGCACTCAATTCCAAACACTTTTAAAATGTTACTAACCACCGTCACTAACACCAAAACTCCAAATGTGGAACTCATTCTGGGTACTGGGTTTTATAGAGGAAAACCACCAGTCATGTCCTGAGGAGCACTGCCATCAAGGCACCTCTTCAAAATAGCATAGTACTCCTGAAAGGGCTAGGACAAAGAAGGACACATTTACTCCCGTAACTAGGATCAAAGGGACACTTAGTCCAGATTAGTAGCTAGTGCGAGTCCTATAGCACACATCTTATAAACGTCTATAGAATAAGAAAGCAAGGGAAGGGAAAAGTGACTCAAATCTGTTTCACCCCACTGACTGGGAACAACAACACATGGAATTGGAAAGTACAAAGAAAACTAGTTTACAGTCTATAATAACAGCAAATAGCTAATGCTGTCAGTCAGTCAGAGTCAACAAATGTTCTCTGGTTGTACTCAATACTATTAGAATCCTGTTACATTTACTATGTGAAAACAACAAAGATAAAATAAGGATAATAAGGATAAGTCTAAGAAAGATGCTCAGACTGGGAATTTCTACTCACCTAACAATTGTGTCTCCCCCCAAACATTTAATAAATATTCACAGATGTGCCCAAAGTACTCATTGAATAGATGTTACTTTTTGTTGTTATTGTCTAAAGTGATTAGACAATAACAACACTGGTAGAAAATGCTTTACATATGTCTAGAACTTAAGTTATCTTTCTCTAACCTTTTCTAAATGCCCTTTCAGTCTCCCTTAAAACAATAATGGCTTCCACTTCGAAGGGTATTAACTTTACTACACATCAAACTGTCTCCTAGGCCTGCTTCTTAGAGTTCAATGTTCTTAAAACACTGACTTCAAATACAAGACATGTGGGCCTCATTAGGGAGCTACTGTTTCTTGTATTTGTCTCATGTTTATTTGTATGTTTTCCTTGCCTCCCAAGCAGTTTGTAATCACAGTAACATACTACCAAGATAGCCTCATATTTGCAGACTAACTTCTGGCCAAGTCTGGGTAAGACAATCTGCTAACTTATTGATGGCAAAGACTGAGAAATTATTTGTTCTATTGTTACTTTTATACATTTATAGGCAAGGTAGAAAATGAATGAAATCTTTTACATGAATGACTAAGATACAAAGAAAAAGAATTCCTCAGTCAAGTCTTAACAAGGAAGCCCAAACAGAAATATTAAACTAGTTCAGAAGCAAGGAGTTTTCCTTGGGGATACATACTAAGCTAATATGGTCTAGTATGGATTTGGGGTTGTTATGGGCTGCTAGCCAAGGAGGCAGGGGACAAAGTTTGAAGTCTGATCATGGTGGGAGGTCCCGGGATCTTTAAATGTGCCCCCAGTAGATGATGACCCTCCCCCTATAGTTCAGGGGGAGTACATGGAGATCAGGGGGAGTAAAAATACAGTTTCCCTTAGAGACTTTGTAACCACAAGCCCACAAAGCCATGGACTTGTGGCTGGAATTCACACTACTTGTGTGGTCCCAAATACACCAACTCAAAAATTCGATAGGTCTTGAATTAGAAATGCCCCAGGCACCTGACAAATACTCTCTAAAAGAGTCCTTCTGATACAGATTTCCTATAAGAAGAGAAAGATTCAAGACAACAAGATTCCAATTAAAATACCTGATGAACTAGAGAAAGTAGAAACAAAAACCAGTAAGACAGAAGCATAAACTATGAATTTGCAAATTGAGATAGGAAATATAAAATCAGCACTTAAAAAAGTGAAAGAGGAAATTAAAAAAATTAAGATTATCAAAAGGATGAGACAAGTTTGGAGGAAAAAAGAAAAAAGCAACTCCCAGAGGTAAAAAACATCTAGTCAGTGTCCAAGTGACAACACATATACTACAGAGAAAGAATCAATGAAATAAAAGCAGAACTGAAGAAATTACCCAGTAAGTTGTGTAGATAGATCCAAAGGTACAGAAGTCAAGAATTATCAGACACAAACGAAGAAAGTAACACATAAAACACAAATCAAACACGATTCCTAGAAGAGAAACCAGAAAAGATGAAGAAAATCTAGGACTTTTAACTCGAAAATGGTAGAGGAATATTCAGCAGATGAAAGATACTATTTCAGTTACAGTATTCAATTAATTCCAAGCAAGAGTTAAAAATAAGCAAAAACAATCATACCACCTACACCATACTAAAGTCTAATACGGCAGACGGTAAACATACTTTAAAGCTAGGAACCCAATACAGCACCTTCTGAACTAGCTTCCTCACATACACTGACAGTCCATTTCCTTCTTCTGGGAAAGGGGTTAAGATGGGGACTGGCCTAGGATATCCACAATAGCAGGTGCTCTCCCTACTCTAACCTGCAACACTCACAGCCTCACCAGCACAGCTAGCTCTAAGAACAGACTCGCCAGAAATAGTATCTTTTCTTTTATCACTATTCATTTTGGTTACCACAAAAAGCATCAATATACATAAAATAAAAATAAATATAATCTTAAAATAAAAACAAAAATAAAAACCTAACCCAACAAGAGGGAAATCATACCTCGTAGTAGAAACCTAGCCAACTACACAGAGCCAGTGAATTCATTGTATCTTAGAGGAGAACCTACAACCACCATTTCACTAAGCCAGCATAATCCCTAACTATATTCTGACTATTTGTCATTATACCCACAAATAAGTGTAGTCCTCAATTCTAAACAAGCAAACTTCTTGTTGCAACACATGGAGGCCATTACAAAAAACCACAACCAATCAAAATGCAGTTGCAGAGCCTAGTCCCAAAGGCTATATCTACAATACAACTCCTGGACCTAAGGCTCAGGGATCACTGCATAAGAGGGGCAGAAAGGCTGTAAGAGCCAGAGGAACTGGGATTTACTGTGACACTACGTCTCCTATGAATGTCAGGAGCTACATCCACAAAGTCTCACCAACATGAATGCCTAAACAAGAATGACACCAAAGCTCACGAGGCCTCAAGCCCACAAAGAAACTACAGGCAACTCAAGAATGCTAAGAGCAGTCAGTAGAAATAGTCTTCTCCAAAGAACAACAGCATACCAACTGGTTATACAAAACTAAATGGTCAGCCCTGAAGAAAACATACACATACAAGTAACCTTATACAGAATGAACAGGTTATATCTCTGTATTTAAGAATTATGCGCATACACACATTTATGTAACAACAATTAACGCAAAAACAGGACATGAGAGAGCAAGGCAGTGTATATGGGAGGGTTTAGAAGGAGGAAAGGGAAGGGGAAAGTGATGTGACTGTATTATAACCTCAAGAAATAAAAAAATTAATAATAGCCGGGCGGTGGTGGCGCACGCCTTTAATCCCAGCACTTGGGAGGCAGAGGCAGGTGGATCTCTGTGAGTTCGAGGCCAGCCTGGCCTCCAAAGCGAGTTCCAGGAAAGGCACAAAGCTGCACAGAGAAACCCTGTCTTGAAAAACCAAAAAAAAAAAAAAAAATTAATAATAAAAAAATCCTAGATGTTATTATAAATGCTAGAAAAATATAAAAATATAAATGAAACAGAAACTAAATGTATTATAATCAGCATAAAAAGTATCCCTAGTTTTCACTTTAATATTAGGAAAATATCTTTCAATAACCCAGGAAACTGACGAGACTGACAAGCAACTACAAAGAAAATGTTCTAGAAACACTTTTAGATTTTTTTAAAATTATTTTTATTAAATTAATCAATGAAATTTATTTATTAAATTATTTATATTTAATAGATAGGTGCTTGTGGGATTGTATCACATTTGGGCAGGAGCCCCTGGAGGCCAGAAGAGGGTGTCAGAACCACAGGAACTGGAGTTAACAGACAGTTGTGAGCCATCACATGGGTGTTGAAAACCAAACCCAGGTCCTCTGCAAGAACAGTAAGTGCTCTTAACTGCTGAACCATCTCTCTAGCTCCTGCTTCTCTTTTTTATTATACAGTCCACAAATGACTCAAACGTTATTTACACAGTATTAATTTCAGCTTACTACCTTACAAAGCTTTTTTAGTCACCCTGTTAACTGGATGACTAAGCTTTAAAATTCTAATCACCTAACAGTTGTGTGACTCTGCAGTTACCATATAATCTTTCTTTTCCATTGTCAAACTAGGAGGCAGACTGCAAGCTCTTTTAGCTCATTTTTAAGCACAGGCTTTCCATTTGACTCTCCTCTCAACTCAACCCTTTTTCTTTTTGTCTTTTTCAGCCCAAGGCTAGCTGTTTTGGGTATGACATTTGGAGCTTTTTTGGGTTTGTGGTTCTAAGACCAAACTTGGGAACTCATTCAAGCTAGACAAGTACTCAGCCACTGAGTTACGTCCCATTCTTTAACTTCCCCACAACCCCACTGTGGCACTAGGGACTTAACCCAGGGTCTTGCTAGACAAGTACTCTATTACTGAGTTATATTCCTGGCCTTCAATTCAAAATTTAAAACATCTGGCTTTTTTAAAAGTTATGAGCAAAAAACATTTTGTGAATGTATTTCAAATAATGAATACATTGGCAATAAATGGAAATAAAGAAATAGCCAAAAATAAATACTGAACAGGTTTTAAGATGTCTGAAAATGCAATGTTTGGATCAGGGCTACTTAACAAAATGAATGCACAACTGATTCAAACCATTTTTGTTTCTGAATAAAGAATTAATAATTCA
Source organism: Peromyscus californicus insignis (assembly GCF_007827085.1). Lineage (NCBI taxonomy): Eukaryota > Metazoa > Chordata > Mammalia > Rodentia > Cricetidae > Peromyscus > Peromyscus californicus. The sequence goes on from NW_026294595.1 coordinate 114,905,474, forward strand.
ACAGTCATATATGCTTGTCCCTGATGTCTGCGTAAGCTACCAGTGGAAGACAGCAACAGATCTGAGATTACAGGAAGACAGGAAAGGACAAGGCTAAAGAGCAGACGCTAGAGTAAAACTAGGACACTGCTTTGAAAAGTGGAGGGAAGACAAGGTGGAGAGAAAGAGATGTAACCCTGCTCCATGGCCCAAGGCAGTAAGAAAGGGGAACTCTCTGCTGGATGAGACAGAGGGGCTTTTGCTTTTGCTTCTCTGGATTCCATTCCTCCTTCTCAAGAGTAAGGATCCCAATCCCAAGTGTTTCTAACAAGAAAGGCCTATGACATTCACAGCTTTACCACTGGTGTAGTCTTCAGAAGGAATCTCCTACATCCCATATTAATATCGAAATCTCTCACAAACCATCTCCAGTTTCACAATTATCAATCAAAGTAGCAATGAACACTCAATTTCCAGTCTTCCTCAGAGATTGGCTTTTACTCATTAGCAGTCACACTCAGCTATTAACAAAATCCACTTTGTCTCCATTGGCACTAATTTGAATCCCCTGACACATAGTGGTCTTTAAGGATTCCTTTAAGAAGTGAACTGGTGAACTTTCTCCCCCACGGTGTAGCCTTCTTGCTACTCATTGCCAATTCCAGTCCATGAGATGATCTCCTCAACTTTCTTTTAAAAATCGATTTCCCTCTCCTTCCTCTCTCTCCTGCTCCCTCTGCTCTCTCTCTCTGCTTAAGACAGGCTTTCGCTCTGAATACTTTCAACTTTGAATATGTATGTTAACATCCCGTACCACCTACTATCTCCTTCTTATTCTAAGCACCATGCCTATTAATAGAATTATCAATATGTGAAAAGTCATGTAAGAGATATACTTAATTTACCTGTTTATTCTAAATTGTCTAATGAGGCTTATTCACTAATTAGATTAGATAATGCTAATTACATGCATCACCTTATCTACCAAATTCAAGAGTCAGACAGGAACTTTAGGAACAGTATCTAGTAGAAGATACTACTTCACAAACACAAAAATAAGGAATTACAGCTCTTTCAAGAATCTTCTAATTAATGTTGCTACATACCCTAGTTAATAAGGTTGGTTTACTACATTTCCATAGGAACTAAGTATCACTAGAAGGAGTAGTTCATCTTAGTCAAGTTTGTGGACAATGGGTTTCCATATGACTGGACCCTGCTATCTATTTCACTCTGGACTTTCAACATGGTCTTCTGTGGTTTACTCAAGTATAATATTATAGAAGACCACAGAAGAAAGTTCACGGTAATTGTTACCGAAAACCCACATTTCTTAAGATAAAACTACCAAAATACACATGACATGAAATGTACCTTCACAAATGCCTCAAAAACTAAGTATTATTAGTCCGACTTTTCAAATGTGTAAACCAATGTTAAGAAAGAGTAGCTCAATTACCTCATACACTACATATAATATGTAAAAAAGACCTCTTTCACTATTACACTCAAATGCACTCATAGGCATGCATATAACACGTGTTCACATAAAAATACCCTATTGGGAGCTTTCAAAAATACAGTTTAGGCCGGGCGGTGGTGGGGCACGCCTTTAATCCCAGCACTCGGGAGGCAGAGACAGGCGGATCTCTGTGAGTTCGAGGCCAGCCTGGTCTCCAAAGCGAGTTCCAGGAAAGGCGCAAAGCTACACAGAGAAACCCTGTCTCGAAAAACCAAAAAAAAAAAAAAAAAAAAAAAAAAAAAAAAAAAAAAAATACAGTTTAGGCTTGCAAGTTGGCTCAGTGGATAAAGATACTTGTCACCAGACATGACAACTGGAGTTTGATCCTAAGAAGCTACATGCTAGAAAGGAGAAAAATGATGCCTGCAAGTTGTTCTGTGACCTCCACATACACACACAGATTAAGTATTTATATATATATACACACACACACACACACACACATACACACATCTGTATAGAGCTTTTAAAACATTTTAAATCAAGGTGTTCAGTTCTCTGAGAAAACCAACTTTACTTAATTCAGTAAAACGTGAGAAGCACATATCTAATAGTGATGATTCCAGGACACCAGCACTCTTACTACTAAAGGCACTATAAACTGATTTAACATTTCAGGAAGAAATCTGATGGTAACCTCAAGACACAGAAAGTGCTCATACTCCTTCCTAGTATTTCTATTTGGGGAAGCTAGTCTATAAAAAAGCCTATAGGTTATTTATAACATCTTAGACGCCTGGCACCTGAGCTTTACCATTTGAGTTTTTGTCAGTGGTGGTTTTAACAGCGTGTGAGAGGACTACAGGCTGCTCCAGAGCATATGTGACAGTTGTTGTGTGAAGAGGAAGTCACATAACTGACTACTGCACTAAGCCTGAATGCCAGCATCTGCTTCTCACTGTGGTTAGATGCTCTTCACTGGTCTTCTAAAAGGGTGGGGAATGTTGCTAAAAATAAGTTTTTTAAATTAAAAGGCCCTAAAAGAGCAAGCCAAAGTGAAGAGCCCTTTGAAAGGACTGATATTTGTAGCTTTGAAAAACGTTTCTTTTCAATGTCATAAGTCTACTGCAGTGATAGATCAGAAATATGGTTAAGCATTTGACAACAGAAAAATGGCAAGTGGAGCCGGGCGGTGGTGGCGCACGCCTTTAATCCCAGCACTCGGGAGGCAGAGGCAGGCGGATCTTTGTGAGTTCGAGGCCAGCCTGGTCTATGGAGCAAGATCCAGGAAAGGCGCAAAGCTACACAGAGAAACCCTGTCTCGAAAAACTGGAGGAAAAAAAAAAAAAAGGCAAGTGGAAGTAGAACTTACCTAAGCTATAGCTGAGTCAGGGTAGTAGAACTATATATTCTTGTCATTATTCAAGAAAAAAAAATACAATATGACATCTGTTACATGGCCTTCACTTAGTCATTTAGAGATGATTTTAAGTATAAAAGATGATGTGTATAAGTTATCTGCAAATAACAGGCCATGTTTTTGTACCTGTAGGAGATCCTGGAATGAATTCACTAAAAATAGTAAGAGTAAACAGCAGTAATCCATAAACATCGCTGTTTGCAAAAGTACATGCAGATTTACAACTATTGGGATGTGTGTGAGTGTAAATGTATATTGTAGATGACAATTCCTGTTTATGCTAGCTTTTATCTATCTTGAGGTTTGGCATTTTAAAATTTTCAGTATACTACTCTATTAGGCCACATTTCTTTAACTATAGCAAAACTGAGATGGAACACTCAATAACATATATTTTGTATTAGTGAAACCTCATGAATAGTAAACAGTAAGGGCCAGGCAATGGTAGTGCATGCCTTTAATTCCCAGCACCCAGGAAGAAGAGGCAGGTGGATCTCTGTGAGTTCGAGGCCAGCCTTATCTACAAAGCAAGGATAGCCAGAGCTGTTACACAGAGACACCCTGTGGGGGGGCGGGGGGAAGAAAAAAGAAAGAAAAGAAGAAAACAGTAAGGGCTACAGGAAAAGGGATCACTTGAGAATTATAGTTTGTTTGTTTTTTAAAGAATTATAATAACTAGAAAACATGATACTTGGTTTCAATTTTCTATATTCTAAATTGAGGAATCAAACCTAGGAAAGATCTATTTTTATAACTGAACAGGAATAATCTGTACTTAGTAAAACCAAGAAACTAAGACAAATGTAAGCTGGAAAGTGTATAACCACCCCCAAAAACTACCCCGCTCCCAGCCTCCCCAAAGGATCTATGGGAAGAGAGTTAGAACAATTTTAAGAGCCAGAGGGGATGACTCCAGAGAAACTCCAGCATGCCCAGGCACAACAGGACTGACACACATCGGAGTTTGCAGAGACTGGATGGCATGAACAAGACCTGCACGGGCTCACATCAGACAAAATGAGAAGGGGAAGTAGACACAGCCTGTCCCTAACCAAGAAGATATTTACAATTGACACCTACTAGGAGAGGGAAAACCGGTTTTCTGTAATGGAATGACACTGGCTAGATCAACTGCATGCTAGTGCAGGCCCCATGTTCAGAAGTAGTAGGCCAGGACAAAAGAGATGCCATGGTTTGTTTTTCATTTTGTGCATGTTTTCTTTTTAGTTTGTTTTGATTTTCTTTTTTAAAAAAAAATAATTGTTTTTCTTTCCTTTTTCTGAGAGAGAACATGAAGTTGAATGGGTAGGGAGGTAGGGAAGATTTGGGAGGAGTAGGGAGAAGGGAAAGAATATAATGAAAATATATGAGAAAATTTAAAATAAAAATGGAAAAAGAACATAAAACATTAATTCTGAGGGGAATTAAATACCATTAACTTACCAATACATTTCTGGAAAATAGAACTTATAAAAAAAGTATGCTTCTAAAGAAGTATTAGCATCTTTGTGATTACATCTAAATGCATTCAGAAGAAAACTTTTACTTAATATCTAATTCTCACCTGGAACCCACTTGATTTCCATTTCCATATCATTTTCTTTTCCTTTTCTTTCTTTTTCTTGAATAACTTGCAAAAGCTGTCTATATTTAGCAATTTGTTCTTCATCATCCTTTTGATTTTTCTTTGTTTTTCCATCTTCTCCTACACTGACTCCATCTAAATAAAACAAAACAAAAATGAAATTAATCAATGTCATTTGACAGAGAGAAACAATTACCTTCCAACTTCAGTGTTTAGGTCTCATGGTCTCTTCAGTACATGGCTAAAAATTGTTGTCAAAGAAATACTGCAATCACAGAACATAAAATCAGACTTCAACTTGTGACTATGAAAACAAAGACTTTGGTCTTGTACTCAGTAAAACTCAGAGACAATGAAGTTTAATAATAGCATTGTCAGAGTACTACACAATAATCCCTTCTATGCAAACTGCAAGAGCACTAAGTTTGACATTTTAGTCCCCTCTAAATGTTCTGTTCAATAAATGGAATCTGATTGCTGCTGGTGTGAATCTGACACATGGGATTAGCTTCTCGGGCCACACAGAAGAGGAAAGAAGTTGTTTAGAATGTAAACCCGAGCCTATGAAGTCCTTCCATTTGATTGTGAATAAGCACATATACTCTTAGAATGTTGTTCATCAATGATAAAGACAAAAAGACTACGAGCTAATTCAACTACTTTCACTGTGTGGGAAGACGATTGATATTTCTGAATTCTAGTTTCACAAAAAATTTAAATGTGAAGAAACAGTATAAAACCCCTGGGCAACAAACATCAGAGAAAATCAAATCATAAAGTTGTTTTTCTACAGTTTCATTGTAAATTCTTCAAGTCAGTAACATAAATTAGAAATCTGGGTTTTAATGTAAAACACACAAACTTATCAAATTCATTAAACATTGCCAGTGGAGGAAAGTTTGGAAGTGATACAGTGATATTCCTGTTTTTGTAACTTATGGTCATCAAAACTGTGATAAAAGCATGGAGCTGTAAAACATCAGTGTTAACACCTTGTTCTTAAATCTCTAAAAAAAAAAAAAAGCGATTTTCGAAAGAAAAAAAAAGTTGGTTAAGCAAATATTTAAAACTTATTTTTCTCTCTAAGTGAATAAAAACGGCTGTGGGCATTCTTTCCATCATCCTATCACACTTTTATATTTTCACTCAAACAGCTGAAGCTCATTTTTTTGCTGTTTGTGCTTTGTGCCACAATAATAATGTTGGATGGAATTTTGTCATGTATCCCGTAATTCAATGGATAAAACATGAGGAACACATTAACAAAATGGCAATGTATTTCATTCTATTAAAAGCTTACTTCTGAAAACATAATTAGAAGCAAGCTCCTTCCAGGTTGAAATTTTAGTGGTAAGTCTCTGATGGCTTACTTTAAATTGATTTTTTCCAGTACTAAAATTGTACTTTCTGAAGCTCTAAAATGTGGGATAACTCATGTAGGTCTGTTTTTCTAATTCAAGGACAATATTTTATGAATGCCTTAATAGTACATAAGATTTTTAAAAATAAATTCAAACAGTGAGCTACTCTATAAACAACTATCAGGAATGTTTAGTATACAAATATACTAGTCTGAGGCACTAAATAACAGATTAAGGTGTGTTTGTAATCAATTAAAATATTGAAGAAAAAGGAATGCTTTTGAAAAATCATAATTAGTATATTTCAAATTGAAAGAAATTAATCTTTAGTTTTAAGAATTAAAATTAAAATACCTGATACAAGGTACTATGCTAAATACTTTATATATATCATTTCTATCTACGAGCCAGGTATTATAATTCTTGTTTCACAGCTACACAAAGAAAGGAAAAGGGTGTTAAGAAAACTTGATCTTTGTGTTCACTATGTGGTTAAGTCCAGATTTGAAACCAGCAGGGTCTAAATTTGTTTTCTTCCCCCTATTTTACAATCCTGAAGGTTCAACATAGGGTTTTATGAAGCTTGGCAAACACTATACCATTGAGCTATAGCCCCAACGAGTCCAACATATTAAATATATTGGAATATTAATGCTTACTTACCAATAACATTAGGTGTCCTATTGTTAACAATATTGTTTTAAAATTTAAATGGGGGTAGGTGGGTGGAGAGATGGCTCAGAGGTAAGAGCACTGGCTGCTCTTCCAAAGGACCTGGGTTCAATTCCCTGTGCCCACAGGCAGCTTACAAACCATCCATAACTCAAGTCCCAGGGGTATCTGACACCCTCTTCTGGCCTTTACCGGCACCAGGGGTATTCAAACAGCAAACAGACATACAGGTGAAACACCCACATAAGTAAAATAAAATAATTCCAGGATGAGTGCAATGGCTCAGAGAAGAAAGATGCCTGCTGTCAAGCCTGCTGACATGATTTTGATCCCCAGGACCCACCCTGTAGGAAGAAACAACTGATTCTTACAAGTTGTCCTCTGATTTCCACATGACACACACACACACACACACACACACACACACACACACACACACACACACACACGTAAAACAATAAAATTTAGTATCATTTTCCAAAGCCATTTGAAAAACACATGGACCTAGTGTTCCCCAATAGACATAGAATATTATTTCCCGCTGTATTTTAGAACTATAGCAAAGGAAAACTATCAAGAATTATCAGAAAAGCACGTAATATTCACATAAGCAAATAAATTTACCTTTCCCATACTCATGGTAGACAAAGACAAAATTCATCCTTCTTATTTACGGGGGAAAGGTACAAAAGGTCTATGAGAAGGCTATGCTATGTACACTAAGAAATAAAACATTCAAATTCATGAGGAAGATTAACAAGTACCAGTCACTGAGACCTTAAAATGTAAAATCTTTCATAACCAGTATGCACCACTGTAAATTACATACGCTCTTTATTAAGCTTTCATTACATTTATTTATTGTGTGGATGCATGTGCCATGAGAACTTTGAGGAGTTGGTTCTCTTCTATTATGTGGGTGGGTTCTAGGGATCAAACTCAGACCAATGGACTTGGCAACACCCACCGAACCATCTCACTAGCTGGAAAACTATACATCTTCAAAGAGGATGAAACACTTAAGCAATTACATGACTTTTATCAATATACAATGTATACAAATAAACAGAAGCTATTAAACACTATTTTCCTTCTCTTACATTAATACTGCAAAATAGTATTTTATGGCAAACTTAAAAGCACTACTTTTAGTGACATAAAAACAAACAGACCATTCAGAAACTAAGAAAGTCAAGGCTTAATAACCCTATGTTAAAACTATAAAAGTATTTATTATTTCATATGCCACTAGGTTATAGAAATAATACATCACGTAAATGGAAAACACTAAGGAAAATTTTAAACTATAAATATGTTTTTTCTTGCTGATTTAAAATATGTATATCTGTTTAACATTTCTGGTTTCTCATTTTCTGTCAGCACTGAACTTATATTTTTTAATGTTTGGCAATTTTGTTAGATAAGAATAACACAGATGCAACAGCAAATACTATCATTCAAAGCTGAAGGGCTACAGCTAGTGTAAGTCAGTTGAATCCCTTGAACCACCAAAACAAACAAATAAATGGAAAAATCTCAGATTGCACCGATAATACTTTACTGGGCTGAGGCTCAGTTGGTAGAGTGTCTGTAACGAAAGTATAAAGGCCTGAGTTTGAGTCCCCAGAACTTAAGTAAAAGCTAGGCAAGTCTCCAACCCCAGCACTTGAGGAATGGAGACAAACGGATTTGAAGTTCAGTGGTTAGCCAGCTTAGCCAATTAGTCAGCTCCATGTTCACTCAGAGAGGAAAAAACCCTGTGTCTAAAAATAAATGAAGATACAAGATGGTGACCTCTGGTCTCCACAGCACATATGCAAACACACACACACACACACACACACACACACACACACACACACACACACACACACACACACACACAGACGTCCAAGAAATCACAACCAAATAACTAAATGGTGAAGAAAAAAACTGGTATTGTATTTTATAAAATTAGTTATTTCTAAGCAAATAGCATGATCAATTTAACAAACACACAATCATTTTCAGTCATCAAAATTTCTTAAACAAAGACAGACCTGATAATTATTGCTTAGTTGGATACCGTCTATCTCTATCTTTCTTTCTACCTACCCACCTACCTACCTACCTACCTACCTACCTACCTACCTACCTACCTACCTACCTACCTACCTACCTATCTATCTACAGGATTTCTTTGTGTAACAGCTCAGGCTGTCCTGGAACTTGCTTTGTAGACCAGGCTGGCACTGAACTCATAGAGCTCCAGCTGCCTCTGCCTCCTGAGTGCTGGGATTAAAGGCATGCACCACTATTGCCCAGCTGAATATGTTATTTTTAAAGTCTTTCTATAAGTTTCAAAGGGATTACAAAAAGAAATTGAAGTCTGAAAGGACTGACAAGTTAATGAAGAATTATCATGTCAAAATCAAGAATAGAGAATGGAATACCACAAGGATGATCCCAAGTGTTTTAAGATCTATATTATTTCTGAGCACTTCCTAGTTCCTGATCCACAGCTGTGAATTCAACTGGAAGACTATTAAGAATCAAAAGGACACAAGTGAAAATCCCCAAGAGGAGGAAGTTCAACTAGTCCCCTGGAATTAAGCAGAGATCCAGAGGGAGTACCAGACAAATATCAAACTACCAAAAAGTGCATTGTTGATGTGACAAATAGGCACACAGGACTGCTAGAAGTGAAGTTGATAACAACCAAGATAAAGAATTCAGTGGGTAGATATATGTTAGTAGAATGAACACTGCTGAAAAGACACTTTCAAACTAGAAGATGTGTAAACAGAAGGAAATATCCAGAATGAAGTACAGGGGGAAATGATAAAAATGTAAGAGACTGTATTGGGGATTTAGCTCAGTGGTAGAGTGCTTACCTGGTACACACAAAGCCCTAAATCAAAAACATCTAAAGAGAGAAGATACAGTGGAAAGATTTAATGCATACTTAAACAGAGTTCTAGAAGAACAGGAGAAAAATCAAATGACTGAGAACATCAATACTGAAAAAAGATACCACTGTGAATTAAATGGACCCCCCCAAAAAAACCCCCAAGCTCAATACATATATAAAAAAATCCAATCTTAGAATAAAGAAAATCTCCAGATAACCTTCATAAACACCAATCAAGTCAGAAACCAATGGGGTATTATCAGTGTGGATACAGGGAAGCCTTTGGAAATCCAATTTTAGAATCCTTTGCAAGCAAAAGCAAAATTTTCTGGTCTTTTCACACAAACCAAATATCAGGAAAGTTTTGACAGTAGCTGGTTCTTAGTGAAAGAATTTCTTAAATAAATACTTAAAGTTGAAGGAAAGAGATTTAGAAAGAAAGAGCAATGGAAGCTAGGGAAATGTAAAATAAGGGCAGTACAAGACAGTGTTACACAATAAAGTACAAAAGTTATTTAGGATTACTATAGTGGGGTTGGGGATGTATCTCAGTTAGTGGAGTCCTTGCCTAGCATTTACAATGACCTGAGTTCAGTCCCTAGCACTGCAAAAACTGGATGTGATGGCCCATACCTATAATCTAATCACAGACCTTGGGAGGCAGAGGCAGGCAGATCTCTGTGATCTGTGACTTCAAGATAAGCCTAGTCTACATAGAAAGACTGTTTTAAAACTAATTAAGGTGTATGGGGAGAAACAGTATTTTACATGTCTACAAGTCTAACAGGCTAGGCATTTTTACTAAGCCAGAGTTTAAATAAATTTTGTGGCTATAGAAAATTAGCCTAGCAAAGTATTTAGGATTTAAAAAAAAATTTATTTATTTTAACTATTTGTGTGTGTGTGTGTGTGTGTGCAGGAAGGTGGAAATGACTATGCCAAAGAACGCATGTGATGGTCAGAGGACAACTTTTGGTGAGTCAGTTCTCTTTCTATCTTGGGTTCCAGGGATCAAAGTCAAGTCATTAGGTTTGTACAGCAAGTGCTTTCATCCAATGAGCATCTTGCCAATCCTTCAAACATGTATCTATGCATATACACGCATATAATTCTATGCACATAAGTATGTTATGCAGTCAGTTTGGGGATCTTTTTAAGTTTTGCCCAAGACACAGTTCCATTAACCACCCAATAAAAGGATTAGCAAGTACCTTGTGGTGCTTCTTCCTCTTCCTCTTCATCCTCACTGGAGGAAGCTAAGTAGGCCTGGAAGTCCATGTCCAAAAGCTCCTCCTTTTTAAACTTTCTGTTCAGTGTTGTGATTCTTTCATGATCAGTCTCATCCCAAGTAATCTCCACCTTGAACCAAAGAATGAAAATTAACCACCACATAAAAGCCCAAAGGTAAACTCATACTTACTTAAGTACACTGTTAACTTAGATGTTTAATATTAAGTTAAAAAGCACACTAGGCATGGTGGTGCACACCTTTAATCCCAGCACTTTGGAAGCAGAGGTAGATCTCGGTGAGTATGAGGCCAGCATGGTCTACACGACAGTTCCTGGCCAGCTAAAGCTACATAGTGAGATCCCCGCCCCCTTCCCCACCAAAAGTTACAATGCACATAAAAAGTTCAGACATGGCCGGGTGTTGGTGGCGCACGCCTTTAATCCCAGCACTCGGGAGGCAGAGCCAGGCGGATCTCTGTGAGTTCAAGGCCAGCCTGGGCTACCAAGTGAGTTCCAGGAAAAAGGCGCAAAGCTACACAGAGAAACCCTGTCTCGAAAAACCAAAAAAAAAAAAAAAAAAAAAAAAAAAGTTCAGACATGGACACATTTAAAAAAAAATATATGAATGGCAGGATTAAATAAATGGTATTCTTTTTGTGGACAGAGAATCATGTATGTCCACTTTTACTTTCCCCCTAATTCTCAGCTACATGAATGATATTCTATTACCTAATATATTATTAAACAGATTAACTATGGTAGAAAAAAAGTTAGAAAAAGTTAATACTATTATGAACCAGTGAGAACATGATTTTCTTCTAGAGAACTAAAATGACAGTTGAGCCATAGACTACATAAAATCTATTAATAAAGCAACATAATCTCAAAAGGTGCCATTTTCCTAAAAAGATTGAGTCACTCATGACAAAACAAAGGTTTTCATGATCATAACTACAGCATATCTGTCAGCAAGTAAGTTCATTGATAATATGGCTGAGGGAGACTGGCTCCTATCCTATATTCTCAATAAAATTATTCTCACTGCTACTTCGTAACTGTAACTTTGCTACTGTTATGAATTGTAATGTAAATATCTGTGTTTTCCAATGGTCTTAGGGAAACTGGTGAAAGAGTTGTCCAAAGGAGTTGCGAACCACTGCTTTATTCAGTACCTTGTAAAGGTTCCTTTTGAAAGGGTTTTATGTTTACAGCACATGTGTTCAAGTCCTTGCTTTTTCTGTTCAGTCCAATTTCTCCACATTAAGACAACAAGCTAGGTACTAATTAACAGCAAGATCCTTAAAATATCCTTGCCACTCTCTTAGACGTTCTAGCCAGTTCAGGACTGGCAACTCTGAAAACTATGTCTGTGTTGATAATGACCAAACAGCTGCTGTAAGGAAAACAGATATTGGTGATACAGATCAGGATGCAGAATCTCCAGATGAGCTGGCTACACATGCTGCCTATTATAAGTGCTTAAGTGTTGAAAATAACATGATGTGCTGTATATTTTAGAATTCACTTACTCTGGGGTCTTACTATACTTTGTAGCTAATCAATACCAGAACACCCTCTCACAGCACAGCGGGAAGCAGATATCTGACACCAGCTTTCTTGGACAAGCACAATAGTCTATCACAAGTTTGCTGTAGGCAGAGATTTAGGGTGAAAGAGAAGCCAGTGAGCTATGTAACAAACTATTGTAACATACAGAAATGTGGCTACTTGTTATTAATATGAAAACTAGTAGTACTGAATTATTCTACCTCTGTTGTTTACAAAACTTTTAAAATCACATCTGCAGAAAAATGTGCTCCTATTTCAAATGGTCAACAATTCTGTGTAGCTGTCATTTGAGGTAAAGCTATGTCCTTCCTATTCCCGAGGATCTTAATAACTGACACACTGCCTATTAAAAGAATCTAAGACAAAACGCTGGGCTTCCACATGTGCTAGATAAATGTTCTACCATTGAAATACATCCTTGGGTACAAAGAATCTAGTTCAAAGTATATGGGTAAAATAATAGAGGGAAACAAACAAACAAACAACATAAAACATTAGCAGACTGACTCAGGCTTAAAGACAAAAAGACACTCTGAAAAACATGTTCGAACAGTATAGTATCCAATGCATCCAACATTCAGAACACCATCTAATTGTAAAGTTGCTAAAAGCAAGAGTCTAGGTATACATTTAATTTTTCTTTCTTTCTTTCTTATTTTAAATACAGGGTCTCATGTATCCAAGGCTGACTCTTGAGTTCCTGGTACCCCTGCTTAACTTCCCAAGTGCTGGGACTATGTGTGTCACCATCTACTCATTTTTAAGAGTTAAGAAATACCATTGAGGAGCTGGAGAGATGGCTTGGCAGTTAAGTGCACTGGCTGCTCTTCCAGAGGTCCTGGGTTCAATTCCCAGCACCCACATGGCAGCTCACAACTGTCTGTAACTCCCAGTTCCAGGGGATCTGACACCCCCACACAGAATATATACAGGCAAAACATCAATGTACATCAAACCAACCAACCAACCAACAAACAAATAAATAAATACCGTTGATGTTCCCATTGCAGCAGATGTGAAATACTTTGGTTTATATGCTGTTAGATCAACTTCTGAGGCCACTTCCTTGGGCTCATCATCAAAAGTAATATCATCTGGTATAAACCTAAAAAAAAAGTAGCTAATACCAGTGTCTAGATTTTCTAATTAGTTATAGTTCATATACTATACAAAAAATTCTATAGAAAACAAATGTAAAAATTCCTAAAAGGCCAGAAACAATCTTGGCACATCTCTGAAATTTGTAAACTATAAATCTGAAATTTCATTAAGTTTGAGAGAATTCTATATAGAGACTTTGCATTAGGAACTAGTTAATATAAACTAGCTTCCAAAGACCCAACTCAATAACACAATCATTGACTCACTTTAGAGTTCAAAGATCAAACAGAATTAATACTGGGTAAGTGGTCTCAATACATAGCACATAATCATGAAAAGTCATTGAAAATAAAGAAAAAGTTAAGGCTGATTAAGAATAATCTTAGCCAAAAATTTCATTTCACAAATAACTATTCCTTACAGGTAAATCAGCCATGGTGACTGACAATTTTTAGGTATCAGGCTAGGAAATGTGGGATGAAAAGTAGAGGTAAATAATCTGATTATTATAACCATGTTTTTATAATTTACACAGGAGATTATTTCCACATACATATAAAATGCATCTACTATATACTGTATCAAGAATTATTGGGAGGGGTGGTGGAGAGATGGCTTAGCAGTTAAAAGCACCTGCTGGCTCATGCAGAAGATCTAGGTTTGAATCCTAGCACCCACCTGGCTCACCCCCTCCAATTCTAGGGGGTCTCATACACATGAAGTAAAAATAAATAAATCTTAAAAATGTTTTTTGAAAGAATTATTATTTCAAGGACATAAATAATGAAATGGTTCTTAAATTACTTTTTCTTCAATTATTATTAGCTTTTTCTTGTTCATTTTCTAGAATATAAGCGAGTACTGCTCATTCAAATATTTTACTGCATTATGATCTTGCTATATTGTAAGATTCAGTGGTTAAGACATGAACTGAATTACCTTAGGTCTATGAAAGAACAACTGCTTTCAAACTCCAGGCCATCACAATCTTCATAAATCTTACTTGCAGTTTCTGGAGAATCACATTCCACTACTGCATAATAGTATTTCAATCGTTTAAACTGATAGTCTCTTAGCTTCTCTCTAGAGGACCTAATGGGAAAAACTAAATCCAACATATGTACACAAGAACATAGAAACCTCTCCATTACAAGGTCAGAAAACAACTTTTTCAAAAGTTGGTTTTCTCCTTCTACCATGTGGGTTCTGGGGATTGAATTCAGGTCCCTAGGTTGTCAGACTAGAGGGTAAGCACCTTTACCCATTAGCTATCTCACTAGCCAGCATCTGAACTTTAAAAGTTTAATTTCACTTAACTATCCTCTGTTCCTTGAAGGTCTTCCTCTGCCACTTTCGTTACCATCCAGTTAATCACCGTTTTTTATTAAGTGCACATGCAGCTCCACCTAGTGGTTTACAACTACTTAAGTTGTTTTCTGTAACATAAAACCATGTTTTATTTCTTTATTTTTCTATTTAACACTCAAAAATATAATATGAAGATAAAAACAACACTAATTCATAGCAATGAAGATAATTATGAACTGTTTTTTTCCCCAAATACTGCAATCATTATTTCCAAGCATACACACAAAATGCTGGCATAATGCGCCGCCAACTATAATCAGTTATCAAGCTGTCTGAATCCTAACTGTTAGAATTAAGTGCAAACTTCAGTCCTATTAAGGCAACAGAATTCCGAGTGAGGTACGTGACTTTACTAGGGTTAGTTTTATATTCTAGAGTGACTCAGTACCAGTCTTTCTCGGGGGCATCCTCAGGAATACTCAGTAACTCTACTGGTCCTTGAACTTGCTCTTCCTTCATCCTCTCCTTTCCAAACTCCGAAGGATATATCTGAACACAAAAAATAAGACTGATATAATCCATACATTCTTTCTTACAGAATATGAAGACCTGTCAAAACTAAGACGTCAAGAGTCAGCACTAAGCTCAAAAACAACAACTCATTTCACACTCACCGTAGTAGGAAAGCAAAACTCATTTCTAACTACATGAAGATAAAGCATACTGAAGAGTTTTCTCTAAGTAATAATTTTGGCCAGAGTATAACAGATAGGGTGGGGACAAAACCAAAGCATCATGAACAACAACGCGCACTCCATCTCCAGAACCCATGTCAGAGGAAATAATCTACTTTTGAAAGGGGTTCTTTAACTTCATACACACATGCGTGCATACAAACAAAACTAAAATATAAAGCAAAAAAAAAAAAAAAATTTGCTTCTCCCTTCTTACTACCTGTTAATTAAGTTTCATACTCAAATGTATTGGACAATTTCCAGATCAATAAAATATTTTTTCGAAGAGGAAAATTAAGGCAGTTTAATTAGAAACAAAGTCAGATTTAAGTTAAAACACCTAGAAATATTTCCTTTAAATAAAATCAATTTTCTCACCTTTACAGAAAATACAACTCCTCCTTTGGGTTTAAATGAATTGAACAAAGCCAGCAAATCTTTTGCCTTTAATCTATCCCAGTCCATGTTGCAAACTGCTAGTCGGTGTGTAATCTGAGAAAGTTAAAGTATTATTAATTATTATAGAATCTATATTTTTTTTTTGAGACAAGGTCTCACTATGCAGTCTAGGGCTGTCCTGGAATTTACTATACAGTCCAGGCTGGCCTTGAACTCACAGAGATATACCTGCTTCTGCCTCCCAAGTGCTGGGATCTGTATCATTTTCAATGGTTGAAAAAAGAAAGATAAACAATGTAGTATAGTCTTTCTCCAGTTCTGAGTTGTGTTATTTAACTGATTTAACATGCAGAGGGAGCTTCATGTGGGGCAAACAATAGGAAAACCACAAGAGATAAGCACTATCTCTAAATTGGTTTTTGGAGTTCTTGAACCAGGGTGTGATCACAAACTGATGTTTTAACCACAACAGTTTTAAAGATAGTTTATCACCAGTTTGGAGTGAGGAAATGGGTTACTCCAGAGCATTTTTTATGGTGCAATAAGAACATAAATACAAACTCCTAGCAAAAACAAGTCTAAAGCTGCTTTTATATATTTTAAATGACTTACGCAGAAATTCTTTCTGAGCAGGATGGCACACATACCTGAGATCCCAGCAGTCCAGAGGGAGGCAGAAGAAACAGGACCACAGTAGGCTCAAGGCCAGCCAAGTATTCACAGAAAGGTTCTGTCTCAAAAGGCCTTTGACAAAGATCAACATAAATTCATGATACAATTCCTAAGGAAACCAGGAATAGGAGGAACACTTCTCAACAAAAAAAGTCTATAGATGACAAATGTATATCCAACATTATACTAAACAGGGAAAATTGAAAAGCGTCTTCTAAAATCAGGAAGGAGATAATGGTGTCCAGTTTCTCTACTCTGATTCAAAATAGTACTTAAGCCAGAGGTTGTCAACCTGTGTGTCACTACCTCTTGGGCAACCCTCTATTTCCAAAAATGTTTACATTATGTTTCATGACAGTAGCAAAATTACAGTTAAGAAGTAGCAGTGATAATAATTTTATGGTTGGGGGTCACCACAACATGAAGAACTGAATTAAAGGGTCACAGCATTAGGAGAGTTGAGAACCACTGACTTAAGGGATACATACAGGAAAAGAAGAAGTCAAACATCCCTATTTTCAACATAATCACATACTTGAAGGTTTCTAAAGGCTCTACCTGGAAATTTCTGGACCTTCCACTCTATCTCCTAGAATGTTCTCCAAGACTTGGAGGGTGTGTGTGTGTATGTGAGATAAATGTCCCCTTTATATCTGAGCAATCAAGTCACTTATTCTTTTTTTTTTTTTTTTAAGATTTATTTATTTATTATGTATACAATGTTCTGCCTGTATGTATGTCTGCAGGCCAGAAAAGGGCACCAGATCTCATTCTAGATGGTTGTGAGCCACCATGTGGTTTCTGGGAATTGAACTCAGGACCTCTGGAAGAACAGCCAGTGCTCTTAACCTCTGAGCCATCTCTCCAGCCCCAAGTCACTTATTCTTTGTAACTGCTGCTGCTCCTTGTAAAAAGGAGCTTCTCTGACTAAGCTGATAGCAGCACTCATTTCTGGGAATAAACTTAGTAACTTGGAGAAAACTCAGCAAGCACATCACGTCCATTTAGCAAAGCTGTAGCTTCCTCCTTAGGGCCTATGACCCAACAAGAAGTAGACTAGTGGGCGTGGGAAGAGGATGAGAGGGGATAATCATAGGAATGAATGATCAAAATACATTATGTACATGTATGAACATGTATTTCATAATGAACCCATTATTATGTATAATATATGCTCACTAAACACATTAAAAAATACAGACAAAAACAAAACAGAAACCTACTCAGGTGACTGGAATGATGGCTAGGTTCATATTGTTTTCTGAACAAGCATGAGACCTGAGTTCAGCTCCCAGGACCCAAATTAAAATTTGAAAGTTGAGTACGCCTATAACCCAGTATGCGGGAGGCAGGGACAGGAGTATCCCTCAGGCTGCTAAGCAGTCAGTTTAGCTGAATCAGTGAGCTCTGTCTTCAGTGAGAGACCTGACTTACAAATAAGGGGGAGCTGGAAAGGGTGGCACACACCTTTAATCCCAGCACTCGGGAGGCAGAGGCAGGTGGGTCTCTGTGAGTTCAAGGCTAGCTTGGTCTGCAGAGTGAGTTCCAGGACAGCCAAGGATGTTAAACCCTGTCTCAAAAAACCAAAAACCAATAAAAAAAACCAAAAAACAAAACCCCACCCCAAACCAAACCAATTCAACCAAATAAGGTGGGGAACAATTGAGGAAGACACCTGATGTCTGCCTATGCAGCCCCCAACACCACAAATGCAAATAAAAAAGGAAAAAATAAAAATGAAATTATAACCTTTGCAGAAAAAAGGATGGTATTAGAAACTGTGTTAAATGAGATATACCAGTCTCAGAAAACAAATACTTCATGTTTTCTTTTTTGCTGGGTTTTTACTTTTTGATATGTGTATATGTGTATATGTGTATATATGTGTATGTGTGTGTGTGTGTGTGTGTGTGTGTGTGTGTGTGTGTGTGTGTGTGTGTGTGTTACATACAGAAGCTGGAGGTCGACACTATTGTGTCTTCTTTGATCACTCTATATGTTGTTGTTGTTGTTGTTATTATTATTATTAAAGAAGACAGGGTCTGACTATATAGTTCTAGCTGTCCTGGAACTTACTATATAGATCAGGCTGGCCTCAAACTCAGAGATTTATCTGCCTCTGCCTCCTAAGTGCTGGGATTAAATTGTGCCACTACACCTGGCTCCACGTTATTTTTTTTTAAAGAAAGGGTCTCTCACCAAATCTGAAGCTCACTGGTTGGTTAGACTGGCTGAGGATCCTACTATTTTTGTGTCACTGAAACTTAGGTCCTTATAAACATAAGCACTTTATGGATGGAACCATCTCCCTAGCCTTCTAAATCCAGACTTAAATTTGTGTGTATATACATGAAACTAGAAAAGGTCCATGACAGTGGAGGAAGAGATCTTAAGGGAGTTGGGGAAGAGATAATGAAGGAATACATGTGCAGAAGGGAGAACTATTTGGGGTGAGGCAAAGGATGAGTAAGAGCAGGGCAGAAAGGATGGAGAGGGCAGAATGGAAGGAAGATGAGCAGGAACCAAGTATACTGGCATAAATGTATGAAAATGCCATAGCAAGGTACACTGCTTTGCATGCTATCTTTAAAAATGAATTAAAAACAGCATTTTACAAAAGAAACACTCTCAAAAAACAACAACAAAAAGGGATAAAAGGAAGGAAAAGAACCTCTTTCCCATTTCATCTGCTTGGACACACATCTAATCTACATACACTAGCTCCATTTCAAGGTGTTTATTCTTTCTAGTGTTGGAATCGAACTTAAGAGGCTTGTACACACTGGGTAAATGCTGTACCACTGAGTTAATCTCCAGTCCTTAAGACATTTTACTCTTTTTTTTTTTTTGGAGCCGAGGATCAAACCCAGGGCCTTTTACCACTGAGCTAAATCCCCAACCCGACATTTTACTCTTAATCATCATTAATTCTGCCAGGGTCTGATGATGTGGCTCACTGGCAGATATCTTACCTGGCAAATAGGAGGTCCTGGGTTCAATCAACAACAAACAAGTCCCACAAATATTTTTACCAGTGAAGCTTCTCTCAATTTATTTTTAATGCTTTCTTTTGTTTACTTTTCTGAGATTGGGTTTTACTGAGCAGGTTTATAATCCAAGCTAGCTTAGAACTCACTATGTATTCTAGGCTGACCTTAAACTTACAGCAATTTTTCTGCTTCCTCAGTGGTGCTACTATGGGTGTGCGCTACCAAGCCCTGCTTTATTTAGCCTACGCATGCTAGCCAAGAATTCCATCACTGAATTAGCTGTCCAGTTCTTTCCTAGTTAATTTAATAATATCAACCCTATCACCCATAAAAGCTAACTGTTATTCATAAATAATTTACTGAAAATGTTACCTCATCAGCCCGAGGAGCATCTTTATCTAATTCTCTCCAAGCATGTTCAAAACCAGGTTCTTCTGGAAATAAATCTTCGAAATCATCTTCATCTTCAGAACTAGTTTCTATATTTCCTTTACCCCTTGCAAGATCAGGACCACTGTCACTTTCATCATCCTCCTCATTATCCTCATCTTCCTCTTCTTCGTCTTCATTTTCATCATCATCAGCTGAAGTTCTATCATCACTTATAACTTCATCTTCAGATTCCTCATAACTTTCTATTTCACTATCACTATCTGAATCTTCCTCCAGGGCATCTTTGTCCAGCATTTTACCATCACTGTCGTTTCTTGCCATTCTGACTGGAAGCACTTCAGCATATTGGGGGAGGGAGAAAGGAGACATACATTCTGAATTAAATTAAATCCAAATTATTGACATTAGATCCAGTATAACTTTTACAAAACAGAGAAAAGGAACATAAGCTCAGTAAAATTCATGCTATAGCAAGTTATTTAAGTGAAATCATAACATTTATAAGATGATGTAAGTGTGTTTATATACTCATTTAGTATTCATGGAATACCTGCTTTGTGGTGTATTTAATACACAACCACTGGCAAAAAAAAAGATATCAATTAATTTCCAGTTGAATAAGTGACAAGTATTAAACAAGCAAATCAATATGCACACACATAAAATGAAACTACTCTACAAGCATTAAAGCTTCCAAGAGCTACTCAACAGCTAACTAAAGGATGAAGAGAAATTAAGTAATCAAAGTGAGAAAGATGATGAAGGAAATTTGTTCCAAGCAGTAAGAAAAGCATCTGTAAAGAATTGTCAATTACAAAAAAAAAGTAGCAATCATGTGTGGTCTGTAGCTAGCAAGGAGTCAAACAGGTCTAAGGAGTTAACACGGAAGCACGATAAAGGGGATGGGTGATGGGTGATGTTGTTCTGTATGGTATGAATATGTGCTGTTCTGCTTGGTTGATAAATAAAGCTGTTTGGCCAATGGTGAGGCAGAATAAGGTTAGGCAGGACATTCTAACTAGAGAGAGGAAGGAGAAAGACAGAGCTGGGAGACGACTTTATGGGTGTCCATGCCTTAGAGTAGTTGTCACTCAGGAACTGAACAGACTAAATGAATGAGTACCCAACTCTACTTACCTTCTTTAAACACATTTCTTCCTATATAACAACATATAGCAGCTCTCAGTATTGCTCACTAGAAACTAAAATCATTTACCCAAGCTTTCATGTTTGTCTTCTGGTACCAAAACAAGAAGAAATCATTGCATATTGTTTCTTTCACAGCTTATCATAAAGAAAGACTTTACAGATACTATTTGGCTTAAAACTACAAACCTCTTTAATACTCTACTGTCTAAAAGAATGGGACTACCGATCTACATACATCTACGCCACCAGGAAAAGCAAGATGTAAAGTACCGGTAAGCCACAAGCCACGTGCAAGGTATAGATTTATAGAAATGGGTTAACTTAAGATATAAGAGCTAGCTAGCAAGAAGCTTGCCATGGCTATAGTTTAAAAACAATATAAGCCTCTGTGTGTTTATTTGGGTCTGAGCGGGTGCAGGACTGGGCGGCACACAGAAAAACTTTCAGCTACAGATGGGCTTTGCCACTGCTCCATTTCCAAAAGGAGGACACTACTAGACTGGCACATTGAGATATCATCTGAATTACACTGCAGAAAACTGGAGGGGTAGAGTGAGTATGAGTAATAAAAATCGAGGGACAGTACAGTACTCTCACAAGACATGAAGGCACTATAAAGCTATGACAGTAGAAATGTAGCAAAGTGAAAAGCTTTGGTAAAACCAGACAGTATAGTGAGAGGGGTATTTGATACCAGGAACAACAGTTTTAGACATGTCAATGAGGCCTGCCTTCCTAGCACAGACACAGCCAGCTAGCTGGCTAGATAGGTAAACATGGTACAATGGAAAGTAACTAATTTGATGAAGAGACTTTACTTTAGTTAAGTTCTGGATATTTGAATTAAAGTGTCTTCAAGGTTAATAGAGTGCTTGCTTAGCATGTCCAAAGCACTAGGTTCGATCCCTAGAACCACAAAACAAAGTGCCTTTGAGTCATGTAACAGAAAACATTAATAAAGCTGTTTACTATTAAGAGATATGCTCAGTAAAGTGTGAGCTGGAGATAAAATTTATAACTCATTCATACATAACTGACAAAAGAAGTTGCATTATGAATGAGATCACCAAATAGAAATACTAAATAAAAATTTTCTGCTAACTCTGACATTTTATAACTGCTAGTTAACCACACACCAAGATGTTTTGTTTAAATAGGATTTCATTTTTCTTCCACAGCTCTGAAAGAGCTCATCTTCTACTTCTAACAGCAATCACCTGTGCATGTGTCTAATGCACTATGTTTAAACTGGTATTCCTGTTTCAGCTTACTCCAGAGGCTCTAAGTTTGGAGAATGCAAAGTAAATTTTAAAATTAAGATGAAGAATGAAATTTGTTTTTATTTTAATACTATTTTTTATAATATTTATTTATTAATCCACTACTTATTGCCTACAATGTGTAAAACATTGAACTAGGGAAGGCAAGAGGGAATTTATAAGCTCTATGCCCTTGATGGGTTCATAGACAAAGAGAAATTATTAATTAATGAATCTATGAGTTAATGTACCATATTGAGGCATTAAAACTTGTCTACAGGGGAGCTGGAGGATGGCTCAGTGGTAGAAGATCTGGGTTTGGTTCCCAGCACCCACATGGTGATTCCTAACCACCTGTAACTCTAGTTCCAGGGATCTAATGCCCTCTTCTTTGATCTCCACAGTACATACATATACATACAAACAGCTTTTAAAAAATCTTGTTTGCATGGCTGTGCACAATGTGCTTGTGCATGGTGGGTGGGGAGGAGGCACACATATCATGTACTGAGGTCAGCATAATTTTGTGGAGTTAGTTCTCTACTTCCTCCTTTCCATGGATACTGAGGATCAAACTCAGGCTGCAAGGTTTGAGCAGCAAGCACCTTTACTTGCTGAGCCACTCGCCCATTCAATTTAAAACAGGATCTCATGTAGCCCACACTGGCCTCAAGATTA
The DNA here is from genome assembly GCF_007827085.1 of Peromyscus californicus insignis. Lineage (NCBI taxonomy): Eukaryota > Metazoa > Chordata > Mammalia > Rodentia > Cricetidae > Peromyscus > Peromyscus californicus. The sequence continues at coordinate 114,928,325 of NW_026294595.1, forward strand.
CTATGTAGCTGTGGATGACCTAGAACTCCTGATCCTTGTGACCTATCTTCCAACTGCTGGGATTACAGACATTTATTAGCATGCCAGGATACAAGGAGGTATTTATAGTAAGAAGACTTTACAGATACTACTTGGCTTAAAACTACAAACCTCTTTAATATTCTACTGTCTAAAAGAATGGGACTACCGATCTACATACATCCAATCCTAAATTTGCTCAAAAAGTACTTTGGTCCTCAAACTTAGTGCCAACCACCCCCACCCCCAAATCCCAATAGAAATAATGGATTCCTTAGGAATTTTTCTGTGATTATATTTTGATTAACAACTTTTGAATTTTTTCAATCTCACTTACAGACCTTCTGTTACAGTATTTTGTATTACAGGTTTGACTTTTCTACTTTAGGTCTATGCTGTCCAATATGGTAGCTAATAGTCTAAAGAGACAATTTAGCACTTGAAATATGGCTCTTTCAATTTGAGATTAATGCTAAAATATAAAAGTATAAATTTGTTATCATTAATTACATAGAAATGAAATTTGGATTTACCGGATATAAATAAATAAAATTATTTCAAGTGCTTATTTTTCCTTTTTAATGTCACTACTAGGAAATTCATCACTATGTATTTCTAGTGGACAGTGCCGGTAGACCAGGGTCATCATACAGAGCTTAGCAGGTTGTTATCTGCCAAAAGGGAAAAAAGAGCTAAGACTAATCTAGTCTCAATTCATCAAGTCATGTACTCAGAACATGCCATGCTTCCTCAAGGGAAATCAACATGTTGTTTCACTCAAAATTGCCATCCTCTCACCAAACTATAAATCCCAGAACACTCTGTGTTTATGTGGTCAGAGGACATGCAATTTTCTAATTTGCAAAAGGCATCATATAAGCTAGCAATAATCCTAAAGGAGGGGGTCCATGCCTTATTGTAGTTGTCACTCAGGAGCTGAACAGACTAAATGAACGAGTACCCAACTCTACTTACCTTCTTCAAACACATCTCTTCCTATATAACAACATATAGCAGCTCTCAGCATTGCTCACTAGAAACTAAAATCATTTACCCAAGCTTTCATGTTTGTCTTCTGGTACCAAAACAAGAAGAAATCATTGCATATTGTTTCTTTCATAGCTTATCATAAACATTTGACCATTCTCATCATACTACAAAAATAATTATTGTGTACTTCTTAAGGAGATATCAAAAAAATAGTGTAACACAGAAGAATCAGCACTCCCAACCAACCTGATTGCTTTTCTCCTTTTGCCTTAGAACAAGTGATTGTTGGAGATTTCACAGTTTCAGAGGTACTAGAATCTTTGGTCCTTGATTTTCCTTTAGGCAAAGAGTCTGCACTGTGGTCAGTGATGCTCCTTTTCTTTTTTGTATTTTGCAGAAATTCTTCACTATCCTTCTTGGGGCTTATTTCTGAATCTATCTTCTGAGATTTACACAAGTTTTTCATTTTCTGATTTTTTTCAGAATTATCTAAGTCATTTTTATTTATGGGATCCTTTTGATCAATTTTTTTGGTTTCTTTCTTTTTCTCCTCAATCAGCATTTTTGACTTTGCTTCATTTTTGGTCTGTTTTTGTTTCTGCTTTACTTTTTTTTGTTTCAGTACTTTGCTTTCTTCATCAGAGAGGTCAGAATCAGAGTCTGAAAGCTCATAGAAGCGTTTCAAGTCTTCTGTAGTGCTGTGGTTGATAGGGCGCCCTCTTTTATCAACAGCATAATTCAATTTAAATTTTTTGTCATGAAACATGGCTCGAAACCTCTTGTCAATTTTGACTTTTCGGTCCTTTTCTGGCATTTCCCAAAATCTGGGATCCTTTGAAACCCGCCTAAACCGCTGGTCATTCATTATTTCTTGTTTGGATGACATTTTTAAAGTCTTACTGAATAAATATCCAGAAAAACCAAACACTGAAAAATAAAATATATATTACAATGATGAATGGTTAATAATACAACTAAAATATAAACACACATACTTAAACACTCTAAATTTACATAAAATTAAGGAATTTAAACTTAATTTCAACAATCCAACCTATTCTGGGTCAAACATAAAAAAAACATAGTAACATAAAATTCTTACATTACAGATCACTTGAAACAAATTTAAGACAAAGCAAACAGAATCCTAGAGAGAGAGAAATAAAATATTCTTAAATCTCAGTTGGTCTCATTTGTTTTTCATACTTTGTTCCATTCTCTTTGTTAATCTTTACATTTTCAACAGCTTTTAGTTCTACAAAGTTGTCTCATAACTAATGGGGGAAGGGAATCAAACTAGATTTACCTCAGGGTTCCTTCTGTAAATCCTTCCATCTATTAAGAACCAAATTAAGAGTCTCACACTGCTGGGTGGTGGTGGTACACACCTTTAATCCCAGTGCTTGGGAGGCAGAGGCAGGCGGATCTCTGTGAGTTTGAGGCCAGCCTGGTCTACAAAGCGAGTTCCAGGACAGCTAGGACTGTTACACAGAGAAACTCTGTCTCGAAAAATTCAAGGAAAAAAAAAGTCTCACACTACAGTTAACAAATGTTACCTTCTTTTTCTTAATTTTTTTCATGTGTATGGGTGTTATGCCTGTATATATGTCTGAGTACCAATTCTGTGATTGGTGCCCACGGAGGCCTGATTTGTTCTGATCCCCTGGAACTGGTTTTAGGGACTGTCCGCCATCACGTGGTTGCTGGAAATTGAATCCTGGTCCTCTAGAAGAGCAGCCAGTGCTCTTAACCTTCGAGCCATCTCTCCAGTTCCAAATGTCATTTTCTTGTAACATTTTATTCTCAAAGTGACTAAGGTCTAGATAGGCTGATCCGTTATAAACATATGAAAACGCACATGTTTGTACAAATGCATACTCTCTCTTGTGAACAGTCTCTGCCCCAATACTGGGATTACAGGTGTGCTCCGCCATCACACAGGCCAGGGCTGCTTTTCTTCAAAATCCTTTACATTCTAACGAGAAAAACATAAAACTTCACGGCTGCGCTTATAAATTTCAGATGTACTACAGCACTTAATCTTTGAATAGTTTTACGATATAGCTATCACCGCATCCAACAATCAGAGGTAGTGCTTGTAAATGCTGGAAATTGAAGCCCTCGACAAACGTAGGATGTTCAGAGGAGCGAAGGCAACTGGACCTCACTACAAACGCTTCCCCTCATCCCTACAGTCCCCTCATCCTCTGTCCTGGGAGCTCCAGGCCAGCTGGTTCCGGAACCATCTTCCCACCTCACAAACTTTCGGGGAAAGTTACTCGGCTGAGGTCTCTCGGAGAGCAGCCCTGAAGAGAACAATGAGGCCAGAAAGGGACCAAACAATAGGCGCACTACTCACAGATCCCAAGGAGATCCCGTCGGAGACCCACACAGCTCCTCAGTTCTCTTTTCGGATCCCGGTCTGAGCTCACATGGAGCGCACACCCACAATCCTTCGCGTGACGCTCCGCCGTGACGGCACGCGAACTGGGCCAAACTACCTCAACCTTGTCTTTCCCGCTTGGAATAATTTTGTATCTTTGTGCTAGCCGTAGTCCCATCGGTGCATGCGCACAACAGAAAATATGCCCGGCTGTGGCGCCGCGCCTGGAGATGCTGCGACCGGTCGTGCTTTGGCGCCTAAGCCCGAGGCTTGGGGGCCCGGCGGTCTCTGCCGGGAGCTGTGGTCGCAGGGCGGTAGCGTCCAGTGTCCCTCCTTCGGGCAGCACCTCGCCCAGAGCCCTAAACATCTTCGACAGGGAATTGAAGAGGAAGCAGAAAAATTGGGCAGCCCGGCAGCCTGAGCCTAGGAAATTTGACTACCTGAAGGAGGAGGTGAGACTGCGGGGCCGTGACGCTTGGAGGCGCGGAGCTGGCAGGGCGGACCGACCCACCCGGCCGTGTGACCTTGAGAAGAAGCTTCACCTTTGTGGGCCTTTCTATTCTGAAAGGACGAGGCTCGGCTAGCGTGCATGACAACCATTCATTCGCTTAGCAAGTACTGCCTGAGTTGCAGGGCAAAGCAATCCAACACCCCCCCCCCCCCCGCCACCTCCCCCTCCCCCGCCCCCGCCTTTGCAGGATCGCATTAAGGAGAGGGCGCGAGACAGGCATAGACAAGGAATGTAATTTCAGCTCAAGTAAGGAGAAGAAAAAGTGAAATGGTGGTATTGGTGATTAGGATGGTCAAGAACGGCTGTGTGAGAAATTAGTTGAGCTGAGATGGGAGATAGGTCGAGTATCCTAGGAAAAGGAAGAGATGAGTACAGAGCTCCTGACTGAGCCTGAAAGGACCTATAGGGGCCCTTCCATAAGTACCTCTTTCTGTTCAAGATAAGCACCTGGCTTACAGCCTGACTGAAGCCTTGTGAATGTGCAGAACTAGAATATTTTCAGTAAAGCATATGAAAATCGTTTTTGAAGTAAGTAAAAGGTATTGACATTTGGAATGACGTACAAAGTGGGCTGCTGAGGGAAAAGACTTCGATGTAGCCCTTGCCCGTCACCCTCTCAAAACGAAAACAACTGTGTTCTGAGCTTTCCTATAGTAAATCACAGCCCTGGAATGTTTATAAGAGACTGAGTGGAATCATGCCAGATGTCACTAACCTAGTGCAGGGTGGGTGGTACTTACCATTCGACTTCTTTTATATTGTGCTGGGGAGCTGGTCATCTGTACTTTTCCAGACTTGGTGTTTACTAATTTGCAAAAGTTACTAAAAGAAAAAAAAAGCTGTTAATGTAGATTGGCTGAGTATGGTGACACATGTCTGTGATCCTGGCATTCAGGAGGCTGAAGGTGGGGGATTAGAGGGTTGTTATGAGTCCAAAGCCAGCCTGGGTACCCTTTCTCAGACAAAACAAAACAAAAACGTGGTTAATTCATTTAGCAGTTACACAAAGTTTGTCCTAAGTTTTTATTAAGTGATCAGTTATATACTGATTTATAATCCTTAACCTTAATGAATTAATTTATAATTAATTTATAATGAATAATTTTTATTTTAATGTATCTCATGCTAGTGTATCACTTGTATTTGTCTGAGTTGGGGTTTCTATTGCTGTGATAAAACACTATCATCAAAAGTAACTTGAAGAAGAAAGGGTTTATCTTACAACTTCCAAGTTACACTTCATTTCTGAGGGAAGTCAGGCCAGGAACTGGAGGCAGGATCTGAAGAAAAAGCCCTAAAGGAATGCTGCTTAATGGCCTGCTCCTCATGGCTTGCTCAGCCAGCTTTCTTGTATCATCCAGGGCCACCTGCCCTAAGGGTGGCACCACTCATAATGAGCTGGATCTTCCCACATCCATCATTAATCAAGAAAATGCCCTACAGACTGGCCTACAGGCTAATCTTATGGAGACATTTTCTCAATTAAGATTCCCTCTTCTCTGCTGGGCAATGGTAGCCCACATCCTTAATCCTAGCACTCAGGAGGCAGAGGCAGGAGAATCTCTGAGTTTGAGGCCAGCCTGGTCTACAAAGCGAGTTCCAGGACAGTCAGGGATGTTAGACAGAGAAACCCTGTCTTGAAAAACCAAAAACTAAACCTAGTTTTTAAGATTGTTTAGAGCGGGTTTTGGTCTTGTTTGTTTTGGGGCAAGATCTCACTATAGGCCTGGCTGTCCTGGAATTCACTGTGTAATATATTCCAGTCTGGCCTCGAACTCACAGAGATTACCTGCCTCAGCCTCCCCGTGTTTATGTTGTTTTTGAGACAAGGGTCTTTATAATATATGCTAGGCTGGAACTAGCATATGTTCCAGACTGGCCTCAGACTTGTCGCAGTTCTCTTGCCTCGGCCTCCTGAATGCTAGGACTGTAGACATAAGCTGCCACACCCAGCAGATGGCTTAATTTTGATTTTATGAAATTGGCTCTAAGGTAATTTACTTCAGTTTGTTTCCAGGGATATTTTATTATGTTTTATATTATTTTATCCGTATCCAGTATTTATAAAGAAAGTTACTATGGGAAAATAGAAAATGGGATACAAAGTACTTACCATTTTGAAACGTAAGTTGAATCTTAGGAAAAAAGAATGTTACTCCTCTGTTAAACCTACTCCGTGTATTTAACCCATTGACTCTTGAAATCTTTCAGGTTGGAAGTCGGATTGCAGACCGTGTGTATGACATAGCCAGGTAGGAGTTGATATTACAGTGAGATGCTGTCACTTTCTCTTTCTCCCTCTCCCCCTCTCCTTGTCTTTCTGTCTCTTAGTCTCTGTCTCTGTCTCTCTTTCCCAAAACAGAGTCTTGCTCTAACTCCTAGGCCTTGCCTCTAACTGAGCTGGGGCAGTCCTCCTTTCTTAGTCTCTTGAGCATCTGGGAATGTGGACATGTTCCACCAGTCCTGAAGGACTGCAGAATCTGCTGTTGAGTGGAGACTTGAAATTAAACGATGAGAGCTTGATATGTGGAATAGTCGAATCTGAGAAATTGATTACCAGGATTGGTGATTGAAATCACTCTAACATCGTCTTTCTTTTTTAGATGTTTGAGATAGGGTCTCACTATGTAGCCCAGGCTGGCTTCCAGCTCATGGCACTCCTCCTGGATTATAGGATGGGTGCTGAGATTATAAGCTTGCACAGCCACACCTGGCTGTTCTTTTTCTGGGAAAGCAAATGACATTTTCTTCATTGTTGTATTCTCTTTTAAAAAATAGTATGGATATAAAACTTTTGCCTTTCTTCAAGCCTGAATGACTGATCTACTTGGTTTAGCCCAAATTTTTTAATAGACAGATTGCTCAAAATGTGGAACTAAAAAATCAACTACATGTGAAATTTTAAGATTTATTAAATCTAAGTTTAGGTTTTACTGAAATGAACAATAGAATCTTTTGCCACTTGAGTGAAGGAGAAAGTGTACCTAGATTTGTTTCCTGGTACTGTATTAAAATGTACTACATTGCTAATGGTAGTACAGATTTTATGACAATTCTGTGGTGAATGACTTGAGAAAGAGCACTTTCATTGAGTAGTATAAAAATCTTGATGGATCTGTTGCTGTATGCTTTGGGCATAATGAAAGCTTTATTGATTCAGACTTGTCACCATGTAGTGGAACGACAGCCCAAGAATGGCTTTATAGTAGACCTCCTCTCTGGCATTAGCAAATCACTCCTTTTTGTTGGCTTTTCTTTAAGTAACATTCATTGAATTATACCAACATGGGATAAATTTATCATCATTATCTCATAAAAGCAGGGAGAGTTTTATAAACTCACAGACTCTCCAGCTATATTTTGGATACATCTTTACAAATGAAAAGGAGTCTATAATTTTGTAAGGTAAAAAATACTTCCTTGTCGCAAATAGGCCCCTCCTTGTTTCATTTTTCGTCACTAATTAAAGACAAAAAAATGGCTCACTATTATCATTTGCCTGAATTATAGTTTAATGAATGAAGCACTAAGTTTTGCTTTTTAGTTTGGAGTTTACAAACTATGCCACAACTCTGAGGATAATAAAGCCAAGTCCATTAAGACTTGTGATTATGACTGAAAGGATAATTTAAACATTAAATGTTTGGATTAAATTATTTAAAATGCTAGTAAATGTCCTTGTGTTGATACTCTATTATTAGAGTACTTAACAGGCCTTGATTTGTAGCCACTGTGCTTAGCATGCACAAGCCTGTAATTTCCATCCCTTATATTATACTAGACTGGTGTCTTAGTTAGGGTTTCTAGTGCTGTGAAGAGACACCATGACCACAGCAACTCTTACAAAGGAAAACTTAGTTAGGGTGGCTTGCTTTCAGAGGTTTACCCCATTATGCGAGCAGCATGATGGTGTACAGGCAGACATGATGCTGGAGAAGTAGTTGAGAGTCCAACATCTTGCAGGCAACAGGAAGTCAACTGAGACACTGGGCAGTATCCCGAGCATAGGAAACCTCAAAGCCCACCCCCACAATGGCATACTTCCTTTAACAAGGCCGCACCTACTCAACAAGGCCACACCTCCTAGTAGTTCCACTCCCTTTGGGAGCCATTTTATTTCAAATCACTACAACTGGCTGTCTTGCAAGGCCCAGAGATCTGTCTGTCTCTGACTTTTTAGCACTGAGATTATAGGCACATGCTGCCACACTTAAGCTTAACTTTCATGTGGGTGCTGGTGGTTGGAAGTCATCACGTTGCATGGCAAGCACTCCCCAGCCCAGTTTTGGCAGTCATTCTTAAAAACAATTAAACTGACAGTCCTTTTTGTTCTTTCTTCTGTTTATGGAAACGCATGGCTTACAGTTGCTGTGTGTCCCAATTTAGAGGAGCTAGTCTAATATGGAGGTTTAATCTTCTGGCTCTGGCTTCAGATTGACTGAATTCAAGTGTTCAATTCAAGTGTTCATTGCTCCTTACATGATATGTTTGAGCTGGGATCTGGAAGATAGCTCAGTAGTTAGGAAGAGTGGTTGCATGCACTTCCAGAGGACTTGGGTTCTGTTCTCAGTACCTGCATGGAGGCTCACAACCATCTGTAACTTTAGTTCTAAGGGATGCCCACTTTGGTTTTCGTGGGCACCAGGTATGCGTATACATACATTGCAATCAAAACATTCACATATATAAAATAAGAATTTATATATATATATATATATACATATATATATATATACACATATATATTTATAAATAAAGAGGAGATATTTGAGTTGACTTAGCACTGGACACTTGGAACTTTCTGTACTCCTAAGTTTTCCATAATTCTTGGAGTTTTAGGTTTTTAGTTTTAACCCTGTAGTGCCGGAGATTAAACCGAGGGCCTTGCACATGCTGAGCAAGCACTCTATCACTGATCTGTATCCCCAGCCCAAGCTTAAAAATGCTTTATGAAATTTCATATGGAGAATAGAGCACATTTCCAAGTGTTCTCCCGCCTCAGAGTATTTGAGAAGTAAAGATAATTATTGATTTGCTGCTAAGTATGCCATTGTTTCCATATTAACTTATATTTAGCTTGATTTCAATCTTGGATTATTGAACTCAGATGCCTTTGTTAAGTGTGTTCTTCAATTTCATGTCTAAACTTTTTTGTTTGTTTGTGCTGCTAGAGCTTGAACTCGCACATGCTAGGAAAGTGCTGCACTGCTGACCTACATCGCCTGCCTGAGGCTGGGTCTCCATGGTTCAGTATTAGGGCCTGTGGATTAGTGACTAGATCAAACAGACTGGCTCTGTACATTCTATCTTCTGCTAGATACGCTGGTACAGCAAGGCTCCTGAAATGTGTAGTTACTAAAATCCGTTTACTTAAGACAATTAGTTCTTAATTATTTTATGGTCGGTATTGCAAAGCTTGGCTTCTATGTCTTTTTTCAGAGATTTCCCTCTTGCGCTGGATGTGGGATGTGGAAGAGGCTACATAGCACAACATTTGAATAAGGTATTTGATACACTGGCTTAATTAACTTTGAAAAATACAATTGACTAATTGTGTGTGTGCACATGCAAAGCATGCCTGGAGCATTTCTTTGTGTGTGTAGGTACGTGTGTGCTCATGCACACAGAGGTCAGAACACAGCCTTGGTGTCATCCTCAGGTGCTCTCCCTGGGTGCCATCCATCTTTGTGTTTTTTTGAGATAGGCCTCTTGTAGGCCTACGCCTTGCCAAGTAGGCTATACTGGAGGGGCAGTGAGCCTGGGAGCTGCCTGTCTCTTCTACTCCTTTGCTAGCATTACAGGCTCACCATGTCCAGCTTTTTTTATGTGGGTTCAGGGAACTGAACTCAGATCCTAGTGCTTTGAAGGCAAGATAACTGAATTTAGTTCATTTTAAGAAAAGACTTCCCTGATCAGTTTAGTTGAATATTTAGATTTTGATTATGTTAAAATTGCTAAACATTTATTCAGTGCTTTAGTTCAATAATTTTTTTAAGAAATGTAAGAATTCTAAAAGCAATAATTTTTTTAAACCTACATATTTTTCTCTTTGTTCTCACTTTGTTTAAGCATTTTTGATAATTCATCATAAAAGCTGGTGTCTAGCTCACTGGCAGAATTCTTACCCAGCATATATGAAACTCTGAATGTGATTCTTGGCAATGTAAAAAATATGTACACACACATATATACATATATTCATATTAATTTTATTAGTTAAAAGCTGTATAAAATATAGATAGCATTTAATAGTATTCATATTATTTTATTTCACATTTTCTAATGCAAATCATGTCTGAGGATTTCTGTTGCTGTGAGGAGACACTATGACCTCAGCAACTCTTTTTTTTTTTGGGGGGGGGGCGTGTTTCTATGTGTAGACTTGTGCCTTTCCTGGAACTCACTCTGTAGCCCATGCTGGCCTCAAACTCACAGAGATCCACCTACCTCTGCCTCCTGAGTGCTGGGATTAAAGGCGTGCGCCACCACCGCCCGGCTGACCTCAGAAACTCTTAGAAAGGAAAACATTTAATTAGGGCAGGCTTACAGGTTCAGAGGTTCAGTCCATTATTGTCATGGTGGAAAGCATGGCAGCATGCAGGCCGACATGGTGCTGGAGAAAGAAGTTCTATATCTGGAGGTAGCAGGAAGAGACAATGGGCCTAGTTTGAGCATTTGAAACCCTAAAGCCCACCCCCAGTGACTATTTCCTCCAACAAAGCCATACCTCCTAATCCCTAAATAGGGCCACATTCCCTAATGACCAAGCATTCTAATCTGTGCACTTATAGGAGCCATTCTTATTCAAATCACCACAAACCATAAATACATTTATTTGTTCATATATCCTTTTAGCCTTTGTGATTAAGACACTGTGCTAGACACAAAGATTAAAATGGGATTTTAAAAAATATTTATTTGTCTTATGTTTAATTATGTGTAGGTGAGTATGTTGGCATGTGGATATGTGCACCTGAGTGCAGGTGCCCACAGGTACGAGAGGCATTGGATTCCCTAGGGCTGCAGTTCCAGATGGTTGTGAGCCACCTGACATAGGTGGGAAATGAACTTGGATCCTCTGAAAGAGCAGAAGATGCTCTTAACTTCTGAGCCATCCTGAAGCCCCTGGGATTTCTGAAGTAAAATCTGTTTTGATAAAATGTATATTTGGGCCGGGCGGTGGTGGCGCAGGCCTTTAATCCCAGCACTCGGGAGGCAGAGACAGGCAGATCTCTGTGAGTTCGAGGCCAGCCTGGGCTATCAAGTGAGTCCCAGGAAAGGCGCAAATCTACACAGAGAAACCCTGTCTCGAAAAACCAAAAAAAAAAAAAAAAAAAAAAAAAAATGTATATTTGGGCTGGGTGGCAGGGGGATTGTGAGACTCCCCAGACATGACTGTTGATGAGAACAAATGCCATAGGAAATAAAACACTTGTTGAAATGCAACGAGAGTGAAAGGGCAGGATTTTATGTAGTCTTCAAGGCCCAGAATCCGGGTTGGTGGTTCAGAGCGTTGAGAATCAGCATGGCAGAAGGAAGGGAGAATGCTGTGGAATGTGATCGAGTGATGCTGAAGGACCATTAATTTGGGCATATCATGTCAGAAAGAGTCAAGAAGAGGGAGTAGACAGACCCTTTAAGAGGCAGTGTTAAAGGCAGTACAGTCTTGGGAGATGAAGCTGATTTAAAGGTGTAATATATGAGAGTCCTAATAAACCCAGTAGAACTTGATCAGTGATTGGATCTGGAATTCCCATTTGGTATCATATTTATCTGTAGCTCCACTTCTTACATCCTTCACCTTACCGTACTGGCCCTAGCTGTCCCCACCCCTTTCCTAAATTGCTGTAGTCGCTCCCACATGGGTTTCCCTGCTTCTGTCTTTGCCCCCAACAATCTGTGCTCACTTCAGGATGATCCTTTTAAAGTATAAGCCAAGTCATTCTTCATCTTGTCAGAACTGTTGTATTCTCTTCTAACTTAGTCATAATCATGTATTTGTGTGTGTATTTGTATGTGTGTGAGCACATGCCTGTCACAGCACACATGTGGAGATCAGAGGATATCTTTAGAAAGTTGATTATATCTGTCATCAGATTGGCGCCTGGCATCTTTACTCACTGAGCCATCTCAACAGTCTTGTGATTACTTTCTCAAATAGTACCCCCACTTTTGCTGACAGTAAGTTCCATAGCACTCATTAATCCATGGTATTTGTTTGTTTCTTTGGTGTCTTTCTTCTTGTACTGGACTTGCTTATTTTTGTTCATTACTAAAAATCATAGTTCCTACAACCCTCAGTGAATAATCATTACATTGTGAATGCGTGAATGTTAAGGTAACTTTAACTCAGTTGGGGTGTAACTCAGTGATAGAACACTTGCTAATGTGGGCTCTACTACTGAGCTGTGTCTCTGGCCCATCTTTTGATTTTAAGAAGCAGAAATCCACTGAAGTCAATTTAAATACAAAGGTATTTGTTGGAAGTTCTATGCTACTCAGATTTGGAAGTAGAGCTATCTCTCACAAGGTATTGAGATGTTGAAACTAAAGTATGAAGTACACCCCTGTTTTACACGCTTTCTGGGGTTATATGGATGCTACATGTTATCTTCACTCTTTTTCTCTTGTAGATTGTCCCTAGCATTTTTTTTTTTTTTGGTTTTTCGAGACAGGGTTTCTCTGTGTAGCTTTGCGCCTTTTCCTGGAACTCACTTGATAGCCCAGGCTGGCCTCGAACTCACAGAGATCCGCCTGCCTCTGCCTCCCGAGTGCTGGGATTAAAGGCGTGCGCCACCACCGCCCGGCTTTTTTTGGTTCTTTGAGACAGGATTTCTCTGTATAGCTTTGGAGCCTGTTCCCAAGCTGGCCTTGAACTCTAAGATCCACCTGCCTCTGCCTCCCGAGTGCTGGGATTAAAAGCATGTGCCACCACTGCCCAGCTTTTTGTCTCTAGTATTCTTGATGCGTGTGGCCCCACTATATGTACCCTGTACTAGCTTTTTCCAGCTTCTGAGAGCTAGTTGTTATTTCTTCCCCAACTCTGTTCAATGGTATTGTATTGATAACTTGAAAATGGAAATTGTCAAGTGCTACATAATAGTACCCTACCAAGAGTTAGTTTTTAGCATACCACTGCTCTAACCTTAAGTGTATGTGCTCTCGAGCTCAGAGACCTTTGCTCATGTCTTTTCATCTCTTTGTTCAGATTTTGAAGAGAGACAGATAGATTGATTAGCTTAGTTCTCTGCTCTCCACAGTGGTGTCATCTGAGAGCCAGTTCTGCACCTCCCTTACCAAGCCTGCATCAAGTAGCATGTAATCCACCTCGGCAGAGTAGCAGTACCATGGAAATCAGCAAACAGTTCAACTCACAGTGCTCTCTTCTTTCTCTTCTCCGCTGCCTAACAAATATTGGTAGGGTATACGCTTGCTAAGCTGTGAGCAGAAAAAAGTGAATGTGGTATGAATTGAAAGATAGCAGTTTCTCTAACAGAAGAGGGACGCCACATGGAAATCACTGAAGATGTTTCCTGGAGATCTCAGTGGTGCTGCAGATAAAGAGATAGACTGACCAGGACTGACCCAATGAGAAACTGGGATTATGCTTAGCCCATGAGCCACCCCTAGAGGGCGATTTAGTGACTTTATAGACACCAAGAATTGTAAACCTCATGAGCAAAGTCCTGAATTATAAGCAAAACAAAACAAAACAAAACAAAACAAAACAAAACAAAAACCCATATATCAAGTATATGTTTATAAAACACAAGTAAAACTAGATAAAATCAGAGAGGTGCTGAGGTAAGAATTTTCTCAAGATTCGGAAGCTGATGCCTGTTGTTGGTGAGAGAAAGACCAGAAGATACAGATTAAAGATTGGAGGAGGTAAAAATTGTAATTTCCTCCTTTGGAAATTTCAGTAATTGTTTTGCTTTGATTATCCCATTGCAGGAGACCGTGGGAAAGATTTTTCAAACAGACATTGCAGAACATGCTTTGGTAAGTAGCTTTTTAAAATTTGTTTCTGACCTCCTGGTTTAATTTTTAGTTCTTTATTTCTTTTGCAATGTAAGTGTAATTATAAATATATACACTCAGATAATACTGATGGGGGAATGTCTTTCTGTATGCTTCGAATATGTGTTGCCCTAAGTGGTTGATAAATAAAGCTGTTTGGCCTATGGCAAGGCAGCTTAGAGGCAGGTGGGAAATTCAGAGAGAGACAGGAAGAAGGAGGAGAGAGACGCCAGGCAGCTGCCCAAGAAGCAACATGTAATGGGAAGCATGTAAATCCACGGAACATGTGGTGATATATAGATTAATGGTTATGGGCTAATTTAAGACATAAGAGCTAGCTAGCTAAAAGCTTGAGCCATGACCATGCAGTTATAATTAATATAAGCCTCTGTGTGTTTACTTGAGGGACATGAGTGGGAGAGATTTGTCCCATTCGCCGGCAGGCCAGGACACAGGAAATCTTCCAGCTACAAATACAGGGAATACAGTAAGAAAAGCGATTCCTAATCATATTACCCAGAGACAGCTGTTGGTGACATTTGGCCTCCCACCTTTATAAATGTGTAACTACCTCCATTCCCCAAGTTCACGTATACAGTATTACATTAACATTCCATGTTTTTATGAAATGATACTGTGTTCTGTTTGAATACTGTTTGTGTATGTGTTCTTCTTTTTAAAATGACCACATAGCCTGCTTGTATGTGAGCATCACATAGTAGATTTATCTGAGCAACTTCTGGAAGCCTGCTGCAGTTCTGATTTCTCAGTAGCCACCCATGCTGTTAACATCATATGTAAAATAACTGTGTGTGTTTGGTTTATTTACTTTTGCCTGTAGATAAATTCTTGGTAGAATTCATTTATTCCTTTATTTTTCATGTTCAGTATATATCTCCAGATTGTCCCTAGAAAGATGAATGAGGATTTTATGTGAAAGTGCTTTTTTCTTTTTTTCTTTGGCAACCCTGGTCCAGCCTCTTTTATTTTTGTTAATCAGATAAGTAAAAATTTAAAATTGCCTTTATTTTTTCTGTCTTTGATTACTAGTTCAGTGAAATAGCTGTGGACAGATAGCTTGATTATTGGATTTCGGCCACCTACCATTTAGTCAGTGTCTTTCTGTCTCTGTCTTTCTCTGTCTCTCTGTGGGTGTGGGTATATTTCTTTCTTTTTCAAAATTTATTTTTAGTTTTTGTGTATGAGTGTTTTGCCTGGTTATATGTATGTGCACCATGTGCATGCCTGGTGCCTATGGAAACCAAAAGAGGAGCATCGGGTTTCTTGAAACTGGAGCTACAGATGGTTGTGAGTTTCTTTGGGTGCTGGAAATTAAACCTGGGTCCTCTGCACAAAATGCTCCTAACAGCTGAGCCATTTCTCTGGCCCCTTGTTGGTCTTTTCCTCTTCTTCTTCTTCTTCTTCTTCTTCTTCTTCTTCTTCTTCTTCTTCTTCTTCTTCTTCTTCTTCTCTCTCTCTCTCTCTCTCTCTCTCTCTCTCTCTCCCCCCCTCCCTCTCCCTCTCCCTCCCCCTCCCTCCTCCCTCCCTTCCTTCCTTCTTTCTTCTTTGGTTTTTCAAGATAGAGTTTCTCTGTGTAGCAGCCCTGGCTGTCCTGGAACAGCTGTGTAGACCAGGCTGGCCTTGAACTCAGAGATCTTCCTGCCTCTGCCTCCTGAGTGCTGGGATTAAAGGCGTGTGCCACCACGCCTGACACTCATTGGTATTCCTTAACTTTGAATTTTTAAAATAACTTTGTGACATGCCTATCCTCTCACCTTCGTTGATTTGAGCTTTTACATGTTTTTTTGTTTTTTTTTTTTAGGTCCTTTGTAAGAGTTTATAATTTAGAGACGTTAACCTTTAATAATCTATAATATATATCTTCCCACTTTTCATTTACATTGTTTATTGCTTTTTAGAAGTTTTTTAAATTAGTTTGTCATAAAACATCAATATTTTCATTTACAGTTTCTAACTTTTTAGTCTTGTTTACATAGATTTTAAAACAATCTTAAGAGTATAAAAGTGTTCAACCAGATTTACATCTAGTATTTTGTGGCTTCATTTGTTGCACTGAAATTTTCAGTTACCTGAGATTTCTTTTAGTGTGAATGGATTTATTGCTTATATTTTTTTGGAGCAGCTTGATGTTATTTAAGAAGGATTCTTGTGTGCCTTTTGTGTGCCACATTTTGTGTTTCGTTTTGTTTTTTGATAGAAACTACTGAGTAAATATAACATTAACAGTGCTTAACAATGATTGTGTTAGTAATTGAAACTCTATTTAAATATGTTGAACTTTTGTTTTTTACCATTAGAAAAATTCCTTAGAAACAGATATTCCTACTGTGAATATTTTAGCTGATGAAGAATTCCTTCCCTTCCAAGAAAACACATTTGACCTGGTGGTTAGCAGCTTAAGGTTAGTAATCCATTTGTACTTTTAAAATGTATGTTAGAGAGGCTGGAGAGATGCCTTGGCTGGTAAAGTACTTGCTGTGTAAGCATGAAGACCTAAGTTGGATTCACAGAACCCACATCACAGGCAGCCATAATGGCACATGCCTGTATTGTAATCCTGGCTCTGGAGAGGCAGTGACAGGCAGATCCCTGGGGCTCCCTGGCCAACAGCAGGTCAGTCTTACTTGATGAGTTCCAGATAAGTGAGAGACCCCATTTAAAAAACAGTATGGTCAGAACCCAAGCATGAGCTTAGCCTCTGGCCTCCATGTACACACATGTGCATGCATGCATGCATGTGTACACACACACACAAACACACACGTACGTATGTGTGTGTATATATGTTATAAATAGGTCTAATTTACATTGTAACATTTTACTCTTAGGCTAGCAATAGATAATGGATTAATACCATCACCCTCCATCCCCACCTGGAATTAAACCTAAGGCCTTGGGTTAAAGACAAGCACTTTTACTGAGCTGTATGTTCTTCACTGTGATAAAGTAAATTCTTTAGTTTATAAACTACAAGATTCTTCTGTTTAACAATTATGGATTTAGGACACCCTAGTGGAAATCTGATGTAGTGTCTTTTTATTCCCAGGTTTCTACATACAGCTTGCTAAAGCTCTTTTGCTGTCACACATTAGAGAATAAACAGGGTCAGCAGAAAACAGGAGATTTAAAAGGTGTTTTATGTATAAGTTTAGAAAGCTTTGTTCTTTTGATTTCCATCATCTTAAAAGATGTCAGATGTGCTGTCTACCTATTAAAATAGGAAAAATCCAAACACTGACAACACCAACTGCTGGCAAGGGTGTAGAGCAACAGGAACTCATTGCTGGTGGGAATGCAAAAATGATATAGACGCTTTGAAAGACTGTTCGATGATTTCCTGAAACTTGAACATACTTTGTTAGGTTCCAGCATTTATACTCTTTGATATTTACCCAGAGAAATGAAAAATCTATATCCATGCAAAATCATGAACATGAATAATATATTACTCCTTAAAATTTTTTTAAATTTGTTTATTTTATGTATATGAGTATTTTAACTGCAGGTGTGTATGTGCACTACATGCATGTCTGGTGCCTGTGGTGGCCAGAAATGGATGTAGAGTCCTCTGGAGTCACAGATTGTTGTGAGCCACCATTTGGGTGTTAAATACTAAACTCAGCCTTCCACAAGAGTAACAAGTGCTTTTACCACTGTGGCTAGGTTATTAATTGCTAAAACTTGAAAGCAACTAAGATGCTGTCTTAGGATTACTCTTGCTGTGATGAAAAACCATGACCAAAGTAACTTGAGAAGGAAAGGGTTTATTTCACTCACAGTTCCATATAAAGTTCATCATCAAAAGCGGTAAGGGCAAGAGCCTGAAGGCAAGAGTTGATGCAGAGGCTATGGAGGAGTATGCTTCCTGGCTTGCCTGCCCTGCCTTGCTCACCTGCTTTCTTAGAGAACTCAGGACCACCTGCCCAGGGGTGGGACCACCCACAATGTGCTGGGCATTCTCCCATTGATCACTACTTAAGAAAATGTCCTACAAACTTGCCTACAGCTGTTTTCCTCATTGGTTTTCTCTACTCAGGTGATTTTAGTTTGTGTCAAGTTGACATAAAACTATGGAGCACAGATGTCCTTCAGTACTAAGTGGTTGAGTTGTGGTACATCTTGACAATGGAGTTATTTAGCACTAAAAAGAAATAAGGTGTAGAAACATGATAAGAATGCAGGAAACTTAAAGACACATTACCAAATGAAAGTTTATTAAAAAAGCTGAGTATGTTGGTTCCAACTATATGATATTCTGGAAAAGGCAAAATTATGGAGACGGTAAAAAAAGTTCAGAGTTGTGGAAGTATAGAAAATGTTTTAATTTCAGATTTCAAAGTTTAATACTTTTTTGTGGTTTAGCCTAATGATAATTACACTAATTAAGGTTAAGCAACTATGTATTTCTATTTTAGTTTGCACTGGGTGAATGACCTTCCTAGAGCACTTGAACAGGTGAGGAAACTTATGTTGACTTAGTTCTGTGTTAGTTTATTATCCAGATTGACAAATGTTTCTGTTTTCACTGTTTGTAAGTCTTACAGAGAATGGAATGAAACCAAATATTTGTAATGTTGTATGGGCTGGATATACTTGGTACTCTTTGACTTACAAATATACACATTAGGTGACATTCCTTGAGAACTTTAAGAATAGTCAGTTGTAGAATTGCTTATATTTATAAAAGATTTAATTACTGTTTAAAATAATATTGGTATCACAAAACATATTCTTTTGTTTGTTTGTCTTTTTTTTGAGACAGTGTTTCTCCATGCAGCCCTGACTATCCTGCAAGCCATTTTGTAGACCAGGCTTGCCTTGAACTCAGAGATCTGCCTGCCTCTGCCTCATGAGTGCTGGGATTAAAGGTGTGTACCACCACTGCCTGGTTATAAAGCATATTCTATATTAAAAAATTCCTTCTCGCCGGGCGGTGGTGGCGCACGCCTTTAATCCCAGCACTCGGGAGGCAGAGCCAGGCGGATCTCTGTGAGTTCGAGGCCAGCCTGGGCTACCAAGTGAGTTCCAGGAGAGGCGCAAAGCTACACAGAGAAACCCTGTCTCGAAAAACCAAAAAAAAAAAAAATTCCTTCTCTCCCTTTATAGCCTGTGAACTTTTTCTGGGTAGGAACTTGTCTATGTTTATATCTGTCCTGTGCATTACTCTCAGTAAGAGTTAGACAAATGCTTGTAGATTGGTGTTTATCAGTGAGCAGAGAGTGGTGGGTATATGATGGTGTGGGCAAGTGGGGGTGTTCCAGGAGAACAGTTTGAAGGAAGCATGCAGAGCCATGTGAGAACTGGCCTAAACTAGGCTGAAACTCATGAGCTGTCACTTGTACTGCATTTCTTTAGCCAAAATAAACGAGAAGTTCAGCCCAGATTAAAAGAGTAGGAAATAAATTCTATCTGTTGATGGGACATCTTAAAAAATTTCTTTTTAGAGGGCACAAACAGGAAGAATTATAATTTTGTGAGCTATCATTTTTTAAATGTTTTTCTTGTAGTAGTTACTGTAAAAAGCAAGTTGTATCTTATAAAATTTGAAAACATACACCATCTTATAGATACTAGAATCATTAGTGAGTGTATTTTCTGTCTTTGTCATTACTATACAACATTACTACACACCATAGAGCAGTGACTCTAGGATTCTTGTCTGATGTTATTCACTTCCTGATTTATTTGGCAAAATAAGGTTTGTAGTCATAAAATATTAGCTTGGATACAGTTATTGTTTTGATGTTTCTGTCTGTAAAATTTGAATAGTTGTGTTATATTTATTACAGATTCATTATGTCTTAAAACCAGATGGGGTGTTTGTTGGTGCGATGTTTGGAGGTGACACGCTCTATGAACTTCGGTGTTCGTTACAGTTAGCAGAAACAGAAAGGGAAGGAGGATTTTCCCCACACATTTCTCCTTTCACTGCTGTCAGTGACCTAGGACATCTGCTTGGGAGAGCTGGCTTCAATACTCTGACCGTGGTGAGTAGCAGGAGAACCAAGTCACCCACTTATTTCATTGCTTGGGGCAGTTTTCCTTGCTCTTTCTTTTTATCTTCTTTTTTGGGGGGAGTGTCTTGCTATCTTTAGTGTGCGTAAATACAACTTGCCTGAATTGTTGAAAATATAAACTTTAGCATTTAGCTTCCAGGATAAGTAGCTTCAAAAAATGTACCAGTTTATGAAGAAACTTCTTTTTAAATAGCATGTATTTATTTTGTGAGGGAGGAAGGTGTGCCATGGTCTGTAGCTAGAGTTTTCCTGCCTGGCCCACAATCAGGACAAATCTCTCTCACCTGCCAGTCCCACAGCCGCTTAAACCCGACCAAGTAAACACAGAGACTTATATTGGTTACAAACTGTATGGCCGTGGCAGGCTTCTTGCTAACTGTTCTTACAGCTTAAATTAATCCATTTCCATTAATCTATACCTTGCCACATGGCTTGTGGCTTACCGGCATCTTCACATGCTGTTTGTCATCTTGGCGGCTGGCAGTGTCTCCCTGACTCAGCCTTCCACTTCCCAGCTTTATTCTCCTCCTTGTCCCGCCTACACTTCCTGCCTAGCCAATGGCCAATCAGTGTTTTATTTATTGACTAATTAGCAACACATTTGCCATACAGAACATCCCACAGCAATGGTCAGAGGACAGCTTTTGAGAATCAGTTCTCTCCTGCTGTGGGCTTCAGTACTGAACTCAGTGCTTTACCTGCCAACCCCTTTAAGGGAGACTTTAAAAATACTACTCCATTAGAATCTTCAAATCCAAGCTAGGTATAATATGGGATAAGACCACTACAAATGTGGTAATGGGTATCCATTATAGGGGCACTTGTGGTACTGTCCCTACCACCAACTCTCAATTCAAGCAGACACAAGTGACTACATTTTCTAAGTCTAGGCTTAGTTGAGGTAGAACATGCTGTATTTCAGTCCCAGTGGAGAGTTTTATAGAGAGGATCCATAAACAGGAAGTGTAGAAGAAACACAGATTCTGCGTAGACTGATGGGATAGCGCACTGGATATAACTTACTTTATTTTGGGGAGGCCTTTTTGAGACTGGGTCTCATATACCCCAGGCTGATATGGAAGTCACTGTGACTTTGAACTGATCCTTCTGCCTCTACCCCCGGTGTACTTTGATCACAGGCATACACACACCTGGCTTCAGTGACTGTGACTTGACTCCCTGCCCTATCTCTCTACTACTTAAGGGAATTTAGGAGAGGTGCTTCAGTTCTCTCAGCATTTTAAAAAATATATAAGTGCTTTTTACCCCAAGAGGCCCTTGTTACTAAATGGCCAAAGGGTATGAGGTAACCTGACTATTGGTATGAAATACCTGCTTTTCTCTTTCCCTTTCCTCCTTCTACTCCTAAAACTTTCCGAGAATAAATTTCTAGAAGAGAGTCATCTCCCTTCCACCTCTCCGATCACAGTCGCCCTACAGGACTCGTTACTCTGCTCAGATGAGTTGAATAGATTTACTATGATTTCCAAACCCTCTGACATAGAAACATAACTAAATTTGATTGGAAGTGATTGGAATTTTTGATGAAGAAAGCCTCCAGTTGCATAGCTAGAGATGATAGGCTTACAGTTAAAATAGCTATTTGAGTTAACTTATTGTGAATGCATTTCATAAAATCAGCCAACCAAAAATTGCATCATATCCTGTGTATTGATAGAAAGCAAGGGTGGTTGGTAAACTGGCAGAACCCCTAATCTTGAAAAATAGCCTCCAGAGGGGTAAGGGAAGAAACAACAG
The DNA here is from genome assembly GCF_007827085.1 of Peromyscus californicus insignis. Lineage (NCBI taxonomy): Eukaryota > Metazoa > Chordata > Mammalia > Rodentia > Cricetidae > Peromyscus > Peromyscus californicus. The sequence goes on from NW_026294595.1 coordinate 114,950,043, forward strand.
ATTGGGAGAGGAGGCAAGGCTTTGTCAAGAGCAGAAGACAACTCCAAGATGTCTCGCCTGTGTCTGGCTTGACTTCTATAAACTTTTAAATTGCCTAAGTCAATAAAAAGTGGTTTTGATGCTGGGTGGTGGTGGCGGCAGCGGCGGTGACGACGCATACCTTTAATCCCAGCACTCAGGAGGCAGAGCCAGGCGGATCTTTGTGAGTTCAAGGCCAGCCAGGTCTACAGAGCGAGATCCAGGACAGGCACCAAAACTACAAAGAGAAACCCTGTCTTGAAGAACCAAAAAAAAAGTGGTTTTGAGATGTTGAACATCTAAAAATTAGAAAGCATAGCTTTGTGTCAAAGAACCAACATTACTGATACAAGAAGTTAGGCATTGAGGGGTTGTTATATTTTAAGACTTCTTAAATTATATAAATAATTCACAAATAATTTTTATTATAAATTTAAAACTACTGATAAACTGAAAAATCTGTCATTTGCCTTTAATCCCTCAAATCTTAGCTCTCTTCTGAGAACAGCATTTCTCAAAATTTTAGTCTTCGGTGTTCAAAATTTCAGAATTTGGTTTAATCCCAGCACTTGTGAGGCAGAGGCTGGTGGATGTTATGAGTTCAAGGCCAGCCTTGTCGACAGAATGAGTTCCAGGATAGCCAGGGCTACACAGAGAAACCCTGTCTCGAAAAAAAGTAACAAACAAACAAAAACTGTTAACTTATTAGAACTTATTCTTTTAAGACTAAAAATGATATGTACTACTTGTTAATATGAATTCTTTGCATTCTTATAAAAAAAGAACTATACTGAGCTGAGGATATAGCTTAGTGAAAAATTCTTAACCTAGATTCCATCTCTAGCACCACTAGCCAATAAGAATAAAAATGAAGCAAAATCTTCTTAAGCCAGCTGTGGTGGGGAATGTGTGTAATCCCAGCACTTGGAAGGCAAAGGCAGGGAATGGGTCATGAAGCTAGACTAGGTTGGAGAACCATGTTTCCAAAAAGCAGTGTCACACTTGAGGGTTTTATAAATTGCCTTAGTGTGTGCTTTAGTAAGAGGGTCGAATTCTAATGTCTGATCATTGGTAGAACCCTTACCTAGCCTGTATGAGGCTCTGAGTCCAATTCCCAGCACTATTATGAAAAATGACCTCTCTCTCTCTCTCTTCTTCTTCCTCCCTCTACACCCAGCCCAGTCCATGCGTATTTAAAATACTAGGAAGGAATAATGAAATGTATGTACAGGGAGAAGAGATAGAACAAGGTTTGAAATATAAAGAAGTCTCCTCCTGACATCTGAAATTTGATCCTTCTACCCAAGACAGGAACTTGAAGAAACATAGTTATGCAGAAAGGGAATAAATGCATAGATGCTTATTACTCAATTAATGTTTCTCACTTTTTAAATGTTTTTAAAAGTTTTCGCACTCTTCTACAGTCCATACCCAACCCCCAGGGAATAGTAATGCCCACAGTGGGCCAGGTCTTCCTATATCAAGACAGCCCCCACAGGCAAACATGATCTAGACAATCCCTCATTGATACTCTTCCCACGTGATTCTCCATTGTGTCGAGGTGACATATCTTTTCTTTCCAGTTTAATACCTAATGTGTCCTCTATCTGAGCATAATATGTTAAATGGATGTTTAGCACGAGGCTGGGAGATTGAATAGGAACTTCCTCTGTCTACCCCATGCCTGACTTGGTCTTGTGGTACCAAGAATGGCATACCCCTTTGGGAGAATAGTTACAAAAAACAACAACAACAACAAGCCGCAAATGGTGGCAAAGACTTTTAATCTCAGCAGAGGCAGAGGTAGGCAGATCATTGAGTTTGAGACCAGCTTGGTCTATGTAGTGAATTCCAGAACAGTCTAGGCTGCATAGTAAGATCCTGTCTCAAAAAAATAAATAAAGTAACCTTCACAGTATAAAACAGTTACTTCATTTTGTTTTTAAAGAAGAAGCTGGCCCCAGTTGTTAGAGTTTTAGGAAGATAGCATTTGTGAAGAGTATTAAAAACAAGACTAATCTTGGTGGAGATAGAGCTCAGTGGTGGACACTTGCCTAGTACTTGTAAGGATCTGATAAGGGAAATTTCCTGTCTACCCTGAGAGAGTGGTCTGGGAAATAGTTATAGCTCCTTTCCAAAGCTTGATTTTTATTTGTTTGTTTGTGATTGTCACATGAATATTACATTTTTCTTTTAAAAATAGGATACTGATGAAATTCAAGTTAACTATCCTGGAATGTTTGAATTGATGGAAGATTTAAAAGGTGAGTCATTTGTAGACTGGATTTGAGAGGCATTTTGACAGTGTACTCTATGTCAGAGGTCGGGGTAAGCACTAGGGATCCATTCCTGTAGAGAAAGCACACTGTTGTCATAGAGCTCATGGTATAAAGTGGAGGAGGTGACACTAGAAGAGTTAGATTGGAATTGTGGCTAGTGCTATGAGGTTGAGGCTTGTAGCACTATCTGCTTCTGGAATAATAGAGGACAAATTTGTTGAAGGGTACATTTGTGCTTAAAATACTTCAGTGACTTCCAGTAGCAACAGTTCATATGTCAGGTCTAAGCATGCACACACACGTCTACACACACACACACACACACACACACACACACACACACACACACACACACACAATTAAAAAACATCACAAACCTTAGATAGTTTAATGAGTTTAGGATTGAGGGTTTAGTTGAGAATAGATCCTGGTCTGGGAGATTAAAGGGATTTTGTGTGAGAAGATGGCATTTGAGTTATGTTCTAAAGAAATAAAATGAGTTAACTGGATGAAAAGATGAGAGAAGTGTGTCTCAGGTACAGAGCATAGCATATTCAAAAGCCTTTTGCAAGAGAACATGGCTGGAACTGGAAAAGGGGCATTTTTCAGAGGTCAGTGAGATGGAGAGTTGGATTGGTAAGTGAGAATCAGATCCTGCACAGAACCTTAAAGTTCCGGGATTACTTACCTTTGTTTTTATGACCGAATACCTGACAGAAGCAACTTAAGGGAGAAGTGATGTTGGCTCAGGGTTCAGAGTGTACAGTCTGTCATGTCAGGGAAGACCCTGTGATGGGAGAAAGGTGGTTTAGCACCCCAGTTACTCATTTCCTTCAGCTAGACCCTTCCACAGTCTTCCAAAATGGTACCACCAGCTAGGGACTGAGATTTCAAACACACAGACCTTTTGGCAGTGGTGGTGGTGTATGTGTTGGGGGAGTGGGAGGTTCCATGTTTAAGCAATAACAGACCCTCTTAACATTGTTTTCCCTTCCCTGGGTTTGATCTCCAGTTCCCAAAATATATTGATAATTTGACTTCCCAAATTCTTAAAATTTGTGGTGGGTTTGGTTTTGTAAGACTGTGTCTCATGGTTTGACCTCAGGCTGGCCTTGAACTCAGAGGTATGTTGCTTTGGGCATGGGCTACCCAAATTAATGTGTTGTAATGCATTTTTTCCTACATACATGTTTGCTGTCTCCTGCTCAAAATTAGGGAAGGCCCTTATCATTAGTTCATATCCAGAGCGTTAGCTTGGCATTGAAAGTTGCATCATGTAGCTGTACCAGGCTTGTAACTTAGACCTTCCAAAGTCTCTATAATTGCTCTTTTTTCAAGGTTCATTCTTAGCATCCCTGGTACATACCACATCTGCAAAGTGGCCCAGATGTCAGTAGAGAGCTCTTGATTTGTCTCTGCTCGTGGTCATGCCCATGTTGAGACCAGATTCTTTAGTCTCATCAGACAAAGGTTCTCAAGGGTTCAGTTTTTCTTTTTCACTTTTGTATCCCCAACCTGATGCAGTGGCCTTGGTGAAATAAGCATTTGATGTTTGCAGTCTTATAAATTTTGATTACCTGTATCTTTGCTGATCATCCTCTTAACCCCCTGTAGTAATTTGAGTCTCCCATATCACTGCATATCTTCATGAAATAATTACTCAATTAAAAAAAGATTGTCCTTATCAAGCATTTTAATTGGGAGGAAGCCAAAATATAAATATTTTAAAATCTTTTTAAAGATTTATTTTATATGTATGTGTGTTTTGCCTGCTTCTTTTTGTGTCTGCCATGCGTGTGCCTGGTCCCAGAGGAGGCTAGAAGAGGATGTTGGATCCCCTGAGTTTAAGCTTAAATGGATGTGGTTGCTGGGAGTCAAAACCTTGTCCTCTGCAAAAGCAGCAAGTATCCAAACCACCAAGTATCTCCCCAGTACAAGATGCATATTTTTAAGAGTTAATTAGCAAAGGAAGCTTCCTGCAATAAAGTTTGCTAAGAGGTGGTGTTTTGGATTTTGGTAAGTGTATTTCAGTTATTTAGGAGGGAAATTTGACAGTTTTTGGTAGGTCAGTTGTGGCCTTTGTGAAATAAGCATTTAGTGAGTACAGTCGTACAAATTTTGATTACCTGTATGTCTTTGCTGATGAGCCTCTTATCCCCTGTAGTGACTTGAGTCTGCCACAGCACTGCAGCAGAGTTGACTAGGGGATGGGGAGGCATACATATATATATATATGTATGTATGTATGTATATATATATACATACATATATATGTATATATATATACATATATATATAAAATTATGTAGAAGAATCAATCTATCTATCTATCTATCTATCTATCTATCTATCTATCTATCTATCTATCTATCTATAGAAGGCAAGAGAATAGTACCACTAGACCTAGGTGTTTGTGGAAGTTCCCAGGTCATGGAGCTGTTTTCCTTGTTACAAAGGAAGTAATACTATATAGAGGTACAAAGCTTGAGAATGATGTAGAAACACTCTGAAATAGTCATTGGAGAGAAAGGTGAACTGACTAGGGAAAAGCTACAGAGTTTGAAGGGTTCATTTAAAGTCTATCAGACTTATCAACGGTGGTTGGCAACAAACAGGGAGGTAGTTGAGTCGGTTTGGATTGATGTTTTGCTAATTATATGACAGAAATCCAAAAGTGAAAGGTAACTCCACAAATATAATTGAAATAGTGACCTGGAAGAAAAAGGAAGTAGAAGGCAGAAGTGAGCTGGTAAGTTGGGTGAAAGTTGCTGTAGCTAAGCATTCTCAAAGCAGTCAGAAAACAATTATGGCTGAAGTACTTAATCATGCTGAAAGGGCAGGATGATTAAGTCAGAAAATGAGATGCTTGGTGAATGATTTGAAGGTAAAGCAGTTATAAGTGATAACTCCGTCTGGGACATATTTCACATATGGGGCAGAGGTGGAGTGACAGAGCTCAATGGGTATGAGGTAGAGAGAATGGAATTTGATGGACAGTAACATTGAAAACCCTTCCTCTTAGAATGGTGGTATGACCAGAGGTGCACAGGAAAACTGAGCCAGGTGCCAGACCTTGCAAAGGAGGGGACTGACTGGGTGATAACCTGTCAGCAAGCAGGAGCAGGAGAAAGTTATGGCTAAGTGGAACAAGCCTCTACAGGGAGAGGGCGTATGATAGGTGGAGGAGGTATGGCCAGGAAGACACCGAGGAACAACAGCCACACAGATCCTACCTCCCAACTTAGACGACTGTGACTCCTAAGTAATAAATACCTTCCATCGAGAGGTTTCCATCTGGTCTCCTTTGTGAACTACTTGTTCATGTGCTCTCGCGCTCTCTCCTCTCTCTCTCTCTATCACACACACACACACACACACACACACACCCCACACACTTCATTAATAGCATGGATGATTTGGGGGAGTTAAAGTTGGGGTCTGTGAAACAGAATTATGCTTACCTAAGGAAGCCTTTATCTGGTTCTGAAAGTTGTGATATGTTTTGAAATAATGAAATTTATAAAATTGTTTGCCTGTTCTTTTATTCATAGACTTATGATTTTTACAAACATTATTACACTTGTTTTTTTCAGTAACCTTCTTGGTAACTGCGTTGCTCCTGTATTAAGTGAGAAACATTAGGGCTAAGGAGAACAGTTGAATCTGAGTGGCAGAATTAGGTGCCAAATTCTTGTCTCCTGCCCTGGCTTCTTCACTGACCCCTATTACTTGTTGTAGTTGCCTACTAGTGATAAGGTTCTGCCCTATGTGCTTCCATTACTTGCCTGTTTATCACAAGACCCGTTTCACATGTTTAGCATTCTTCTGAGTGTGACCTTACACTGTCATGTTAACATAGGGAAATGCACATAGCCAAAAACTTACCATTGTGGTCCTTTTTCATCATGAAATAAAGGATTGGTAGGCTGTAGATTTATACTCAAGATGATAAAGATAATAAAACACAGAAACTATTTTTTGAACACTTCCTCAAATACTGAAAACACTGATAGAATTATGGAGCCCTTTTATCTAAAAGCTTGAGACATGATAATGAACTTATTATTTCTCATTTAGGTTTCAATGATAATTCTTCAAATAGACTGTTTATTTTGTACTAGTCTACAATAAGTGCTGTGCTCATGATTCATTTCAAGAAAGAAAATAGAAAGAGACAAGAAATTAGACCTATCAGTTGGAAAAGGTTACTGCCCACTGATTTAAAAATACAATAATTACTCTGCAATTCTCTGATGCTTTTTTCTTTCTTTCCATGTGTGGGTGCTCCTCTGCTCCACATTGGTGTGTGTTTCTAGGGATCAGAAATCCCTTAGCCTTGCACATATGAAGCAAGTGGTCTACCACTGAGCTACTTCTCTAGCCTCTGATGTTTTTGAGACAGTCTGGCTATGTACCTCAAGCTACCCTTGATCTTGCTTTGGATCACAGACTGACCCCAGACTGTCTGCCTGCCTCTACCTTTCAGTGCTGGGGTTATAAGTATATACCATTGTATCTGACTTAGATTTTCTAATACCTTGATTTACAGGTGAACATATCAAGGCATAAGTACCTTGTCTGTAGTCATGCTAAACCTAGAATTAGTTGCTTGAATCCACATTATATACTCAATATAGATATATCCTTAAAAGAGTGAAATTGGCCCTTTTTTTGTCCAGTTAAATGCCATAATTTTAAGGCTATAGCTACTTGTATTTTTAAAAAAATATTTTACTGTTTCCTTGAGAATTTCATACAGTATATTTTGATCATATTCACTCTCCTAAAGATCCACCCACCTTCCCTTCCCCCCCAGTTTTGTGTCCCTCCCCCCACCCCCCACCCCCCAAATCAAGGGCAATTTGTGCTACTTAGATCTGTGGCCTTCTGCTGGATTGTGGTTGGCTTCTCAGTAGCTACACTCTTAGAGAAAACTGACCCTTCCTCTCCCAGCAGTTAACAATGGCTAATAGCACCTCAGGTAGGGGTGGAACATTGTATCCAGTTCTACTCTCCATGCTGGGACTTGATTTGGCTTGGACTTGCCAGGTCTTGGGCATGCTGCTATACTGGTTCAAATGTGCAGCAGCTCTGATATGTACAGAAGACACTGATTCCTTCTTCTTACCCACCAACTGGCTCTTATGTTCTTTCTGCCTCCTCTTCATCAATGATCCCTGAGCCTTTGGTGGAAAGAGTTTGGTATATGTATTTCATTTAGAACTGAATACCTACAGTGTCTAATTCTCTGTACCATGGCCAGTTGTGGGTCTCTGTGTTACTATCTACTGCAAACAGAAACTTCTCTGATGAGGGTGGAGAGATGCCTTAATCTGGAAGGGAGGTCTGGAAGAGGTTCAGGAAGGCAGGTGTGGGACACATGGTGTCTTAGTTACAATTCTCCTGCTGTGAAGAGACACCATGACCAAGGCAACTATTATAAAAGAAAGCATTAATTAGGGGTTTGGTTATGGTTTCAGAGGTTTAGTTCATTATCATCATGGCAGAGAGTTTGGTGGTAGACAGGCAGGCATGGAGCTGAGAGCTCACATCCTGATCTACTGGTAGGCAAGCAGGGAGATACACTGGGCTTGGCATGGGCTTTTGAAACCTCAAAGCCCACCCCAGGTGACACACCTCCAACAAAGCCACACCTATTCCAGAAAGGCCATACCTCTTAATCCTTCCCTAACAGTTCCACTAACTGGGAACCAAGCATTCAGATACTGCTATGGCGGGCATTCTCGTTCAGGGGCTATTCTCTTCAAACCACTATACATGGTCTTCCAACCACCGGGCAGGTCACTGTATTTTTTTTTTTTTTTTTTTTTTTGGTTTTTCGAGACAGGGTTTCTCTGTGTAGCTTTGCGCCTTTCCTGGAACTCACTTGGTAGTCCAGGCTGGCCTCGAACTCACAGAGATCCGCCTGGCTCTGCCTCCCGAGTGCTGGGATTAAAGGCGTGCGCCACCACCGCCCGGCAGGTCACTGTATTTTTAACCACCTTCTAGACTAAGTTTTAAAACCTTTCTGGTTCCCCAGAAGGGTGCCTCAGGCCCTTTCCCAATTGATAATGTCTGTCCCCTAGGGTTTTAAATAGGTCTTACATTTTGAGGAACTGTTCTTAATGCTTTACCCTTGAGAGAGATATCTCTACTGTGAGGCCTTTTACAAAAGTCAAATATCTTTGATGTTTTTTATCTGTAGGTGGATTAAGAATTATATAAAGATAATGTGTAAAAATGCCATTTGAGAAAGTGGACAAAAATACTAACTGCTGGATTTTATATTTATTCATTTATTGTTTATTGAGCATTTGTTGTGTGCCAACTTCAGCCAGTGGTAGAAATACATAGTTTCTGATCTCAAGTTGCTAATATTCTAGATGAAAGAACTCCCAAGATAGACAAACCTTCAGCTGTAAAATAAGAGAAACACAAAGGATTTGGCCTTAAATCTGCTTAGGATGTCAGGGAGTCATCTGTAGAAAAAGCTGAACTTAAGCTAAAGTGAGTTAGTTGCCCAGGAGGATAAAGTGTGGGGAGAATTTGGAGGGGTAGCACAGAGAACGGTGTGTATAAAATCATGGGGTAGAGAGATTATTATGTATATCTTAATCTTATGTTGTGAGAACTACTGTAGTAATAATTGCTTAAGTGTATAGAAGAGGCAGATGATGGGGAATGATAGAAGACCAGAAGCTTCTAGATTTTTTTCAGATGAGCCTTACAGTTTGTTTAGAGAATTTTCCACAGAGATGAGTCAGATTTGAGTTAGTAGACGAGCACTGTTTGCATGCTTATAAGGCATGGTTTATAGGAGGGTAAGATTGGAACTAGCATGATCAGTCTGTCCTGATATATGAGGAAATTAAGGCACAGACAGGTAAGGAGCATGCCCAAGTTGTATTTAGTAGAGGCAGACAGCTTAAGTCGTTCATATCCTGAAGTCTCAGCTATTTACTCAGTGGGAAAAGTCTGAGAGGAATGGGACTTGGAGGGGCTTGGGTGCTTTCAAGGGGGCTGCTGTGCCAACTGGAAGGTGGTATCTCCCCAGTTGGCTTTTGTATTCTATCTACATCTGTGTTGTTTGTTTTCCAAATAGTTGAGGGATGTCTCATTTTAGCTGCCGTTATTATTAATTCACAGAAAAAAGTCCAGAATATTGACCTAATTTTACAAACAAGTTGCATTATCAGCTGATGAATACATGAGAAATTTTCAAGACTTTCACAGTGGTTTTAAGGTAAGTTCAGTTTTTTTTAAGGCAATACTCATCATTGTTCCAGTAATAACACATTAAAGTTTGTTTTTAATAAGAAATTGAACTTAACCTTAAAAACACTGTGAGAAGTCTCAGCCTTCTGGCCAAGATCAAATATGAAAACACTGAGACCCTTAAGCAGTTCCCTGCCAGCTGGTCTTATCCCAGGCTCAGGTTGAGCCTGCCGTCTTTGCTAGGTGGTTGTCAGTAAAGCTTCCCCACAGTGTGCTCTGCGATATTCCACTTGAAAGATGAAAAACCGGGTTTAATAAAGGCTGAATCCTAGTTTATAAAGTTGTGATCCCTGAGTCCAGGAAAGGGGTGTTGAGTAAGGCAGTGCCCGTCCCTGAAGAAGAGTGGGCTACTGAGGCGGTGGAATTGCTGTTGATACTGTGTAGAGTGCTCTTGAATTGTCTATAACTGAGCTGGGTCAGACCCACAGTGGTGGCATGTGTCTAATGATCTTATTTAGAATATGCAAGTGATGAGTTGTTTGGAAAGCATTTTAGATACTAGTAGTACATTCTGTGTTGTGTGTGCATTCACTACATGTGATGTGTCAGGAAGGCAGGGCAGTGGAAAGTTGAGCAGGAGCTAAAGTCCTGTGTCCATCCTTGGTAATGTCGTTGCAGTGTGAGCCCTAGTTTACTGTTGGTCACTGTGTGATTGATATTCACTATGTGGAAGAACGCTTTTAAGACGGATATATAGTGGGTCTAAAATATTTTTTAAGATTTGTTTTTATTTTGTGTGGATACCCATAGAGGACAGAAGAAGACAGTGGATCCCAAAACTGGAATTACTGGAAGTTATGAGTTTCTGATGTAGATACTGGGAATTGAACTCAGGTCCTCTGGAAGAGCAGTATGTGCTCTTAACCACTGAGCCATCTCTTTGGCCCCCAGTGTTTTACTTTGGTTGCAGGTTGTTTATTTGTGTACTTGAAAAAGGGTCTCACATTGCTGAGGATGACTCTGAAATCACAATCCACCTGCCTCTATTTCCTCAGTACTGGGATTGTAAATGTGTATTTACAAATTATCATTTATACCCAGCCACAATTTTTTATTTTTTAATTTTTTATTAACTACTAGTTTGTAGCTATTAATAATCTTTATGAATTGGGACCATTAAACTCACAAAATATAGGACATTGGGTTTATTAGAATCAGTGTCTCCTCAAAAGCCAGAAGAGGGTGTCAGATCCGTGGAGCTGGAGTTATAAGCTGCTGTGTGCTGCCTAATGTGTTTTGGGAACCAAACTCAGATCCTCAGCAAAAGCAATGTGTGTACTTAACTGAGCCATCTCTCCAGCCTCCTTGTTGACTGCTTTTAAAAACCCATTGAAATAAAATTTGAAATGTTATTTATTATTAAAATTTTACTTAAATAAAAATTTAAAAATAGGTTACTATTTTCAGACTATTGAAGAAAATGAATGAATCTTTTCTTGATTAGTAAGTAAGTAGTAGACACTTGGTCTTTTTTTTTTTTTTTTTTTTTTTTTCCTGAAATGGGGTTTCTCTGTGAAGCCCTGGTTGTCCTGGAACTAGCTCTGTAGAGCAGGCTGGCCTTAAACTCACAGAGATCCATCCACCTGCCTCTACCTCCCAAGTGCTGGGATTAAAGCATGCACCACCATACCACTGCCCAGCATGTAGTAAATTTTAATATTAAGAATAATTATAATATTTTAAAATTCCTTTAGTTTCTTTGTAGAGTGATCTTAAACATAGCCTTTCCACATAATTTTAAATTTAAATGTATCCATAAAGAAAAATGCATAACATTAATTTGATATTACATTAATTTATCTTTATTTTTTGCGGTACTGGGAATTGAACCCAGGCCTCTGTGTGTGTGTGTGTGTGTGTGTGTGTGTGTGTGTGTGTGTGTGTGTGTGTGTGATATGCTTGTGTGTGCATATGAGTGTGTGTGCAGCCTCCATATGTGTACACATGTGATTGCCAGAGGTCACTGTCAGTATCTTCTTCTGTTGCTCTCTTTTTTTCTCTCTCACTGAACTTAGAGCTCACTAATGTGCTAGACTAGCTGCCTCAAGGATTACCACCACACCTGGCTGCTGCTGCTTTTTTTTTTTTTTTGAAGACAGGGTTTCTCTGTGTAGCCCTGGCTGTCTTGGAACTCACTCTGTAGATTAGGCTTGCTTCAGACTCACAGAGATCCTCCTGCCTTGCCTCCTGCGTACCAGGTACACTTGGCTTTTTATGTGGGTGCTGGAGATCATGGTTATACACTAAGCACTGTATCCATTAATTCACATCCCCGGCCTCTTGAACACGTTAGGCAAGCACTGTACCACCTAGCTATCTCTCTAGCTCTACAATAATTGTCAATAAATAGCCTTCTGACTGTTTGAAACAACTGAGAAACAGTTTGGAATTTTAAAATAAGGAAAGAGGTCTGAAGATTAATTTTAAAATGCTAAGAAAAGTGTCTCTGACTTTGCACAGCCTTGGTGTAGGGAGGAGGGGCTTGGACCTGCCTCAACTGAATGTACCAGGCTTTGCTGACTCCCCATGGGAGACCTTGCCTTGGAGGAGGTGGGAATGGGGGGTGAGTTGGGGGGAAGGTGGGAGGGGGTGGGAGCAAGGAGGACAGGGGAATCTGAGGTTGATATGTAAAATGAATAGAAAATCTCTTAATAAAAAAAGAAGCATCTCTTTGGAGAACGCACATAATTTTTAAATCTAGTGTTGGTAAAATATCACAAAATTTGAAGACATGGCTTTGTTCATATCTAATGAGTCGTACAGCCAGCCCTCTTCTAAGTTCTAAGTTTTGCTCTTGTAATTATATGTGCTGCTTACAAGGAGGGAGGCATTGTCACAGCGTCAGAACTAGAAGGGGTGTAAGGGTTTGTGTTTCTTTCTATGAAAGGCACTTGTCAGTGCTTGTGACCCATCTAGAGTCTAGTGGCATTTGCTGAGCTGTCTTACTATAGACTGTGGCTGTTGTGGGAAGAAGCATCCTGGGGCTTCCCTCCTGAGAATTTCTTACCCGACTTAATAATAATGAAGAGGCTTCAAGCAGTTTTGCTCCAGTCAGTAAGCAGCCTCGCTATAATCTAAAGGTGGATGAGACTGAGGATAGGTACGCTGTTGGATAAGCTAAGATGTATCATGTCTTTATACTGAGCTGCCAGGGTATTTGCAGTATTTTCTCAAACTAGTCTATTTTTAGGTATGGGTGAGAGCAACTGTTCTTGGAACAGAAAAGCTCTGCTGCACCGAGACACGATGCTGGCAGCTGCAGCGGTTTACAGAGGTGAGCCACCCACTCTTTCTACCTGCACTCATGGAGGGGTTTGTGCTGAGTGGTGTTTGCTGCACAGTGCTAGTTCCTTCTTGTAAGGTATTGCCAGACTTCGTGGGTTTTTTTCCTCTCAAAACACAGAGCCTGTATCTCTGTATCTGTTTGCAAACAGCTCTTGTTTCCATCATGTCGCTTTTCTGTGTTAAGACTTCCTGGGTGAGGCATTCATTCTCAGTCCTGCAGCTATCCTAGTACCCATTTCTCTGTGAAGTAGGTGATTATTATTGAGTGGGTACTTCTTCTCACCTGATTGTTTCCAGAATTTAACCATGTGTGTCTTTTTAGAAATGTACAGAAATGAAGATGGTTCCATACCTGCCACATACCAGATCTATCACATGATAGGATGGAAATATCATGACTCTCAGGTAGCCTTATTAAGGCATCACTTTTCTTAGAGGGTTTGTGTTTCTGTTTGTTGTCCATTGATGATTAACTTAGGGTATGTTTTATTATACATAAAATGATTGGGGTTGTGCTGGTAGGGGCTTATCTATATCTAATATCTTTTGTTTTTATTGTTTTCAGGCAAGGCCAGCTGAAAGAGGTTCTGCAACTGTGTCATTTGGAGAGCTAGCAAAACTAAATGATGTCATGTCACAAGGAAAAAAACAATAAATATTATTTTATTCAATTGTAATGAATTCCAGAATTTTCATCAGAAATGAGTAACTTTCACATCTAAATTATTACAGTTTGAAGCAAGAAGCAACATATTAAGCTATTTGCTAGCAATCTAATACTAATCCAGGCTCAGTAACTGTTCCAGGTTCTCATTGGTTCTATTTATGTAAGGATACTGTTACCTAGTGATTTGGGCATCTTTGCAGATTTAGCCTGAAAACAAAGGAAATGTTTTCCTTGGGGGTGGGAGGAAGAACCAAATATGTGTGCATGTGTAGATGTATGATTTGGTAGGAAAACATTGCTCACACTAGTGTTCTGTACCTTTCTGCCTTCTGGTCCTTTGTTATCTCTGCGGGAGGATCACAGCTGTGAAGGTGAGAGGAGGGACAAATTGCTCGGTTCCGGGGAGTTCTTGTGCAGTACAGTGAAAACACTTTTTCTAGTGACTGCTGCAGACACTGAAGCCAAAATTATTTCTTACACTTTTCTTGTTTGTCTATTTTTGGAGACAGGTCTCACTATGTAGCCTTAGCTGGCCTGGAACTCACTGTGTAGACTAGGCTGGACTCAAACTCAGAACTCCATCTGCCTTTAGTGCTTAGATTACAGGCATGCTCTACCACACCTAGCTATTCATCTAGATGACCCGAGGAGTCAGTACATTCTCCAAAGCTACTGTGCTGTTATGGATTGTAGGAGAGCATCTCTTCACCAGATCCACCCCCTTTCCCTGGGTGTGTTACTTTTGTTGTTGTTAGTTTTGATTTTGTTTTTAAAGTTTTGTTTTATGTATATGAGTCTTTTGCCTGCATGTTTGCACCATGTGCATGCTTGGTAACTGCAGAGGCCAGAAGAGGGCATTGGATCCCCTGGAACAATGTTAAGGGTGATTGTGAGCCACCATGTGGGTGTTGGGAACCAAACCTGGATCCTCTGCAAGAGCAGACAGTGCTCTAACCATTGAGCCATATCCCCAGCTCCTCCTCCCTCATTTTAAAAGCACCTGAATACTCCTCCTCTTCTTCTTCTTCTTCTTCTTCTTCTTCTTCTTCTTCTTCTTCTTCTTCTTCTTCTTCTCCTCCTCCTCCTCCTCCTCCTCCTCCTCCTCCTCCTCCTCCTCCTCCTTCTTCTTCTTCTTTTCTTTTTTACTTCTAGGGTCTAGGTAGAATCACCATGGGTTTCTGCACTGCTTTATCTTAAGAGAAGAAGCATTTTAAAGAATTGCAGAGGCCAAATCATGTAAAAATCCTGGTATAATGCTTAAACTGTTTACGGTCAGGCTTTCCTTTGTTAATTTTAGACCTGTTGCAGTATTATTCTAATCCAAGTTTACTGTCTTGTCATCTCAGGGTCAGAAAATGTGGAAGCAGTGAAGTGTGCCACAGGGCTTCTTGTTGGAACATTTGGTCAACTGCTCCTGTTTGGGGAGTTTGTGGAATTTTAGGAGATGGGGCCTGGCTAGAGGAAGTGGCCAGTAGGGGGCCACTTATGTTTGTGTGCACACGCGCAAGTGTGTGTGTGTGTGTGTGTGTGTATGTATGTATGTAACTGGAGTTAGAATTGGTTGTGAGCAGCCACATGAGTGCTGAGAACAGAACCTAGGTCTTTTACAAGAGTAGCAAATACTCTTAATGATGAGCCAGCTTTCCAGCCTGAAATAAATATTAATTATTTTTATTATTTACACTTATTTATTTATTCTTTTGTGTTAGAGGAGGCCACACCTGTTGTAGTGAGAAGACAGCTTGCAAGAGTTGGTTCTCTCCTTTAAACAGACAGGTTCTTGGGATCAATCTGAGGTGGTCAGGCTTGGTGGCAATCACTTTTACCTGCTGCCATCTCGCTGGCTTTGAATTTTTATTTTTTTAATCCCCTTTCATAACATTTTCATCCACTAGGTGGAAACAACAATAAAAGAATTAATATTTATGTATTTTGTATATATGTTTATATATGTGTAATGTACACATTGATATGCATATGTACACATTGTATATATGTAAGTGTATTATATATGTATTGCAGACATGTTACCATTTTTATTTTGATGATGTAGTTCTTAGGTGGGGATAGAATACTAAATATTATTTTACCTTGGATTGTCTAGGAAAGAAAAAAATATGAGTACACATCTGGGGGTGGGCTAGATATTTGGTGTGGGAGAGAAAAAAGGAAGGAGAAGAAAATAGTGTAGTGGGCCCCTGGTGCATTACAACAAGTAAGAAGCTAATGCTCTTGCTAGCTGCTGGTTCTACATTTCTGTACATGTTTTCTGATGCATTTCTCTTGAAGACATGGAGCTTCAGTTTCCTTCTTGAGTACCCGAAATCTGAGGCATCAAACGAATATAGACAGAAGGGGATATTAAAAAGCATTGCTCTTTCCTGTTTCTCTCCTCAATCACTCACTTTGAGGCAAGCCAGCTGTTGAATTTTGAGGCTACCCAGGCAGTTCCATGGAGAGGATTAAGGGGTCAGAAGCAGAGAGTGCCTGCCAACTGAAATGTTAGGGAACCATGCTGGAAGCAGGTCCTCCAGTACTAGGGACATCTTAGATGACTGCAACCTTCGCTGACATTGACTACAGCCTCATGAGACTTTGAGTTAAATTACCCAGCAAAGCCACAGAAACAGATCATAAATGTTTGTCATTTATGCAATGTGATTTATTTATTTTTACAAAACAGTAACTAATATACTCTGGGACAAATTAGGTACCTAGGGTATGTTGAGTTGTAACTTTACATGTAAAACATCCTATTTATTAAAATTAGGTAAAGGTCATATGCATTTATTGCATTTATTCGCAGAGATCACAAGACCTAAGATAATTTTGCCTGGAGATTTGATTCCTTGGTATCTCAAAAAACAAGCCTCCCAGGGTACATTTACTAAGATTCAAATTTCATTTCCTATGAGTTTTGGGATCAATTTTCTGGAAGTGTGATTGGGGCTGTTTCTGAAGAAAACCAGAGAATTTGTGAAACTGACCTTGAAAATTCGGTGAGCTACACATACATTCATAGATTCCTTAGTTAGTCCCTTTTGATTGTCTGTTGAGTTACAGCTTTTTATCAAGATGACTAGGTGATACACCACACTTATTATCAGGTTCTTAAAGGAACAGAGTATATGGAAATATGAGCTTTAAAATATATACATATATATGAAAATAAAATACGACAAAACAAAAACTGTATGAGCTTTTTAAAACCCAGATTTGATCATGCTCTGTAAGTTGCTCTACCTTTAAGATTTATTTTATTTTTGTCATTTGTATATATGTGTGTAAATATATGCACAAGAGTACAGGTGCCTACGGAATCCAGAAGAGGGCATTGAATTCCCTGGAGCTGGAATTACAGGTGGGTATAACCCTCCCTACACAGGTGCTGGAAACAGGTCATTTCACCAGTTCCTTAAGTACATTTTCAAAGTAGCAAGTTTAAACCAGCCTGTTTCTAGTCTGTTGTGTGGGGATTATGTTTTCAGGATGCCCCTTAGTTTGTCAGAACCAGCTTGGCAGAGTCAAGAGCAGTTACCAAGTCTACCTGTGAATGGGAGAATGGGAAGAGGGAAATCTTAGAACATGGCAGCCTATGTAACCAAAGCCTAGAAATACAAGAAAGGAGCCTGGGAGTCAGGTGGCCTGGGATTAGCTCTGGCCCTGCTTCTGGCAATTCTGTCTCTGGCCTCAGGATTCTCATATACAAGACTACATATTTGGTTCTTGGTCTCAGGAGAGGCTCCCAGCATACCTTGCAAATTTCTGAGTGTCAAGTGAACTTCTACTGTAGAGACATGAAAAAACATCTCACCCTGGAGAAGGCACCAACAATGGACCAAAGTAATAATTCCACCCCAAAGTCCAGCTTGGTGAGCCACTGAGTTTATCAGACTTCAAGGATGGTGGGTGACCCAAAGCAGCCACACTACCAGAAAATCTAAGCATAGAAGACGACGTCCACACTATATATACTCTATAACCTAAGCCTAACCAGGAGGACATAGGCCTGGTGTAGAATTACAACTGGGAGAAAGGTATAGCAGAGTGACTAGAATCTCAGATGAAGATAGTAATGGCGTTTGAGTAGTCTCAGCAGCTCTGATGAAGATAGTAATGGCTGTTAAGCTCACAGGATGCCTTTCCACAACATTGACTTTTTCAAACATTTCCATATGCTTCCCTGTTGTTGAGAATCGTGGCCTAAGCAAACCCATTACTGAGATTAGGCACCATTGGACAGGCTGAAATGAGAGGAACATCCAGACTGACCCCAGGACATGGAACCCAAGACAGACTAACCAGGGAGGCCTTCCTACCCTTACGGTTTCTTGGATCTCTGGTTACTGGACATTTCTGCTGGTGATGTACCATGTAATGGGTTGTATTCTGGTATTTTCACAGATACATATCACTGACTTGGTTCACATTCTCCTCCTATATCATGCTGATCTTCCTCTAACTTTTCCCTTTAAAGTTTAGTTTGATTTTGTCTGTAACAAACTTTGGGAAAGAAGTAGAGAAATACATTGTGATTTACCTTAATCCTTCCACTTTGCCTTGCCTCTTCTTCCCCCTCCTCTTCCTTTTTAGACTTGGTTTTTTGGAAAAGTTGGTGGTGTCCCATGTTTCCCAGTCTGGCCTCAAACTTGGAACTTGCTGTGTAGTTGGAATGACCTTGAACCTCTGCTCCTCCTGCCTCAACTTCCCAAGTGCTAGGATTACAGATATGATCTACTGTGTGTAGTTGTATGTGGTTCTGTGGATTAGACCCAGGGCTTTGCATGATGGACAAATATGCTAACAACTGACCTATGTCTCTAGACACAAGTTGTATTTAAAAAAAATTTCTGAGCTATAAAGGAGAGTCAGTCTTTTTCATTCAGTATGAATGGCCTTCTATATTTTCTGCAGAAGATGACATTTTTCTAGTCCTAAAGAAGTAAACATTTGGAAAGTGCCCTGGATTTACCCAGATGACTGGGTCATAGCTATAATCACACAGCACTGGAAATGTTTGGGCCTCAAGTGGCAGTGGCAATACTGTGGAGGACTAGCTAGAGCAGTCTGTAATCAAGTCAGGTTGTCTGCCGGCTTCTTGAAAAGCCAGCTAAACACACGGTTCTCAAAGCAACGTCCTTTACCCTGTACAGTGCCATGGAATGATAAAGCACTTTAAAGCTCTGAGTATAGCCGGGTGGTGGTGTCACACACCTTTAATCCCAGCACTCAGGAGGCAGAGGTAGGCAGATCTCTGTGAATACAAGTCTGGTCTGGTCTACAGAGTGAGTGCCATGACTACACTGAGAAACCCTGTCTCGAATAACAAACAAAAAACAAAGCTCTGAATATTCTCTTGCCAGATAGTTAATTGTTGATAACATAATTATCTGTATAGTTCCTTATGAAATACTAGTACCATTGTCTCACTTTTCAAATGAGGAAACAGGTGTGGAGATTGTGAGTTTTGCAAGGTCACACAGCAGAGCCAGTAGGATTTGACCTCATTGCTGTGTGTGGTGAGGCAGAACAAAGCAGTTTTAGTGCTAAGGGTGTAGCTCAGTGGTAGAGCATTTGCCTACCAGGTATGAGTGATGCTTGCTGAGTTGGATTCCAACAGGGCTGGGGTGGGGTGTGTTAATTCTAGCATTGTATTGGCTACTTTTCTCATTACTATAATAAAATACTTGACAAAAGTAACTTCAGGAAGGACTTACTTTGTCCATTATGGTGCAAGAGGCACAAAAGTGACTGGTCACATTGCATGTACAGTGAGGAAGCAGGGATGAATGTTGTTGCACACCATGCTCTCTTGCCCTGTTTTTTTTTTTTTGTTTTTGAATGCAGTCTGGGCACCCACCTATGTTAAGGGTGGGTGTGGTGGTTTGAAAGAAAATGGCCCCCAAAGGAAATAGCACTGTTAGGAGGTAGGGCCTTGTTGATGTAGATGGGGCCTTGTTGGAGGAAGTGTATCACTGTGGGGATACACTGCCATCATGTTCCCTGTCATTATGATAATGGACTGAACCTCTGAATTATAAGCCAGTACCCCAGTTAAATGTTTTCATTTATAGGAGTTGTCACGGTCATGGTGTCTCTTCACAGCAATAGAAACCCTAACTAAAACAGTGGGTCTTGTCCTACTGGATATACATATGCCTAGAATTATGTCCCCTAGGTGATTCTAAATCCAGTCAAGTTGACAATAGGTCACACCTGCCACCTTTTGGAGGCCAAGAACATGAGCCTCCAGTCTCCATATCTTTTTCCCCGCCTGCTATAGTTTGGATCTCGAATGACCTCTACAGGTAAATATGTTGAAGGCGTGGTCCTATTCATGGTTCTCTTGGTTGGTGATGGGACCTTTAAAATGTGGGGCCTTGTAGAAAGAACATAAGTCATTAGGGGTGTAGCCTTGAAAGGCACATTTGGACTTTGTTGGTTTCTGACAGCATAAGGCGAATAACTTCTGCTTCCAATTGTTATTTCCATGTGAGGCTGCCTAAAGCAGTAGGGCCATGCCTCCGTGGAATTAAAGCCTCAGAAAGCACAGGCTGAAATAAACCTGTCCTTACAAGTTCATTTTCTCCTGGTTTTTGTTTGGTTTTGGTCTTGGTGGCAAAAGCTAGCATACTAGCATACTCTGTGCACCCTAACCAGTTAGGAGTTAAGAACTGGAGGGATTATGTCCTTAGCATATGCCTGGCCATCCTGTTTCAGAGTCTTGTCCCTGCATATTTGCCTGCCTGCCACATTCTAGGTCCCCTGTACTCTCAGCTCAACTGTCTTTCCAATCCAGCCCAAGTTCTTTTCGATTTTCCTAGCTTGACTTGAACTTGTATTATTTTGTACTTTATACATTGTTTCCTGTATGTCAAGTAAGTTTGACCTCTTCAGCTAAATGTTCACCTCCTACACTGACACTGCTATAACAACCATAGTTCTAGTAGCACAGAGAAAGAATAAATACAGACACTGGAATTCCAATGAGCACAGCAGTATCAGGCACATTTAGCTGTGGGTTCTAAGATCAGTCACTCAGTTGGAATTAAAGGTAGACTGTTACCTCAGAAATCTGAGTACCAAGGAAAACAGTAGTTGGATGTGGACAATTGTAACAGTTAGTTGTGGGGACTAGGAGGAGATGTGTGCTAGGGATGAGGGGACTTGCCCTAGAGAACAAGTAGAATTTTGAGGTAAAAGAATTTGTAGCCAAACTGAGGGGGCATCACATTATGGGATAGTGTACATCTCAAGTCCAGAAAGGTATCTACCTGTCATTCTATGCCAAGATGGCCTTGCAGAATGGTGGTTAAGATTAGCCTGAGTTCTGAAGTCAGGCCTTCCCACTGAATTCCCTTCTATCGTTAACTAGTTGATGTTGGTAAGTTACAGAACACTGAAACAAGCTTTAGAAATGTTAGTGCACAACTTAGCAGAGAATAGCATCATGTTTGTCATTTCTAGCCTAGAAAGCCTGCTTGCCTCAACACAGAATATTAATAGGCATTATAAGAAGGTGTGGGTTGGCATGCAGGTAAGAGGATTCCCAGAGGTAAGTATGGCTGGCACAACTGAGTCAAGCAAAATTCAGTGGCTATCTTACCTGTGACTATTTCACAGAACCTCTGTACAGTCTCAAGGAAGGTCCCCCCCCCCCCCCCCCCCCCCCCCCCCCCCCCGCTCCCCCAGTCTTCCAGACTCTTATCAAAACCATGAACTTGCTTTAGGAAATACTAGCTCAGCACAATGGTGTCAGGTATTGTAGAGGCTTGTTAAGTAATTTGAATGGTTCTGGAAGATTTGACATTCATTTGTCAGAATCTCCACCTACAGGCTTGGTCATCCAGTTAGCACAGTAGCTAACTAAGACCTGGGCCTTGAGCGAGTGACTTGACCTCGGTTTCCTCTTCTGTAAAATCGGCATGGTGACAAGGTGTCCTCCCAGGAGGATTTGTGAGGATCCAATGAGTGGTGAGCTGCTCTAGTTAGAGCAGTGCCTGGCATGTAGTAGTAGTGTGACATGTTGGCTCTCATCTAGAAAGTTTTAAAGATACTTTCAAAAATGAATTGATTGCTGTTATGATGCCATTGGTCCTCCATGAAATTGCCTCCTGCTCACACTAGATGCATGGTTAGTAAACAGTTAGGTACTATTTGAATCACTGTGTTATTTATTTTTGAGAAATTGTGTCATGTAGCCCAGGCTAGCCACCATGTCACTGTGTAGCTAAGGAAAGCCTTAAACTCTTGATCCTCCTGCCTCCATCCCTGATGCTGGGATTAGTCTCACACCACTCTACCTGGCTTCATTTTTATATCAAAACAGTATGGGTGTGTACATGCTGTGGCACAGGTGGTGCTCAGAGGACAACTCCTGGGAGTTGGCTTTCTCCTGCCACCTTATGGGATTCAGGAACCAGACACAGGCTGTTGGCATTGGCTGAAGGTCACATACCTGCTAAGCCATCTCACCAGATACACACTTCCCTTTCCTGCTTCCTTTTCTCTGAAGACAAATCACTTGGCCTCAGACAGTTCTTTTGCTTCTCTGCAAAATCTAAACAAGGCTTGAGTATAAGAGCACTGTTGAAATGCTTTAGTAAAGTGAAGATGGGTCATTTTCATCTTAGCAAATATTTTCTGAATACTGAAAAATTTGAATAGTCTATTTCACATAAGCACACACCCAACATCCAAAATAGGAAGCAGATGTTTTTGTATCAAAACAGACATGCCAGATGAAATTCCCTGAGTACCAAAAAGAAAAAAAAGATAAGATTCAAACAATACTATTCTTGCTGCACATAGGAGGGTCTTAAAGCATTTTTTCCCTGTTCTGGAGCCCTTAATTTTTCATCTGAGAAGCTAGACTGCAAGCATTTGAAATTTGAGTTATAAGACATTAGAGCAGTTGTGCTTTGCAGTTGAGAAAGCCAAGTCCCACAGAAAGGGACTGATTGCTGGCAGTACTGAGCTGGAAGTAGCATCAGAACTGGAAAGGCAGGTGCTTTAGCTCCCCTGGCACAGTCCTGGCAGAGTTCCAGCCCCTACTCTGGTACACCTACCCTGCTCAGAGGCAGAGTGAGGAAAGGGGTGGTAAGTGGACATTGTTGGGATCCCTTGGGAATGCTCATTTCAAGGGCTCTCAGGATAGAGTTCACAAACCCAGAGTCCACTCTTATCCATTCATAGCAAATGTCCACGTTGCAGGTTATGATAGACTGCAGCTCAGCTGCAAGTTGAGAATTGGTGTGTGTTGCAAAGGGCACAACCCCAAACCAAAACTCTTGCCTGTCACCTGTGCCCAGAAATATTGGTTACCTTTGCTTTCAGGGTTTTAAAAGAATACAGACCTTACAGAAGAATAGGGTTTTTTTGAGGAGGGAAACTGAATCATAAAAACCCAGTTTTGGCTCCTTAATGTTGTAGTTAGAAACTTAAATCAATCAGTTGCTTGATAAAACAGTGCTGGGGCTAGAACCTCAGTTCTCCTTCTAGGCAAGTACTGTATCACTGGCTATACCCACAACATACGTCTGGGAATCTTGAAGGGCTTCCTGTTGCTCTGTTGGTAATAAAATATATACGTTGTGCTGGCAAGATGGCCCTTTTTGCTATGAAAGCCTAATGTCCTGAGTTGGAGCCTCACAGCCATGGAAAGATGGAAGGAGAACCGACTTTGCAAAGCTGTCCTCTGGCATGCCATGCCTATGTGGTGTGTGCACAGTAAATAAGTGAAACTAAATGTGTGTTATACGGTGTGTGGTATGTGATGGGGCTTATGTTAAAGAGGCTTTCTGACTGAATTGAGCGAGGAAAAGTGGATATGGACAAGTTTGTCATTTAGTAATTGATTAAATTCCCAACTGCAACATAAAGGAGGGTAAAGATTGATCTTAAATGCTTCCCAGAGGCTCTTGTGTTGAAAGGTTGGTCTCAAGCTGGGTGGCGGTGGTGCACGCCTTTAATCTCAGCACTTGGGAGGCAGAGCCAGGCAGATCTCTGTGAGTTTGAGGCCAGCCTTGTCTACAGAGTGAGATCCAGGACAGGCACCAAAATGACACACAGAGAAACCCTGTCTCGAAAAACCAAAAAAAAAAAAAACAAAAAACAAAAAACAAAAAAAAGAAAGGTTGGTCTTCACATAATGGCACTCTTGGGAGGTATGTAACCTTTAGGAAGTAGAGTTTAATGTAAGGCATTAGATCATTGGAGACGTGTCCTTGAATACATACTGGGTTCTCTGCACCTTCCTGTCACCATTTCTTCCTGGTTGCTGTGAGATGAGCAGCTGTCTTCCCTGCAAACTCTCCACAGTGATGCTGTCTTGCCATAGACCCCCAAAACCATAGCACCAACCAACCCTAGTCTGAAACTTCCAAAAGGTGAGCCAACAAATCTACCTCATAAGTTGCTTATCTCAGCTACTTTGGCATAGTGGTGAAAAGCTGGCATGTGTTTAGTAACTGCTGAGTGCTCAAAAACCGAACAGGGCCCAAGGAGATGGCTTGTTGATCTGCTGTGTAAATATGAAGACCTGAGTTTGGGTTCCTAACACTCAGGTCTTCTGTAACCCAGCACTGGTGGAGAAGCATGGGGTCAGGAGGATCACTGGGGCTTACTGGACAGCCAGCCTATCCAAATCAGTGAACTCCTCTGGCACACACACACACACACACACTCATGCCTACATGAACATGTATATATACCATACACACACGAATAAATGAAAAGCAAATATATGTCTCACTATACACTTACGTTTATTCTTATTGTTATATATTTAACATACCATTGTTGTGGAATATTATTTTAACTAGGCAAAGATGTGTTACATTTGTTCATGCTGCAGAATATTACTTTAACTATGTGAAGGTGTGTTGCATTTGTTTCTGTTGACTTTGTTAACGATGTAAGGATGTGTCACATTTGTTTGTGCTGCATTTGTTTAATTGTGTAATGAGTTGTATTTGTTTCACCTTGCCTGCCTAAGGCACCTGATTGGTCAAGTAAAAAGTTGAACTGCCAATAGCTAGGCAGGAGAGGGATAGGCAGGGATGGTGGGCAGAGAGAATAAGTAGGAGGAGTAATCTAGGCTCGAGAGAAAGAAAACCAAGAGGAGGAAGAATGAAAAAAGAATGAGGGAGAGAGAGGGACATGCCCGGGCAAGAAGCCAGGCAGCCAGCCAGACACTGGAGGAAGCAGGAAAGTAAGACACACAGAAGGAAAGGAAAGGAATAAGCCCCATGGCAAAAGGTAGATAAAGAGAAACAGGTTAATTTAAGTTAAAAGAGCTAGCCAGAAACAAGCCTAAGCTAAACCGAGCATTCATAACTAATAAGAAATCTCCATGTCATGATTTGGGAGCTGGTTGGTGGCTCAAAAGAAAAAGCTTGGTTTTCTTTTAATATCTCTGATTATAAAAAAACGAGTTCACCTGTTTTCCGATGGAAATGCAGTTAGTGTTGACATTTGATTAAGAACCAAGTTCAAGTCGATGTCAGCTAGTCCAGCACCAAGTAGGGTAAGGCAGGAGGGGTGCTATGAATTCAAGGCTGCCTCGACAATATAGCGGATTCTAGACCAGCCTGGGCTATACTGTGAGACCCTGTATCAAAACAAAAAAATAAAATCCATCTTGGCTGCCGCAGGTGTATGTCCCTAAGTGGAGCTGGGTGCAGGGTCCTGTGGCTGAGGAGCCCCTCCAGGGTCCACACCCCACCCGCTGGGAAGACCTATCCCTCAGCCCCTCAGCCGGGATGTGACTGAAGGTTCAGTGGTGGCAGAGACCGGGTCGAGGGAGGAGTGTCTCAAGCAGAGACACCCCCCCCCCGCCCCCAGCTTAAGGTCTCTGAGGCCACTGGCCTCTCCTGTAGCCAACTCCCAGTTCGGGGTTGTGAGACCCCTTTATCACAACCCTGCCCTGGCTCTGGGACATCCAGGGTGATCCGAGTTTCTCTGGACCTGAGACACCCATTTTTCCTGAGGCATGGAGGAGCATCAACTCCTCTCATCCCGACCCCCATCCCCAGTAAGCTGTCTGCACCTCTCCCTGGGCAGTCTCTCTCTCTAGCCACTGAGTACTTCATTCATATCTCTCTGCTGTCAAGAGATCCCCGTGGTCCCCAGATTGCTTCCGCTAGCCTCCATGCCCTGACTTTTTCCCATGTCACCCTCAGCCCCTTTGGTCTCCTTTAATGCAAAGGGAAAGTGTGGATTGGTTTTACAGGCCCATTACAAAGCGGAGTTGAAAATTGCTGGCCATGCATTTCTTCTCAGCAGAGTGGCAGCGAGCTCTTGTTGAGATCTGGGTGACCCGTGTCATATTCTGGACGCCAGGGTAGGGAAGAGAGCAGGATAGGGGATTGGTGATCTCTACAGGAAAAGATGCTGAGAAGCATCCACAGCGCTCAACATTTCCCTTGTGCTGGGAAATCAACATGACTCAGTACTGTTGACCCTTTTCAGGGTCCTGTGAATATTTCTAAATTTTTCTTATTGCAAAGAAACTAAGTCCCCAAAATAGACTTAGAATCAAGAAACTTTTGGGTAGCATTGCGGTTATATTTAATTGACTGACTTGGAAAAGAACCCAGACTCCTGTTTACACGTGTGAACCCCAAACCTAGTTTCACTTTCTCAAGAAGTTGACTTTCTGGGATTGATCCCAGTTACTGACTTGGGAGTCTATGGTGTGAGTTCTGGATTCATATCGTTTCCTGATAACCCCCACGGACCATCCTGGAAGATCTTGATCCTTCCGGAAAGAGAGCCTATCAGTGCTTTATGGGGCAATGTCCTGGGAAAGTTTTGGGGAACAAAGAAGCTCTAGTTTTCCCGCCCTGCATTTTGTCAGATGAGCAGGGAAGGACTCACCCAGGTATGAGGGGTCCATACTGTGATGTGTTTTTGGAACACAGGTTTCGAACTCAATAGGGAGCTGAGAATGACTTTGAATTTCTGATCCTCTGGCTTTCTGAGTGCTGGTATTGCAGGCATGCGGTACCATACCTGGTTGAGGATAAGGGCTCAGGGCTCCCAGCATGCTAGGCAAGAACTCTACCAATTGAGCCCCATCTCCAGCTCACAAGGGCTTCCCAAGTCCCATTTATTTCCCTGTATTATATACGCACCAATATTGTTCTGTCTGCTTGGGAGGTTGCTGGAGTGAGAGCAGTGCCTGGTGCTTTTCTTTCTGCTGTTGGCATCTCCAGGTTTCCGAGCTTTCCCCCATGTGAGGGGAGTGAGTGTGCGTTGGTCCCCTTCCAGAAGCCATGGATTTCTGCTCAGAGTGTGCCTTGCTCCTGACAGGTCTTCAGGTTAATTGGCATTAAAGTTTTATGTTATGATTTGAATCTGAAATGGTCTCAAGAAGGCTTGCTGTCAGTAATGGGGCTTTGGGGGAAGTGATTGGATCCTGAATGGCTGACTCTCAGGAGGAGGTGACGGAGGTTGTGAGACTTGGGCCTGACTAGAGGAGGAGGGTTTTGAGATGTCACTGGTCTCTACCTCTTTTTCCTTTGTCACATGCTGCTGTGCTCTGCTCTCCATTTCAGATGGCTGATCAAGGACTGAAACTCTGACACTGTGAGAGAAAATCAGTCTTCTCTTCGTTGGTTTTTTTTTTTTTTTTTTTTTTGGTCACAGGAACAAAAAGTGGTAAATATATACAGAGATTAAATTGTCTAGTTTTACAGAGTTTCTCAAGAGTTAACTTTTTGTGTTTGCATATGTATGAGGTGTACTCGAAAATATATGCTTCTATTTGTTTGTTTTGTTTTGTTCTGTTTTGTTTTGCTATTTCAAAATGCTTTATTTTCACTTGGTCCCAAGACTTGGGAGAGGCTCCAGAGCGGTTACAAAGCTGCCTAGAGGTTCACGTGAAGGTCCTGAGGCTGGCTGGTGCAGAGCAGAGGAGGGAGCCCCTTGGAAGGTGAGGCCTCCTAGTCATGCTTGAGAGTGAGCCTCTCGAAGAGGTACTTGCCCAGAGATGGCGAGGGCACACAGGTCTGTGCTGGCTGCGGCTCAGACACCCTGTGGAGGTTCATCAGGTGGTTGCCCATCTTCTTGAGGAGCTTCACCTCCTCATCCAGGAAGTGGTTTTCCAGGAAGTCACAGAGGTGAGGATCTGTGCGAGCAGAAGCCAGGGCATGAAGATCCAAGAGGGCCTGATTCAGGTTCTTCTCCAGGGCCAAGGCAGCTTCCATGGCCTCCTAGGATTTACCCCACTCATCTTGAGATGGCTTCTGCACATCCTGAAGCAGTGCGGGGCCACCAGGACCGTTCTGCATCTTGAGCGGCCGCTCACGCTTCTCGGCCAATTCGCGGAAGAAGTGACCTTCACCCTCCAGAGCCACGTCAATCCAATCAAAATAGTAGCCCAAAGAGAGGTAGGTGTAGGAGACCTGCAGGTGCAAGTTGACCAGGCGATTCACTGCATCCTCCACTTCGGTGGAATAATTCTGACAAACCTGGGAGCTCATGGCTGATAGGCAGTATGGAGCTAACCTCGAAGAGATGATGCTCGCTGGTCCTAGCAGCCGAAGGCGTTGAGGAGATGGTCCCAGAGGCTGCATCTGGAGACACTGAAAGGCGGATGGAAGGAGGGAGCCCCCGGGTCTGCTCCATCCAAACACTGTTGAAGCAAGACACAGACACGGGATTTCCGGGGCACTGCTCTTTGTTTTGATTTTTTAAGACAGGGTTTCTCTGTGTAGCTCTAGCTGTCCTGGAACTAGTTCAGTAGACCAGACTGGCCTCGAACTCAGAGATCCACCTGCCTCTGCCTCCTGAGTGCTGGGATTAAAGGTGAGCAACCACCACCACCACCGGCTTTGTTTCTGTTTGTGTTGGCACACGTGTGTACGACTGTGTACATACACACATGTGGAGGCAGGGGGCTGACTCTGGATCTCCTCCATCACTCTTCACTTCATATATTAAGGCGAGGTGTCTTCCTGGTGCCAGAACTTGCTGATTTGTCTAGCCAGTCAGCCAGCTTCCCGGGGATCCAGTTTCCACCTCCTAGTGTGCTGAGGACCACAGGAGGGCTGCCACACTCGCTCAGCTTTGATGAGGTTCTAGGGATCCGCACCATTGTGTGGTAAGCACTTTGCCTGCTGAGTCACCCTGTCCCCCCTCCCAAAGACTTGACTTTTTGAGAGGAGGAAAATAGCAGCTTTTTAGTGGAGCCACTTGTAAGAGAACAGTTGTCTTGGTTGCTCTTGGGCACAGTTAGTTTAGTTTTGCATAACTGTGAGGCTGAGTTCATAGCAGATAGCAGGCTATTGGGAATCTTTACTAAAATAAAGGGTATTTGTGGTGTACCGACTTTTATGAGAAAGGGAGATGCCATCCAATGTCGAGATGTTAGTCAGGCTATGGATATTCACACAGCCTCTGCTCCTCCTGCAGCATGATCCAGCTGCCCATCAAATGATGGGCCTCTCTGCAGCGTCTTGAATTGCCGTGTTTCCTTGAAACTTAGATCTGTGGTGAAGGTGAGACATGATATTCCTAATTTCTGTAAGAAAACTGGCTCAGATGTTTGTGCTTTTACCATTCCATTACTATTTAGTTTCAGGTCTGTGGTGCTGTGGGATGGTCTGTATGTCAAATGTGTTGCTGATTGGTCAATAAATAAATCACTGATTGGTCAGTGGCCAGGCAGGAAGTATAGGCGGGACAAGGAGGAGAAAAACTGGGAAGTGGAAGGCTGAGTCAGAGAGACACTGCCAGCCACCACGATGACAAACAGCATGTGAAGATGCCGGTAAGCCACGAGCCATGTGGCAAGGTATAGATTAATGGAAATGGATTAATTTAAGCTGTAAGAACAGTTAGCAAGAAGCCTGCCACGGCCATACAGTTTGTAACCAATATAAGTCTCTGTGTTTACTTGGTTGGGTCTGAGGGGCTGTGGGACTGGCAGGTGAGAGAGATTTGTCCTGACTGTGGGCCAGGCAGGAAAACTCTAGCTACAAATGGCGTCCAACGTGGTGGCAAGAGTTTCCACCTAAAAACTGAGAAAAGATTCTAAAACGGAGCTAAAAACAGTTCTTAATTGTCTCTCTCAAATGAGCGGCAGCTGCCAGTTTGAGCTACTGGTGGGTTCCTACCGTGCGCGCTCGACCTACAGAATGGCGGGAATGAGGCCTCTGCAAATGACACATTAAGCTACATGGTGGATTTAGACTTTGCTAGCACAAAACAAAAAAGGTTTCTGGGCTACACGCTGCTTGGATAAAAGCATAGACCCACGATAGCTCCCAGAGCTGGAGGTAAACATGCCGTACCACGGCCATGTTGGGAAGCTGCGGTGGGCGGAGCCAGCAGCCACAGCCGCTGCAGCTTAAAGCAATAGATTCACAATAAGACAGATTCAGATGTAATAGTTTAAAATGTGTGTAAAATATACGTAGGCTTGAAAGAGACAAAAAAGGTGATATATACAGTTATAGAAACAAATACATAGTTTTAAAAAATAAAGTCTTTAAAGAGACAGTAAAATTAATATAAAAAATAAGCCACATAAAGATGAATATTACACAGAGAATCTGGATTGTGTTGTCTTTGGGATTTTTAACTGCAGAAAAACATTTGATTGTAAAAGCTGTTGAGTTATGCCAAAATGTATATTTCAAAGGTACCTTGACTTCAAAATTTGGATGTAAGGATATGATACTTTGGAAAGGAGACTCTGCTTTTGTTCCCACAGAAAGCCAAAGGCTATGGATTTGTTCCAGATTAAGATACATCAGGTTTGACCAGCCAAGACCCCCTGAAAGGTGACACCAAGGCCCAGATGATCCAACATCCAGAATGGTTTCAAGGCAACTGGCTCAGACGATACAGCCTCACGGACTACTCCATGATCCTAAAATTTTCTTTGTTTCCCCACAAGATACAGCGCCTCCCTCCAGCAGGAAGTAGTAAGAGAAGCTACGCCCAAATTCCCAAATATACCAAGCTGACTTTGGAGTTGTGTAAAGGTTAAAACATTCCTTTTTAAGAAAAGAAAAGGGGAAGTGCTGTGGGATGGTCTGTATGTCAAATGTGTTGCTGATTGGTCAATAAATAAATCACTGATTGGTCAGTGGCCAGGCAGGAAGTATAGGCGGGACAAGGAGGAGAAAAACTGAGAAGTGGAAGGCTGAGGCAGGGAGACACTGCCAGCCGCCATGATGAGAAACAGTATGTGAAGATGCCAGTAAGCCACGAGCCACGTGGCAAGGTATAGATTAATGGAAATGGATTAATTTAAGCTGTAAGAACAGTTAGCAAGAAGCCTGCCACGGCCATACAGTTTGTAACCAATATAAGTCTCTGTGTTTACTTGGTCAGGTCTGAGGGGCTGTGGGACTGGCAGGTGAGAGAGATTTGTCCTGACTGTGGGCCAGGCAGGAAAACTCAAGCTACACTGTGGTGGGCATCAAGTTTCTTGATAGCCTGAGTAACTCTATATAAAAAAAAAAAAAGCAGGCTGAGCAAGCCATGATGAGCAAGCCAGTAAGCAGCACCCCTCCCTGGCTTCTGCATCAGCTTCTGCCTCCAAATTCCTGTCCTGGCTTCCTTCAATGATAGACTAAAATGTGGAAGTGTAAGCCAAATCAACCCCTTTCTCCCCAACTTGCTTTTGGTCCTGGTGTTTCATTACAATAGAAACCTTAACTAGGACATGCATTTAATGTATTGTGATCATATTCATCCTTGTTTTCCCTCCAACTCTCTCAAACTCTCCTCACCATGTTTCCCTCCTCGTTCATGTGCTCTGTTTTGTTTTTGTTTTTGTTTTTTTATATATAACCCATTGAGTCCTATTAGTACAAGGGTGTGGGACCAACTACTGGAGCCTGGTCACCCTACCAGGGACCAGACCCTAAAGAAAAGGACTCCCACACTCCTCACTGTCGGTAGTTCCCCAGCTAAGGGTGGGGACTCATGTGCCTTCCCCTGCCATGCTGGCATATTGACTGTCTTGATTTTCTGCAGGCAGCCAAAGTTGTTGTGAGTCCATGATTGTAGCAGTTGTCCAGAAGTCGCTTTCACTCCAGTCCTCCTCCACCTTCCCCCTTTTACAAAGAAACATGATATCTCTTGCATAATCACTGTGAGGATGAGTGATATACGCATAGTGCCTATAAATAGCAGCACAAATAACTGTCGGCTAGGTTTTAAAAAGACCCTATCCCATTTTTTTTCCTGTTGTGATTTGAAGTAGTTGGACACATCTATTGTAGATGTTTTCTTCCCTCCTTTCTGTTTTGTAGATTATAGCTTTCTTTGTTTCTACTCACTTTTTCTCAGTAATGACTTCTACTGATTTGTACTTACAAAGTATGACACCATTCTAGGATCTTAAACATTATTTTTAAATTCTTTTCCCACTTTTTCTGGATACCCCACCCCTACCCCATGCTCAGGTTTGAAACCAGGACCTAGCACATGCTGGGCAAGAAAATCCCCAGCCTTTAGGTTTTCTTTAGACAGGAGCATGCTAGTTAGCTCAGGCAGGCCTTGAACTCTGTGTAGCCCAAGCTGATCTTAAACCTTACCATGACCTTCCTTCACAGTCAGTGTGCTGAGAGTAGAGGTATGTGCCAATAAGAAAGCCCGCTGGGTTATTACTAATCGTTCTATGCCAAAACATTCTATCTAATCAGGGTAATTAGTATTTTTTTTTTCATTGATGCCACACTCCCTCTGTCCAGTACTATAGCCATCTTTTCCTTTGTATTCCAAGGTATTCTTATCAGGGAAAGAGAGACTAAGGAAACATAAATAGCTTTGGATCACCTTGGCTTCCTAGAAGTGCCAAATATCACTTTCATAGTTCATTGGCCTGAACTAGTCACATGAGACCAATATACTCATCAAGGAGGCTGGGAAGCTTAGGGGAGCATGGGAAACATTTTACTGAACACCACTTGTCTGTGCTACAGGGAGTAAGGAAGTAACATGTTCTTTCCATGTTGTCTCAGCATCCCTTTACTTTCACTATAACCTAAAAGTTAAACAATAACACTCATATTCCACAAGCCCTAACAAATGAGAGGACTGTCATATTGTCTCCATCTGTTTATTTTTATAACAGCTTGAATGGAGCTATAATTTACATAACATAAATTTCCCCTTTGGAAAAGAAGATTGAGTGGGTTTTAGTATATTCACAGAGTTGTAGAACCATTACTAATAGGTAGTATTAAATCATTTTTATGGCCTCAAAATGCCCATACATACAAAATACGCTGAAGTATTTTGAGGAATTGCCTGACCATTTTTCACGGAGTTCTGTTGTTGAGAGGGATGTCCTGATAGATATCTGCTCTGTTTAGTTGGTTTGCAGTGTTAATCCATCTCCTTAGGGTCTGCTACTAAAAGTGGGGCATTCAACAGTCGTCATTGTTGGATCGTCTCTTCCTTTCTTTCTGGCAGCTGTTCCTTCATGTATTTGGTGTTAGATGTTTGTAATCGCAGCTTCCTAAGAAATTGTTCCCTTCACTCTAAAAAGCCTTTCTTTCTCTGTGTTACTTTTTGTTCAGTGCTGGGGGTCAAACCAGGACCTTGTACATCGTGGACAGTTGCTCTACCACTGAGCTACACCCCGTTCCTTTTTTTTAAAATGTAAAATAGTTTGTCTGATATCTAGACCACTATTTTTGTTGCTTTGGTTACTGTTTGAATTATCATATTTTCTTTTAACATTTTATCCATAAGCCTGTCTGTGTCTTTGAACTTAATGTCTCTTCATTAAAGTTTATCATGTTTAAATCTTGGCTTCTCTAGAATCTAATGCAGTTTATGAGGTAGAGCTTTTGATTGTTTTTTTCCTAGCAAGCTACCCAATACAATCAGAAAGAAATGAATTCTTGGTTGATTTGAAACACCAGTTCTACAGTATATATTTGGGTCTTCAGAGGGCTTATTCTATTATAACTTATGTAAATGGTTTAGTTATCGATAGCCTTATATCTTTATCAGTTTACTTCCTCAAAATTGTCTTCCTTTAAAGAAATTGAAAATAGGTTTTATTTTCATACAGTATATTCTGATTACAATTTCTCTCCCTCGACTCCTCCAGTTCCTCCCCACCTCCCCTCCCATCTGGATCCACCCCCTTTCTGCCTTTCATTAGAAAGCACACAAAAATCTAAGGGATAATGACAAAATATAATAAGATAAAACAAAAACAAACACATTGAAACAGGACAAAACAAA
This sequence comes from Peromyscus californicus insignis, assembly GCF_007827085.1. Taxonomy (NCBI): domain Eukaryota; kingdom Metazoa; phylum Chordata; class Mammalia; order Rodentia; family Cricetidae; genus Peromyscus; species Peromyscus californicus. The sequence continues at coordinate 114,983,787 of NW_026294595.1, forward strand.
CAAACAAAAGAAAAACACTCCCCCACCTCCACCCCCACCTCCCACTCCCCTCACCTACCCCACCTCACCACCTCTGCATACACCAAGGCACAAGAAACATTCAGGAATCCCACTGAAAATTGTAGCTGAAGAGTTTTCTCTCCGGATCCCACCAAGTCCCGGCAGTCTGACAGCCCACTTATAAAATAAACACACAGACGCTTATACTATTTACAAACTTTATGGCCGTGGCAGGCTTCTTGCTAACTGTTCTTATATCTTAACCCATTTCTATAAATCTATACCTTGCCACGTAGCTCGTGGCTAGCATCTTCACATCCTGCTTGTCATGGCGGCAGCTGGCAGTATCTCCTCGACTCAGTCTTACAATTCCCAGAATTCTCCTCTCTCCTTGTCCTGCCTACTTCCTGCCTGGCCACTGGCCAATCAGTGTTTTATTTATACAGAACTATATCCACAACAGAAAATGCAAAACTGGAAGTCATAATACATATGCAAAGCAGAAGGGTTATAAAGTAAATAAATAAATATAAATAAATAAAATAAAAGTAAAAAAAATAATAATTAATCAAGACAATCCTGAGAAGACATTTTGAGACAAGGAACCTCCAAAGATGCTGTTGAATTTGTTTTTCTGTTGTCTATCTCCTGCTGGTCATGCAGTCTACCCTTAAGAGTGTTTTTTTCCCCCTCAATGAGACTCCCTTGGAGTCCACTTCTCCTTTCAGCTCTAGGACCCCATGTGGTACAGACCACTACAGGCCCTGTGCATGCTGCCTCAGTCTCTATGAGTTCCTATGTGCATCTGTCCTTCCGTGTTTTGAAGGCCTCTTTCCTTGGTGTCCTCCATCCTCTCTGGCTCTTGCCTGGGGTTCCTCCAGTCCTGAGAGGAGGGATGTGATGGAGACATCCATTTAGGGCTGAGTGTTCCAAGGTCTCACTCTCTGCATATCGCCTGGGTTTCTGTATTTGTTCCCATCTGCTTGCAGGAGGAAGGCACTGTTCTATGAGTATAGCACAAGGTCATTAGGAGTCGTTTTATCTCTATGTCTCTTTTGTTACACAGCAGTATTTGGTTTCCCCTTAGGTCCCTGGGCTATCCAATCTCAGGTTCTTGGTCACCTAGCAGCACTGGGGATGGATTCCATCTCATGGAGTGGGCCTTCAGTCAAATCAGATATTGGCTGGTTACTCCTACAAGCTTTGTGCCACCATTGCACTGGTGTGTCTTGCTGGCAGGGCACTATTGTAGACTGAAGGGTTTGCAGCTGGGTTGGTATTCACATTCCTCTGTTGGTAGCCTGCAGAGTACCTTCTGGTACCCAAAACATTAGCCAGTAGGGGTGAAGGCTCTATGTAGGCACCAGCTCAACTTTGTGTCCAATGAGTTGTATTGGTATTATTTTCAGCAATGGGATCTTAGTGTCTGTTTATGGAGAGCAACCTATATAGTCTTTGCAATGGCCTGGTTTATTAAGATCAATCCATGTGAGTCTATTTAATGGGTAATAGGGATTTATTAAGATATAAATTGAGGAAATACACTCACAAATACAGAGCCGAGTGAACAGCTGAAGTTGTCCTCTGTTCTGACCTGAAGCGAATCCACCTGGCAGTCCAATCAGACCAGGAAGCAGGCAGCAGGGAGAAGGGGCCTGAAGCACCGCCTCCTTCAGGCCTTATAGCCCAAGGTCATGGGCAGAGCAAATACCATGACATCTCTCCTTTTTTGTGTCCCAGGGGAACCCCTTTGTCCAACAACTTGATTGGATGTAATCCATTCCTGGTACTGAAGCTTCATTTGGTGATGAGAGATGTCCAGTTGGAGCTCTGTCTCCCCTGTTACTTGGTGATTTCATTTAGATCACCTTCCTATGTGTATATCTTTTAGGAAGCCTCTACTGTATTAGGTTTCCATACAACCTTCAAATGGTGCTTAATTTTAGCTTTCCCTTCCCTGTTACCTTCCTCAGCTCCCTCATTGTTTGATCCAGTGCCCACCATCCATCCAGAATTATCTCTATTTGCTTTCCCTAGGGATAACTGTCCCTTCCCCCAAGTCCCTGCCTCTATACTGAACCTCTGTGATTCTATGGATTATAGCTTGCTTATCTTTGACTTAACATATTCATATAAGCAAATATATACCATATTTGTCTTTCTGGGCTTGGGTTACCTCTCTCAGGATGTCTTTTTCTAGTTCCATCAATTTACCTGTGAATTGAATGATTTCATTTTTGTTAATGGTTGAGTAATATACCACATTTTCCTTATCCATTCATCTGTTGACTGACAACTAGGTTGTTCCACTTTCTGGCTATGAATAGAGCAGCAATGACCACGGTTGAGAAACTGTCTTTGTGGTAGGATGAAGCATCCTTTGGATATATGCCCAAGAGTGGTATAGCTGGATCTTGAGATAGATTGATTCCCATCTTCCCGAGGAACTGCCACACTGATTTCCACGATGGCTGTACAAGTTTGCACTCCCACTGATGATGGACAAGTGTTCGTTCCTCTTACTCCATATCCTTGCCAACATGAGATGTCATTTGTTTCATTGATCTTGCCCATTCTGACAGGTATAAGATGAAATCTCAAAGTAGCTTTGATTTGCATTTCCCTGGTGGCTGAGGATGTTGAACATTTCTTTGAGTGCTTCTCAGCCATTTGAATTTTGTTTTTTGAAAATTCTGTTTAGATCTGTACGTCATTTTTTAATTGGATTATTTGATTTCTTGATATCTAGTTTTTTGAGTTCTTTATATATTATGGATATTAGCCCTCTATCAGAAGTATAGTTATTTAAAAAATTTCCATTCTATAGCTTGCCATTTTATCTGAACAATGGTGTCCTTTGGTGTGCAGAAGCTTTTCAGTTTCATGAGGTCCCATTTATTAGTTGTTGATCTTAATGCCTGTGCTAGTGGTGTTCTGTTCAGTGTGGAGGCCCAAATTACTCAGGGCTTGAGAATCTGAGCTTGTTTTACCCATCAGGGCTGCATAAGGGGATGATTTGACCATGGGTGTGATTACCAGGTGTTTGGAAGGGTCTACATTTGGCTGTGTGGTGTGCTTTGATCTAGCGAGGGGGAGGTCTTTTGCCCTACCCCTTGGCATTGTTATAAAATGCCCTTTTGAAAAGGCCACTGGGTATTGACCCAGGGCCTCCCAAAGCTATCCTGTGTTTCTGTCTTTCTCCTCGTCACTATCTTTCTATCTAATGTTTTCTTATCTCTCTCTCCTCCTCATAAGAACCTTGAAAAAGTGGGAGCTGGCCTCCCACAGTTCAGAAAGTCTTTTCTTGTGCCATTGAGTTCAAGGTTATTTGCTACTCCCTCTTGCTGTGGGATGGTCTGTATGTCAAATGTGTTGCTGATTGGTCAATAAATAAATCACTGATTGGCCAGTGGCCAGGCAGGAAGTATAGGCGGGACAAGGAGGAGAATAAAGCTGGGAAGTGGAAGGCTGAGTCAGAGAGACACTGCCAGCTGCCATGATGAGAAACAGCATGTGAAGATGCCGGTAAGCCACGAGCCACGTGGCAAGGTATAGATTTATAGAAATGGATTAATTTAAGATATAAGAACAGTTAGCAAGAAGCCTGCCACGGCCATACAGTTTGTAAGCAATATAAGTCTCTGTGTTTACTTGGTCGGGTCTGAGCGGCTGTGGGACCGGCGGGTGGCAGAGATTTGTCCTGGCTGTGGGCCAGGCAGGAAAACTCAAGCTACACCCTCTCCTATCAGAGTAAGTATATCTGACCTTATGTTGAGGTCTTTGATCCATTTGGGGTTGAATTTTGTGCAGGCTGATTAGTATATGGGTCTATTTGCATTCTTCTACATGCAGCCATCCAGTTTGACCAGCACCATTTGTTGAAGATGCTGTCTTTTTTTTTCTAATGTGTATTTATGGCTTCTTTATCAAAAATCAGGTGTCCATTGGAGTGGGGATTTATGTCTGGGTCTCCAATTTGATTTCATTTATTGACATATCTATTTTTGTATCAATACCATGCTGTTTTTATTACTATAGCTGTGTAGTACAATTTGAAATTGGGGATGGTGATTCCTCTAGCAGTTCTTCTATTATTCAGGATTGATTTAGCTATCCTGTTTGTTTTTTGTTTTGTTTTGTGTTTATGTTTTTCCATATGAAGCTCAAAACTGTCCTTTCAAGATCTGTGAAGGACTATATTGAAATTTTGATTGGGATTGTATTGAGTCTGAAGATTTCTTATTGTAGGATGACCATTTTTACTATATTAATCCTACTGGTCCATGAGCATGGGAGATCTTTCCATCTCCTGGTATCTTCTTCAGTTTTTTTCTTCAATGTCTTAAACTTTTTATCATACAAGTCTCTCAATTGTTTGCCTAGAGTTACTCCAAGATATTATGTATTTCTGAGGCTATTGTGAAGGGTACTGTTTCCCCGATTTCTTTCTCAGTCCATTTGTCATTTGTATATAGGAAGGCTACTGATTTTTGTGAGTTAATTTTGTATCCAGTGACTTGGCTGAAAGTGTTTATCAGTAGGAGTTTCCTAGGGGAATTTTTATTGTCATATATGTTTACTCTCATATCATCTGAAAACAGAGATAGTAATTTCTTCCTTTCTAATTTGTATCCCCTTGATCTCCCTCAGTTGTCTTATTGAGCTAGTTAAGATTTCAAGTACTATATTGAGTAGGTTTGGAGAGAGTAGCACCCTGTCTTGTTCTTGACTTTACTGGAATTGCTTGGAGTTTCTTTCCATGTAAGTTGATGATAGCTGTGGGCTTGCTGTAAACTGCCATTATGGTGTTGAGGTAATGCGGCTTACATCCCTCATCTCTACAGGACTTTTATCTTGAAGGAGTGCTGGATTTTTGTCAAAGGGCTTTTCTGCATCTAATGAGATGATCATGTGGTTTTTGACTTTCAGTTTACTTATATTGCGGATTACAATTATTGATTTATGTATGTTGAACTATTCCTGCATCTCAGGGTGAAGCCTGCTGGGTCAAGATGGATGATCTTTTTGATGTGTTCTTGGACTTGGTTTGCAAGTATTTTATTGAGAATTTTTGCATTTATGTTCATTAGGGAAACTGGTCTGTAATTCTCTTTCTTTGTTGGGTCTTTATGTAGTTTAGGTATGAGGGTCACTGTGGTCTCATAAAACGAACAATATTTCTTCTGTTTCTATTTTGTGGAAAAATTTGAGGAGTATTGGCATTAATTTTTCTTTGAAAATTTGGTAGAATTCTGTGCTAAAACCATCTGGCTTTTGTTGTTATTGTTGGACACTTGCAATGACTGCTTCCATTTCACTAGGAGTTATAGGTCTGTTAAAATTATCTGATCTTGCCGGGCGGTGGTGGCGCACGCCTTTAATCCCAGCACTCGGGAGGCAGAGGCAGGCGGATCTCTGTGAGTTCGAGGCCAGCCTGGTCTACAGCGCGAGATCCAGGAAAGGCGCAAAGCTACACAGAAAAACCCTGTCTCGAAAAACCAAAAAAAAAAAAAAAAAAAAAAAAAGAATTATCTGATCTTGATTTTACTTTTGTAGGGGATATATATCAAGAAATTATCCATTTCTTCCAGATGCTAGAGAAGTTCCCAGGAATCCACAAGGAAGACTCCAGCTTAGACTACTAGCAATGGTGGAGAGGGTGCCTGAACTGGCTTATCCTAGTAATCAGATTGATGAATATCCTAACTGTCATCATAGAGCCTTTCTCCAGTAACTGATGGAAGCAGATGTAGAGATTCACAGCCAGGCACCAGGCTGAGCTCCAGGAGTCCAGTCGAGGAGAGAGAAGAAGGAGTCTGTGAGTAAGGGGCATCAAGATCATGATGGGGAAACCTACAGAGACAACCAAACCAAACTAATGGGAACTCATGAAATTTAGATCAACGGCTGTGGAACCTGCATGGGACTGGACTAGGCCCTCTGCATAGTGAGACAGTTGTGTAGCATGATCTGCTTGAGGGGCCCCTTGGCAGTAGGATCAGAGTCCATCCCTGGTTTGTGAATAGGCCTTTTGGAGCCCACTTCTATGATGGGACACCTCGCACAGCCTTGGGGCAGGGAGAGGGGCTTGACTTGTACCTCCCCATGGGAGGCCTTACCTTCTTACAGGAGGGAATGAGGGTGGGTTGGGAGGGGGAGGCTGGGGGTCAGGAGGAGGGAAGAGGGGGATCTTTGGTATATAAAATGAATAAAACATTTTTTCTTAATTAAAAAAAGAAATTATCCATTTCTTTTAGATTTTCCAATGTGGTGAATTACAAGTTTCTAAAGTATGTCATTATGATTTTTTGAATTTCTTCAGTGTCTTATGTCACCCTTTTCATCTATAAATATTTGCTAGTTTGCATCTTTTCTCTCTGCTGTTTAGTTAATTTAATTAAGAGTTTGTCAATATTATTGGTTTTCCCAAAGCACCAATGTTGTATGATATTTTGTTTGTGTTCTGACAAATAAAGCTTGCCTAGAGATCAGAGGGCAGAGCTAGCCACTAGTTAATCATAGAGGCCAGGCAGTAGTGGCTCACACCTTTGATCCCAGCACTTGGGATCTCATGCCTTTGATCCCAGCACTTGGGAGGTTGGAGATAGGAATATAAAGTGGGTAGAGACAGAATTGTGCCCATTCAGTCTGAGGATTTATAGAGACAGGATCCCGCCCATTCAGTCTGAGATTTCATAGAGACTAATTAGGATCGTGCTTCATCTGGCACCCAATGTGGAGTATTTTCTTTAATTTTGCCAAATACAAATAAACTAGATATAACTAATTTTTTTTGTTATATGTAATTTTACTATATTAAAGTTAAAACCTTCCTTTTTGATTAGACAGAAAGGAGGAAATGTTGTCAGATGTCTTTCTGTATACTGTAAATATGTGTTGTCCTCATTGGTTGATAAATAAAGGTTGGTTTGGCCTATAGACAGGCAGAATAAGGCTGGGTGGGAAAGCCAAACTGAGAATGATGGGAAGAAGGAAGGTGGAGTCAGTAGACACCAGCCAGCTACCCAAGGAAGCAAGATGTATAGAAAATGAGGTGACAAGACATGAACCATGTGGCAAAGCATAGATAAGAAATATGGGTTAATTTAAATGTAAGAGCTAACTAATAATAAGCCTGAGCCATCAGTCAAACATATATAATTAATATAAGTCTCTGAGTGATTATTTAGAAATGGCTGCAGGATGGGGCAGGACAGAGAAAAGCCTCCATTACAGACCAACTCTTTGTTTCATTGATTCTTTGCATGTTTTTATTTATTTGTTTCTACTTTATTGATTTCAGCCCTGAGTTTGGTTATTTCTTGCCATCTACTTTTTTTGAGTGTGATTTCTCCTTTTTGTTCTAGAGCTTTCCAGTGTGCTGTTGTTACTAGTATGAGATCTTTCCATTTTTTTTTTTTTTTTTTTTTGGTTTTTCGAGACAGGGTTTCTCTGTGTAGCTTTGCGCCTCTCCTGGAACTCACTTGGTAGCCCAGGCTGGCCTCGAACTCACAGAGATCCGCCTGGCTCTGCCTCCCGAGTGCTGGGATTAAAGGCGTGCGCCACCACCGCCCGGCCCATTTTTTTAATGTAGGCAGTTAGTACTATGAACTTGCCTTTTAGAACCACCTTTATTTTGTTCCATAAGTTTAGGTATGTTGTGTATTCATTTTCATTCAATTCTAAATAGTTTTAAATTTCTTAATTTCTGTCCTTACCATTTTTCATTCAGTAGTGAGTTAGATGTTCAGTTTCCATAAGTTTGCAAGCTTTCTGTTGTTTCTGTTTTTGATATCCAGCTTTAATCTGTGGTGGTCAGCTAAGAGGCAGGTTGTTATTTCAATTTTATTGTATCTGTTAAGACTTTCTTTATATCCCAGTATGTGGTCAGTTTTGGAGAAAGTTCCATGAACTGCTAAGAAGGTATATTCTTTTGTGTTTGAGTGAAATGTTCTGTAGATATCTGTTAGGTCCATTTGGTTTACGATATTATTTAGCTCCAGCATTTCTCTGTTTAGTTTTTGTCTGGATGACCTGTCTATTGGCAAGAGTGGAATACTGAATTCATCCACTATCACTGTGTGATGGTCAATATGTGATTTAAACTGTAGTGATGTTTCTTTTACAAACTTGGGTGCCCTTGTGTTTGGTTCATAGATGTTAAGAATTATAATGTTCTCTTGGTGGATTTTTCCTTGATGAGTGTGTAGTGTCTTTCCCTATCTCTTCCGATTAGTTTTGTTTTGAAGTTTATTTTGTTGGATATTAAAATGGTTACTTATATCTTAGGTCCATTTGCCTGGAATATCTTTTCCATTCTTTTACCCAGAGGTGGCATCTATCCTTGATGTTAAGGTGTATTTCTTGGATGCATCAGAAGGATGGATTCTTGTCTTAATTAGGGTTTCTATTGCTGTGAAGAGACACCATGACCAAGGCAACTCTTATAAAGGAAAATATTTAATTGTGTGGCTCACTTACAGTTCAGAAGATCAGTCCATTAATGCCATGGTGGGAAGCAAGGCAGCATACAGGCAGACATGGTGCTAGAGAGGTAGCTGAGAGTTCTTACTTCTTGACTCACAGGCAACAGGAAGAGAACTGAGATACTGGGTGGTATCGAGCATATCTGAGGCCTCAAAGCCTGACTCCACAGTGTCATGCTTCCTCCAACAAGGCTATACTTACTCCAACAAAGCCACACTTTCTAATAGTGCTATTCCCTTTGGGGGCCATTTTCTTTCAAACTACCATAATTCTGTTTTCACATTCATTCTGTCCATCTGTGTCTTTTTATTTGAGTATTGAGACCATTGATGTTGAGAGTTATCAATGAGCAATGTTTGTTGATTCCTGTTATTTTGTTGTTGTAGTATGTCTGCCCCCCACTTGATTTTTCTGGCCTGGGATTATTTATTCCTGTGTTTTCTTCTGTATGGTTAACCTCTCCAGGTTGAAGTTTCTTTCTAGAACCTTCTGTATGGCTTGGTCTGTGCATAGATACTGCTTAAATTTGGCATTTGGCTTTATTATAGAATGTCTTTCTTTCTGTATCTATGGTGATTGAAAGTTTTGCCAGATATAGTATTTTTGGCTGGCATCTATGGTCTCTTAAATTTTGTAGAACATCTGTACAGGCCCTTCTGGCTTTTAGAGTCTTCATTGAGAAATCAGATGCTATTCTAATAGAACTGCTTGTATGTGTGACTTGATCTTTTCCCCCTGAAACTCTTAATATTCTTTGTTCTGCATGTTCAGTGTTTTATTATGTGCTGAGGGGACTTTCTTTTCTGGCCCAACCTATATGATGTTCTGTATGCTGCATCTCCTTCATTAGGTTAGGAAAATTTTCTTCAATAATTTTGTTGAAAACATTTTCTGTGGGTTTGACCTAGGTTTCTTCTCCTCTCTTATTTGTTTTAGTTTTTGTCTTTTCATAGTGTCCTAGATTTCCTGAATGTTTTGTGTCTAGAATTTTTTAGAGTTAACATTTTCTTTGACAGAGGTATCAATTTCTTCTGTCTTTTCTTCAATGCCTGAGATTCTCTCTTCCATCTCTTGTATTCTGTTGGTGAGGCTTGCCTCTGGGCTTCTTGGTCAAATTCCTAAATTTTTCATTTCTATATTTCTCTCAGTTTGGGTTTTTATTTATTCTATTTCCATTTTTAGTTCTTAAACTGTTTTATTCATTTCCTCCCCCTGTTTGTGTTTTCATAAATGGATTTATTTTTTTCCTTGTCTTGTGCTTCAGCTCTGTTGCATTTCCCAGGGCCTACTGCAGTAGAATTGCTGGGCTCTACTGGGTACATAATGTCTTGGCTGTTACTGTGTTCTTACATTTGTGTCTAAGCATCTGGTTTGAGGTGATTGTAATTCTAGATGCTGATATCTGGCAGAATTTTTTTAATGATCTTTAAATTTTAGATTTTTTTACTTTTGTAAGCTATTTAACAGCACTGTGCAAAGCCCTGATTTGTAGTTAAGTTGGAGAAAAGTATGGGTAACCTGACTGGTGTCAGATGTAGTAGGCAGACCAGTCCTGTGAGACTGAGTCCTTCAATTTATAGAGTGTCAGGTTAACTCTGGGTGGATGGTGCCAGAATTGAATAGAATTGTAGAGCACCTAGAGCTGGAGAGTTTGTTGCTATGGAAAAACCTCCCACACAATTGGTATCAGGAGTGTTTTGTGGGTAAAGGGAAACAGAGCTTATTTTCCTTATTTTATTTCTATTCCTCTTTCATAGTCCCAGTTTTTTCTTTGGTATTATTTGGGATAACTGTCATTTTAGTGTTTGAAAGACCTTAGAAGTCAGCTTGGAATCCTATTTACATTTTTGAGAGCAATATACCGGCAGACTCCTGGGTGCTGCAAATACAGTGGTGAGCCAGCCAAACACTGCTCTGTGCTCCCACAAGAGTGTGTGTTGTGGTACATACATGAACAGATCTTCCTCTTATTCCCAACTCAGCAATTCTCTCTGTGCCTTCTGAGATGTTTGACATGTTCCTCCTTAAGCTATGTCTTGGTTTATGTTTTTCACACACCAGGGCTTGAGACAAGGATTTGAAGGCCAGTTGGTTTATTTGGAGACAGAGTAGGCAGGAGAGGGAGTGGGCAAGAAGCAGGGAAGGAAGCCAGTAGCAATGTGTTAATGATAAGACTTCACCAGGTGGACAAATTGAGCTCCTTTCTGTTCGGCACCTCAGTAGATGTTCTACAGAAACTCTCTGTGACACAGCCCACTGAGCAACAAGAAAAGTGAGGAGTTCCTGTCCCTTCCTTAGTGGGTGTTGTTTCTGGGAATATCAACTCCATGACACTTCTGGTCTGCTCTTCTTGTGACCACCTGTGCTCTCATAAGGAGAGAGGAACATGAGCACAGGAAGGAAAGAAGCTCAGGATGCTAAGAGCTGCCCTGTGATAATGCTGAGCCATGCCCAGGGCAGTCGGTTAAACCACTGGTGCTTCAGACACCATCCATCTGCAAGAGGAAGAACACTTACAGATAGTAGCAACAGGGGAGAAAACAGGAGAGGAAATGGGCATGGAAAGCCTGTGTAGCTCATAGATCACAACAGTATTTGATCACTATAGGTAGAAGTTTCTGTCCTGCAAGCCCAAACTTCTGCCTACAAATGGTGCTCAAACATCTTTGCATCGACATCCACATAAAACCTGAGAGAGCTTGGGAAAGAGTTCTAGACACACAGAAATAGAGCCAGGCATAGCTTTCTAGTGTTGTGTCTCTCATGCTGGCCACAATGTTGAGAAGCATCTCCCAGTCACTATCTGCAGACTTGAGCCACTAACCTGAGCCCTGACAGCATGCCATGAGCTAAGTTGCTTAGCAGGTTCCAACAGTCTCTCACATGGGTGGTGATACAGAGAGGCATCTCCTGGCAGCTGCCTGTAGGAAGAGCCAGCCGCCATGCACTACCACCAGACACTAAACTAAGCTACACTGGCAGTGGCTGACATAGCAGTTTAAGATTTGTTTCATGGGATCAAAAAACAATATAGATGCTCAGTAAAAACAGATCCAGACAAAAAAGCCTCTGAATGGGTTACAGTGTGTTTAAAACTATACATAGGCTTGGGAGCGAGAAGGGGAGAAGTATGTACAGTCATAGATTACCTTTAAAAGTTTATATATGTTTAAGGTATTGTGTTAATGCAGCTCATTTAAAAATGTAATACATAAAAAAACAAAAAAAGAAAAATGTAATACATAATTAAGAAATACAGATTAATAAATAGTCATCTATAATAATCAAACTTACTCATGTTAGATATATTTTCAAGGTCATACATAGATAGATATATTTAGATAGATAGATGGTCTTCAAACACTTCAAAGACCTACAGAATATGTCATTTATGTTTAATAATTTAAGGCTTTTTATGACAGTGAGATACATCTACTCCTGACAGCATCAGTTTACTTCAGAGTAGATGATGGGCATCAAAGAAAATCTGTATGAAGTTTGCTTTCCTTGTGGCAAAAGTTAGTTAGCCACTGGGCAAGAAACTGCTCTTGCTTCAATTGCTGACAGTATACTGTCCAAACTGGACCACTAGGATGCAAAACAAAATTGCCAAGATAAGGTAGAACAGTCCTTCAAAATTTCCTGTTTCTCAGAAATGTCTGTCAGATATACTAGGCCTGTAGGCCAAAGTTGGATGCCCCAATGTTACAGAAGAACCTAGAGTGACTGTCCAGGTAGCCAGATGTCCCTGTCACTAGGTAACATTTCACCCTTCTAGGGTCTTTGACAAAACTGAAGACTAAACAGTCATCATAAGTTTTCCTTAGTTATGATAAAAGGTAAATTAAGTATAAAACTTTAGAGTCACAAAGATAAGATAAATTCTCTAAATTTGCCAAATACAAATGGACTGGATATTGTAACTGTAATTCTTACTTAATAACTGTTTTGTTGTATATAATTTTACTATGTTAAAGTTAAAACCTTCCTTTTTAATTATACAAAAAGGGGAAAATGTGGAATATTCCTTTATACTGTGTGAATATATGTTGCTATGACTGGTTTAATAAAGAAGCTAACTGGCTAGTAGTTGGACAGGATAAGGTTAGGAAGAGCCAAACAGAGAATGCTGGGAAGAAAAAGAAAGGTGGAGTCAGAGGAGTATTGAGCAGATGCTAAGAGAAGCAAGATGGACATACTGTAATGAGAAAAGGTACTAGGCCACGTGACAAAGCATAGATAAGAAATATGGGTTAATTTAAATGTAAGAGTTAGCTAGTAACAAGCCCGAGCTATTAGCCAAGCATTTATAATTCATATTAAGTCTCCATGTTGGTTATTTGGGAGCAGCTGCTGGGACAGGAAAACTCCATTTACAAATCACAATCAAGACTGCACATCCCATTCTAAATTATGGGCAAATCAAGTGGAAAAATGATGCCTTCCTTCCTTCCTCTCTTTATTTTTCTTCTTTTATATTTTAGACATTTACACTACAATTACTCAAAATGTGATTTCTTTTTAAGAACAGGATTTTCCAGAGAAAGTTGTAAAGCTTAATTTTTGCTCATTTTAATACTTTTGAAAGTGCAAAAGTGAAAACAGAGGAGATAACAGTGAAAGCTACTTTCGATGGTAACACGAGAGGAGGATAGACTGAGAGCAGGAACAGTGGCACTTTCCTTTAAACCCAGTCCTTCAGAGACTGAGGCATAGACCACTAGGTCAGCTTGGGAAACAAAGCTATAGCCTATCTTAAAAATGAAAACAAGGGGAAAAAAGAAAGGAAAAAGAGAATGAGAAAGGGCAGTGGTAAGGTTGTTATCTACTCTCTGAGCCAGGGAGTCCTTATCTGGAGGATGCTTAGGTTGAATTCTGGTTTCCTCAGAGAAGCCACTGAGGCTCAAAATCCAGAAAGCTGGAGGTTTCAGGTGTGTTGTGCTTCTAGAGAGGCCAGCCAGCACCTGCTGTTTCCCTTGTCGCCTCCGCTGGAATTGATATTTTTAGTTTCATGTTTTTTCTTGTTAGTAACATACTATTGTTAGGATGGCACATTTATTTTTAATGTGGGTTGGTACTTTTTCTTCAAAAAAAAAAAAGATGTGTCTAGAGGAGGTGAATAATTTTCTATGTCAATCATTTATAAGCAAAATAACTCTGGGAAAATAATTTATTTTTTAATGAAGGGAAGCAAGGAATGAAGGGAAGACAGAATTGGTGAGGAAGCTTGTGACTCCTCAGGAAGCAAAACTCAGCATGATACCCCAGTCTCCCTTGCCCACCCTGCCTCCATTTTATTTCTGACCCCTCCCCTTCTCCAATGGGTTACTTATAAATTACCAAAAAAATGAATTCTTGATACCTTACACTCCTTTTGTAAATGAAATAGTGTTGTCTAATTCTGTATTTGTGAACCATTATAAACTTACAGTTAGGTTTTCTTTTCTTTTTTTTTTCTTTTTTTGGTTTTTTGAGACAGAGTTTCTCTGTGTAGCTTTGGAGCCTATCCTGGAACTCGGTCTGTAGACCAGACTGGCCTTGAAATCACGGAGATCCGCCTGCCTCTGCCTTCCGAGCACTTGGATTAAAGGCATGTGCCACGACTGCCCAGCTACAGTTAGATTTTCAGTTGGGACACAAACACACATTCTTTGGGCTTCAACAGTGTTTTCTCTCCACCTACATTCTGAGTAGGGGGCCTTCTTCATTCAGAGGTGAAGCTGTACACTTGCGCAGTGTTTGTGGTTTTGTAAACTCATCCAACAGTCTCATTTTCCTAAGTGAACTGGAAAATGGAGAGGTGAAATGACCCAAACCATAACTTTGTTCTTATTTCTAAAGTCAGAGCCATTCAGTGCTGCTCAGCCACAGCTCACATCTCAGTCCAAAATTGTCAAGGACTTCTGGGCAATGCAACAGGACAACTCAAGTCTTGGTTTTTGAGACCTAAGTCGGAGGAGCCAAATGCCCCCAATTTGTAATCTGGGAGTCTGAATGTCCTAGGCTAGAGTTGCTGATGAGTGGCAGGGTGTTATGTCCTGAAGTGGGTGGGTGCCACCAGATGTTTTTGGAAGTTTCTGATGATTGTTGCATTTTCCACTGTGATAAGACAGATAGACCTCTCCCCTAAATTTCAACTAAGGGAGAAAGGTTCTAAGGGAACCACTGAGGATGCTTAATCTGCCAACTTTATGTTAGAAAACAAAAACAAAACAGAAGAATGCTTAACAGTCTGCAGAAAGGAGCTGACAAAGTTCCCCTTTGGAGTAAGCTTTCTTGAGGTGGTGGTGGGGATCTGGATCTGCGATATAACATTTGGAACATAGAGGTCAGAATGGATTTGGATGTGACACAGCCTAATGATAGGGAGAGGTGTGGTGGTGGGGATCTGGATCGGCGGTATAACATTTGGAACATAGAGGTCAGAATGGATTTGGATGTGACATAGCCTAATGATAGGGAGAAGTGAGGCACATGCCAGAGGACAGAACAAAAGAAAATGAAAGCAAGCGAGAGAAACCAGACTGCCCTTGGAGTCAAATGCCTGTCTACCAGCAACAGGGGTAAGGATGCAAACTTCTCCTTTCAGCAAATAAGCAGGATGAATAACAACATGGAAAGATCAGTAGCTTTTCTAAATACTAGTAGCAAATGTTCTAAGAAAGAAATCGGGAAGACACTCCCATATTGTATCCCTAAACAATTAAAATAGGAATAACCCTAACCACGGTGGTGAAAGACCTGTATTACACTGACTCCTTGTCTCAGTCTCTGCTTTGGGGAAATGGGAAACAGAAGCTAACAGGGTGGCCCTGGTCATTCGCCTCTGTCAAGGTTCCAGGCTACAGAAGACTAGCTCCATTTTGTTCTAGACACATTGTTCACATTGGTCAGTCCATTCTGCTGAACCCTCCAGAGACAGAACTCGCTCACTGGGTAGCATCAGAATACAACAATTCTGCTTTAAACACCCTCTGCTAATGGCTGTGAGGATAGAAAGGGGGGGCTATGTGGGCCCACAAAAGTTTCCTAGTGAGATTTGAGCTTGCTTTACCCAGCAGGGCTGCATTAAGGGATGGCTTGACCATGTGTGTGGTTACCAGGTGATTGGAAGGGTTTGCACTTGGCTGTGCTAGGGGGAGGTCTTTTGCTCCACCCCTTGGCATTCCTATAAAAAGCCCTTTAGAAGAGCTAGGAGGGGCTGATAGATATTGATCTGGGGCCTCCCGAAGCTATCCTGTGTTTCTGTCTGTTTCTCTTTCCACTATATTTCTATCTTTTTTTTTATCCCTCTCTCCTCAAGAGTACCCTGGGAAAAATGGGAAAATGTGGGAGCCGGTCTCCCACAGAGGAAATCAAGGAAACATGGGAAAGGAAAGGCTCACTCTCACCAGCTGAAAAATCAAGACTGTCAGCACAATTAGCAACATGTTCTCTGAAGATTTCCTGTGTGTGGACGATGTTATTCCTATGTAGGGATACTTAACATTAATAACATTAAAATAGCACTCAACCATGCTAAGGCCCTAGTGTGTGTGACATTTACTCCTTTTTCTGATATTTTCAAGGAATCTCACAAGACTTTTGTTTACAATAAAAACACCCTTTCCTTTGAACCCAATGACCTAGGATATCCTTATCAGTAGTAATCCTATCCAACACACCCCAAGAAAGACCCCATGATCCCCTTCAAGTCCTTAGTCACCCTTTGAAGATGGGAATTCAGAATCCACCAAAATCATTTATGGGTCTATGTAAAAATAACAAAAGGCAACTCAAGAGGAAACTCACATCCACCCTCTTAACTCTTGCACTTAAATTTACGTTAAAAATCTGTTTTAATAAATTCCCACTCTGCTTCATACTGGCTCATCCTGAAATTCTTTTCTATGAAGTGAGGAATCCTGACAGCATCTGAAGGGAGGTCTTGTAACTCCCGAGGCTGCAGGTGACAGCAGCAGAGAGCTGGGTCTCGGGCCCTCCGGCTATTGATTTGCCCCATCTGAAAAAGAAAGCTGATCATTGTTCTACGTGTCCATAAAACAGGAAGAAAAAAATATTTACTTCACAGACTGTCTGGGAGGATGAAGGCAACTAACCCAAGAAAATGCTAGCCACACTGTGGGTGCACTGACAGTTGGGTCTTCTCTCTCCTACACCATACACTGCAAGCTTCCTGAGGACGAAGACCAGAGAAAACTCATATCGATTTCTCAAGTTCTTCGAAGGTACCTGGGACACAGTCAATGTTCAGTGGATCATTGAATTGGAGGAGTGAGAAGTGCAGAAAGCAGCTGTCCTGCCTCTATCCCCTCAGGCCTTTCAGTGCTTTGAAAGTAAAACTGTTAACTTTGACTACCGGAAACCTGTTTGCCCAAGGCAGTGGTTCTAACCTGTGGGTTGAGACCCTTTGGGGGATAGAACGACCCTTTCATAGGGATCACCTATCAGATATCCTATAAATCAGATATTTACAATTCATAACAGTAGCAAAATTATAGTTATGAAGTAGCAACAAAATAATTTTATGGTTGTGTGTGTGGGGAGGGTCACCGCAACATGAGGAACTGAATTAAAAGGTCGAAGCATTAGGAAGGTTGAGAACCACTGGCCCAAGGGCTTTGTATAGGGCACCATCTATCTGTGTGGGAGCTCAGGCAATTAATGTCCCCCAAAGAACTCATCAGTAATGACATCTGTAAATTCCTGCTTTCCTTGCTCCATAGGCAGAATATGTAGAGAGTACATGTTCTACCCCATCTACCAGAAATCTGCCCTAAACTCCAGTGGCCAGGGGTGGTGCCTTTGATATCCACCCTAGTGTTTCCTTCTTGCCTGTTTTTCTTGAGATCCCCTCCAGGTAAACCACTTACACAGAAGCCCCTACTCAGCTTGTAGGGGACCCTAAACGATGAGAAAGGAATTGAGTTTGAAGTGTTTGTGACACACGAGGCCCTCAGAAGTGAGGCCCTTCCCTGCTCACCACTTCCATCCCTCCTCCACCTGGCTTGAGATCTTTGTATAAGCTTCTTGTCTCCCTCTCTTTCACCCTGGGCCAGCACACTTGCCAAGTCTCAGCTGCCTTCTTGCTGGCTGTGGTGGCATCTGTTTTAGATGGCTGATTTTCAGGCCCCTCAGCAGTCCCACGACTGATGTAGCAAAGTGAATCTTGTGTTTTCTAGGCACTAAGATGACCTCAGCTTGCTCAGGACTCATCATCCTGATCGGATTTGCCTGCTGTCATGAAGATAGTGACTGAAGGTCATTACTTTTCTCTTGGATTCTATTAAGAGTCTCTCTGTACATTTGCTTGTGGGTCTGTGTGCTCCCTGCTAAATAATGTGGTGAACAGTACAAAATGCTATTTTGCCATGGTAGGAAAATGCCAGTGGCTTTCCAGAGGGAGGCTCTTTCTCCCTTGGTCTGTCATCTTGAAGCTGTCCTCAGTGGTGGCACCAGAGAAGAGGCCCAGAAATGGACATTTTGGTGACTTGTAAGATACTAGTCTGTAAAGTCTGCTTTCCATGTTCTTCTAGGTTCCCTCATCTGTACTGTTCTCCACATCATTTAAAACAACAACAACAACAAACTCTCATAGTAACTGTGTTGGATTATAGAGTACCAACACGGATCTTTTCTTACTGGCACTCAGCATCTTGGCTGGACAGTCACACAAGCCACGCTGATTATCAACTCAGTCTCTTTCACCCCATTACAAAGTCGTTTGAGGTTTTGTTTGTGCTTGCTTTTGTGTTTTGAAATAGGCTCTCCTTAAGTTGTCAACGATGGCCTTGATCTCACTATTCACAGCAGATAGGCCACAACTTCAATGCCTCGGTTTCCCAAGTGCTGTGACCATGGGTGTATACCACTGTGTCTAGCTTATTTACCACGAATTTTAAAAGGATATTCAAAGCTCCCACTTACTCGTTTATTTTTTTAAATTACTTTTATTTTGATGTGTGTGGGTGTTTTGCCTGCCTGTATGTCTATGCATCATGTGTACACAGTACCCATGGAGGCCAAAAGAGAGCATCAGATCCCCTGGGACTGTAGTTACAGATAATTGTGGGCTATCATGTGGGTACTGGGAATTGAACCAGGGTCCTCTAGGAGAGCATCCAAGTGCTCTTAATTGCTGAGCCATTTCTCCAACCATTTATGATGTACTCCACAGTAGACTCTGTTACTCTGTTTACATACATTATTTCATTTATACCTCATGCCGACTGTCTAAGATAGGTAATTATTCCCTTGTCCTGCAGATCAGGAAACTAAAACTAAAACTAAACTAAAGATTTCCAAAGTAGCTAGAAAGTTACAGAGCTAGGATTCAAGCCTAGCCTTCAGCAAAGGTTGTGGCCTTCTCCTCACCCATCAACCCCCCTGCTTGGTCTTAGGCCCCTGACTTGCCTGTTGGGAGCCAGAAAAGTGAGACCTTTCCATTGGTGCCCAGGAAGCTGGTACCATCTTCCACTTCTGCCACACTTCCCCCTTTCCAGTCATGGCCTGCTGTGAAGTACAGTTGTTCACCAGAACTTCAGTCTGCTCCCAAGACCATCCCTATGGAATCTATCTGTGTAGTGTCTATCTGTCACCTTCTCAGGCATCTGTATTCCCACCTTCCCCAAAGTCACCCTTCTCTTTACTTCAGTATGTGTTCTAGAGCCAAGACACCCAGTTTGCTCTCTCAAAAGGGGAGGATACCTTTGTTATAACACGAAGATGGTGACCTTTATCGAGGTCAGAACTAGATCACCAAGATGGCAAATTTGTGGCAAGTCTTAGATGACTTGTCCTCAGCATCCTGCTGTGGTCCCCTTAACTAAGCAGGAAGTCTGGAGTTGTTTCTCTGGGGCAGTTCTTAAGCTTTATCCACTCTCCATCACAGCCTGTGTGGGAAATCTGCAGCAGCTCTTGATTTGGATGAGGAAATTCTTTATTGGGTGAGGATAGCTTGGCATAAACCTGTGAGCAGGTTTCCTGATGGTCCAGAGCCTACCTATGGCGATTTCTAAGCAAGAAGATCAGCATGGCAACAATTAGGCCAATCACAAATAAATCCCAGTATGGTCCGACGGTGTTGTCCAGTTTCAGCCATTTCCATCTCATGGTGAACTGCTGGCAAGAGGCATTCAGTCAAAAAAGAAAACAATCCTAGCATCTCACTGTAGTCAGAATCATTTCCCCTCACAAACCTACCACTGCCACCCTACCCTCAAGCCATCCCCCAGCTCCCTTCCATCTTAGAAGATGTGATCTATTTCAGGGTAGAGCCCATACACAGGCTGAACTACCACCACTAAAATAACCACAAAGATGTATAAAATTTAGCTTGACAAGTGGCACTTGCCTGTAGTCCCTGCACTGGGAAGGCTGAGGCAGAAGGATCTCAAATTTGAGGTCAATCTGGGTTACACAGTAACTTCCAGGTCAGCCTTGATGATATCATAAGGCCCTGTCTCAAAAAAAATTTCTACTCTTAAGAACTACAGTTCTCTGTGGCATCACTTGCCACCTGCCATGTGCTTACCAGTCTCAGATTTTGATGGCAAGAGCTGTATTTTGAACAAATATATATAGCACATCCCTGCTTACTCTGAACATGGAGTGTGCGGAAAGAGTGTCTGCTGAATTAATTCACTGGTTGTACTACATAGTGTCAACACATACTCAACAAGCAGAATTGCTGTGTGGTAAGTACAAGACTTTGCATTCTACTTATCAAAGAAAAGTTAACTAAAAAAAAAAAAAGACTCCCTTGGTAAGCCTCATCACTTTGTCCCAGAGTGTCTTATTCAAAATCTATTTGAGACAAACTTACATTAAAAAACAGAATATCTCGGAGCAAATGCATAGTTTCCAGTTTCATAAGGGCAAAGAACACAGGAATGTGAGCATCTGGGCTTGTCTGAGCAGCCATGTCATACAATCTTCTGGCCAGGTGAATGTCCTAGAAAGGAAGCAGTCCATCCCCATCAGGTACAGATACTTGAGAACCAGAAACTGTTTTTAGAAATGCCACAATTTATGTTTGGTAGGCAGAATGGGTCCACAAAATTGTCTACACCCTCATCATGCCAGAGCAGGAGAGGGAAGTTAAAAGTACGGGAGGAACTCAACTTGCCGCAACTGGATGGTGGGATGTGGGCGTCACATGGAAAGAATCAGAAGCAGCTCAGTGAGCCAGCAAGGAAGCAGGGGGCATGGTCTTCTTAACACTTCAGGGAACTTAATTCACTAACAATCTGAATAAGATTGAAAATGCATTCCTCCTCACTGCCTCCAGGATGGAATTAGCCTTGACTTTAGTCATAGGAGATCATAAGCAGAGTCAGGCCATTTAGACTCTTGATCTAAAGAGACCATGAGAAAATAAACATGCTGTTTTGAGGAAGGACATTTGTGACAGAAAACTAACATAGGCCTCAAAACCCTTTCTTATTATTATCCTGCATTAGTTAGCTCCTACTTGTGAGCAAAGAACTTTAGGTACTTGTGAGTACAGATCCCTGAAATAAAAGTGTAGTTAGCTACAGAATAATAATCACATAATCTCCATAGTATGAATCATGGAATGTGATTATCTGTTTCTCTCTAGGTTCTTGACAGTTTTGGATTATCTGTTCAAAACTAAGTTTAATAAGATGCTTACTGCATAGTAGGGCTTCAATCATTCTTACAGAACGAATGGGTAGGCTATTTTATCTCTCAGGTTGGAATCTGATTCCTGAATGATGTGTTACCATATTCTTTTGGGGCTTTTTCCTCATTGAATTATACCAAGGTAGAAAATTATTTTCTTTATTTTCCAACTACTTATAGCTTATGTTTTTATTTTTATTTTGTTTGCTTAACATTGATGAAAAGGCTTCTAAGGAGTATTCCTTTAAAACATTTTTTTTTTTTTTTGGTTTTTTCAAGACAGGGTTTCTCTGTGTAGCTTTGTGCCTTTCCTGGAACTCACTCTGTAGCCCAGGCTGGCCTTGAACTCACAGAGATCCTGAGTGCTGGGATTAAAGGCGTGCGTTACCACCGCCAAGTGGAAGCCAGAGGCCAACTTTCAGGACTCTCCTTCCACTATGTGTGTTTCATACATTGAACAAGATGTCTTTCTGTATGCTGTGAATATGTGTAGCTCCCATTAGATAATAAATAAAGCTGCATTGGCCTATGACAGGGCAGGATGGAGCCAGGTAGGGAAAATCCAAAAGAGAAAGTGAGAGAAGAAGGGTGGAGTCCAGGAGCAACAAGATGCCAGCAGACCGGTAACGCCACGGCCATGTGGCAACGTATAGATTAGCAGGAATGGGTTAAGATGAAAGAGCTAGCTAGCAAGAAGCTGAAGCCATGGGCCATACAGTTTGTAATTAATATAAGCCTCTGAGTAATTATTTTATAAGTGGCTGTGGGACTCTCAGGTGGGAGAGATTCTTCCGGACTGCTGGGCAAGGCGGGACCAGAGAAACTTCCGGCCACAGTGGTCAGGCTTGGTGGCCAGCTCCTTTACCCACTGATCTGTCTCTCTGGCTCGGGAGTGTTGTTTTTGTTTTTTTTTTTTTTTTTTTTTGGTTTTTCAAGACAGGGTTTCTCTGTGTAGCTTTGCGCCTTTCCTGGATCTTGCTCCATAGACCAGGCTGGCCTCGAACTCACAAAGATCCGCCTGCCTCTGCCTCCCGAGTGCTGGGATTAAAGGCGTGTGCCACCACCGCTTGGCAGGAGTATTACTTTTAAAGCATCTTTCCCAGAACTGTGTTTTTGTTGGGCATCTATGTATTATGGAGAGTTTTTTCTTTTTCCCCCAGAAATTCACATTGTTTTTGGTTCTGGGGATTGAATTCAACACCTCATACATGCTAGGCTACCAAGCTGCATTCTCAAACCCAGGTTGAGGCTTCAATAACGTGTGAGCCCTTGGGGCCTCTGCTAACCCTTTTCTCATGTGATGTTCCTTCGGCTGTGTGCTGCTTATCATGTTCCTCTCTCTGCATTCCTTCTCTCCCTCCCTGACCCCCTACGGAAGCAGGGTCTTACTGTGTGACCCACGCTTGGCCTTGAACTCACAATCTTCCAGACAGCAGCCTCCTGAAGGCTGGGATCACAGGTGTGTGCCACCACACCTAGCTCGTTTCTCAAAGACTTCTAAAGCTTCGAGGTCTGCTAAATAAATTTGTTGGAAGGAAAAAAATGCTCACCTAAAGTACTTAAAATTCAAGAGATTGGGACAGATCTTCCTAGCAAGAAAGAAAATAGACATTGTGAACTGTGGTCTATGTCTTTAATTCCAGCCCATTCAGTGTGTGTGTGTGTTCATAGGCCAGCGGGGTGCACCTTCTATCAGCCCACGTGTGGAAGGCATATCGACTCAAATGACGTGGAACTGGGCAGCTTTTGTCAATAATTGAGGTGTTCACTTACTGTTTTTTGTTTTTTATTGTTATTATTTGTGTGTTTGTGAAGGCACATGTCACAGCACATGTGTGGAGTCATGACAACTGGATCGCCCTACATTTTAATGTGAGTTCCATGTCGCCAGACACAGCAAGTGCCTTTACCAGCCGAGCCACCTCACTGGCCCTTGTTTTTGATTTTTGAGATAGGACTTCATGTAGCCCAGGCTGGCCTCAAACTCACTACATAACAGGATGACCTTGAAGTCCCGATCTTCCTGCTTCTTACCTCCCAAGTGCTGGAATTACATGTCTGTAATTCTTAAATTAATCATCATTAATTTAATTAATGATTAAGTTAATCATTATTAGTTTATTTCTTGAGGCATAGGAATCTCCATTCATTTATGTGATCTGGAGTTTAAAAATGGCAAGAAGTACCTATAAGTAAGATGGGCATACATGCCTTGCTCAACAGACTTTGAAGTTTGCAGAGGGGTGAGATGGGATATGAAAAATCTTCCTTTAAAATTCCAGAAAAAGAAATTCTTGCATGCTTCTAGCTAATAAGGGCAACTCAAATAAAGGAATTTTCATAGCTAAACTCTAGAAATGACTCCTCATTCCTTGACTTTACTTAGCAAAAGGTTCATACCACTGAAACAAACAAACGAAAAGTCTTCTTTTGATGTATATTGTTCTGAGGATGCCCAGGACTCAGTAAACAAGTCCACCGCATACCTAATCAACTTAGACATAACTTGTACTCTGTACATGAGAGTTTACTTTAAAGTCAGTGGTTCAGGTTAGGTGGATCAATCTCTGACTTTTCTCAAAGAACATGTTCTAACTAAAATATCAGGTGTGCCACAGTACTGCTTAATGTGCTCATATGTTCAAAATGGCTGCCCAAGAGGCAGACTTCTCCGACAAGGAAGCATGACACACAGGTTCTCCAGGCCCAAATATTTTAATATCATCAAAGATTTCCTATACTAAAATAGACCATGTGAATAGAAAGGTGGTTGTTTGAGTAATTTATTTTCATTTTCTTATTATGATTGTATCTCTCGGAAATTAGGGGAAACTGATATTATAGAACTGAATAGGGAAAAAAAACCTCAACATAACCCTCCAGTGCAGAGGGAACTACAGATAATATTTTATACACATTCTTCCAGCAGATGATATACTTTCCCCAGAGGACATTGTAATCTCTTTGAAGATTATTTTGTTTTGTCCCTTGTGGTGGTATTGTGTTCCCCCAAAATATTGTGCACCCCAATAAACTTATCTGGGGTCAGAGATAGAACAGCCACTAGATACAAAGGCTAGAAAATGGTGGCACTCACACCTTTAATCCTAGCATTCCAGAGGCACAAATCCGTCTGGATCTCTGTGAGTTCAAGGCCACACTGGAAACAGCCAAGCATGGTGAATTACGCCTTTAATCCCAGAAAGCAGCCTTTAATTCCAGGGAGTGATGGCAAAAACAGAAAGATATATAAGGCGTGAGGACCAGAAACTAGAAGCATTTGGCTGGTTAAGCACTTGGCTGGTTAAGCTTTCAGGCTTCTAGCAGCACAGTTCAGCTGAGAACCATTCGGATATGAGGACACAGAAGCTTCCAGTCTGAGGAAACAAGACCAGCTGAGAAGTTGGCCAGGTGAGGTTAGCTGTGGCTTGTTCTGTCTCTCTGACCATCCAGCATTTCACCCCAACAACTGGCCCTGGGTTTGATTTTATTAATAAGACTCTCTAAGATTCATGCTACAGTCCCTGACCCCAGAGCCAAGCCCACTACTTCATAATGTGAACAATCACCTGGTAAATATACAGATGAGTGAATGAAAACCAGGCCATAACATGGCATTCTAGAAGTAGGTATCTTTTAAACCTGGGAATATATTGAAAGAGTTGAGGGGGAGGAATATATTGCTTAGAATATATTTAGAAGGGAAATGGTATACGAGGCTGTTGTTATCAAGGACAGTTAAGTCAAAGAAGGCATTGAATTTAAAGAAAGAAGTCTAGGATTTATAATGCCAGTAAGGTATTTTCAGTTTGTGTGTTTGTCTATCTGCATTGCCTTTGGGGGACAGTAAAGGAGGTGGCAGTTTGAAGGAGTTACACTTTATCCACAATAACATAGTAGTGGTAGATGACTTAAGTATTCCTTAAGGTAATGCTAACACTTGTAACAAATAAACTCCCCAAATTCAGGGACATAATACCAAAATGTTTGTTTTTACCTTTAATCAACATTTTAACGTGGATGTTCCTGGGTGGTAGAGGATTTTCTTCACTGGTAATTAAGGGACTCTTTCCATTAAGTGGTTCTGCATTTCCCCAGAGCCTCTGCTTTCTGCTGTGTTCCATCCACAAAGTGCAAAGGGACTAGGAAGAAGCTCTATTTACTTACTGACTGCCTTAGCACAAATGGCACCTTTCACTTAAGCTGTTGGGGGGGAGGGGCGACACATGGATGCAAAGGATGTTGGGAAATGTAGTCTAACAAGACAGACATTCCTCCATAATTGTTCTAAAGACCAGAGATTCTAATCTTTAGTGGGCAGAGGTACTTCTGGTAGAAACTTAATGGGAGAACATCAGAACTGAAGGCACCGCGTAGCCTTTGCAACAGACCAACGCGATAAAAAATTCAGACCTGATCCAGAGTCGAGACAGTTGGAATAGCCAGTAGGAATGGACAGCAGGCTTTGTTCATGGTTAAGCTTCGGAAATAATTTAAAAATATAAACTGCAAAAGAGTCTCGTTGTAATTTGTCAGCTGAATGCTTGCGTTTTTAAGTTTCTATCCTCAGTTAATTTTACCATCCTTCCAGCAAAACAGGCACCATCTTGATCAGGTGAGCTGAGTCTGCTTGCAGATGGTCCTTGTATCTGGGCTTGGAGTGCTGATACTCCCCCACAGCAGGAGGAGTTGGGGAGGGTCATTGGGCCCTCAATTCGGTATCCAGCTGCTTCTCACAGCCCTTTGTAAGTCTGTCCTATTTGCACGTGGCCACAGGGAGGCGCTAGAGTATACAGGCTTGGGAAGCTCAGGGGAGGGGGGTCCATCTTTTCAGCTATGGAGAACCCAACGTCCATGCTGGATAGAAACTTGCCAGCGTGGCTGCTTTGGGGTCACCCACTGTCCTGTCAGTAACTCCTGACTCATGTTCTGTAAGTAAAGCCCTCCCCATGCCCCATTAGTTCCCCAGGGTGAACTTTGGAGGAACCATTCCTCTGTTCACATCTCTGGCAGAGAAAGATTTGGGAAATGAGGTGTTGTTCTACGTTCCTACAGCGATGCAGTCTGTCCTGACCCCGAGTTTAGATCAAGCAGCCCACTGAACTGAGGTGCTTCTCAGTGAGGCTGTTAGGATAAGTCGTCTGCGTTACCTTAGGTCCAGCGTATGTTCCCAAAGACAAAAGAGCGCACCAGAGGCTCGTATTTTTACAGCGACTCCACAAGAGTTGATGGATACCTCACTTTCATTCCTTGAACTCAAGATTTTACCAAATATGACTCCTTCAACCTTCTTACATTCTCAGAGGCTCTCTGGAAGTGACATAACACTCATTTTTCTCACTGGTTCGCATGAAGATTTAGGGTAACAAGAACTGGGAAGTGCCACGCTGAAGAAATGGACAGTATGTGATGATGAACACTAGAAATGTCATGCTCCTAACACCTTTGTAGTAAGTTTGGGGCCTGAACTTGCTGGGATGCTTATTTTTGAAAATTAGAGTCACTTAATTAATTTGTCTGAGATGACAAAATTAATAAAGTTTGCCCTAAACACTTGATTATTTTTCTAATTGCTAAATGAAGAGATCAGTAAGGACAAAACGGAGTGATCTCTCATCAGCTAAATCTAAAGTCCTGATGGAGGTTGAGCACAGCTCCCGGTTTCTTTCTTTTTTTCTCTCTCTTTGGTTTTTATTTGCCCCCCCCCCTCTGGTTTTCAGTGTAGATGCTTTCTGTCAAAACAACAACCAGAGGAACAAAAAAAATCCATAAGACCTCCCGTGAGGAAAGTTGATCAGTTTGATCACAGTGAGCGACCTGTGAGTTAAGAGGAAACCTGGCAGGAAAGACTAGAAAAGGAGTCAGAGAGACGAGCCTGTGGCTGTATTTCCAGTGTGGAACGGATGTCCCAACAGCGGCTATCTGACTAGAGAAGAGAGCGCGCAGCCAAGAGGTTCACTGGGGGGGCCTGGGGGGAACCAAAGCCTCTGGGTGACGTCCGAAAGCTGGGCCCTGGACAGTGTGTTGTTCTTTCCTGCCATCTTGGCCGCCTGTCGTGAGAGGACGCTCCATTCTGCCTCTGGGGATGCAGGAGAAAATGGTCTCACTGTGGTGAGGAGGTGGCTGTTAAGAGAGGGTCCTGTTTTGAGTCACCCCAGGTAGGAGAGCTAACTTAGTGGACACACAAGGTGGGGTCATGGCTTTTCTTGGGTTTTGGTGTTTTACATGAGGAATTTATGAATAAAAGCCGGGATCTTATTGAAACCTTAGCAGCTGTTCAAATTCCCTTCTGAGCTAAATGACATCATTCCACATGCTATTTAACTCCAAGGCCCGTTCACACAGCCTTGTTCATTTCCTTCTCTACACTGGCGGGTGGGGGGGGGGGAGTAGGCCAGGTATTATTAGTTCTGTGTCACTGACGTGGATGGCAGTGGGACGCGGAAGGTCAACGAATGACATCCGGAGAAATCCCCAACTGAACCACTTGCTTCTGTACATTTTACAAACAGGTAGCTCACGTCTGCTAGGAATGGGAGACTGGGCTGGATTTGGAGTTGGCCCGATTTGGGAGGCTGATGAGAAATGATCAGGCGAAGGCAGACTGCAGGGAGGTCAAGACAGTGGGGTCTGCATCACTGGGCAGTCGGGCCTAAGAAGCCTTTGACTGTAGACAGCACTGGCTGGCCAATTCTCAGGAAACTCCCCACCAGTGACTCTCAATCGCTAGTCCTACTGGACTGAAGAAGAAAACACAGACAGCCAGTAGTGTTTCACTCTAGAAATATTTAGGAATATAAACACCGTGGAGAGAAACATGCTTTGTTACTAAGAATGACTCTTGTCAGTCCCATTTTTTTTTTCCCCTGAAAATGTTTGGGATCAGACATGCTTTGCATAAAATTCTGGATCCACTACTAAAGAAATTCTGCAAACTTGGCCAAATGACTTTATATCCGAAGTGTAGATTCCTTATGCATATAAGGGCAGAGTGCTTACCTCAATATCTCTGTCTGTCTGTCTATCACACCTAACCAAAACTGGTTAATATTGGCATTTAATATACCTGCCTCCTCCTTTCAGACTTTTAACACATCTCTGCCGGATTGCGCCCACTGACTAAAGGGTTTTCCCCACTAGCGTTTGTACTGTTAGCTTGCTTTCATTAATGAATATGCCTTCAGCCAGATGTGGTCTCTATAGTCTCCTAGTTCTCTTTAGAGTGCCCAGTATGGTGTTACGGAGATAATGGCTGCTTTCTGAGACATTTCTGGATTAATGAATGCCACCTTAATCTATAGACTGGGCCTCATTCCACCTTGCTGTTGTGACTGACAGTTTAGGAGTTGGTGGAGATGCATAAGTCATGTCAGTGAAAAAGTGGAGAGGAATGTATGAATTAGGATTGGTCCAAATTAGATTTCTTCCACTCATTAATTATGTACTTGGTATAAATGAGGATATGAAGGTAATAGGGTAATTATATATGTTAGCATGAGGGAGAAGGACTCTTTTCTTTCTTCTACAGTGATAACATCAATGGAATTCCAAACATTTATAGATTTTCTCTTCTCACACAGCCGTCATTACTAGCTTTGAACCAATGCAGTTACCTTTGCGATACCCAAGCCATGTTCATACATGTAGGCCAGATTGAACATGGCTTGTGCACTGTGATGCTTGTCTGCTGCAATGCTGTAGTGTGTGGCTGCCGTTTCATAGTCTTTCTTAGTCCCATAACCATAGTAATGGTAATCTCCAATTTTCACTCTAGCAAAAGCATTCCCTGAGAGAAATAGCGGAGAGAGAGAGAGAATAGTAACCCAAGTGATTCATGTATAGTCCTCAGTAAATCAACCTAATAAACTGTAAAAACACCGAATACACACACTTATATACATGTATACAATGAAATATTCAAAATCTCACAGTTAAGATTACATATACTATATGAAACACAAGACACAACACTCAATGCTAATAGTCTTCATTGCAGGATAATATTCATGATTATAATGTTCTGAAAGAAATGATAAACAACACAAATTTGTATTTAGAGACAGGACGACAACTCCTGGAAAACTGAATCCTATCTTTCCTGCCCTTAGAATTCCTTTCTAAAACTCTACTCTGATGTGACAGTGGCCACATAAGGGCAAGGCAAGAACTCCAAGGCTCTTAATTACTAAAATTGCTCTGGAGCCTAGTCTGGCACTTGATAAATATTTATGGAACGATCATGCTAGGATATTTTTAGAAAATGCCTTCCCAAGAGGTAATTTAGGATATTACTTTCCAATAAACATGGATATGTAGATATATCAAAGAGGGAGGAAATCACATTACTTTTAAAGATTTGTGGCATCATTCTTTTGAAGGCCATTTAGAAATGGCTTTTAAGTGTGTGTATGTATCTCAGGAGATGGCCATGCTTCTGTTCCCTGAAAGAATGTCGGTTGAAAGGATGAGGGAAAATTCATGTTGGACATTTGTCCCAGCTGTGGCCAATGTTTCACAAGATCCAGGCTTTCTTGGAAAATGGAAACCATGTGTATTAGGGTCTGAGGCATGTCTTGAGATACAGGACTTCTTCAAAAATTCTTTCTCAATCTGGCCCAGTACAGTGGATTTTTTTTTTTAGTTATACCTTTGGGTAACAAAGTTCCTCTAAACTTCTAGTGTCTCCTGTTAAAGCACAGATACTTCACAGATATGTGACACCACGAGCCATCTTTGTTTCTGTCTGAGCAGAGGTAACATTTTAAAAGTCTTAAGCTGATGAAGACATTAGGTTTCAGATTTTGCTTCCTACATAATTAACACAAAATGTATAGGCAAGTGGGAGCAAGGACTGACGGGGATGGCGCTCAAGCAAGGATAATTATAGAGGCCAGGAGAGACATGATGCGTCAAAGAGAAACCCACTCCATCTCTAATTTTGTTCGAAGCTGTCATGCTGACCACAAGGTTCCTTCTTGGCCATAGTCACAAAGGGATGGGACACTTGTGTATTCTTAAGCTTTTCAGTTAAGAGCATGATCCCCCAAGTCCCTGAGAATGGAGGACAGTGAACAAGCCTGTCCTCAGAGCAACAGTAGTACCCTAACGAGGGCCTGTGGCAATTCCGACAGGCTCCTGTTGACTAGAGAGAGATTTCTACTGCAATTCCACAGATGCAAGGTGGTTCTGAGCCCTGATGTCTCAGTACTCTCTTCATATGAAGCAGCTGCTAAAAGAAGCATTAGTGGCTAATTGAAAGTTTTCATTATTAGATTTCCTGCCTTTTGTGAGCCAGTCAGCAGCCATAACTTTGAGATGGGTGTGTCTGACCTTTTTGACACAATGATTTTGAGCAACTTGGCAAGCTGTGTGTGTGTGTGTGTGTGTGTGTGTGTGTGTATTCTATTTAATATTAATATCTCTTCATTTTCAGCTTCTCTTTTCTTTGGTCCAATTTCCGCACCATTTCCTGGCTTGAAATAAACGTGTATTTGTTGCAACTGAGCTGATTTGCCATGGCTGAGAGATTGCTAGCATTGTTTTTCTCACTCCAAATGAGGTCTTTATTGCATTTTACAAAACACGGAATTTCTCACTGAACTCGCAGTGATGGCCTGCTGCTGTCTAGCCGGCCCAGCCGGGTCTGTGAAGGCACCACTGTGGCTTTGTTCCCTCTGCTTCATATTAGCACCAGCTGAGAATCATTTTTTATCCTATTGCATCCTGTTAAAAGGGATGATTCAGCCTTAACAGGAGATGATTTCAGGAAACCTAATTGGAAATAAAATTGCTCTCTTATTGCTAGAGTTCCTCACACGTCCAAATGCCAACCGTGACAGCTGTGCAACATCTCTCTGGTTTTAATACTATAATTTTAGGGGGGGGAATGGGGAGGGACACGGTGATTCAAATGCCACCTGACAGTACTGTTCCGAGCAATGTTGGTGTACATTCCTTACCACATGTGAAACCAATGAGTAGGAAGGCCTTGAGGAGGCTGAGAAAGGATTTTCCCACTTTTTTTTTTTTTTAAATTTTAACGTATTGACGGTGAGAGTAAAGATCTGAAGTGTGTTGTCAACATCAGTGTCTCACTTTAGAAAAGTCAAACATAGTCGGCACATAATTAATTTTGCCTACAGACTCATAGAGACACAGGTCACATCTCAGGTTAGCTCAGTAAACAACTCAGCAAATGAATGACTAAAGCCAGATGAAGAAAATTGTTTTCTTGAGTAAAATTATCATGTTTCAAACAACAGTTCTGGTACCATGGAGACAGAGATGAATTCCTAGGGCTTGCTAAACTAAGGGACTTTGAGACTAATGAAGAAAATGAATTCTCAGAAATGACCTCTAACAGCAGTATAATTCAAAGTGCCCTCTGCTTGACACCCTGGTACCTCTCTGCCTCTGTGCCCAACAACACAGCTGAAGCGCAGCAGATGAATAGTCATGGCTATGGTCCAGCTATGTGCCTAGTTTGATCTGTTTTATACCTTGAATGGCAGCTCGGTTCCATAGCAGAAGTGCCATTGGATACATCTTCTCTTTTCCCAGAATTTTAGCCTTTTCTAAAAGGAAAAAGAAAAAAAAAAAAAGAACTATTGCATGAAAAAGGCTTAAATGAGGACATAGTAAGCCATTTGTGCATATGTATGGTTGGGGAATTTTGAAAATTGTATCTTACTAGATTCCAAAATGAATGCTGAATTGCTTTGAGCTACTTCGTATCCCATTTCTGCAAGCAGTGCATACTGAATAAGAGAAGAGTCTACGTCGCCATCCTTATAGGCGAAGTAGGCTGTCAGGAACTTCTCAGCCCAGTGGCCTAGTTCACAGACACCTTTATACAGCTGAAGACGGAAAGAGAAACCAAACAGGCTAGTTAGCTTCATCCCACACGGTGATCTGTGATCCTCATCTCCAGCTTCCGCTGGCTGAGCAGGCAAGAACTTTTTTCTGCAATTGCCTGGCTTTTTGAAAATTATTTAGAGTGAAGAATTAATACATCTATAGGCACACAGGTTCTCAGGGTAGTTTTGTCTCTGGCACATTGCTCTCCGGCTCCTTTTAATTTGTGTAGTAGACTTTCCTGGCTTGGAGGCTCTCCGACGGATAAGCCTATCAATTTGGAGGGCTTTGTTGTTGATGGTGTCATTTTACAGGCACTGGTGCTCTGCATGGAAGAGGCTACAGCTGATGTGGAAATGAGAAGGAAGGGGAAGTCAGTGCCTGAGGGTATAGGTGACATAATGGGAAGGGAGGTGTGCAGAGCTCCGTGGGGACAAATGTCAACTTAGCTGAATAGCCCTTATGTAACCAAAAGAGGTTAGCCATACATAATTCATTAGGAAGTTGGCAAAGGAACAAATCTAAAGATAGATTATTAACTGGCAGCTTTGGAAATGAGCTTCAGAGGGACCAGATTGCAACGTGGAGGTATTTATACTGGTGCAGCGGACATATTTAATAAATCAATGAAGGGCATTACGGTCCTAAAAGCATTCTTTTGAAAAGTACATTACTGGCTCAGGCTGAAAGAACCCACTTTCTCAATTGTCATCCGAATCATCAAAAATCTAAGGACCCTGTTTTCTGGGAAGGAATGGGCTATATTTTCTAGGCTAAATCAAGCCTGCCTTTCCCGAGTAGTGACTCCCAGTCTCACTGGGAGTGCCAGGTTGCTCTGGTGGTTTGACTGAAGGCTGAAACAGAGCTTCTAAACTGAATCCAGAGGCCAACTCTGACTGTGCTGAGGAGCCAAACTCCAGAGAGGAAGGGGTCATTTCTTTTCTTCTCTCTCCCAATTTAAGTTACACTCCTGTTTTTCCTCCTGTCAAATGGTGGTGTTCATTGCCAACTGTGAGAAAAGAGTGATAAAACAAAGACAACGACCTACTCTGTGTGACTAATGGAAGAGCTGTAACAGAAACCCCAGGTTTACCTCTACGGCCGTTCTGCAGGATCTCAGCACCCCTGTTCCAGTTGCGTACATCTCGGCTAGGTAATAAATGGCGAGAGGCTGCCCACTCTGAGAGGCCAAGTAAAAATATTTGAAGGCAAGTTTATAATCCTTCCATACTCCAAAGCCAGCTGAAAATTAAAATTCTTTTAAGTCACTCAATTTAAAAAAAAACAACATTCTATAGATATAATGGTCATAGTGATACCCACAAGTCTAAAAAGGATGGGAAAAGACTGAGAACTGTAAGTAAAACTACTTTAGGTTCACTATTTTTGGGACAAGTGGTTGAGTTACTCTATGATCTTTACCCAGTCAGAAAATTAAGAAAGAAGGGCTGTTCAGTTTCATGTACATAAGGAGACCAAGAAGTGTGTGATCATGGGAGTTTCTCTGTGATCATACCGTATCGTCTCTCTCTGTCTCTCTGTCTGTCACACACACACATACACACACACACACACACACACACACACACACACACACACACACACACACACACACTCCATGTAGATCTTAACCAGCCACAAACACAGAACAGGGAAATCCCAGGTCCAGGAAGAACAGCCCTGTCTGAGCTCATGATTGGAGGAAGGAGAGGCAGAGAGGCATTTGGTGCTGGGCAGTCAGTAGATCTCTAGCAGGAGAGGTTCTTGGCTCAGTTCTCTTGTTACTGTTATTCCTCTTTATGAGTCATTCCCATCTAGGGACTTCACTTGCAAAAAAGAAGGACCTTTCCCTGGATTGGCTTTACATTCCCTTCCAGCTCAAAGGTTTCCTGGCTTTTAACAACAGTGCCACACGGGAATTAAGCTAGAGCCGTGGCTCAGCCTGGTATGGTGGCACACACCTGAAATCACAACACTCTGGAGACTACAGAAAGAGGCCAGTGAGTCTAAGGCAGCTCAGACTTCATAGTGAGACTCTATGTCTAAACTGATAAGTAAATAAATAAAACTTGAAAAAAAATTAAAAAGAGCAGAACATCTGGTGACAGATCACTTGGGATTGAATCCCAGCCTGTCTGTGTAGTCTTGGGTAAGATGTGTGGGCCTTGGTATGACTCAGTCTGCTCAGCTGTAAGCTGTGGGGTATCCGTATGTTGAGAGAGTACAATGAACTGGAACATGTAAAGCCATTACTATTACTCTTCCTAGACGCTCCAGGAATTGGACAGATCTAAACTGAGGACTTAGAGTGAGTTAGGAGAACACAATGTCAAACATATAGTACAAAACAGGCCCCCTAGAGCTGGACCACAGTGGCAAACATCGGCAGACTTCTTGACTAGATGTGACCTACTTGAGAGAGTTGGCTGTTGTCCAGGCTCCATCTCGGCCATGATGGACTTGGTGAGGGCATGTTCAGATGTCTGGGATTTGTCCTGACCACTCACTCTTCGAACAAATGCCCATCACTGTCTGGTGCCCTTTCCTCTAACTACCTCGCTATTGCTCTAAGAAGGCAGTATTTTTTTGCCTGTGAACTAACTGAGGGCAACTCCACCTTATCTTCCCTCACTCGTCCCTCTTCACCATCCTCCCCCAAGTTCATGTACCTGTACTTTCACTTGCCTTCCAGTGCTGCAGGATGAGAAATCCTACTTCTCTGTCAAGACCCTGAGGCCTCCACCAACCTGGGATCAATCAGATCTTAACGCCACCAACCCCTTTTCCCAGAACCTCCTTTTATCAATTATAATTATGCTCATGTCTCTCATCATGTTATAAAAATTCCTTCTTGGATGTTGTTCCCTTCAGTTCCTTTTCTCTCTTAGAGATCACATTTTGGAAATACTATTTTTCTTCTTTCTCGCCTTGTAGTCACACCCTAACCCACTGTCAACCAGTCCTCATTCCAATAAACACAATAATCTCACCAAGATTCTCCATATTGACCAAACAATAAGGATACTGAATCATTTCTCTTTCCTTCCCTCCTCATTCCCCTCTTCCTTCTCTCCCCTCCCTCCTGGCTTTTCACTTCCTCCCCCTCTCCTCTCTGCCCTGCCCCCAACTCTCTTCCTCCACCTCCACTACTCTATCACCAGACTTTGTGCTACGTTATCAGTAAAATGTACACAGTATCTGCAAAGTTCTGTCTTTTAGCCCTTTTGGATCCCTGTCAACCCTTCTCCCTTTCCAGGATTTTGTTCTTTTTGACAACCATGCTTCTTTGGCTTATCCTTTCAAGATGCCAAAAGGGATCACCAGATTTATGAGCATAGCCACATCTCCCTTTTCTCACATTCTTTCTTTTTCCTTTGCAAGCTCAACTACTCTTAACTTACACCTATATGTTTATGTCTCAGATCTTTCTCCTTAACCTTGACCTCTCTTGTGAGTGCCATCGTTACTTCTGGATGTGTATGTACGCTGCTATCACAAGAACCTCAAATCATATATATTTCAAATTTTATGTGCATTGATGTGAAGGTGTCAGATTCCTTGGAACTGGAGTTATGACAGTTGTGAGCTGCCATATGGGTGCTGGGAATTGAACCCAGATCCTCTGGAAGAGCAGCCTGTGCTCTTAACCACTGAGCCATCTCTCCAGTCCTCGAACCTCAAAGTTAACCTAGTCAAAGGTGGGCATCCTGCCTCTGCATCTCCCCACCCTTTCAACTAATGTCCAAGTCTTTAGGCTTCTTTGAAGCTCTCTTTAAACTGATGCCTTAATGTTCTTTGCAAGCCACTCACAGCAACCCTTTGATGCTTGTTATATGTGGAGAAGATTTACTAATGCATACATCGTTCTAAATGAAGTAGCCATATTTGTGGTACCTACAGTAGTACATGAAGCCTAGCTGGAACTGTGCATTAGGCCATCCCTTCTCTGCAGCTTTCTGGAAGTATTTAAGTGCTTCACCATAATTCTGCAAGATAATTACACTTATTACTCAAAGTTATATGCATAACTCCATGGTAACAACCACTTTCCAGCTTAAGAGTACTGTCAGTGTCCTATAGGCTAGTTAAAATAGCACCAGAAATATAATACATTTTCATTATTATATTAGATTCCATAAAGAAATCATTATGTTATTTCATTATGAATTGTATTTTTCTGTATTGGTAGTTGTTTTTTTTAGATGAGGGAAGGTCACTCAAAAGACATATTAAGCTAAGAAGATAAATTTCTCTATCAATAAAATCCTCAGGAGGCAGCTGTTTCAAAAGCTAGTTTGACCCTGTGAGTCTCAGACACAACTGTGGATGCTATTCTTGTCACATATTTGTTCCTCTGTCTCTTTGGCAAAGATTTTACTGAATCATTTCATTCTCTGTCAGATATACTGGTTTGTCTAAACCAAACAATAAAAGCTAATTTCTATACATTAATGCATAACCATTAATGTTAACCGCAAAAATGCTAGAAATATGTTGAAGGGATGGCAAGGTTATTGAACTTACCACAGGAACACCTTTTCCATGAAAGTAAAGGAGACCAAGTCCATGAAGACCAATTGCATTGCCCTAGAAGAATTTAAAAAATCTGTGAAAAGGAAAACTACTGCAAAATCAATTCAAGTATTTCAAACGCACCCAGTAAGAAATGGCCAAGGCCATCAATTAGGAGGATGGCAATTCATTTGGCCTCTCTAGCACCCTTTCATACCTTTATTTCATCACCCCTGTGACTAGAAGAACAAAACAGAAGGAAATAGAAGTCAGATTTTTATTTCATTCTTACATTTAGCACTTAGTGCTTGCTTTGTGGGTGATTCCATAAGAGGCACTGGGCAGAGTAAAGGTAAACTCTGCCTTGGGGGTCGCGAACTCCTGGGTTCTGAGCCATATCAAAGAAGTGGGTCACCTTTCTTTCCCTTTCCTTCTTTCCTTCCTTCCTTCCTTCCTTCTTTCCTTCTTTCCTTCCTTCCTTCCTTCCTTCCTTCCTTCCTTCCTTCCTTCCTTCCTTCCTTCCTTCCTTCTTGCCTGTCTGCCTGCCTGCCTTCTTTCCTTCCTTCCTTCCTTCCTTCCTTCCTTCCTTCTTGCCTGTCTGCCTGCCTGCCTTCTTTCCTTCCTTCCTTCCTTCCTTCCTTCCTTCCTTCCTTCCTTCCTTCCCTCTTTTCAGTTAGTTTTGTTTGTTTTAAAGTTCTTACCAAATAGCCCAGGCTGTACTCAAACCTACAATCATCCTGCCTCAGTGTCTCAAGTGCTAGGATTATAGGCCGACACTGCCAAGCCCTGTTATGTGGGTCTTATTCCTTAGTCATGCTAAATGTAGTAAGTCTTGAAGTAAAATAAGTTGAGAATGTTGTGGACAGATAAAAGGGGGTACTTGACTGTTTGGTTGAGGCTAGGAACATGGGAGAATCAAGTTACCCTGGTAGTGACATTTGAGCCAAGACTTGAAGGATGGATTCATTTTCTAGAATGGGAAGGTCTATTCAAACGATTGTTACCTAATTTGTCTAAAGGGAATTGACATCAATAGCCAAACAATATTTCAGGACATTGGATTTCAATGCAACCACTGCTAACAGTTAATAATTTATTATTATTATTATTATTATTATTTATTATTATTTGTATGTATTACATGTGGTGTATGTTTATTCAAATTCACCTGCTCATGACATGACAAATGTCCAATGCTAAATTACCATTTCTGTTTCTAATTTGTACTTAGAACTCTAAAAATGGGGTGCTTTCAATACAGGCAGGGCAGTGCTGCATGAGCACTTGTTCTGGTGTATCGATATTTAGTGTGCCAGTACTAGGTGAAGGGGGAGCCTTAAAATGACAGGCCATGTGGCTCATGGTAAAGCTCTTTGGTGTGCAAGTAGAACAACCTGAGTCATAGCCCTGGGGCCTATGGCAGCCACAGTTTCCTGAAAGGTGTTCTCTGATCTCCATATGTGTTCTCTGATCTCCATATGTTGTGGGATGCACACACACACACACACACACACACACACACACACACACACACACAGTGACTTTCCAACAGAGAGTTCCCTCTTTTCTTCTCTCCCCTCATGTCTTTTGCCCTCTGGTGGCTGTGTAAGAAGCCCGAGCTTGGCCACTTGGCTTTCGTTCAGCAGATCTGTGCATCGATCTGTTTTATAGGCTTACAGAGTTTCCTCAGGAAGTTAAATTCTGATAAAAAGCTCTCCAGTGTCTCCTAACAACCTAAATTTAGTTCTGTGGATGCAGCCAGAGCATGCCCCCGTGACCTGGGAAGAGCACAGAAGCAGAGAAGGCATATTTTAAATACCATCTCAAGAATCCCAGCTTTGAGCCTGTGCCTTTCAAAGGACTGAATATTATAAAAAATCCTTTGGATATTCCATCAATATTAACTACATGGCATAAAAGCCCTCCCTGTTTGTTTTGTGTTGGCTATTAATCCTGAGGCCTGCAACTACACAAACATTCTGTAACTGGGCTATATCCCAGCCCTTTCTTCTCTTTTTTCTTCCATCCACCTGTGATTTCTGGTGGTCACCGTTACTCTGCTCTGGGAACAATAAGACCTATTGTGATGGATGTGGCAAAGTCTAGTGAGTCTATTATCTAAGAAGCGTCATTTAAATGTTGAAAAAAAAAATGAAAGGGCGGGGAAGGAGAGGAAGGACGAAGGGAAAGGACTATAACAGCCAGAACAAACTACTTTCTTTCTCTCACTGGTAACTCAATGGTGGTAAGCCTAGAGCACCTATTTACAATCTTAGCACCGGAATGGCCCACTCTGTCTTCTCCATGCTCTGTGCTGGTGACGTAAGGAGTAGTAGGACACTGCCCTCTGAGTGTGACAGCCATTACCTTCTTCATCATCAGAATATCTGTGGCTGCTTGCAAGAGACCCTCACAATCAGGTCTATTGATGTTTCCTCACAGAAGAAGGGGGAGTCATTAGACTCTGCGTGAGATTCCAGATGTTCCCTTTTACTCCCTTCTTTCCGATGTATGGAATTCTGCTTCATTTGCAGATCTTGTGGTTTGGGGTCTCCCTGGAGTGTATAGAGTATGCATCTATGATGAAGTCATTGTCTGTGCTGCACTGAGGCTTTCCAGTGGGGTGGCTGCTCTGGCGTCATCCATGTTCCCCTAAGTCAGTGGATCTCAACCTCTAAGTCATGACCCCTTTCAGGAGTTGAACAACCCTTTCACGGGGTTCACCTAGCCAACTGGCATATCAGATATTTACATTACAATTCATAACAGTAGCAAAATTACAGTTCTGAAGTAGCAATGAAATAATTTTATGGTTGCGGGTCAGCACAACATGAGGAAGTGTATTAAAGGGTCACAGCATTAGGAAGGTTGAGAACCACTGCTCTAAGTCACCCTTGCCCATGCTCTATAGGTAAGCCAGTAAACTTACTGGTGTGCCAAGTTGGATTTGGTGGAACCATCCTTTGATCTGTCATTGAGTCCTACCTAAGGTAACTTGACTTGGACAAGTGGTAGAACAGAGGAGAGGGAGTCAAGCCAGAGGGGATCTGCCTTGTCTAGGGACAGCAGCCTCTGGCTAGTTATCTGCTTCCAATGTTGCCACATAAAACAGTAATCCTGCTTAACTCTTGCCATTTTAAAAGAAAATCCAAAATTATATTTTCATTTGCCAACATGGTAACAAGGTTTAAGGGAGGTACATCTCACATGGATTATCATGATCATAAGCCACAAAAGGATTTGACTGTCTGTGGTTTGATGTGACATTTACTGATTTGAAAAGCACTTTCTGGGCTGACCAAAACATATGTGTAGCCAACTTCCCAGTATATAACTTCCATGTTAGGGCTTAATGTTCTTGATTAGTTAAGGGACATGAACCTCAGGAGCAGATGGTCACTTAGCTGACATTTAATGAACCTTAGCAAGAGGCTAGGACCTTGTCCTCCTCAAGTTGAGGAGACATTGATTCCAGACAGTAGAAAAGTAGCCAGAGGCAGAAAGCTCTAGATGCCAGAGTAGACACTAATTCAAAAGAAAGAAATGATTTTGTGAGCTAAAGGATGTAGGGAGGCTTAGTGGAGGGAACAAGGATTGAGCCCTGCTCAGGATGAGTAGAACTTAGAATGACTACAGGACAGAAGGGTGTGATAAATGTATGAAGATAGGGTTGGGCCTGGTGTGTCCTGTGTGAGACAAGTGAGACAAAGGAGTTTGTAAACGATATTTTTATGTCCTGGTACTGATAGAACTTTAAAGCAAATTAAACAGCACACACACACACACACACACACACACACACACACACACACACACACACACATTATTTTGGAGA
Source organism: Peromyscus californicus insignis (assembly GCF_007827085.1). Taxonomy (NCBI): domain Eukaryota; kingdom Metazoa; phylum Chordata; class Mammalia; order Rodentia; family Cricetidae; genus Peromyscus; species Peromyscus californicus. Next base: position 115,024,120 of record NW_026294595.1, read on the forward strand.
CAGGTTGTTCAGGTTAGCTTTGAACTTGATACGTAACTCCTGATTCTCCTGTTTCCACCTCTGGAGAGATAGGATCATAGGCATGTATCACCACATCTGCTTTCTTCAATGTAAAGATCAAACCCAGGATTTTGTGCACAGCAGACAAGCAGTCTATTGACTGAGCTATAGCTAAAATCCCAAGAACAGTATTTTTTTTTTTTTGTTTTGTTTTTCAAGACAGGGTTTCTCTGTGTAGCTTTGCGCCTTTCCTGGAACTCACTTGGTAGCCCAGGCTGGCCTCGAACTCACAGAGATCCGCCTGGCTCTGCCTCCCGAGTGCTGGGATTAAAGGCGTGTGCCACCACTGCCTGGCCCAGTATTTTATTTTTAAGTTGCAAAACAAAACATGTGTGAGAACTCTAACAAGTTGTTTGGGCAATAGCTATGGAGTATGGTTGTGCCCACCTAATGCCATCGAGAAGAATTACTTTCAATACAGTTTTAGACTTCCTTCATAAAGAAGAAAAGCTAGGGTTAAAATATAACTAGCCTGGGTCACTGCTAGTTACAAATCCTTTAGCATCTGGGGAGCAGAGTTAATTTATGCCCAGCTTCCTGGCATTATTCCTCCTGGGTGACAAGTCCGTATTATTTGCCAGATTACAAAAGATTGTCCTCAGTTACCTCCTTTAAGCCTGCCCTCCCTTGTCTCCCTAATCTAGTGGTGTTCTGGATAACTGTCTCCCTGAACAGTGATTTCATACAAATTACAAGGGAGAGGTGCCGAGGACCAGCCTCTCAGTCATTTTAGCACAAGAGCAGCAGCCACTGTCTGCTTGTCATTCCTAAACAGGCTCCTAAGGCAGTGTACAGCTTGTAAAAACAGAACAGTTGAAAGTATTCTTGATCCAAATGCTTCTTGGTTTTGCCAGTTTATAGAATAAAATCGTAAGACAGGAAAAAAAAATGCTTCCTCTTGTGGGTGCCAGAGAGTTAATCAGGGTATTTCCCGAGACTAGGCCAATGGGTGTGGGATGAGGTCTTTCTTTGTATAGAAAAGGGATTCTGGGTAGCCTACTGAGTTTGCTCTGATAGACACTCAGCTTCACCGAGCCTACAGCAAAGATATTTTCTTTGTTTTGTTTAGTTTTTTTTTTCCTTTGACATAGGGTCTCATTATGTCACCCTGTGTGGTCTTGAACTCACAGTGATCTGCCTGCCTCTACTTCCTGAGTACTATGATTAAAGCCATGTTCAGCAGCAGGAGCTAGATCATGGATGTCCTCAGGTACTGGGGTGGGAAGAGATGGGCTTCAGGACCTTCAAAGACACTAAAGTCCTCAGATTCTGGACCTCCCACATGTGATCATGTACTATTGCATATAGCCTATGCACATTCCCTATACTTTGAATCATCTTTATATAACAACATCTCTATATAACAACAAATACAACCTCATCTCTATATAACAACATCTCTATATAACAACAAATACAACCTCAAGGTGATGTAAATGGTTTTTATATTGTATAGAGAATAAGAAATGGCAAGAAAATGTCTGTATGCATTCCATTGCAATTTTTGGATTCATGATTAGTTGAATGCATGCATATGGAACATAGTATACAGAGGGTCAACTGTCACACCCTTTCTGTATTCCCTCATAGCTGCAAGCTATTCTGCCTTGGCTATGTTTCGAGGTTCACTCTACCTAACTAGTTCCAGATTACAAAAGACAACTGTTAATGTCCAGCAACTATTATATGCCAGGCAATGCTTTCATGGTTTGTAATATGACAACATCAGGGAAATCTTATATTCTGAACTTACTGATAGGGAAAGTGAGGCACAGAAAAGTTACATAACTTATCATGGCCACACTTGGAGAAAATTGCAGGAATGATGCTCAAGCCAGAGAACTGTGTTCTTCATCTCCTTTCCTTGGCCACCGCCCCAACAACCTTCCACACGGGCTACTGGGGCTCTAGCCTTTAGATAAACTGTCCCTGAGGAAAGCTAGATGGTGACTACGTTTGTCTTAACCTTATTGCAGTTAGTGATTAATGTGTCCTCTCTACTCCTACCCCTATATTTTCTGTTCCCAAGTCATGGCTTTTTCTACTTCTCAGGGGTGAGGGAAGCTGCGTTTCTGTCTAGCTTCCTGCTGGCTCCAGCAAGGGCGGCCGAGTCACTGCCCTTTTCATTTACTAAAAGACAGAAGACAGGCCATATCCCTCCATGCTCCAGCTCAGTACTTTATTGCTGATGATCTCCTCCTCTAGGACATGCAAGTCCTTTCTTAGGCTTATTGTCAGGTCCAAAAGAAACCCTGGACCAATGGCTACCCGTGGTGCCTAATAGCATACCAAAGTGAGTGTATTAGGCTCTCTCAGTTTATTGCAAATACCCGTTACAGAGTCCATGCTGGCACCCTGACTCCTCCCAGCTCTTCTCACCTGCCCCCTACCCTAAACTTCTCCAGCTCATGGGCTTCCCTCCCCACAGCTTCTCATTCCCATATAACCCTGCCATTTGGCCACATGCTTGCTCTCTTGTTCTCCTTTTGTCTTCCTGTCTTTGCTTTCTTTTTTGGTTCTCCTCACTCTCTCCCTCCCCTCTTCTCAGTCTGCTCTGGACTCTTCCAGATGCCTCTGTCTGTACTCTCCCTCTATCTACAGTAAAAACTTTCCCCTCAACCAGACCTTGGAGTGGTCATGTCCTCACTTTATACACCACGTGCTCGCTTCGGCAGCACATATAGTAAAATTGGAACGATACAGAGAAGATTAGCATGGCCCCTGCTCACTTTATACACTTATCACAGGGGCTTAGGATTTTGAAGTCAATTCTCGGGCATCAGTCTGCTTGAAATAGAAGCCAGTTATCTTATATGTTTAAGGCAGTGGGCTGAGGGTGTACCTTGCTGGCCGCCATGGAGAAGTATTTGAAGGCAGTGGCATTATTTTGTGGTGCAGCAGTATTCCCCTCTAAGTACATCTATGGATAAAAAAGAGGCTATCAATAGGAAAATCATTTAAAGTGATGCAAATATTTAAAAACTAAATAGCAATAATGATCGCCAGAGCATTGCGAGTATAGTAAATATCACTGAATTATACATTTTAAAGTAGTACCCATTATCTTAGTTTTATGTCAGGTAAGAAAGCAGAAGAAACTAATGTCACCTACTACATACACTAGAGTGATGTTGCCCCAGGACAAACAGACCCTATTTATGTTTTCTCATATTTCTTGCATCTAAATTACAGTTTGTAACATTTCTAGAAGCAGGGTACTCATTCCCATGGTAACTAATGCAAATCAGCTACAGGGAGCCAAAGCAGCCTGGGGAGTGGAGAAAGCAGAGTCTTTATGGGAAAGAATAGCCCATCCCAGCAGGCATAAGGGCTGATTTTGACTTTGGTTAGTGTAAAACTGTTTCTCATTCCAGGGGTGGAGGAAAGAGACACTTACTTGACTGGGCCAGGGCCTGTACCAGTCTCTGATGACATCTAGCCTGTTACCTGTTGGGCCTCATAGCTACCCTTTGCAGAGAAGTTCAGGCCAGGTGTATTGCAAGGTTCTGTGAGTGCCTCAGATAAAGGCTGAGTTTCTAATAGGCTTCTTCCTGTCATCTCAAGAGTACTACCCACAGGCTGCAGAGGAGTACCTCTTCAACTGCTTGTGTAAAAGGGGTCTTCAAGTGTGGTCACACCTTACCCTGCATTCAACTAGCTTTACTAGTTAATTCTTAGAATACGTGTACACGTGCATGCGTGTGAGTGTGTGTGTGTGTGATTCATTCATTTATTTATTTGCAGTGCTAGTGATTGATTGGTCCTTGTACGTACCAGGAAAACACTTGGCCACTAAACTGCATCTCAAGTCCATTTCTTAGAGGTGTGTGTGTGTGTGTGTGTGTGTGTGTGTGTGTGATATGCATGTGTAGGCCCAGAAATCACATTGACTGTCTTCCTTGATGAATCTCTACTTTATATAATTAATTAATTAATTAATTAACTAATTAATTAATTATTATTTTTTGGTCAGGAGTAGTGATATATGCCTTTAATCTCAGCACTCAAGGGGTTTAGGGAGATGGATCTCTGTGAGTCTGAGGCCAGCACCTGGTCTATGTAGCAAGCTTCAGGCCAGTCAGGTCTACATTTTGTGTGTGCATGTGTGTATGTATGTGTGTTGGGGTGGCCATATTGCAAACATGCATGCCACAGCAGGACAGTTTTGTTGAGTTGATTCTTTTATTCCACTTTCATGTGGTTTCTGATGATTGAATTCAGATCACCAGAATTTCCCAGCAGATGTCTTACCTGCTGAGTGATCTTACTGGCCCTTCTACCTTACATTTTTAGGCAGGGTCTCTCACTAAGCCCAAGACTCACGGTTTCAGCTAGACTAGCTGGCCAATGAGCTCCAAAGATCTGCCTGCCTCTACCTATTCAGAACTGAGGTTACAGAACTGCATAACCATGACAGGATTTTTGGGGTGGGGGATGGTGGAGATTGAAGCCCAGGTCTTCATGCTTGACAGCAGGCCACTTTATGAGTCAAGACATCTCCCAGTCCCCGTGTTTCTTAGCTTTTAAAGAAATATCAAGTACTGATGAACTAGAATGTACCTTTCCTATAAATGCCATGGCATTTGCGCTCCCAGCCTTTGCTGCCTTTAAAAAGTAGTATAGTGCCTTCTGGAGAGAAAAGGAACAGTATTATTGCCAGTCACAAATACATTCTACAAACTGGCTCTTTGAACCAGATTTTATTCATTCAATGTGCATTCAAAAGTATCTATGAAATAACCACTTTGTTTAAGACACTCTTCCAAGTGTTATTTCAACTATAAACCTGAAGAGTGGGAGAATGTGTGTGTGTGTGTGTGTGTGTGTGTGTGTGTGTGTGTGTGTGTCTGTGTGTGTGTGTGTATGTGTGTGTGTGTATGTGTGTGTGTGTGTGTGTGTATGTGTGTGTGTGTGTGTGTGTGTGTGTGTTCTCAAAACAGGGCAAATATATTTTATATACATATGTTTTATATATATATTTTAGAATATAAAACTTTTTTCTTCTCACATTTGGAAAAGCTGGATAGGCATGTGGCTTCATAGCAAAAGATGAATCTCAGCTACAGATTTAAATAGTCCAGTATTTGGAAAAGTAGGCTTTTATGTACTTATTTTGAGACAGTTTGTACTACAGTTGGCAGAATCCTAATGTTTATAAGGCAGAATAAGGCCAGACACACCCAACTGCTTGCTGAGACCATGTCTTTGTGTAGAGGTCAGCTTCAAGACAATTTCTTATGAATCAAAATGAAGGAGATCAGCAAAGCCTCTGATTTCTCTAAGTAATAAGATTAAACATTCTAGAATAATCTTATCTCTTACTGCTGCATTCTCTCGGCCTCATCTTGACTTTCTAGAAAATTCCTGAGAAATAAAAGTGACCAACCACAAGAAAGAGACCTAAAAACAACTCTTTGTTGTCACATTTACACACAATTCATCTGTTTGAACTCAATGAGTCTATTCTTTACAAGGTCTTAACTAGATTAATATGCAATTATCTGCTCCCTCCCAAAGAGAAGAAAATATTTAGGGAAGAAATATGGACAAATCTTTTATATGAAAATTGGCTCTAAAAATGTTGCCATATTATTTGAGAGCTATTTTTATATTGCTAAGTCAGTCTTCTTTGTGGACGTAAGTACAGATGCACCTTTGCTGGACTTCAATGCATCATCTCTTTTAGTCTTCATTTGTCCTTTAGAAAATTTGACTGGCATTTACTACATGTCTATTGGTGTATTAGGTATTATAGGTCATTCATAAATGAACAAAACCATGGTCCCTTAGATTTCATATTGCTAGAAGATCCACCAGGTGAAAAAAGACATCAATGATGATCTATTGTTGACCCTGAATATTATAATATTGACCTGCCAAGTAAGATTTTCCCATTGGTGAAATAGTGGCATGACTGTTGGGGGTAACCAACACCTTTCTGATTGGATTTAAGGCCAGCTCTACAGGAGAAAATTCATGGCTGAAACTGTTAACTTGACCAAAAGCCCACAGCTAGAGAGGTCATAGGCCCTAAGAGAGAACCTATTACTTCCTTCATTTTGCTAAATGCCCACATTATCAAACTATTTTCTAAATAGTTATGTTTCTATACCCACAGATTAGTGTTACTGTTAACCTTGGCCAGAGAAGCTTCTTTTTGCAGTGAGTAACAGTTAGTACAGAGACTCATGGTTACCAAAGACATGTGAGTAAGTCATTGTTAAGCGCTCAGCCCTAAATGGAACATCTCCATCATTCCCTATCCCCCACCCCATACCCACACTGGCTCAAGGTATACCATGGCAGAGGAGATGGAAAGAATGTGTGAGCCTTAAGAATGGGGAGGAGAGCTGTGAAATGCTGTCTTCTGGACATGACATGGCTGTTTCACTTATGAATTCACAGCAGCTGTGGTTACCTGCACAAGAACTGTATAAGATCAAGCCAGTCAACATTACAGCATGGGATGGCGCAGGGCCTTAATGGCCTTGTTCCTAGTTTAGGAGCTATTGATAGTTTAAAGTGTTGGGGAGGATAGAGTCAAGTTTCTTTGAGGGTTTGGCCACTGGTAAGTTGAAGATATATTGAATACGTGTGTGAAAATATCAAAGAATAAATAAAATTATTTTAAAATAAAACATGGTTCCTAATTTGCTACCTGACAATGGTGCTGAGAAAAAAAAAAAAAAAAACAAACCAAATGAACATATGTTAATAGCACTGAGTAGGTGAGATAAAAGGAATGCCCCCAAATAATTAGATGGGTAGAGAATGGGAGAATATAGGTTGTACTGTTTCCTAACAAGTGTTTTTATGGCTTTTCTTTCTAAGTTCTCATACTATCATTATAAGGAAGGTACTGTTAATATATGGTCTTATTTAATGACATCTAAAGTCATGCACAGTATATATATTCCATAAGACGACTGAATACATTTTCTATGTCCTTGGAACTCTTCATGGGATAAAGGGGAAGGCCAAAGTGATAGAAGCTTCACTATACTGAGGCAGTCAGAAACCAGAGGAGTGTCAATAGAAAGAGAGTCTTCATTCCTTTGGGAATGTCTAAGCTGCCTAAGAAGTCATCATTGTTTCAGTGTGGCCGGAATAGAATACCCCAAATCTAGGGCTTGTAAAAGAGAATGCAGGCGTTGACTACTAAACTAAGGATTTAACTTTAGAAAATAAATATCATTAGAGATTTACAATCATTGGGAAATCTTGAAACTAGAAATCTCTGGACTAATCTAAGTGTTAGGAGAAAATTAAAACTATGTATGATATGCCAAATTAAAAAACCACACTGGTTTTGAAAAAGGGCTTTTTTTTTTTTTTTTGGTTTTTCTAGACAGGGTTTCTCTGTGTAGCTTTGCGCCTTTCCTGGATCTCGCGCTGTAGACCAGGCTGGCCTCGAACTCACAGAGATCCGCCTGCCTCTGCCTCCCAGTGCTGGGATTAAAGGCGTGCGCCACCACCGCCCGGCGAAAAAGGGCTTTTTGTATGGATGCTCTTCCTATCCAAATACTAACCAGGCCTGGCCCTGCTTGGGTTCTGAGACCTGGTGAGATTGGATACATTCAGGTTGGTGTTGTCAGAGACTCAGTGGGCCAAAGCTAAGCATACACCCAAATAAGGGTGTCATCTGTGCAAGTCACATTATCTAGGTTTGATTTCTTCATTTAGATTCTCCTCCTCTGTGTTCTCCCAGTACCCTGTTTTGACCCTATAATGTCATTCACCTACCAATTTATCTGTTTGTCTCCTTCAATGTTGGATCCTCTGTACTTAGCACCGTGTCTTCATATATTAAGCATGCATAAAATATTTTTAAAATCAGTGAATGAATATGTATAAATTTTTAAAACAAGGGACCTGGACTTTAATCTTTATGAGACATCTTGGCCTAAGTATCATGGTCCTAAAATCATTTCAAAGTCCACTTTAGTAATTTGGCTCTCAATTAGTTTGCAGTAGAAAGTTCTGGAAAAAAAAGTTTCATTCTGGGAAAAAGATAATTTGAACTTTTAAAAGGAAATAATCTACTCAGAAGCAAGTCCCAGAGTTCCCAACCCTTGTGAACAATGTGACCCCATAAAGCTCATGAGAGTTGGCAGCTTCTCATATAGCACTTAGTGATATGGCTTATTCTACTCCACTGTCAGGGCTTCCTCTACTCCACTGCTGCGACTCTCTTCATTCCACTGTCAGGGCTTCCTCTCCTCCACTGCCGCGACTCTCATCACTCCACCGTCAGGCCTTACTTCACTCTAGTGTTGTAGCTTACTCTACTCCAGTGTTGTGGTTTTCTTTACTTCACTGTCTTTGCCTACTTGGAACTTCAGTTCTATTTAAATTTACCGGTTCTGATGTGATTGCTTCTATTGTGTGATTGCTTCTATTCTATTTTTTTTTTTTTTTTAAAGAGACAGGGTTTCTCTGTGTAGCCCTAGCTGTCCTGAAACTCACTCTGTAGACTCAGAGATCCGCCTGCCTCTGCCTTCCTAGTGCTGGGATTAAAGGTGTGCACCACCACACCTAGCTGTAAAAATGTATTTAACATCACATGAAACTGCCATGCAAGTCACTTTGGTGGATATACAAAAAGATACCCCATGAAGGCAATTTCATGTAAAACCAAGTTGCTCTCAAGCATTTTGATGGTTTGGAGATGTAGTTCAGGTTGTAGAGTGCTTGTGCTTGCCTAGCTTGCATAAAACCCTGGTTTGATCTCTAGTACTGCATAAACTGGATGAGGTGATGCATGTCCCAAGTAATTCCTGCACTTGGGAGATGGAGGCAGGGTAACCAGATCAAGGTCATTCTCAGTTACATAATGATTTTGAGGCCAGCCTTGGCTATATGAGATCATGCCCCAAACAAACAAAACAGAATAATTATCCACCCAGCCATCCATGTATCTTTTAAATATTCACTGAGCAGAGCCACAGATGTAGCTCAGTTGGTAGACTGCCTGCTTAGTATACACAAGTCCTTGGATTCAATGCCCAGCACCACTTAAACTGGGCATGGTATACGTGCCTGTAATCCCATCACTCAGGAGGTGGAAGTAGGAGGATCAGAAGTTCAGAGTCATCCTCAGCTACGTAGTGAGTTTGAGGCCAGCCTGGAGTACTTGAGATCTTGCTTTGAAGAAAATTATTGAGCACTTATCAATTGCTCATTCTACAATGTACATTTTAATCAGGATAGATCTTACTGCAGTGGCAGATTATAGTCTAAAGTTATATTGACAGCTACTTTCTTTCTCAGTAGAATAATGGTTTGTGTCACAGCTAATGGAGTGTTACTATGAAAAATAGCATGTCTCGGGCATTGTGTTAGGTAAAGTTTCATTATTTAAACTCCCCCCTCTTGTAAATGTGGCTTTTTATTGACTCTAAGAAAATCCCTAATTTAATCAGTTTGTAACATTTTCTCTAGAATGAAATGAGAAGGAAATGCATTATTCTGAAAACATTTATGAAGACTGCCCTTATCCAAGGCTCTGTAGATCATCCTGGAAAGGGACATTAGTCTTTCTCTATATTGGGTGGCAGAGAGGATAATACAGATGGCTCTCAGGGTTGATATTATTCCTCTGCCAGTTTTAATTTAATTATGCTGCATCCACTTTAATAATATGCACCCAAGCACCCAGCATTCCTAATCCAATTCATTCTGAGCTTTTATATTTTTAAGAATGCAAATGAAATTAAAATATGTGTATAGAAAAATTCAAGATAATGTAATCAAGAATTGCACATACACAATTTTTAATAATTATAAATTTGGTCAGAGAGGTGCCAAATTATTCCCTATGATAACAAATTCTGAGAGAAATTAATTTAATCAAATAGTGAGCAGTGATGGGGAAAGGCAGGATAGTTCCAGGGCATTTTGGTATTTAATTTGCTGATCAGCAAACTGGAGCATCACGTTTCAAATGAGCCTTGTGGTAATAATTTCTTCAGTGAACTGAAACATCTGATGGGCTGAAGTGGTGGTTTTCATGCTGAAAGGCATCGTCAATGTGTAGGTTACTAGCATCCACTCATTCAATATATATTTACCGAGTGCATTATTCCTAGTAGAAGACAAACTAGTGAGCAAGAGAAACAAGGACATAAATTCCACTGTGGACACAGACAGCAATGAAGACCAATAGAATGAAGGGAGGTACATGTGTTATGTGGAAAGTAAATGGTGTGGGAGTATAAGTAGTGGAACACTGGAGTTATCAAGAAAATTCTTTCCAAGGAGGTGAGACTCAAAGGATAAGAAGCCAAATATGTGAGAAGCTGCCATAGTAGCCCCTCAGAATCTTCTTATTCTTTCACCTTCCCCTCTTCCCTGTGGCTAGCTAACTGAGCATAAGCCAAATAGGCTTAAGGTGAGATTTCTGGAGGAATGTCCACATATATTCAATTTCATTAGACTGAGGAGTAGAAAGGATCAGCCTGAACCTGTCCTAAAGAGTGCTTGACTATAAGGAAAGGTTCTGGAATTAAACTCATGATCTTGAGATCTCTAGAGAAAAATGAGGCCCAAGCCAATTATTAGAAAGTCAGAGATGGAGGAACCTGAGTGATCATGCTTCTCTCTGCATTCTTGCTCTAAAAATGGGAAAGCAGATTTTAGAGGCTATATTGTGGGAGTGGTGCAAGAATAAATGATATTTACTAGAAATAACACAGGTTTTCAGTGCCGAAGGCCTTCATTCAATTTTGCGATTTATTTTTGATGATTTATTTTTATGTATGAGGATTTTGACTACATGAATGTCTGTGTACCAGGCCCAGAAGGAGGCCAGAAGAGAGTGTCAGATCCTTTGGAACTGGAGTTATAGATGGTTGTGAGCCACCATGTGGGTGCTGGGAACTGAACCTGGGTCCTCTGTTCTCTTAACTGCTGAGTCAGTACACCATTCTTCAAATTCTGCTTCTTAATGCACTTACTTTCCAGCTCTGAGACTTGAAACAATTTGCTTTATCTCTACAGAGCAGGTTTTTCACTTATAAAGCACTCAAAAAAATCTCCACAGCAGTGCTGCTGCCTGAGACAGGTCCTCAGGATGCCTGGCTCTTGGCCGCTGCCACTATAGCCTTGCAATCCTTCAGTGCCACTCAGGAGGGCTTGTACTGCTGAGTTGAGGTGGCTCCAGTTCCCTTCAAATGTTCATGTTGTGTGTGGCTGACTGACAGTATGCGTGTGTGTGTGTGTGTGTGTGTGTGTGTGTGTGTGTGTGTGTGTGTATGTAGGGTGTTATATAAAAAGGCTCTTGTTATCCTTAAGTCAATCAAAGTTCCTCTTTAGAACAAATGAGGAAATGTTCCCAGTTATGTACCCAATGACTAACATCTATTATAGGCTAAAGTCAGACACTGGAGCAATCTTATGAACACAGAACTCCTGTCTAAGGAGCTAACACAGTGCTCACAATCAGGTTTTAAAAGCCCTGGAAACCTCCGTTTCAGCTCCCCCAGGATGCAGATGCTTATGTAAATTGCTACTTTATGGAATTAACTTTGACGTTTATCTGATGCTTACCATCTCTCATATAAAAGAGAAAACAACAGCACCAAAGACATATATAAAATAACAATATCAAGTGAAGTGAGAGTAACAGACCCCTTTTTAATGTAGCTGCCTTATAAAGAGGTGATTTCTGTCCCTTAGGCTGTTGGGTTTATGTTGAGACAGAGTTTTCTTTCCTGTGAGAAAATGAGCACGTGGCTCCTAGAAAATGATAGTTAAGTGCAACATCATTTGTTTCTCCAGGTCTGTGGTGATTGGCACCTTGAGACCACATTTAGAACCTAGGACAGAACTCAGCCTGTGATGTGGCATCTCACCTATGTGGGTTAGGCTTGTTTATCCTTTTTCCTCCAGTATGTATTTGGAGGGCTAATTAGGCCTCTAACTCACCACAATAAGGTAAGATCAAGCACAGTGATTAAGTGTTCCACAGAATTGCAGAGATGCTTAAGTTACAGTTAAAAGCAGCCTGATCCCTGACCTAGCCAAACCTGATGAATTAGGCCCTCAGGTAACTTAGCAGAAATTTCCCATGAGGACTTTCTGCAACTGGCCTTTGGGAAAGACAAAAGTTCAAGGCCAGTGAATGGGGGCATTCTCCATGCTCAACACCAGCCTGACAGAATGTAGGGAGTAGGAAATGTTGAGGGTCTGCACAGGCATGGGACATCCTCTGCCCTGGTTGCTCCTCAGAAGTTGCTTTGTGCCTGAAGACAAGTTAGGAAAAATGCAACCGTGGGGTGAACTCTGCTTTCCCTCAGAATATGACCAAAGCCACAGCTGTGGGCTTCCCACATCCTGCCTACTACCCCCTCTTCCGTTTTTCACTGGGCCCTCAGCTTACCTCACCGCTACCATTATCCCCTATAGGACTAAAGTTTGAGATCAACTTACATAGTAATCCTGATCTAGGCCTTTCCTCCCAATTAGATGTAATTGTCCAAGGGATACCTGGAAATGATGATTTTTTGAAAATGGTTTTAGCAGCAATATTAATTTAAATAAAAATAGTATTTATTTGTTGATTTTACTATAGTGCATTGCTTCAGTCTGATGTTATTGGTGTGCTTTGGAAGAGGTGGGGAACATTCCAGTCTATGTTCTTTGATCACATGATCAGTTGCTACTAGGCATATGGCTTCCTTCGTGGTAGAAAGCCACTGGCTGGTGTATGGTAATGTCCAGATTCATGGGTAGAGGGGCCTTAGTCTATGACTCACTAAGATCACATAGGTGCTGTCATGTTCCCACTATGGGTCCTCAGGAGGCCATCTACATTAATGCCAACATTGGAGATACTATTTTCCCATCACTAAAACCTAGGTTTTTAAAAAGTGAAATTTCCAGGAAGAAATGCAAAACCACCACTGCCGCCGCCGCCACCACCGCCGCCGCCACCACCACCACCACTACCACCACTGCCGCCGCCGCCACCACCGCCGCCGCCACCGCTGCCACCACCACCACCACTACCACCACCACCACCACCACCACCACCACCACCACCACCACCACCACCATCTTGCTATCACCATGGCAGCTATTTCTTGAATAAACCCTCAAAAAACTGCAGGTTGCAAGGGGACAAAACAGAAGTGGGGCAGAGAGGAGAGAGTATCCCCCACTTCACATTCAAAGTAGGGCATTGTTGATACCCCTGGCCCTCAGAAGGGGCCAGCTCTCTGGTAACTGGCATGTTCTGAGAATGTGGTCTTTTCTGTGTGCATTACTTGTATCTGAACATCTCCTCTTTCTGCCAAGTACTTATAGTACTGGTATATGTCCCAATCCAAAATCTCACTGTTGGAGCTCAGATTTTCAGGTCTTTCGGTTAGTCTCACTTTCTCCACTGGAATTCCTTCACTTTTTTCCAATTTGTCAGCAACTGTGAATAGAAACAAGTCAGAAAATAGAACACCTGGCCGGCAAGAAGTAACAGTTGATTTGGAGAAACACGGTTAGACTCATTTTGCTTAAATTGTGCAGGAATCTGGACTGCTGACAGGGAAGAGCCATAGGAAATTGGGACTTGCTGGGTTTTGTTTATTTGGATATGAAAAACAGTGGGAAAAAGTCTGTACTTGCCTTTGAAACTCATATAAATATTGTCAACATAGACTCGTGTGAGGCTATGGGCAAGGTTTTAAAGGGACACCCATTGATCCCCCTGTGCTAACTTTTTCCGGGACGGCCATTGCAATAGAAGAATAAGGGCTACTCATTTATTCCCTATAGATAGTCTGAGAATAAATACAAAAATACATTTGCTTGACTATTCCTAACAAAATGTACAGTTGAAATACATACATAGCGATTCCATTATCATTGAGCGTATGAAAAATGATCTTGTCATAAATAGCCTCTGAAATCCAACAGTATTTTTTTCAAGCCCCCTTTCCCCCAGATGTCTGAGATACACGTTTAGATGTTATTGTAAATACAGAAGTTAACCTAATGGACTCAATCCACCTCTAGGAAGACTTTTATTTAGAACTGTATGTAATCTGAGTGATGTTGCAAGATGGAATGTGACATATAACTCTGAAGAGCCTCTAGGAAGGAACACAAACTACCCCATGCTCTATTTTTGTAGTCAAAATTTGTGTGGTAGAACAATGACTGAACTGTGGAGCAATCCCTCCCGTGTGTGTATCTTCTATTTGTTTCATTAGAATTCCTTTTTCACTTCTTTATTTTTTTGGGACAGAGTCTCTTTATATAGCTCTGGCTAGCCTCAAACTTGAAGTGACCATTCTGTGTTTCTGCATCCCAGATACAGTGTTTATAGGTTGTGATGGTTTAAAAGAAAACGGCCCCTTGTTGGAGTAGGTGTGGCCTTGTTGGAGGAAATGTTTCACTGTGGGGGCAGGCTTTGAGGTCTCCTGTGCTCAAGCTACACCCAGTGTGGACACAGAGACTCCTGCTGCTGCCTGTGGATCAAGATATAAAACTCAGCCGGGCAGTGGTGGTGGTGCACGCCCTTAATCCCAGCACTCGGGAGGCAGAGGCTGGCGGATCTCTGTCAGTTTGAGACCAGCCTGGTCTACAGAGTGAGATCCAGGACAGGCACCAAAACTACACAGAGAAACCCTGTCTTGAAAAAACAAAAACAAAAACAATAAACAAACAAAAAGATATAAAACTCTCAGCACCATGCTTGCCTGCATGCTGCCACACTGCTCACCATGATGATAATGGATGAAACCTCTAAAACTGTAAGCCAGCTCCAATTAAATGTCTTCCTGTATAAGAGTTGAGGTGGTCATGGTGTCTCTTCACAGCAATAGAAACACTAAGATGCTGGCCCATACTACCATAACCCCACTAGGAACTTTTTAACAAACCATCCAACATGATTTAGGTTAGAATTAGGGGAGTTCACTTAGTGTTTATGTTTAAGAAGCAAATATTCTAGCAAGGCATAGTGGTGCACAGCTCTTGGGAGAGAGAGGCAGGTGGATCTCTGTGAGTTAGAGTCCAGCCTAGTCCTACATAGGGAATTCCAGGCCAGCCAAGGATATATACAATGAGACCATGTCTCAAACAACAACAACAAAAAACCCACCCAACCAACCAATAACTGCCTCCCCTCCAAAAAAACCTTATGAGATTTACTCACTATAATCTGCCACTTTCTTGTAATGATTTAGGGCAACTTCACAATTTTGTAGAACATTGATTCCTGACAAATATCTGTACCCCTAAAACACAAGCATATATATGTGTTATTATTTGTATAATGCTATAGTTACAATATATCTACTTTTGTCTAAGAATATTTACAAACCAGAATCATCTGGGACATCATGCTTCCTCCAGCACTTCCAAAGGTATAATATATCAGTGCCTAAGGTACAAGAAATACAATTATATTGGTTTCCTAAATTTGGAACTCAAGTCAAATACTGTTTCTTCATTCCTACCCCAGGAATGAACCAAAAAACCATTTCAAAATATATCCCAAGTTTCAATCTGTTCTGTTAATATGGTTTCCATTTATTGGGGTTACCAGGGTATAGAGTCTGTGGTAAAGGCATGACATATGGCATTTCATTTTATCATCTTAAAATCCTATGAAATAGATAGTATCTACCTTCAGTAAAGAACCTGATGTATGAGACTTCAAGAAATTTGTGGCAGATTGCTAAATTTCTCTGCTGAGTAGGTACTTTTAATACAACAGTAGAATGAGCCTCTCTAAGAATAAATTCTATTCAGTGTTCCTTTTAATAAGTAAATTTTGTTCCAGAAAAATAGAGTTAACTTTTACCTTGGCTTGATCATATTCCATTCCTATTCCATAAGAAGATAAAAATCCTAGTGCCTAAAGGGCATAAGAAAACACAAAATGGAGTCAATTTGTTTCATCATTTTTATCTACATATTTATTTTTTAGATTTGTTTATTTTATTTTATGTGTGTGAATGCTTTGCCTGCATGTATCTATGTGCACCATGTGTATACCTGGTGCCCTCAGAGGTCAAAAGGGGGGCATTAGATTCCCTGGAGCTGGAGTTATAGATGGCTGGGAACCACCATGTGGGTTTTGGGAATCAAATCCTGGTTCATTGCAAGAGCAACAAGTGCTCTTAGCCACTGAACCATCTCTCCAACTCCATAATTTTTTGTCTATATTGATAATGGATATCTTACATATATTTTTATAATAATTTATACTGTTATTTATAATACAAAAAAGTGCTTTTATATTGGGAGGATTATATAATATGTGAATCTTCGGTACTTGTTGTACTTTAGAATAAGATATAATAATAAAATAGTAAAGTCAGGTGTGGTGGTACACATCTGTAATCCCAGGAGGCTGAGGAAGGAGGATCATGGCATCTAGGCTATCCTAGGCTACATAGAAAGACCTTGTCTCAAAAACAAAACAAAACAAAAGCAAGCAAACTAGAAAATATTATAAACTTGTGGTTGATGTATGTTTTCCTTTGTTGTAAATAAAATTTTCCTTTGATATGTGTTGGAGTCTGCCAGAGTCCAGCTCTGACCTGTCCAAGAGTTCTTCGGGGGAGGAGAGAGGAATGAGGAAATGATAGATAGGAAGATAGAAACAGACAATAAAAAAGACAGAGACACAGGGTAGCTTCGGGAAGGCCCTGGGTCAATACCCAGTGGCCTTGAGGTTTATTTCAAAGGGCTTTTTATACAATGCCAAGGGTTGAGGCAAAAGACTGCCCCCATTCAAGATCAAAGCACAACATATAGCCAATTGTAGACCCTTCAAAACACCTGGTAACCACACCTGTGGCCAAATCATCCCATTATGCAGCCCTGCTGGGTAAAGCAAGCTCAGATTCTCTGACCTTGAGTAAGGTCTTACTAGGGAGCCTCTGTGGGCCCCCACAGATATAAGCTTTCTCTAAGCTTTCTATATTTCTTGCTTTTTGTGATATGGTGATTGAGTCCAGGACCTCACATGTTCAGGGTAATGCTCTACTACTGAGCTATTTCCCCACCCCTAATTTAAGTATTTTTATTCATATTTTAAAAATAAAATAGAATTGACTTAATAAAATACTTAAAAATATACTGAATAAAGAGTGAAAGCCTGATCACAGAGCAACATGGAAGTATTGGAAGCCCCTGCCTGCATCCGACACAGTATGCCATCCAAAAAGCTTTTATAGAAACCACAGAAACAAGTTAAATCAGTACATCAGTGTGACGCACCAAGCGAAAAATGGGATTCAAAGCCCACATAGGCAGCTCCCAGATGGTTTGACCTATGATTTCCCACATTTGTGATGGTGTGAAAGCAATATGTGCTCTATAGAAACTGTGTTTCAAATCTGGATTTTGTTATTTCCTGGGCTAGTGGCATGGCATACTATACTCCTAGGATGCAGGGCAGTAGCAGCAAGCTGCAGTTCCTGGTCCGGTGTGCTCACAAGGGTGGACCCCTCTGTGATGTATGTGTTGGTAAGTTATAGTGTTTGGAAGGTGACACGGACTAAGTGCATTTCAACTTGTGATATTTTCAATTTCTTATTGGCTCTTTGAGATTCATTTCTTCCAGCAGCTGTCTGTGAACCCTTCTCAGTGCTTACTGGGCCACTCCAGTAGTCTCCAGGCCTATCTCTTCTTGTCTGTTCTTCATCTGCCATCATCATCATCATCTCATCTACCATTGCCAAGCTTGTATTTATATGTCACAGAGTTTAAAAGGATGCTGTCAAATGTCAAGCATGTTCATCGAGGTTCAATAATTCAATTACCCCAGGAAATGAGTAATTGCATTATACTTTCAAGGATAAAGAACCCTGTTACTTTTCATTTATTTGTGTGTGTGTGTGTGTGTGTGTGTGTGTGTGTGTGTGTGTGTGTGTGGGTGTAGGCCAGAGTATAATCTCAGGAGTTCCTCAGGTATCATCCACTTCTTTTTTGTTTGTTTTTGTTGAGGCAGGGCCTCTTACTGGCCTGGAACTTGGTAGGTCAAGTTACGCTGGCGTGGCTGGCCAGCAAGCTACAGGGCTTGCCTGCCTGTCTTTGCCTCCCTAGTGTTGAGGTTACAGGCTCATGTCATCGCCCCTGACTTTAAATGGGTTCTGAGCTTAGAACCCAGATCCTCATTTTTATAGAGCAAGCACTTTCCAAACTGCGCCATAACCCGAGTCCTGTGTTGCTTTTGTGATTAGGAAATTGACTCTAGAAGTTATTTTCTCCCTTTCTAATTAATACATTAGTGTAACTTCTGTCCTTTACCTAATCTGCACACTGATCAAAACCCCTAATCTGAAAATCTTCACGTTCTTCTTTAGCCTCCTTTTAAAGAAGGTGCACCTTGCACACTCATTGCAAGTGGAAAGCCCTGGGACTCCTCTGCATCTTGGATTGTGTGCTTGAAATGGCTAAATTGGCTCTTTTTTTTTTTTTTTGGTTTTTCGAGACAGGGTTTCTCTGTGTAGCTTTGCACCTTTCCTGGAACTCGCTTTGGAGACCAGGCTGGCCTCGAACTCACAGAGATCCGCCTGGCTCTGCCTCCCGAGTGCTGGGATTAAAGGCGTGCGCCACCACCACCCGGCTTAAATTGGCTCTTTTAAAAGATGCCACTAGCCACTTTTAGATTAAAAAAAAATTCCTGCAACTCCTGGCAGTTCCTGATTGTGCTCAGTTTAGAATCTGGTTCAATTATGCAGAAACTTTGACAGTAAACAAACATACTGACCTTTAAAGAGAAGGTATCATTTGGGCTTATATTTGAAGACTCTCTACGGAGTACATCGTTTTGGGCCGAGCTCAGCAAACATGTTGGTCTGTCCTTCAGGAAAACTGTGTAGACTGGTGAAGTTGTGAAGTAAAGCTGGTATTAAATTTCTACTCTGCGATGGGGAAGGGACAGTTCTCTATACAGAGCTCACTGAAGATGAAAGGACTGGACCACGATGGTACCACTCTTGTGTAATCAAACCAACCAGGGTCATGCTTCCTCCCTCTTTAGTGGAGTGATGACAATGAATGACAGGCTCTGCATTCAACTCGTTTCTATTATTTTTATGCTGCTTACAGCATTCCAGGACAATAGAGGAAGCTGAAAGGCCTTAAGGGCTGTCACTTGGTGGACTGTGCTGAGGACTGTCCTTTCCTTTGTGCCTGGGCGGGCATTGCCACCTAACAACTTCATCACCATCTGCTTTTACTGGTGTTTGTCTTTTCTTTTTGGGATAAGGATAAGATAAAACTAGGCGGATCATAAAATGATTAAATCTTAACCCAGGAAAGAAACATTTTGTAAAATGAGAGAAGAGTGGTGACATCTGTGACTCTCTAGCAGTTTTGAAGGTCGGATTCTGTATGCCGGCTTCTCATAAGACTCGATTCTGAATTCCGCCGGTTTGCTTCTGGCACTCAGCATGGGTAAATGCCTGGGATTTACTGTGAAGGCTTTAGCATAATGGATATTTTACCGTATTTTAAAGTAAGTTACTTGGGGTCTGCCGTAACAATTTAAAAATCAAACATCTCTCTGTTTGCTTTTTCTAAGAAATTATTAAAGGAGGAGGAAGATTAAGCAATTTCCCTCTAATTACCATACGAAGCTGGAAAGCATTTGTGATCATTACTTTTGGCTCAAACTACATGTGAAAGCAAAGTGTGAATCAGTTCTAATGAGTAACTCAGATACTCTTAATACAAGGCCATTAACATCAAAAACACCCAACAGAAGCCTCGAATCATCAAAGCGATTATTAGATTGACACTAGAGATGATGTTTTCAGCCATGGCACGGTGCTGATGACTAGAGTCTTTCCAGAAACCCTTCAACCCTTCAAATTTGACATAAATAAAGAATATGTGGAGCCGCTGCCATTGAGATCCAATTATTTTCAAATCACAGAACACAGTAAAACATCACTCACATCTTTCTCTTTTATACATCTGTGGTAGTTATTTTTATATAATAGAAAGGATTTTCATATAATCCGTGGTGAAACTGTTTTGAATTGTATAGCCAAAGAAGTGTGTACATTTAAGTCCAATGACTTAAAAAATTCACATTTGTGTGTGTGTGTGTGACAATAAGCATGTGTTTTAGGTGTTTAAAGGACCACTCCTGGTAGATAATCATGTCCTTTCACTGAAACTCAAACTCAGGGTTCAGGCTACAGACAGGCACCTTTCCCTGCTGAGTCATTTTCATGGAGACTACTCTCTTTCTGTACACACACACACACACACACACACACACACACACAGATATTATATACTCTCTATATAATATATACACAGTATATATAATAGCACATATATTATATATAAGAATATTGTTATTTGGTCACATTTCCAGCTTCTTTAGGTGCATTTTCTGTGTGACATTGTCCTCCCAGTTCCCAGAAACATTTCTGACAATCCATACAGTGTTCCTAGATTAGGCTAGCTCAAACAGCAGGCCAACAAAGATGCTCCTGGCTAGCCCTATTAGGTGTTATCAGGATGGTCTGTGGCACAAAATCTCTTCAACTGACTGTTCTTTGTACAATAAATCAATGAATGAATGAATGAGTAAATCGATTCCTAGGGAAGTTGCTAGAGGTAACAATGATAGATAGCTTTAGTTCAGCCTCACTTCCGCTGCAGTCCGGGAGACTTTCTACTCATCCGTATACAAATGATCTGTTTCCTAATCCATAAGGGGTCAGCCTGAGATTAAAGGAGTCCCAGGATGTCAGAGAAGGGGTAAGTGGGCTTTGCTAGAGGACTTTTACCAAGCAATAGTGTAACATGCCACATTTCAACAGCATGACTGGAATTTGCATATCAGGTCAATGTCAACCTCTGTTGGTTAAGTTTGTTCACACGCACATTCTCTGTTCTGGTCTTCCTTGAGACCAAACACACACATACTGGACAGATAACCTCACTTTTACATCTGAGGAAACTGAGACTCAGAAAGGACACATCCCAAGGTGGGGCCAGTGTTGGAACCCATGGATAAAACAGGACTGGCTGATTTAAAAGACAGAGCTGTTGAGGTGAACATTGTCACACACTAGTATGCATTAATGCCCTTTAACGGTAACGCGGCAGCGGTGGCGCTGGCTCAGGCCTTTAATCCCAGCTCTTGGGAGGCAGAGGCAGGCGGATCTCTGTGAGTTCGAGGCCAGCCTGGGCTACAGAGTGAGTTCCAGGACAGCCAGGGCTGTTACACAGAGAAACCCTGTCTCAAAAAAAACAAAACAAAAAAACAAAACAAAAAACCAAATGGGTTGGGGATTTAGCTCAGTGGTAGAGCGCTTGTCTAGCAAGCTCAAGGCCCTGGGTTCGATCCTCAACTCAAAAAAAAATGCCCTTTAACATTTGCTAAGGATTCTTGATGGTGTTATTTACTTCTTCCAGCAGCTTTGTGAAGCACACACATTATTACCAAGCTCCTTTTTAGGTTTGAGAAAACGGAGGTTTCGAGACATAACTTCTTTAGGGATACCAAACATGAACACAAGATGGAAAAGCTATTAGGATGCAGAACCCAAGGCCACATATGATCGAACATGGTCTGGGAACTCCTGCTGTGCTACCTCACTGTGGTACCTTGCAGCCTGTGACTGTGTTTCCTAGAGTTCCCCATCAGTGCCTGCTTCTCTATAGAAAGATGATCATGGCAATTCATGGCCAGCAGTTGTAGTTTAGAGCTGTCTCCTCTGCTACTAGGTTTGCCCTAGAAAATTATTTTCTGACTAACTTTAAAGCCAATGGCAAACTATTTGATCAAGTGTAGTCTGGTTGACTTAATTTATATGTGCATTGAAAATAAGGAAAGGAATTAAGTGATATAAATGGTAGGGTCATCCAAAGCTTTGTATTTTTGGTTAACCAAACTATGAGATATAACAATTCTTGTATTTTATTAACATTCACAGATGTGTCCACTGTGTTCTTTTTATATATAACTGCAAGAATTCCATGGAGTTAAACACAGTATCCACCAACATAAATTAAGATCGTACGGATCTTTAAATAATGACATTGATCTGTATGTATTTACCTGGAAAGATATCCATGGTATTAAGTGAATAAAGAGCTGGCTAGGGAGCAGCAAATATATGTGATCTCATTTTAAAAACTATATAGTACAACAGTTCTAGAAGTATAATAGTGAAGACAATAATTTTTATAGCTTTCCTCTGCCTAACTGAAACTGTGTCTATTAGCAGTCACTAACCCCTCCCTATCTACCCACTTCTCTCTTCTTTTATAATGAATGACCATGGTGTTCCAGGCATGGAATTGAATGCCCTACATTAACTCCATTAAGCCATTCATGGCTATAATTCATTCAACTTTACATTTTTTTTTGTCTCAGACACTTTACTAAATGTCAGAGATGCACTATTGAACAAGTTGCAGTGTCCGATGTTTTATAATTATCTTAATTTTATAGATGCAGATTTAGAGAGATTGCCCTATCTATCATGGGTTTTTGGTTCAACTTCTTCTGGCTCAACTAAGCATACAGTCCCACAGGAACCCCATGGACCTCTCTTGCCACCAGCTGTATTCTGGAAAGATTGGGGCAAATGAACCACAGTGTGTCAGTGGGTAAGTGTCAAGCCTTCCTTAGCAATGTATACAATCTTCTAGAAGCTGCCATCCCAGATGCCTCAGGAGATGAGACCTACATGGAGAGGATGTGAAAACCATCTTGGTGTAAATGCTTCACCCCCACATAATGACTCCACAAGTACAGACACGGGGTTCTCATTTAAAGGTTTACCATCATCAGGCTCAATAGTTCATTTTAGTATCTCCCCCTCCAAAGGCAGTTTGCCAGTCAGAGACCATTTCCATCATAAGGCATGCTAGGTAAAGACACAGTTCAAATTTTATTCTTATCAGGTTACCTGGGAAACAGAATTGGAGTGTGAACCAAAGGTCAAATTCCCATGCAGAAAAAGGGGAAAGGGTTTTTGTTCAATAAGTAGCTTATTCACTAAGCAAGCATAATAGTGCATTCAAACTGAATCCAACTCCATGCATATTTCCTGTACTGCATTGGATAGTAACAAGGAAGGTCTCTAGTGTACACCTTTTAGGTGACCTTACTTTCGTCTTCATATTTTATGAATTCTTATATTTTTGTTTTTTGGCTAATGGTGTGAATTTTGTCTGTAAGTCAGACAAAAACCTTTTCATAAAACACTATAGCAACATAAAAGCATGCCTTAACTTTACATTAAGGGGCTGAGACAAAATGATGTGTGCAGTTGCATGTGATTAGGGTGATGTAAAAAGAGAGCTGCATAGATCGAGAGGGCAAGTGAAAATACGTGGTGGTCCTCATAATAGCTGAGCCAGGGGATTGACTCCTGAAGGTCTTTGTCTTTATTCTCTCCCCACCTCCTACCTCTCTCTTGCTATGTAGCCAAGAATGACCTTAAACTCTGATTCTCATGCTGGGATTATAGTATGTACCACCAAGCCCTGTTTTATACAGTGCTGGAGCTCAAACTCAAGGCTTCATTTGTGCCAGGAAAGCACACTACCAACTGAGCCATGTCCCGAGCCCCAGTTTTTCTGATTTTTTTTAATGAAATGATCATTTTATTATTGGAATAAAGTAAAACACATTTATTAAAATAGAAAAAGAAATGCTCTTAGCTTATAAAAGATTTGAAATTAAAAGTCAGGCAAACATTACCTTAAGATTTTGTTCCACATTTCTTTCAAAGATGAACACATTCTATATATACTTTAACAATGTTTGGATTCAGAGGTCTTGTGTCAAAATATACACATGGATAGATGGGAAGGTAGATTAGAGAACAATTCTGCTCTGTTCCTATGAACCAGAACAGTTTATCCCAAGTTCCTGCTGTAGTCCTGCCTGGATACCATTTCAGAGTGTTCTGAGTGGCCATACGTCTGGGTCCATGCAGAGGATGGGGGTATTATTTCTTCTCCCCTTTCATATGTTTGTGTTAATTGAAGATGTATCTATTGAAAAAAATTTTATTATCTTTCAAAACTCACGTTTTGGGCTTTGTATGATCCTTCTTTAGCCAAAGACTCATATAACTGGATAGCTGCTGTTATATTTTGCATGCCGAAACTTCCAAATAGCAAAGCATCAGCCATTTTTTCCATAGCTTTCAAATTTCCCATGTCAGCTGCTCTGGCAAAGAGTATGTAGGCTCTGTTTTGAGAATGTAGTCAGGAAGTTGATTAGCAAAAGTGAAAATTTCTGCTACTCCTTCGTATGTCTTTCTAGCAGGTAAACTGTGGTTGTCACTATTAGTAATGATGCAGCTTTGCTGAAATCTGTTATACCTCTAGATCAATAATTCACTTTTATGTCAATCAAAGATTTAAATTTCAAAGCTGTCTGACAAATTATGAAGCCACCAAAAATGAGATATTTATATAATATATACCATGTGTCAAGCCTATATACCAACTAAAGTGAAAAATTAAAGCTTATTCTAAAGCAGTGAGCTCTTCTATGGTCACTTCCATTATTAATAAGCATTTGTTTTATAAAATAAATTCCAAAAAATATAAGAATTATCATAATTGAAATGTCACATCTAGGAAATCTGTATCACAAGAATGTTGGTAAATTTATAGTCTAAAATAATCTTCAAAAGCAGAACTAGTTCATCAACACAGCAGAGCCAGACAGTTTGGAAAAATAACAATCCAAACAAAGTTTAATGGGTGGGGCTTTAGCGTCTAAGTGCCAGGTTCAAGTCCTGGCTCCACCAATTGCTATTTGGAAAGCTTTAGTCTAACTTCTCCATTCCTTTTTCGGCCGTAACACTGGGATGGTTGTAGCACCTACTCCAGGCTGCTGTGAGATGACCCTGTGGTTTGCTTGGCATAGGGACTTATTTAGCTAGTACTGTTAGGATGATCCCATTGATTAAAATTTTATAGCGTAATAATTGTTCTGTAATTAGGTGGTAAATGGTGTGAAATTTTAGTGGTTAAAATACAGACATTGTAAGATTGCCTTACACACTGCATTGTCACCTGATTTGTATTGTACACAGTGCCAGAAGGCATAACAAAGCCCAAACGCAGGTCAGAGACAGAAAATGTTTTGGGGATTTGTTCTTACTTTTATAATGTTTTTTGGTAGTGCAAGATCAAAAAGTATTACCCATAATTTAATCTTGGTTCAAATATAGGAACACACACACACACACACACACACACACACACACACACACACACACCAGTCTTTGATTCTAATTTAAAACAACTAAGGGACTTAATTTTATGCACAACCTATCTATGCCGATACTAAAGTTGCTAGCTGGCTAGAGTAGAATAGGCTAAGGAAAAAGACCCTCAGGCAGAGAGATATCCAGTTGGGCACTGGAGTTATGGCTGTCAAAATAGAGGGTCTGTACTCCAGTGGAACAAGCTGGAAGCCAGAGTGTCAAGAAAGAAATCATAGTCAAAGGAAGCTAAGATTCTGGAAAGCAAAGAACTGGGGAAAAGGTCTTAAAGGTCAATGTGATGACTTAGTCTTGATTTTCAACTTGACTAGATTCAGAATCACCATGGAAACATATCTCTGGGTGTCTCTAAGAGAGTGTTTTCTGAAAGGTTTAACAGGGGTGAAGCCCCATCCTGAATGTGAGCGTTACCATCCCACAGGCTACAGTTCTGGGCTGAATAAAGAGGAGAAAGCAGGCTGGACATCAGCCTTCATCTCATCGTTTCCTGACTGTGTGGCCAGTTGTCTCGTGGTCTGGCTGTGTGATTTTCTTGCCATGGTGTGACCTCAAGCTGTGACCCCACACGAAGCCTTCTTTAAGTTGCTTTGTCAGACATTTTGTCAAAGCAATGAAAAAAGTAACCAGTTCAGAAAATGTGTACTAATGTATGAGGCCATTGATATGGTAAACCTGACTATGCGGCTGATGGTCTTTTAGAACTTGTCTGTGGAAGAATGTGGAAGAGCTGAGAAATATGTGCTAGAGAAGCCCTGGGATGCTAGAAACAGAGCTTACTGAGCCATTCTGGTGGGAGTGTGGAAGACCAGGACGCTGAACGCACTCTCTCTATATAAGAGAGCCTTCATGTTATATTTTGGCTTCAGTTTGCCCATATGTTCTTAACTTGGGTGACACTGAACTAAAAAATAATAAACTAGTTTGTTTGGTTGATGGAATTTTGTGTCAGGATCACAGTTAGACTGTGATCTAAGTTCTCTTATTTAGATGAACAATGAGAGAGAAAGCAGAAAAATATGAAAAGCAAGGAACTTGGTAAGGAAAGGACTGGGAGCAGAAGAATTGTGAACAAAGATGGTTTGGACGAAGCCTCTGAAAGTATTAAAGAGATTAAAGAGGTTAGAGAGAAGTCTCACACTCTTCATTGGGATAATAAAAAAAGGTCCTCGAGGGCAAGTTGTCACTCACTAAAGGATCTAACTTGTGGAAGTAAAAATACATTTGGAAGGAGGAAGCCTGGGCTAGATCAACATGTAAGTGCTTAGCATTAAACCTGATGACCTGAGTTCAATCTACAAGACCCTCATGGTGGGAAGACAGAGCTGACCTCTACCCAAGTGCTATGACCCACACAATAAATAAAAAAGGAATACAATTTTTGATCAATAAATGGAAGGAGAGAGCTTGAACTGAGAAGATCACTGAAGAGATTCCTTGCTAGAAAATCACCACCTACGGAAGTGTTTCCCCTGGGGCAGTACAGAGGCCACTCTCACTGTGTCCGAGAGGACCAGCCTGTATCTCAAACCAGCAGTAGAACTTGGCAGTGTTGTTCATGGAATACTGACTTTGCAGGCATATAAGATGAAAGAGTGAAGGAATCATAGAGGCCTTTGCTAAGGCTGGGGATTGAGGCTAGGCAATGTGTTGCAGGGTCAGATTCCCTATAAAAAAGCTAAGCTGTTAAGGCATGAAGCTGGGCAGATAAAGCCTATGTTGTAGTGGAGACCCTAGGATCTTGGAGATGTCATGAATGTCGAATGTAACCTGAGAAATGCTGCAGGCATGAAGTACACCCAAAAGAGACCATATCTGCTGCAGGCAGCAAAGCTGGAAAGGTAGAACTGCCCAGTACCACAGGAACTCACCATACTCAATCCCAAGTCCCAAGTGCTGGCCATAGTGCTATATGCAGGATTTGTGGTTTGCCCTGTTGGCCTGTCTTGCTTTGATCTGATCTTTTCTTGGTATGCCCCCATTTCTCCCTTTTGGAATGAAATATTTACATCATGCCATCGTATATTATGAACATACAGTGTGATTTTTTTATTTTACAGGGGCACATAGTTAGGAGTTTTCTGTTGAGTTTCAGAAGAGACTTTGGAGTTTGAATTTTTGAGCAGTTAATAACTTTGAAGACTTTTAGTGATGGATTAAATGCATTTTTCATCATGAGATAAACACAAGACTTTAGGGAGCAGGGATGTATTGTTATTCTTTAAAAGGGTGTGTTTGGGTGACAATTGACAAAAGGTGGATATGTGACAGTCTTGTCAGACTGATGCGATGGAAACACCTCTGGGTGTGTCTTTGAGGGTGTTTCCAGAAAGATTTAATTGAGGACTGAAGACCCACCTTGAGTATAGGTGGAGCCATCACCTGGGCTGGGCTCCTGTGCTGAATTAAAGTGGGAAAGTCCACTGATCATCAGCATTCTGGTTCCTAATTGGTGACCAGGTGCCTCGCAGTCCTGTTCCATCACTTCTTTGCCAGTATGGACTGTACCCTTGAACTATGACCCCCAATACACCCTCCCTTAAATTGCTTTTGCTTTGTCACATCGATGAGAAAAATAACTAATACAGTTGATAAAGACAAATGTCTAGGACCAAAGACAGATGTTAGGAAGAGAGCCTGACAACTGGGATGCAGAGTCCCTTGTGACTTTTGTCACCTCACCTGCTGCTACAAAACCCTACAGCCTACTGGACTGAGAAGGGCACCAGCAGAGAGCAGGGACAAGAAACCTGATATGGGGCATTCCATGCTCGACTCAGTCTAGTACCAAGAGTCAACAACAGGCTATGAAACAAATCTTCGTAGATGTCTTTAATCCCATGAGAAGGGTTGGCATTATGGCTTTCTTATTAGGAAAGTCCAAAGTCATAAAAGAGATGAAGAACCCAGGACCAGAGAAGTTGCTTCTGGCTAGGAAAGAGTAAGAGCTGGGTTGCAGTTCCCAAGAGGAAAAAAAATTAGGAGAATCTGGGTAACATGGACAGACACAATAAACCGAGCAACTGGCATCATCTGTAAAGGTTGTGGTGCTGACTACTGAGATGAACGCTAGGGAAGGAAGGTCTAAATGCTTCTCCAGGGCTCACCAGTAAATTGCTGTGGAGAGTAGCTTACCTCCATCCCTTCTTTCTGTCAGGGAGTAGTTCTTAGTGAAGGACCAACCCTAGGAAGAATGCATTCAGAATGCAGATGTAGACAAGACGAAAAGCTTAGTGCCGTTTCCAACTATGTCATCCTTTTCTTGGGAAGTGACAGAACAAGGAGGTGGGCTGGAGAAATGAAATGATTCCCCTTTCTTTGGTGGTGTACACAGTAATTATTCTCTCCATCTTTCTGCATCTTAGATATGAATATACAGGCGTACTTGACTTAAGGACAGTATGCGTTATCCTAACAGTACAAGAACTGTTGCTTAGCATTCCCGTAAACTCCTGGATGTCTTGATTTGAGCAACTCTAGTTTTCTGTTTCCCAGTGCTCAGAAGGGTCAGGGACTCAACCCATAGTTGGACTTCTGCTGCTGAAAAAACACAAGCTGCTCTTCTGTGACTTTTGGGCAAGGATTGGGATCAGGAAAGCCTGGGCAAGAATTGTCTGGTGTAAAAGCTCCTGTGCTGGTGGGAGATTTGCTCCCAGGACTGCATTTCCCCCTGTTGTTTATACCCAAGAGGAAGGATCCCTTCAATGTGAAGTGGAACTGTTACTTGGGACCTATAGCTGGAGTTTTCTCCAGTCCTGCCTGGCCCACGGTCAGGACAAATTTCTCTCACCCGCCAGTCCTGCAGCCGCTTAGACCCAACCAAGTAAACACACAGAGACTTATATTGCTTACAAACTGTATGGCCGCAACAGGCTTCTTGTTATCTAGTTCTTATATCTTAAATTAACCCATATCTATTAGTCTATAAGTTGCCATGTGGCTCCTGGCTTACCGGCAGCAGCTGGCAGTGTCTCTCTGACTCAGCCTTCTACTTCCCAGAATTCTCCTCTCTCCTTGTCCTGCCTATACTTCCTGCCTGGCTACTGGCCAATCAGTGCTTTATTTATTAACCAATCAGAGCAACACATTTAACATACAGAACATCCCACAGGAGGGACCTTCTAGGAGTGTTTTTGCACTATCAGACCAAATCTAAATCATCCCTTGGCTTGACAGGGAATACACTAGTGGGCTCCTTATCTCTTGGCACTCTCATGCTACAGGCTGAGAAACCAAGCCCCAGCATTTGTTTGTTTGTTCTTTTTTTAATTGTGTGTATCTGCATGTGTGTGTAGTGTTGTACATGTATATGCACATACGTGTGTGTGTGCGCGCGCGCGCGCGTGCGTGTGTTGAGGCCAGATGTTGACACTGGGTGTCTTCCTTTGTTACTCTCCACATTATTTTTTGACACAAGGTCTCTTGCTGAGCTCTTAGAACCACTTAACTAGACTGGAAGCCAGGAACCTTGAGGATCTGCTTGTCCCCAACCCCAGTGCTAGGGTGACAGGTGTGGGTCACTGTGCTTGGCTTTTACACAGGTGGCAGGTGATCCACAGATGGTTGTCTCCTTAGCCTCACTCCCAGGGCTTGAAGCAGAAAAAAATGAAGTACCACTTACCTTGCCGAACTCATCTTTGAAGAAAACATTATTATATGTATTAAAGTGCTTTGAGGGCAGTGGTGTTACACACCTTTAATCCCAGCACTTAGGAGGCAGAGGCAGGCAGATCTCTGTGAGTTCGAGGCCAGCATGGTCTACAAATCGAGTTCCGGGACAGCTAGGACTGTTACACAGAGAAACCCTGTCTCGGAAAAAAAAAAAGTGCTTTGAAAGCCATAAGGTCTTTACAAATACTCAGGTAGAATAAAGCATGCTAAAACACAAACCATTTTATTTCATTTGAAATTTCTTACAATTAGAGTAAAAAAGTTATTTTTGCTGAATGTGCCTATCAGTCACTTAGGTCTGCATGTTTCTTCATGGAAAGGAATCCCAATCTCAACACAATCCTCTTGCTTGTTAAAGGGATCAATTTGGGAATCCTTAAGTAATCATTGAACCCTTTTAAAAGCAAAAGCTGATGAACAAAGTGAACTTATTTATTATTCCAATAAGCTTTTAGTAATAAACTAAATTTTCTGATTGTCTAGTTTTTTTTTTTTTTTTCAACCTGGAAATTTAACTTGGCTAAAGGAACTAGATACTTACTCTGTTTTCTGTTTTTGGCTTTTAGACTCCTGGAGCATCTTGTTGCCCATCTTAAATAATTCATCTCCTTTATCTGTGATACTTTTCTTGGCTTGCTTTTTGACTATATGGGGAAAAAGGGAATAAAACCCAATATTATTTCTATTTTTAAATTTTGAGAAACAATGTGCTGACTCTGTGCTAACACTTTGTTTTGAGTTTTGCTACTCATTTGTCTAGTAGTTGCATTTCAAGTAGATCATTCGGTATTATCCCTAGCTCAGGGGCCTGGAAAGTAATGGAAAGAGATGCTTCCAATGGAAGGAGAGGTGTTTTCAGCCTAAGAAAAGGATGCGGGCTTCTGCAAGCAGAAGGTGAGAGGTCTCCCGGTACACCCTAGACAGAGGTAGGATCTGAGGTGCTGTGTTCTTAGTCCTGGCTGTCAATGCCTCTCTTGTCTGTGCCACTTGGTCCATATACTTAGAGCTCTGAGATTCTACAAGGACGTGGGCCAGGTATCTCCAGGATGACCAGAATAGGCATAGGAGCTGAAGAGGCAGTTTTCTTGCAAAATCTTCTTTGTGTAAGGCTTCTGCCATTCCTTAAAACCTTCCTGAGATGCATCAAGGAGTCTCATGAGACTTAAGAAAAATAAAGAAGTTTTGTTTTTCTAACATTTATGCAACACTAATTTTTTTAAAAACACTATTACTTGGTTTATTGATAAGAAAGCTAATTGGGCAGACTCCTATTTCCCACCCTTCAGCTATCTGTCTTTCTCCTCTCTCTCTGCTCTCTCTTCCTTTGTCTCCAAGTCCATTACAATACACAGTGAAGCCTGATCAGAAAAATAGAGCCTGAAGCCCTTTCCAAGGAAAGGCATTTGGGATTTGAAGCCTCATTAACAGGAGTACAAAGAACTTTAAGTGGCTCTTTTTTTTTTCTCCCAGACAAGATAACAAGAGATGTCTATTTTAAAAAGTAGAAAAAAATAACCAAAAAGTAAATTTTAAATTATTTTGAAAGCTTCAAGTTATTCAATCAATTCAGAAACACCAGACATTTTAGCATCTAATTTCTGCTTTGAGTTATATGTTATCTATACTCACGATTAAAAGGGAAAAGTCATAGAGAAAAAAAAACCTGACTAATCTGTGTATAGAGTAGCAATTATTGATATTAGCATGCTTTCTTTCAAAGTATGGGCATACATTCTGGAAGATAGACTATAAGGAATGATTTACCATGAAAAAACTCTTCCCCAGGGCTGTTACTTTTATTAGTAATTTTTTTGCCTTCCCAAATGTATTGAAATACATATTTTCACGACTATAGCAGGATTCAATTTCCAGATAAAGTTATCTTCTTGATGCTTTAATTTTGTTCTTATGATTTGAAGGTTTCCAAACTTGGGAA
Organism: Peromyscus californicus insignis; assembly: GCF_007827085.1. Classification (NCBI taxonomy): domain Eukaryota; kingdom Metazoa; phylum Chordata; class Mammalia; order Rodentia; family Cricetidae; genus Peromyscus; species Peromyscus californicus. Next base: position 115,056,019 of record NW_026294595.1, read on the forward strand.
AGCATAGTAGGGAAATGATTTCAGGAGGCATTCTAAATTTGATGTGAGGCAGACTAGATAGACATAGGAAGAAAACAGGTGGGCTGGTAGAGGGAGAGAGAAAGAGTGGATGAGATCAACATGGTGGGTCAAGACAACTGCTCACAGTCCTTTGCTTTGTTATTACAAAATAATAACATTTCTGTCCATATCATCAGCCTTGCAAATTTGCCTGTTCCCATCATGCATCTGATGTAATGACACATCCAAAACTCTCATAAAAGAACAATAAAGGTCGGGAGAGTGGGAGACGGGGGGGGGGGGGGGGGGGGGGAGGGTTTGAACCTTATTCTTGGCAAATCATGACCCAGTCCTGGAATTCCTTGTTGCCCCTGAATACACATATACCTTAATTTCTCAGTAATCCTCTTCACCATTGAAGTTTGCCCATAAGGCCAAGCTACGCAAAGTCTGGGGGTAATGTGACTCTAGAGAAATTCATACCCACCTCTTGAGAACATGTTTTTTTGAGGTAGGATAGAAAGACAGGGGAAATAGGGGAACATAGGAAGGGAAAAGAGACCCTTATTCTTGAGTCTGGTTGAAGGTTTTTCTAGCTGAGAATCAAGAATTAAAGCATCTGGGCATGGTGGCACATACCTTAAATCCCAGCAGTTGGGAGGCAGAGGCAGGTATTTCTCTGAGTTCGAGACCAGCCTGGGCTACAGAGCAAGTTCCAGGATAGCAAGGGTTACTCTTAAAAATAACAACAACATGAACTGGCCTACTCTGGTAATCAGATTGGTGAATACCCTAACTGTCATCATAGAGGCTTTATCCAGTAACTAATGGAAGCATATGCAAAGATACACGGCTGGCTGGCCAGGCGCCAGGCAGAGCTCCAGGGGTCCAGTCGACTCTCAACTACTTCACAGCATCATGTTTGCCTGCATGCTGCCATGTCCCACCATAATGATAATGGACTGACCCTCTGAACTGTAAGTGAGCCACCCCAAAATTAAATGTTTTCCTTTATAAGAGTTGCTGTGGTCAAGGTGTCTCTTCACAGCAATAGAAAACCTAACTAAGAAAGAAGCTGGTATCAGGGACAGGAATATTGCTGTGATAAGCCTGATCATGTTTTTGTTTGAAGGAATATGAACTTTGGGACTGTAGAGTAGAAAAGCAGTTAGAATGCTTTAAGTGCTGCTTAATGGGCCATTCTAGTAGGAACATGGCAGACAGTGGTGTTGAATGTGGTTTAATGAATTGTGGGGGCCTCACCAAGAGTTTTTAGAGGAGAAGAATTTTAGTATGTTGCCTAGAGATTGTTCTTGAGATACGTTAGTGGAGAAAGTGACTGCCTTTTGCCCCTGTCCGAAGAGTCTGCCTGAGGCTAAAGTGAAGAGATTTGGATTAATTCCGTTGGTAGAAGAGATCTCCAAACAGCCTGGTATAGACTCTGGCTTGTGGTTATGAGTGATAACTCTAATGAAGATTCATAATGAAAATGAACGAGCTGAGCAGGATAAATTACAAAATGCAAACTTTGAGGAGAGAAAGAGCACCAGGAAGTGGAATGGACCTAAATCCTGTGTTCAAGGAAATAAACAGATTTAGAAATGAAATAAAGGGAGTAGTGACCTCAGGTCAAGATCCCACTCAGCTAAATTTCTAACTTGTGGAAAGGAACTAAAGAAAAGCTTAGAGCCTGGAGTGGTGGTGTATGCCTTTAATCTTAGTACTCCAAAGGCAGAGGCTGATGGATGTCTGAGTTTGAGGCCAGCCTGGTCTACACAGCAAGTTCAAGGACAGCCAAGTTTAGGCAGTAAACGTAACAATGAAAAACGAAAGCTGGTGAAGATGTAATTGAATGAGGGGCCATGTTCTAGCCCCAGCAAGCAGCAGAACTTGGCAGCTTTGTCCATGTGGTTCTGGTTTTAGAGCTGAGGATAGAAGAAAAGGGTTATGGAATTTGACCTCAAGACTAAAGAAAGCTGCTGAGGCCAGGCATTTGTCAGGGGTGTCCCTGAGAGGAGGTCTAGTAGAGAGGTCATTGTGTGAAGCTGTGAAGTTGAAGCCTGGATTGCCTTGGAGACCCCAAGATGTTAGAGATGCCAGAGTCTTAATATACCTGCTAACAGGGAGTGGAACCAGCCCAAGAGAAAGAAGTGTGTTGCAGTCAACAAAGCTGAATGTAGCTGGAGATCTGAAGAGTACTTTGACTTTAGGCATGGAGATGCAGGGCTTGGAGTTTGCCCAGCTGGTTTTCCATCTTGCTTTAGTCCAATATTTCCTTGCTATGTCCCTTTCCTTCGTTTTGGAATGGTAATGCATACCCTGTGCCATTATATGTTGGAAGTATGTGATCTGTTTTTTGATTTTTATTTTTACAGGTGATTACAGTTAAGAGGTTACATGAATCTCAGAATAGACTTTGTACTTTTAAACATTGTTGAGATTATGATAGACTATGGTGACTTTTGAAGTTGGAATAAATGCATTTGGCTTTATGGTATTGTTACAAGCTTATGGGGAGCAGGGAGTGGAATGTGGTAATTTGAATGTAATTGTCCCCCATAATCTCATAGGGAGTGGTAGTACTATTAGGAGGTGTGCTTTGTTGGAGTGGGTATGGCCTTGTTGGAGGAAGTGTGTCACTGTGGGGGTGGGCTTTGAGGTCTCTTTTTCACTCAAGCTTTGCTCAGGGTGACACTGAGACCACTTTCTGTTGCCTGTAAGTTGTAGGACCCTCAGCTACTTCACCAGCACCATGTCTGCCTGCATGCAGCCATGTCCCACCGTGATGATAATGGACTGAACCTCTGAACTGTAAGTGAGCCACTCTAATGAAATGTTTTCTTTGTAAGAGTTGACAGGGTTGTGGTGTCTCTTCACAGCATTAGAAACCCTAAGACAGTTGCTTATATAGAGACAAAATTTCTTTTATATATAGATATTTCAAATAAGCATGTTAAAATAGCAATGAACTGTTCCTAATGTCTGAGCATATATGACCTTCAAATGAGGTCTTATTCCTTTCCCACACATTTTCTGGGAATCTAACAAATAAGACTATTAATTTTTGTTTACAGTGAAAACATTCTAACTTTCTGTGCAATGCTGGTGATCTTGAGTTTTATTTTATCAGCTGTAATCGCAGCCAATACACTTCTGGGGCCACATTATAAGCTCTTCAACTGAAAAGGAAAGGTTCTTTAGGAATCCTTTGAGATGTAACTTTAGATGCCACCAAAAAAAGCTCGTGTGGCTATTGTAAAGACACTGAGTGTGACTCCCTCTTGAGCAGGTTACACCCACACTTAGGTGTATCTTCTCCGTCCCCTGAGCTTCTCTCTTCCTTGTTTAAATCTATACTAAAATATCTTCTCAATGAACTCTAACTCTGCATCATACTGGTTCATGCTGAAGTTCTTTTCTGCTATGAAGTCAAGAAGCCTGGCCGAGCAGTGGTGGCACACGCCTTTAATCCCAGCACTTGGGAGGCAGAGGCAGGCAGATCTCTGTGAGTTCAAGGCCAGCCTGGTCCATAGAGTGAGTTCCAGGACAGCCAGGACTGTTACACATAGAAATCCTGTCTCGAAAAACCAAAAAAAAAAAAAGAATCCTAGCTTTTCTGGAGAAGAGGTCTCTGAAAAGAGCTCAGGTTACCTTAGGCAGCTATAACACAGAGCTGTGTCTCTGGCCTACACTTCACTGATGTTGCTGCCTTCACTCTGTGTGGTGGTTTGAATGAAAATGGCCCCCATAGGCATGTTCCAGCTCCAGTAAGTAGCAGAACTTGGCAGCTTTTGCCACATTGTTAGAGCTTTAGAATCAAAGATAGAAGAGAGGGGTTAAGGAATCTCCCTGAGACTAAGAAAAGTCATTGAAGCCAGGCATACATACATCAGGGGTGTCCCTGCATGGAGGCCTAGAGAGGCCATTGTGTGAAGCTGTGAAGTTGAAGCCTGGATTGCCTTGGAGACCCCAAGATGTTGGAGATGCCATAGTCATGGGATACCGGCCTAGGAAAGCTGCTAACATGAGATAGAACCAGCCCAAGAGAAAGAAGTGTGTTGCAGTCAACAAAGCTGAATAAGGTTGGAGATTTGAAGAGCATTTTGATATCAGTCATGGAGATGCAGAGTTTGGAGTTTGCTCAGCTGGTTTTTGGTCTTGCTTTGTTCCAGTATTTCCTTACTATGCTCCCTTTTGGAATGATAAAGTATATCCTGTGCCATTATATGTTGGAAGTATGTGATCTGCTTTTTGATTTTTACAAGAGATTACAGTTAAGAGATTGCCATGCATTTCAGAAGAGACTTTGAACTTCAGACTTTTAAACAGGGTTGAGAATGTAATAGCCCATGGGGACTTTTGAATTTGGACTGAATGAATTTTTGCATTATGACATGGCTACAAGCCTTTGGGGGACAGGAAGTGGAATGTGATGGTTTGAATGACAATGCACTATTATTAGGAGGTGTGACTTTGTTGGAGGGAGTGTGTCACCAGGGAAGGGCTTTGAGGTTTCAAATGCTCAAGCCAGGCCCAGTGTCTCTCTTCATGTTACATCCAGATGCAACTCTTGGCTCCTCCAGCAATGTCTGCCTGTGTGTTGCCATGCTTCCCATCATGATGACAATGGACTAACCTTCTGAACCGTAAGCCAGCCCCGATTAAATGTTTTCCTTTATAAGAGTTGTCATGGCCGTGGTGTCTCTTCACAGCAATAGAAACCCTAACTAAGACACTCTAAACAAAATCTTGCCCCCATTCTCTTATTTTTAATTCTTTCTCTGACAGTGATAAGAACCTAGAAACACCAGATAAATGGCTCTGTTTGGTCTCTTAGTCTTTAATACTTCTCCACTATATGCTGCCAGCAACAGATTTAAAGGGCCTCCTTGAGTTTGGAGTTCTCTGATTGGCCAGCCTGTGGGTGCCTGTTCTGCCCTGATGAAAAAAAACCAGGCTTTCTTATGATAGGTTTTCTAGTTTCATTTTGCTGCTTCGCTAAAAATACTCTGACAACTCAGAGGAGGAAAATGTTTATTTCAGCTTACATGTTATAGTCTGTGGTTGAGGGAAGTCAGGGCAGGAACTTGAGGCAGGCACCATGGAGGATTGCTGTTGCTGGCTCACTACCAGGCCTATACTTAGTTAGCTTTCTTTTGTTTTAGATTTTATTTATTTTTAGTTTATGTATATGTGTTTTGCCTGTATGTGTGACTGTGTACTATGTGTACGCCTAGTGTTTGCAGAAGTCAGAAGAGGGTGTCAGGTCCTTTAGAAGTAGAATTACAGATGGTTGTGAGCTACTCTGTAGGTGCTGGGATTTGAACCTGGGTCCTCTGTAAGAACAAATTGTCTTAACTGCTGAATCATCTTTCTAGACTTTAGCTAGATTTCTTATACAGCTGAGGACTACCTGTCGAGGGAGTGCTGCCACCCAGAGTGGAGTTGGCCCTCCTATATCTACTAAGACAATTAAGATAATCCCCCACAGCTGGGCATGGTGGCACACGCTTTTAATTCCAGCACTCAGGAGGCAGAGGCAAGCAGCTTTCTGGGAGTTCAAGGCCAGCATGGTCTGCCATAGCAAGTTCCAGGACAGCCAGAACTACATAGAGAAACACACACTTTCTTCCTTTATCTTAAAAACAAAAACAAGTCCCCTCAGACATGCCCACAATTTATCTGATGTAGGTAATCCCTCAACTGAGACTCTCTTCTCTGTTGACTCTTTTTTTTTTTTTTTTTTTTTTTTGCTTTGTAAATAACTCCTATCATCTCCTAGCCTGCTGCAGGAATAAATCTTCACTCCTCATGTCTTAGCTATGCTGATTTTGGCTCTGTACTTGCCAACATGCTAGCCCATTATGTCGGGTTACAAGGAATTAGTTGTTGTAACAGTGATGGGGAACTCGATGCTCATCCTGGATTGCATGGAAACCAACTGCTTCTTCCCTGGAGGAAGAGACACGCCTAAATCAAAGCATGGACTGCCTGCCAAAGGCAGGAGGGACTGTAGCTTTCCACGGTCTCCCTAGGTCTCCAGCCTGGAGCTCTGACTTTGTTAGACAACTGCATTTCCCAATCACTCACTTCTGACAAGGTTTGCTTTTTGAGATTATAAGTAGGTAGTGTCGTTGGTAAACTTCCCTGTGTTTGGCAGTTCCTGGACCCAGATCAGATCACCTTCTCATGCATGATGGTAATCTTTGGCTAATATTGCTGACCCTTCAATTGCCAACTTTCCTAATTATGTTCAAGCCACACACCACACACACACACACACACACACACACACACACACACACACACACACACACACACAAATCTATCCTTTGAAAGGACACTTAGGTGTGCCTATCTCTTGAGTCACCTGTACCCACTCCTGGCCTGTCATGCCTTTATCCCATGTTTCCCTTCAAAGCTCCATCTTCTCCAAAAGCACTTTGCTCTGCCCTTTGCTACATTTTTCCTTCTTTTTTTATGTTTAGCCACAGACTCTAAAACCTTAACATTCATATTATAAGTAAATACTCTTTTAAGTTACCTAGAAAACATACAGAAAGAGGACAATAAATTATTTCACATCTCAAGTTATATTTGCATCATGTATTATGTAAAGGTTCATCAAGAATTAAAGGGACTGATGGATGAGCCCGGAGTCACTGAGTCTGACCACAAGTCAGGTGTAGTCACAAAGTGACAGAGATAAAAATGGAAGGTTCTTTCCCAGGGCAGCGAAACTCTCACACCGACTGCTGTGTCCTCCTCACTAATTGTAGTTGCATTGAACTACTTCAGCCTCTGATTTTCAGGATTCACATCAGGAAAACTCTTCACATTCACCCTTGTGTGTGCCAAGAAGACAGAATATTGTCAAAGGAGGGAGAATAATGATCTGTTACTAAAAATAACATTCCATCCAAGAAAAAATGACTCAGCAAGGGGTTAGCAGATAAAGGTGCGATTAACTCAAAAACACTTGAATAAGAATAATATTACTGCAATATTATACTTGATTATCTCCTGTTCATTGTCATCAAACACCAAGACCCCCAGGGGTACTGGAGGAAGTGGTAGACAGTGTTTGTTAGCTGTAGGGAAAAATACTCCTTTTCTTCAAGCATCTATGAAAGTAAAACTTGAGATCAGGGATTCTGACTTCAGATATAATTTATTACCTAAAACTCTTAATTTAGCTAAATATGTTTTATAAAATAAGATTCAAACAATATATAATAGCAGGTATTACTGCTTATAAAGCAGTTAGTGACAATTCTCAGTTCTTATATTTACTAATTCTTTTCACCAACTATGAGAAGGACTATTATCATTCTCCTTTTAATGCTGAGGTGGTGTGGACACAAAGACGTCTGGCAGCTTGAGCAAGGTCACTTAACTGGTACACAGTAGATGACGGCTCAATTCTATGCAGTGTGACTCAAGTCTGTGCTCATGTAGCCACTACTTCTTTAAAAAAACAAAAGCTTTGGAACACCATGGGCATCGTTTCCAGGCATCTACAACAGGAGGGGCTTCAGACTGAATTAGCCACCACTTTGCAAGAATGGACTAAGTTCATTTGCATGTAACTGTGTTGACTTGAGGAAGGCTTTCAGCAAACAGTAGGAGAGATGGTGGCAAAAGAGTCCTGTTTAAGAAGTGCCTTTGGGTGTTTGAGTCTTGCCTGTTTCTCTCTCTCAAAATCAAGCCTGGCTCCCCAGCTTAGTAGCTGGAAATTAACCCTCTTAATAAGGAGAAGCAGAATTTAGAACTCTGAGACCAAGCTCCCTTAAGTTGGGCGTTTCCCTCTCATCCTTCCCCCCACACATAAGATTGATTTAGGTCCCTCAAGACATACGTGAGCCAGTCTTTGAGGCTGATCCTTCAAGATCAAAAGAGAAAAGAGGTCTTGCCAGTGAGTGATCCAAGACATAGTCATTCTTTCCCTCCCAACCTCTCCCTCTGTGAAGTGTCCTTGGATTCTCATCTGGGGAGAAGTTGGATTGGGCAGAGGAAAATCCTGAAGCAGGTTTGATAAAAAACACTTTGTAGGCACCCCACAGGGTACTCTGGAGCGAGGGTAGCCTTAGGACTGTCCCAAGTATGGTGAGATGATCAGAGTTTTATGCTCCTGGTCTGATGGTTGTCAGCAGTGGCTACCAGTGGAAGGGCCAGCTGTCTATACACAGCTGTCTGGCTGGGAATACCATCCCATTTGGGACTGGCTACTGAAGACTATCTGTAGCCTGTAGTCTCAGCAACTGGGGACATGTCCTTCATTAAAGGAGTCTTTGTCTGTTATTTCCCAGTGTCTGTTGCAAATATTCAAAAAGTCGATAAAATAGAATGCAAATGATAAACTTAGCCTAGCTGCTTTAGATTGCAGAAAGGAGAAAAAGGAATGTCTAAATTGGTTTTAGATGAGTTGTAAAATACCCTCCTCCAACCAAGGACGTGGTAGTGGCTGAGGATGATAACTAAAATGAATGCTGATTAATCCCACGGGAGGCAGGAAGGAACGCAAGAGCCAGAGCAAGCTCCAGCCACTCCAGGGCTCAGGCTGGCTATTGATTTGTCTTGCTAACAATTTAATAAGTATAATTACTTTTTTTAGACTTAATTTTATCTCAGAAGAAAGAATTAGCTGTTGAAGTCACAGTGTTAAGGTACTCTGAGGGAAACCGCACCATTTTTTAAAGATAATGCCTTTGAGAACATCATGTTCAACTGCAAAACATCACTCAAATGTGCTCTAGAGGTCTAAGGCTTTTTTACCTTTGAATATCACCTATAATATAGCATACTTCAAAGAAAATTCTGAATTTGAACTCAGTTCTGAGACCATGTCCTAACTGCACAGAGACAAGTTTTGACACAATTTAATTCATCAAGGTGTTTTTTTTTTTTTTTTAATTCTGAGTGTATGGTAGATACTGTACCAGGAACATATCTTGCTTTTAAGTAATGGGGATGCAACTACTCTTTGTTATATTTGAGAAATTCTGAGTTTAAAAACAATTGGCAAGATTGAAAATGAGTCATTGCTCTGTTTTCAAAGCATGGAAAACTATATGCACGTTCTAGAAACTTCAACTTGATGTTAATCGTTTCCATTTCTAGAACAGAAGCATTCTGAGGCTAGTTAGGCTGAGCTTTGTTTCTCTTTTTTTGATGGACTCAGTGGTCTGGGGAACTGCACTTATCTAGAACACCTGTTTCTCATTGTGAAGCGTGTATCTTGTGCATGGAAATGTTAAATGGGCACTGAAGAAGGTCAGAGTTCCACAAGGTGAATAGTGAGCCTGTAATCATGTCTAATCCCCATGTTATTGCTTTATTTTCACAGCTTGTAAAGTTCAAATTTTTCCTTTAGAGGAAATCTTGCCTCCACAAGCTTCCTCTTTTTTAACTCCTGATGTTCCAAGTACTGTTCTTATGCTGTTTACAGTTGCAGGAAACACAAAATGATAAGGGCCAGTTTATATTTAAACAACCTGGTGCTGTTATCGATACCTAGCACTGGCCAAGGTGACTAATAATGGGCATGGGAGGGAAGGGGTATAAATGATCACAAAATGGCTAACATTGGATGTCTGCAGAATCCAAAGCGTTAACAGTGGTATATAATCTGTTACATAACTATTGCTGGCAGACTGTCACTTTAGTATGCATTTTATATAAATTTGGCCCTGAAGTCAAAGACCAGAGAACCTCTGCCCTCATCAGCTTGCCTACGTGTGTGTGTGTGCCCGTCTGTGTGTGTCTGTGCCTGCCTGTGTTCTGCCCAAGTGTGGTGGTGTGTGTCTGGGTACCTGGTGTTCTATGTGCTGTTTTTTACCCCCAGAGTGAATAAGCATGTTTTATCTGTCTATGACTTCTCAAAATCCCTTCAACCTCCTGTCTCCAGTGACCATCCTCCTCTCCTGGCATCACCACATACCCACTGACTCACAGGGAAATGCAACATCTTTTTTAGTTATTCTAAAAGAATTTTCTCTCTATGAAGCAAGTCTGAGAACTGCAGACTTAAGATTTCACAGAACAGAAAAAGAGGCTGATATACCCCAGGGATTAAAATAGCTTCTTTGGTTATCTCAGGCACGGATGATTTAAAAACACAACTTGGATCTCCCAGTTTTGGGGTTTATTGGCACCCCAACTTGGCACAACCACCATGTTCCTGGATCCAAATATTTCTCCATGTTTTTCTGTGTAATTCTTCTCACCTTTTCACAAACAAAGAGAGTGTGGAAGCTGGGTGTGGCATCATACATCTGTAATGCCATCACTCAGGAGGTGGAGGCAGGAATTTGGAAAGTTCGAGATCATATTCTCATCCTTTCTACATAGGGAAGTGTAGGCCAGCCTGGGATACCTGGAACCCTACCCAAACAAACAAACATGAAGTCTCAATGCTGCCTACACATGAGCTGAGCAAGGATGCCACCAATAGACATACTAACATGAAAAGGGGAAGGTCAAGAGGCCTGAACCCAACAGAAAGAACTGTAGTCAATTAAAGGATGCTGCGGGCAGGAGAAACAGTCTTCCCCAGTGACAGCACATCAATTGCTTATCTAATACCAACCGGTCAGCCCTGAAAACACATACATACAAGTAACATCATACAGACTATGCAGGTTGTATTTATATACTGCACACACCACCACCACCACCACCACCACCACCACCACCACCACCACCAACAACAACAACAACAACAACAACGGCAACAATTAAATGAAAAAAAAAAAAACAGAGGCCATGAGTTGGAAAGAGAAGGTTTGGAGGGAGGAAAGAGAAGAGGGAAATGATATTATAATCTCAGAAAATAAAAGCATAGGCTGGGCAGTGGTGGCGCATGCCTTTAATCCCAGCACTCTGGAGGCAGAGCCAGGCAGATCTCTGTGAGTTTGAGGCCAGCCTGATTTACAGAATGAGCTCCAGGACAGGCACCACAACTACACAGAGAAACCCTGTCTTGAAAAACTAAATAAATAAATAAATAAATAAATAAATAAATAAATAAATAAACAAAGAACCCAAAAGTAAATAAGTAAAACCTCTCAATCCTCTCCCTGGGTCTGCAAGAAAGTGTGTCTTTCCTTGAAGAATTGGCATCAGCTGCTAGCAGATTCCTGTGGGGGGTAGGAGAGGGTCAGGAGCAGATGTTCGTCCACTTCCTATCCATAAACACTTATTAGGGCAGCTTTACAAACAAAGACATGCATGCCTTTCAACATATTTCAGCAAATAAAAATTTCTCAACCTCATCACTTTTAAAACTCTATCTGGCTGATCAGGTAAATATTATTCTGGAGATTTATATTGGACTACTGTGAGTTCTTGGCTCTAAATTTGGCCCTGTATCATTGACTTCTGTAATAAGTCAATGAGATGACTCCATGGGTAAAGGCTTTCAATTTGCCATGAATACATTATGTCTTATCACTGTGCTCTGATGTCAGAAATAGCAATAGTGTATTCTGCAGAATACAGGATATCATGGTTAATAAATCCAACTCCACCTACCACACATTGACCCTGACTAGCAGGAGATGTGAGGGGACTAAGATCATTGTGGGTTCCATATAAGTTAAGAACTTTATAAGAAAGGGGTGCATTGAAGAATAACAAGGGCCTTGTATAACCCAATGGCTAATCTTGTATTTAGGTAATCTCATGTCATCTTCTAGAAATACCAAAAAAGATGTGAGACTAGATGACCTCTGACATTCCCTCTTTAAGGCTCTGTAATTTCACTTTTAATTTATCATATGTCAATGAAAGCCTTCATCCCTTCCAGTTCATGTTCTAATTTGCCTGCCTGAAAAGCCAGTGTGCTGAAGGCCCCCTGATTGCTTTTCTTGTGAACTCCTTTCGACAGTTTCTGTATAGGTTAGGTCAAAAGGCAACCATAGGGAATATAAAGAGTAGGCAGAGAGTGAGATAAGGGTAAATACTCCTTGGATTGCCAATCTGTGACTCTGTAGCCTGGCATTTTCTCTTGACCTAGGGTCACAGTTCTGTCACAGAGTTTTCTCCAAGCACCTCTTGCTGCGTTCTCAATTTCAGTAGTCACTACTACCCTGATGTCCTTTGGAGCATTGAGATGATGATGTTACTCCTGCTACTAGTCTGGGGGAGCTTTGTGGTTTCACTGCATCCAGTTTAAACCCTGTTTTAAATTTCTCTCAAATGACTCCATTGAAAGGTGCCATTTTTTTCTTGCCAAAACAAGGGTATTGATATTTTCAGGTTCTATCTAGAACTATCTCCTAGCTAAGCAGCAAACTGGCCTTTTGTGGGTAAATATGGGGTGAAATACTCTTGACATATTACACTTTTGAAAATTTAAATATCTTTGTTAAAGCAGGACTTTGAGAAGGAGCTGAGTCTGGGTCAATAAGAAACCTTCTGGCCTCTAAATGGATTGTTCCCTCTGGAATCCCACTGTTTTCAGGTTCTGCCTCTTGCTATTATTGGCGGTGATGCTTCTCTTTATTTACTTCTAGCAGAACAATACAGTTCTCATTTCTATAAATCTTGATGAAGGGATAGTGTGGCTTACAAAATGGGACTTCTCATGTGTACTCGGCAGGACTTTGAATAGATACCAGTGATGAATGTATGCACATATCCTGGAGTTCCAGAGGACAACAATGCATTTCTTTGAAGTCAAGTTACACTATTCAAAATGTGAATTTTTAAGTCTACTGAATACACAGTAGCTGCTCTTGGTAGAGTAAAAGTATTTTTCATTATTTGTTCTCTTTTAAAACTTGCAAATGAAAGTCAGGTGGCCGTGGTGCACCCCTTTAGTCCCAGCACTCAGGAGACAGAGCCAAGGGGATGTCTGTGAGTTCGAGGCCAGTCTGGTCTACAGAGCGAGATCCAGGACAGGCACCAAAGCTACACAGAAAAGCCCTGTCTCGAAAAACCAAAAAAAAATAATAAAATAAAATAAAATAAACCTTGCAAATCAATTTGGTGCTTAGAAAATTGCAACATGCTTATCAAATAGTTCTGCATCTCCCCAAAGCCACTTGAGAAGCACGTAATCAAAAATTTTTGGAGAGTGTGTTTGATTGCATAGCCCACGCTGGCCTCAAACTTGCAACGCTCCTGCTAACTGCTTCTGAGTGCTAGATTACAGTTATGTGCCTCTGCGCCTGGCAAGCATTTTTGCTCTTGTCAGCCATCTTTCATGATAAGCGGAATAGCTTAGTGGCTAAGAACCAGAGAACTCCATCACTCAACCGTTCAGGTTCAAATTTCACTTTGTGAAACAGCTTTGCAATGTTAAGCTGTGATGGCTAATATCCATCATTAACTTGACAGGGTCTAGCCTCTGGGCTTGCCCATGAGATATTATCTGGACTAGGTTAATTGAGGAGGGAGGCCCCAGCCTGAATATGGGCAGTACTGTTTCTTGGCCTTGGGTCCTGGACTCCTTAAGAAGGAAGAAGCCAGCATCTGAGCACAATCATCATTGCACTCTGCTTCCTGACTGTGGATTCAGCGTGACCAGCTGCCTCGGGCTCCTGCTGCCTTGATTTCCCCACCATGATGGGCTGTACCCTTGAACTGTTAACTGGAGCAAATCCCTCCTTTCTTAAATTAGGGTTGCCATGGTATTTTATCACACAACTAAGACATATCCCTTGCATGCTTACAAAAGTCACGAGGCGGGGGCTGGGGAGATAACTGGATAAATAAAGCTCACGCTGCACAGGCATGAGGACAGAAGTTTGGATCCCCAGAACCCATGTGACAGCCGGGTAGGGGTAGCAGCCCAACTGTAATTACAGTGCATTGAAAATAGAGACAGGAGATCCACCAGGGCAAGCTGGCTAGCCAGACTAGCCATTGTGGGAGTGTGCATACACCCACACATGTACATCATATGTACATACACATTTAAGAAAAAAAAAAATCAGGAGTACTTGTTCCTAAGTCTGTGCCAGTTGTACTGTCATTATAACTATAGAATTTAATAGAAGAGTATGTAAACCGATGAAATACAACTACAAAAAGAATATATGAATGGAAAGTAATTTAAATGCTATGGGAAATTTTGAGAATGGAGTGTCACTCAAAATCACCCAATTTAATTATAATGATGCATCTTAAGAGATTGAAGGGGCAGGGAATGCTGCAGATATCTGGAAGAATTCTGAATAAGCTTACCATGATGGTAAATATTGTTAACTAGACAGGACTGAGTAACACTGGGGATAAGACTTCCAGGGAAAAGCTTTTGTGTTTGCTTGTCTGCTTTTGGCTTCTGACTGGCAAGTTTATGTTCCTGGTTTGTGAGTTCGCCTACACTGTTGCCTCCACCTCTGCTGCCATCCTTTGTCAACGCCACAACCCAGCTTCTTCAGCCTCTGTTCTAGTTAAGGTCACTATTGCTGCAGTGAAACATCATAACCAAAGCAACTTGGGGAGGAAAGGGTTTGTTTGGCTTACACTTCCACATCACACTTCATCATTAAAGGAAGTCAGGACAAGAACTCAAACAGGGCCAGAGCTGATACAAAGGCCATGGAGGGGTGCTTCTTATTGCCCTGCTATCCATGGCTGACTCAGCCTGCTTTCTTATAGAACCCAGGACCACTAGCCCAGGAATGGCACCACCCACAATAGGTTGGGCCCTCCCCCACCAATGACTAATTAATAAAATGTCCTATAAGCCTGCCTCTAGCGTGATCTTATGGAGGCATTTTCTTGAGGTTCCCTCCTCTCAAATGACTTTAGCTTGTGTCAAGCTGACATAAACTATCCAGCACAGCCTTCAAATGTAGACTGAAGACCAAAGGTTCTCTACTAATCCTCCAAGCCTTCAGTACTATTGAAACTGCTGAGGTGAAGTGGTGAAGACAGCCACTGTTGGACACCCAGAGCAATGGTGTAAGCCAATTTAGTAAGTCCACTTTTAATATATATTCATTCTATTAGTTCTGTTCTTCTAGTCTTTGACTAATACAATTGCTCCATGTGTCTATAGTTCCCTATTGTACAAGAAAGATCCTGTTGGGAGAGCTCATGTGTAGTAGAATGGGTATGGTTTTTATTAGGAAGGCCAATGAATGCTGAGTAAAAGGCAAACCACATTTCTCCATTAAAAAAAAATTGACAGATAAGTATTACAATGTGTATGACTTACATTTTGAGTAAATTTAGATGTGCACATTTTGATAGAATCACTGAAAACTGATATCCTTAACTTCATCCACAATTTTAGCTCTCAAGCATCTATTTAAATAACATGCTAATAAAGTAGAAATTCATATACATCTATTACACAAGAGCATGCATTGGGCTTAAATAAAACGTTGAAAATAATTTTTAAACTTTATGCTTGAGTGTCAACATGAATGTAGGAGAAGGGCACATGTTGGGAAGTTACTGGTCCCAGAGAGAGCAGGAAAGGCATAACAGAAGGGACTATGGGATGAATGTGATCAAAATTCCTTGCACAGATACATGACATTGTCAAAGAATAAAAATTTAAAAATGATTGGGTACCAATTAAATTCTGCACACAGACTATATGAAGACCATATTTTTCTAGAATCTTCTTTTATATTAAGAAGTCTAACTATGAAGCGTGTGTGCTTCTGTTATGGAGACTTCAATTACTAGCATAGAACAAAAGGGGTGTTACATTCATTTTGGTTTCCTTTGGCATAAGAGGGTTACTCTTAGCAGAGTGAGTGATAAGGACCTATATACTTTTGGAGATTTTCTCCCATGAGGTATAATTATTAACCTTGCTTGTTATCATTATTCTCAATTCTGAGTTAAAATCCTAGAAGTTGACAGCATAACGCTATTGTGCACATAAATATTTATAACCATAGCCTATGTTTTATCAGAAGCAGCCCTAAAATACGATCTTTGGTTAGTCATTTCAGATTGACATGTGGGAGCATGCTCTACTTACAATAGTTTTGATTTCTCTTCAGGAGATCTTTATTTTGAATTCCTTTTATTTTTAATTTATGTTGATTCTTCTTTTTTTCTAAGGGATTTTCTCTTTTATTGGTTATTTTACTTGATTTTCCTTGTTCCAGTAGATTCGATAAAAATTGCTTGACTTTGCTCACTGATACCTACAAAGAAAAGGATTTGGGTTCACTTCACTCCTGTATGACTTTTTAAATGAAACAAGAAAGTTAAAAAAAATCCCCATTTCTAAAACAACTATAAGTTTAGTGTGATTACTCTAATTCTTGCTTTTTTAAACATCAAAATGACATATGTCTTGCTGCTATATGCCATTTATTTCATCCAGGTTGTATGAAATAAACCCTTTGAAATCTATTTTATTATCTGAACCATGTAACCAAACACTAAAAGCTAAATGTTATAAATAAAATAAAAAGAGAATGTAACCAATCTACTCTTCCCCTGGTAAGCTGTCATGGTAATATCAATTATGTGAGCTAAAATAAATGGAGATGATCCTACCTCATGTGTTACAACAAATATGTGTGTTGTGACTTTTAAAAATGTAAAGAAATCTTTTCCCAGTGTAAAAAATGTAAAAAAAAAGCCCTTTTCCCCAGTGTATTTTCCAGAAATCATCTAATTAACCTACATGAACTAAGGTTACAAGCTTTTCAGTGTATGTATGTGCAATTTGTTTTGAATTGTATAAAATAATAAAAAAACCCAAGAAGTCTATGAAGGAAAGTTACATGCATACTTTTTCAGGATAAATTATATGAGAATCTTTTGTCAATCAATGCTTCTACAAAGGGTCAGGTTTTTTTTTTCTCTGTTACCAAAGAAGTTTAAACTTTCACTTTCTGAAATGCTTAATCCTAGGGTATTCAGAAGCAAGGTGCTAGACAAAAGCTTTTTAAAAGACAGCTTTGTTGGGCTGGGGATGTAGCTCAGATGGTAGAGTTTGATCCCTAGCTTTACATTTAATGGGGCATGATGGTGTATACCTATAAACCCAGTAGGAGAATATGAAGTTCAAGGTCATCTCCCTATATAGTGAGTTTGAGGCCAGGATAGGCTATGTGAGACCTTGTCCCCAAACAAAATCACAACTTCAGCTTTGTTGACCTATAATCAACTTACCATAACTTACCCATTTGACATGTCCATTTTGTTTTCAATATTCACAAAACATGTACAATAGTCAGTTTTAGATCATTTTATCGCCTCAAGAGGAAATCATAGCTGTCACCATCTTATTTTCAAATCTGTCCTACTGTTAGCCCTAACTACTTAATCTGTGTTCTGTCCCTATAGCCTCCATATTTTGATTCTTCATATGCACATTATCACATAGTGATATTTTTTCTTTCTTGTGTGACTGTTTCCTTGCAGGATGATTCTTTTCAAAGCTAAACTTCATTGTAGCTTCTATCAACATTTCACTCCTTTTTATGGTCAAATAATAAACCACATATGGGTATATTCAGTTTTCTATTGCTGTGATAAAATATTCTGACTTAAGGAAGAAAGGATTGGGAAGGTTTATGTTGGCACATAGTCCCAGGATGCAGTTCATCAGGGCAAGAAAGTCAGGATGGCAAGACCTCCGGGAGACAGCTGGTCTCCCTAGTCAGGAAGCCGAGGGAGACCAGTGCTTGTACTCAGGTCCTTTACTCCTTTTTGTTCAGTTTGGGGCCCCAGCCTACAGGATGGTGCTGCCCATGTTTAGTGTGATTGTATTAGTTACTTTTCTATTGCTGTGATAAAACACCATGGCCAAGGCAATTTACAGAAGGAAGGATTTATTTGGGCTTCCTGTTCCACAGGGATAAGAATCTGTCATGGTGGGGGGCAGATCATCTGCACACAGCGGGCATGGTGGCTGGAGCCAGTCAGCACCTATGGAAGGTATTCTCATTCAAATCACCATACTCCTTGCTCCCCACTCCCTATTTAATCTCAGGAAGGTACCTCAAGCCTGTGGAGAGGCTAACCACACCCTCCCAGATGTGCCCAGAGATTTGTGTACTGGGCGATTGTAAATTCTGTCAAACTGACAGTCAACACAAACCATCACAACAGATAAACCAAGTTCTATCCTCCCTCCCTCCCTCCCTCCCTCCTCCTCTTCCTTCCTTCCCTTCTTTTTGTATTAGGTCAGACCTGAAAGGAATCCATAGTGCTGTCAGCCACTTTCTAGTCAATGAAAATGTAAGGCTGGGAAGTGTTATCTTGGTACTGGGAAGTGTTATCTTGGTACTGGGAAGTGTTATCTTGGTACTGGGAAGTGTTATCTTGGTACTGGGAAGTGTTGTCTTGGTACTGGGAAGTGTTGTCTTGGTACTGGGAAGTGTTGTCTTGGTACTGGGAAGTGTTGTCTTGGTACTGGGAAGTGTTGTCTTGGTACTGGGAAGTGTTGTCTTGGTACTGGGAAGCAAGAACAGGAGCTCCCTGCATGCCTTGCCATCACGAGATTATCATCTTCAGGCAGGAAAGAAAGACAGGAAAATTTTTGGGGCATGAGAAGGGAGTCTTTTACCCTAGAGTTTGTAGCTTCACTTGACTTTTAGCTGAAGATCAGGTATTCCACCATATTCCATGAAGTATCCCAGTATTCTAGCTGGCAGTATTGCCCAGTATAGAGAGTTGCCCGCCTTTGAGCCTGGCGACCTGAATTCAGTCCCTAGAATCTACATCTCATGGTGGAAAGAGAGAACAATTCTCTCAAGTTGTCTTTTAACTTCTGCACACACACACATGCAAACAAACACACACATACACAACTACACATACACACATGCAACTACACACACACACACACACACACACACACACACACACGAGAGAGAGAGAGAGAGAGAGAGAGAGAGAGAGAGAGAGAGAGAGAGAGAGATCCACATAATCAGCATTTACTGTGAAGTGTTTTGACACAGAGAAAAAAAATTCCTTCTATTATATGATACGTTTATATTTATTATAAAATTATTTTCTATTAGGAATGTTAAGATAGCAGTAAACCAGGCTTAGGGTCTGAGTGTATGACCTTGAATATGGCCTTTCTTCTCTCCCAGTTATTTCCTGGGAATCTTACAAACAAAATTATTGACTGTGTTTACAATGAAAATACCCAAACTTTCTGTACCCCCGTGATCTAGGTTTTACTTTATAAGCTCTAATCCTCTATAGTGTACCTAGGAACCATCCCATGATCTCAATAAATTTCCTTAGCAACCTTTGAAGGTAATTTCAGACATCACAAAACATATATAAATAATATATGTGTATATATATTATTATATATGTATATATATTATATATATGTATACTGTAAAGATAGCAAAGGTTAGTTCTCCTTTAAGAAGCCCATGCCCATAAGTAGCTCCAGGTTGCATCTTTCCCCAGAGTGTCTTTCTATTAACTCTTGTGCATAAATCTATGTTTAAAAATCTCCTACTAAACTGTGACTCTGTTTTATGCTGGCTTATCCTGAAATTCCTTTCCATGGTGAAGTTAAGGAACTGGCTTTACCTGAGTGGAAGTCTCTAAATACAAGTCCTCAGGATGTTGCATGGAGCTGTGCTCCCTGCCTGAAGAACCGCCACTCCCAGACAACATGCTATGCTACTAAAAGAAAGGCATTTAAAACATCAATTCAAAATAGCGCTAGGCAGCGGTGGTTCACTCCTTTTTTTTTTTTTTTTTTTTTTTTTTTTTTTTTTTTTTTTTTTTTTTGGTTTTTCGAGACAGGGTTTCTCTGTGTAGCTTTGCGCCTTTCCTGGGACTCACTTGGTAGTCCAGGCTGGCCTCGAACTCACAGAGATCCGCCTGGCTCTGCCTCCCGAGTGCTGGGA